>NC_059669.1:21409559-22114338 GCF_905147105.1 Pieris brassicae
GACACACAATATACATGTTTCATGGTTACTTGGTCTCGGCTAAGACTAGAGTAAGATAGAACACAGTACCGATAACTCAAATAGTTAATTATTGATTACTTTTATAGCGTTTTTATTATATTGTTTTTTTTTTGTACTATCACAGTTTTTTGCGCCTACTTACGCTTTGTCATAGGGACGTTATCGCTATTTATAAATTTGTATCATGTATTTGTCCTTGTGTTATATTGATTTAAGAATTACGCGTTATTTTATTATTTCTATCAAAGAACATCATAAACTTTATATCCTGCTTTGAATAGACATTATTCCGCCATTTCTAATCAAATCACTTTAGCACTCTTAGAAATCTCAACGTCAATATACACTAAACTGTCCCTTCATCACGAATAGAGACCAATGTCTTGAAATCTCTTAATTGTTTTAATGCGTAGTTATTTTTAATTTATTGAAATAAACAAAGGCAATTTCGTTCATTAAACTTGTAATGCAATTTATTGATGCGGTGACTAGTAAAATGGCCGATTGCATCTTTGTCCTCGTTTCTGAGATAAGGGAAACGGAGGAGTCAAAGGCCGGCAGATAGCTCGGCCACTGAACTGAATAATCTGGACATGTTAGCATAATAGTACATAGAAATATCATATGAGTACATCCAATAATTCTAAGTATATTATAAGAAACATTTTCAAATGAATATACACGGACCGATTTTAATTCAAATGTAAATTTTAAGATGGTTTATATACACTGCATACACACATAACGGTGTTTGTTATGTTTTTTTTTATAAGTACTATTGCATTACAGTGTGTAAGATTTGGGAACCCTTTTAAGTAAAAAATACCTATATACATATACATTCCTTAAAATATTTAATTTATTTATAATTTAGTACATCTTTTATTAATTTTTTTTTTATATTGATTTTTAACTGTTATCAACACGCTTGAGTGCATAAGTGAGTGTGTGAGTGAGTAGTGTGTGGAGGAGGAGGAGTGAGGAGTGAGTTATGTATTTGTATATCAATATTTTTTGACATGTTTTTATTTCACATTTGTCGTTGATTTTTGGGTGTTAGACACGCCGGTTCATAAGTGCTCATACGGTCATAAAAATGTTGGTTGCGGCGAGATATGAATACACAACCTCAAGGGACACATTCATAATTTAGTGTCATGTTAAGGAAGTCGTTGCAGCTCCTGTTCTGCGAATGCGACCCCGACCTCCTTGATGGTGGTGGAAGGTGGTTTTAGTGGGTATAACTCACTCGGTTATCCGAGTAGGAAAGCCTAAAGTGTTAGGGGGGGAGGCTCATTTCTACCTAGGAAAAACTAAGCATCTTTTAAAATAAAACATTGGGGTTTTAAAAAAATGTTGCGGAGATTTTCTTGCCAGTTATCTCCTTCGTTATCCGCCAACATATAAGCAAAAGTAACCTAAATATTTTGGCTTGGACTAATATAATAATAAAGCTTGTTTATTTCCAAACTTTATAAATGTACAGTTAAATTTTTCTTGTCATCCTATTATCCTACCTTCAGTTACATTGATCAAAGCTTCTTCAAGTGTAAAGGTCTAATCCAGCTTTTTCCAAATATCTTTATCCATAGCATTCTTTCTCTATTCGCTGCCTGCTTCTATATCTTCTGTCCAGATTTTAGGGCAGCCTCTTCTCCTTGTTCGCCTTGGTCCATATAGTTATCTTTAAAGTCCACCAGTGTTAGTACTTGGGCTTGGACTGGTTAATAAAATCAATTCTAAAATTTTGGAGCATAGATATTATTTGTTGACCATAACTTAGGATTAAACCAGTTTATTTACATAAGAATCGGGGATTATGTTAATTCGATGGAGACATTTAAAAGTAAGACCAGAAGTTTGTAAGGTTATTGTTATTATAATTATTTACGGTCTCGAGGCGGTTGGTAATTTTTGCATTGTATTTTATATGCTTTCTTCGTCATTCATATTGAAATCAACTAAAATTTATCACAATCTTCCTCGTCTGGCACTACGTTGGGACAGTTATATTTATGACTCCGGGCCACTGCTTGCAACTCTATAAAGCAAACGGCCCCACATGGAGTTCTATTCTCACCTTTGGGCAGGATCTCCAGTACCTTCCAAGCAACGTCAACGAACAGTCACTCTCCGAGCGATCTTATACCACATTTACCATGGACAGATGGACAGTGTTCAGAGGAGTTGTTCGGACTGCAGCTGAGTTTTATCATCAGACGTCAAGGCAGAATACAAAATACCATCCGTATTACCTCGACATCCGTCGTTCACAACTGAGCGTTTCTTAAAGCACTTTTTGCCGCACACCACCACTATGCGGAACCAGCTGCCCACTGAAGTATTTCCGAACCAATTCGACTTACTTGCAAGCCATATATATAATTTTAACTAACATTATTTATATAATAATAGGGTGTATAATTTTAACATTCATTATTGAAAAAAATATCCCTTAAGACTCACTACTTGTTCTAAGTTATGCTTGTGGTGTTTGAGGGGGGATTACAGTAACATCCAAAGACTTATTCGTACAAGCTTCAGATAACTTAACGAAAAGTTAAATGGTACATCATATTAAAAGGAGACATTAAAATCTCTTGTAACGTTTCTGTAGCCTTAGATAAGACAAAGACAAATATATACTGGGTTCAGCTTCTGCCGGAATAAATAACAGTTAAGACTTGTTTGTATTTAAGAGATACATAGATCGAGCAGTTTTCGCCTAATGGCTTCAGCGTGCGACTCTCATCCCTGAAGTCTTAAGTTCGATTCTGGCTGTGCACCAATGGACTTTCTTTCTATGTGCGCATTTAACATTCGTTCGAATGGTGAAGGAAAACGTCGTGAGGAATGCCTTAGACCCAAAAAGTTGACGTCATGTGACAGGCTCAGGATCACCTTTTATTTATAAGATTGACCAATCATGAAACAGATTTAAAAATCTGAGGCGTAGACCTAGAATGGTACAACCTTTGCCACTGATTTGCGCTCCTTGCCACGTCCTGTCTTTACTATGAATATTGATTTCGAATTTGTAGAATTAACTATAAACTCTTTAATATTACCATCCGTATTACCTCGACATCCGTCGTTCCACAACTGAGCGTTTTCTAAGGCAGTTTTTGCCGCGCACCACCACTATGTGGAACCAGCTGCCCACTGAAGTATTTCCGAACCAATACGACTTAGGGTCCTTTAAGAAAAGAGCGTACCAATTCTTGAAAGGCCGGCAACGCACTTGCGAGCCTTCTGGCAATGTGAGTGTCCATGGGCGGCGGTATCGCTTCACATCGGGTGAGCCTCTTGCCCGTTTGCCTGCTATTACATTAAAAAAAATATTAATATAACTATAAAATGCTTTGTGATGTACAACCTTTTTTTATTTGTTTTTCTGGCGCGTATATAAATAGTTTTGTTGGTATTCCAACCCGAGAACAGGTGACATATAACTGGCCACGTGAAAAACATGGATTTTCAAGATTAATACCACAAACAATTAGCGACTGTAATTATTTTATATGTATTTTATCAATATACTAACTCCGATCGAAGCATTACTTTTAATGATTACTTAATATGGTGGTTATATATTTTCTTATTTTTTCTTTTATAAGAACCTTCTCCTGACAATAACAAACACAACAAAAAATAATTAGCGAAATCGGTCCAGCCGTTCACGCGTGATGCTGTGACCAAGGGAAATTGGGATTCATTATTATATACATAGATACATAGATCAAATAGATTCTGAGATAGTCGATCTATACAGATACAAACTCACAAATTACATAAAAATTAATGCGATTTGGAATCGTCAGAGGCCTTACAACGTATTGGCATGACACTGAGGTTCCAAAAACTAAAAAAGACTCAGCACAATCTTATAACAACCCTCGGTGTACTCTCTAATACATACGCACACATTGGCGCATACTTAATGTCTTATAAGACTTGTGTTTGATTAGTTGTAACACTAAAACTATTTATTTTAAAAAAACAGTTTTCAAACATGTTACATACCCACAACACAGGTACTCCGTAGTCTGGGGATTAGACATAGCTCACAAGCCATTTCTTTTTTTAAAACAGTACAGTATTTGTAGGGCACGCCAGAATGTCTCTCAAAAGGGAAAATGTACACAATATCTTTATATCGTAGAGTTTATCCTGAATTATACGTTATATAGTTACATTAAAATTTCGTAGTGTAAAGGAGTAATAAACAAACGCATAAAAGCCTTAGCGTTTATAATATTGGGACATCGTTCATTGAACGGATAAAATGTGTGTAGCCCAATGAAAGCCCAACATATCGTTTCAAATTATAATATATAATTTCGCGGCTCTAATTGACGCCCACTATATTCTCGAACTAAAAGCATAATTTGAATAGTGACATTTCTCGTGGGAACCATGCGGGACTTTGCAATCAAATATTTCGAGAAGTTTGGGACGATTTAGATAAATCGTTTAATAGCTAATCGGTTGCGTGTTTTGAATATTATAGGCTCGTTAGAGAAGAGCTTTTAGTCGATGGTTTTAGGGAATTTGAGGTATAGACGAAATTTTACGTTTGCTTGAAAAAGGTATATTTATATATATATATATATATAAATATACTCCTGCTTCCCCTAATTCAGAGCGTTATTCAAGTGAAACTTCTTTGTCGGCGTTGGAAAAAAATTTACCGTCACATTTTTCCGTTACACGTTTTCTTCTTCCACGATTGATTCGAAGAGATTCGATGAATAACAAAAATATATAATAACGATAACAATGAATAATATAGAATAATAACGGTAATAATTCTATTACAATTCATGAAATTCTGTAATACTTAGTAGTAATATGGTAAAATGAAATAATTGTATTATTTGTATTCATGTCTATGATATTATAAGCCTTTTGTTAAACTTGATCTAATTTAACTTTATTTAACCAATTTCTGTAAAGTTGCATATAGTAGATCATTTTTCGAAAAATAAGGTCATCAAAACGTTTCACGTCTTACGTCTGTACACTAGTACACGCGCACATTTTCTTTATTATTAATCTATTAATTTTGACTATGTTTGTTTATAACAATATTATTTTAGTCCGGAAAACGTGTGAAACGTAGCTTTTTCATATACTGCATGTATATTTTTAGATTCGTTACGTTTCTATTATATTTATAAATAATGAAATGGTTGAAAAAAATGACCAATATAAGATCTGTGCTTGTACGAAGTTAAAAAAATGTTGCATCTACTTTTTACAAAACTCATAAAAACAGATAAAAGAATTAACCGAGAGATTTGCAAAGTAAAACACAATTTGTATTCAGCGTGGGCGCGCTGAGACTTTGAGTTATAGTTAAATAACGTTTATTGTATACTTAATATCCTTATATAGAAATGTTTAAAAAAACCGCCAATTATTTGCGGTCTAAATGGTATCGAAGATAATGTATGGAAGGTTTCAGTTGCACAGGAAGGTTCTATATGTTCCAGAAAATATGACATATGGCGCTCTGTCAAAACTCTTACATAACATAATTATTATTGTATTCTAAATTGTATTATTAATAGTATACGTAAACCTTTTCAGAGAAGAAGATGCGCTATCTCACTGCCAGAATGCTCCCTCGTCGGGAGGTCCACCTCCACGGGAATACTCCTTGCTTCTCTGCTGTTTTAAGGATCTCTGCAATCACGAAGACAGCCCGCTGGCCAGGGCTCGGCTTAACTTAACCGCCACTGATTCAGGTATGGAAAAAGAGTTTTTGGTAGCATATCTTCTAAATCCCCTGGGTAGGCCTTCTAGAATAATTCCCTTCGATATCTGTTTCTGCGGCTGATGGAGATGGAAGGATCCACTCTAAAGACAATTGGAAAAGACCAAGGGGAAGGCGAAGAGGGCCTGGAAAAATGTGGATAAAAAAATATATAAAGAAAACCACGGATAGAGAATTTTTTATAAAGCTGGAGGAGGCTTTTACCCGTGAAGAGGCAAGAGGTCTGATCAATAATACTGAGGGAAGGTAGCGAGTAACAATAAAAAAATATATTGTTAACATTTGTAAAGATTGTTAATAAACGGGCCTTATTATTATTATCAAGGTCAGCCTTCTGTGCCTGACACACGTCATCGACATCTTGGGCACTACAGCATGCCGGTATTGTCACGTTTTACTTCCGCAGCCACAGCGGGCTGATCACCTACTTGTCTATTTTATTTGAGATTAGACCACTTTCAAATTTTTGTTTTATCGCTTCCAACTGTAAATAAAGGTTATCCATTTGACCTATATGATATGCTGGATATGATTATCCTCTTAGGCTCAAGTGTGCTAGATTTCGTCCACAAACATAGAAACTGTAAGTCGTAATCATCATTTTATTGGAACCAGGTTTTACTTAGGGATAAAAATTTATATGGGTACCATATAAGTATATTATGTGTCCGTTGGCTGAATTATTTTCACACAATATATGTCTGGTTTCCTCGAACAAAGATATTATTGTAGCGGTTCCTTCATCTAATGTAAACTGTGACTCAGGCGATGTGACATGAATATCTTAGCATTTTACATAATATATAAAATATTTCCGCGGCTTCGCTTCGACTTCCTAACTGTGTTGCACGTATATTCATGTAAAAATCTCGTGTCAGTGTTTGCTAGAAAACTCATTCAATTTTTTTTAAATAATATATAGCTTTTTAATATATAGCACAGAGGGCAAGTGGGCAGGAAGCTCATCTGATGTTAAGTGATACCGCCCATGGACACTCGGTTCCAGAGCACGAGAGTGCGTTTCCGGTCTTTTCAAAATTGTACCTTTTATTTAATTTTATGATTATTTGGTTTATGTCTAATTAATAGGCCATTTGTCTGCTATTAAAAAATGTATTATATCCATCCATTCCACCAACCATTTTATGGAGCTGGTTCAGCTGGCATATGAACCTTCTTCTCACTTTATTTTATTTATTTATTTCGTAATCCAAAAGCTCACATAAATTATATACAACAAAAAACAATTATACTAAAGATATAGCTAAAGATGGAATACGTAATATATACAGAAAGGTTCAAAAATTTACGAGAGAAAAAAATTATAAAAATTATTAAATTCGTAATACCTTATGTCGTGTTTACTATGTGAAAGTGTATGTAAGTGACGGTGTGTATGTATTCTTCTTCCGAAATAGCTTAAACACGTCAAGACATAGTAATTAGTCAATCTGTTCCGTTCTTAGTAGTTTTTGTAGTAAACGTACAGAGTACGAAGCGATTTTGTTATAGTAATTTCAAATTCAAATCACGAACTAGATTTATTACACAGGTCGCATAATGTGCTTGTAATACACTCATTTTGAGATTTATACATTGTCATTATTTTATCACAAGCCCCGATACTTTATAATGTAATTAAACTATATGTTAACAAGTTGAAGTGGGATTTTCTGTTAAATGATACAACCGCCCATGGATACTCTCAATTCCATAGGGCTCGCTAGTGAGTTGCCGGCGTTTTCAGAATTGGCACGCTCTTTTCTTGACCCTAAGTTGAATTGTTTCGGAAATACTTCAGTGGACACCTGGTTCCATATAGCGATGGTGCGCTGCAAAACGTGCTTCACTCCAAAATACAATACTAGAAAAATATAGACTGAAATTGTTAAATTTTTTGTTATATTACTTACGATACTTTATAAAGTAATTAAACTATATGTTAACAAGCTAAAGTGGAATTTTCTGTTAAATGATACAACCGCCTATGGATACTCTCAATTCCAGAGGGCTCGCTAGTAGGTTGCCGGCCTTTTCAGAATTGGCACGCTCTTTTCTTGAAGGACCCTAAGTTGAATTGTTTCGGAAATACTTCAGTGGACACCTGGTTCCATATAGCGATGGTGCGCTGCAAAACGTGCTTCGACTCCAAAATACAATACTAGAAAAATATAGACTGAAATTGTTAATTTTTTTGTTATATTATGTTATAACACCAAATAAACGAGCCGTGTAAAGGATTAGCAGAAATGAATTTGAATAGCAATTCTTGCATTCGATGTAATAATTTTGTTCCGGCTAACGCACTCCTGATAGTGATACTTTCTTGGAAGCTTATTGTGCTACATAGTAAAAGTGTCCTATTTCCGATTTCTATTGTATTATGATTTCCTGAACATTAAAATCCCATGCACATAACATCTGCAATTCTTCTTTATTTACCTATTTGCCATCAGACTTCTAAACCTATCAAAGGCTTTATTCATTTCTTTATCCAGGGCAGGCCGCCTTATATATGTGTATTATTATTATAACCTATTTATTTCCATAATTAATAATATATTTTAAACAAGTATATCATATGATTAATTATTACATAATCTTAGCAGGCAGGCATTAAAAATGAAAATATTACTATTAACAATCCTTAAATTGAAATTCCAATCATAAATAACAATTTCAATGTTTCAAATTTAATTATAAATAAATTGAAAATAATCAAAATCATAAATTATTATGTACCCCCTTTTCGGTTAAAGGTCTCTTCCATTTTGCTCCACATCTATCTTTTTCTTTGGTGACCGAGTTTTCACCAGCTTTTCTTTTTATTTCATCAATCATTTCCTTTATATATGTGTATATATTGAACCTATTTCAGAAATCAGATTGCTACATCCTTATCAAAAGCTTCATTAATTTCCAAAATATCTCGGACAGGGATCCTTATATATTTTTGTGTTTTTAAAATTAATGTTTTCATCTATTGCATACATTCATAAATAAAGGAATGATTTTGTCAAGTATTTTGTATTCTTCCTTCGCTTCCGTGTTGATAACATTGTTAAGAAAAACAACCTACGTGTGATATTTGTTAACGCACTTGACTTTTGACTTTATATCAGTGCAAAATTGGGTTCAAAGTTCATTCTGATAGTGTATCATGAAAAGTCACAGCGTCTCGCTTAAACATATCTCGTTTTTTTTAATAGTTCGAGTTACTATATAACAGAGTCTATTGTGAAAATATAATCGGGATATATACGGGTTTAATGTTTTTATGTAGTTGGATGTTTAATAATTATAGTATTCATTAAGATTCAGATTGATTTATTATAATAAAACAAAATCATCCATATAAAAATAGACATGCAAATGTCATATTAATTATCATAATGTCGTAACTATATTAACACTTAAGTTATTCATAATTGTTGTCAAAACTTATGGCAAATACTCTTCCACGCTATAAAGACCTTCAATTTATTCAGTTAATAACGTCAAAAATAGAAATATTTGTAATTCTGGGAAAGGGACTTAATAGGTCCGAATAAGTTGTTTGAGGTACATTTATTGAAATATTACATTCTTAAATTACTAAATAGTGGCTCGCCAAGTATACCTAATACTGTATTGATGTCACAAAAAACTGATAAATATTATTATAATAACATAAAATTAAAAGCTTGGGACAGGGATTTTCCACTATGTGAAATGTTCCTATATTGATTTCCAAGGGATAAAGGAAAACACTTGCTACATTAATGAGATGTAAAGAAACGTAATTTTCCTTCAATGAATTGTTAAGTTGGTTGAGAGAAAAGCGATTCGTCAAAGGAAATGTCCACTTCAATAACAATTCTTCGTCAGCTTTACTACCCGCATGATTTTTTAATTGGATTACGAAGGAAATAATAAAATCTATTTTCAGAAGGTAACACAGTTGCGAGTGAAAGAGGCGCCAGTTACAATGGTGAAGTGTGGTTCAAAGCAGCGACCATAGCGGTGCCTGTTTGTGGGGCTCTCATACTATTCCTTCTGGTGGCTGTAGCCGTCAGGTTACTGAGGGCTGACGCGCTTCTACACGCTGATAGGAAACTTAGGTATGTTGTGTTATGAATGGTATATATAAAATAAAATATGTTTATTATGGAACTTAAGACACAAGTGTCACTGATTGCTCGTCATTAAATTTAAATAGGTAGACATCCCAACTCATCGACAAAGAAGACAGAGGATGTAGGCCGAGAGAAAAGCAAATCATCAAACAACACTTATTTAAAAACAAATATCGCAAATTAATTAGATGTAGCCTGTCTAGCACTAGTCCCAGGCCTTTTTATCAACTAGATAATCGTTAACTTTGTAGTAAGCATTTTTTTACACACCTTTTCTTTAATACATATATCAGAGATCTCTGAAATGTGGTCTCTCCGTAAAATATATAAAAAATTGAGGGTTAAGAATGTGGACGATAAATCCTGTTTCCATTGGACATATGAACATCATTATGACGCATCATCATCATGTCTCGGGGCAACGGGTGTTGAAGTTTTTTGTTTAGCATTGTCAACCCCTAAATATTACATATTTCTTATATGTAATAGTACATACTATTCTTCAAATATATCATAATCCCTGCTTTAATAGTTTGACAGTTACTTCTTTGTTGGTGAATAATTATTTTATTAAAGTTAAATTTTCCTTTAAGTTTGCTCTTTTTACGGTTTACAAAAAAACTTTTCTTGTCTGATAAGAACCTTTCAAATTTACATGACGTGAATCGACTTTAATTACATAACTAATCTTATCAAATATTTTTCCAGAGGTGGGTACATAACACCACCGCAGCACAACACAGAAGACGTCAAGAAAGTGTGGGTGGGGAACTCAGCGCCACTCCTGGTCGCTCCAGGGGGATGCTTAGTCGCCGTAGAGCGGGCACAACTAGTCGACGTGCCACAACTCTGTGATATTCAACGATAGACTGTAATGAAATCTCTCTGCCCGTGGAAATGACGTTGATAAGTTTGACAAAGCTAATTGATCTTAATGTCTAGATTCTGACCCAAATTTTTAGATTGATCCCTTGACAGAAATAATTGTCATTGCATAAAATTGTCGGCACTCATGCTTGGTCACGTGACCTATTCTATACAGATTCGCCTGTGACTATAAGTTAATATTGTCAATGCTTTATCCTGCAGCAAAACAAAAAAAAAACAGAAAAATCTTGTATACAAATATTGTCTTCGCGTTCAAAAACGAATAAGTTTAGTACTTAGTACGCTTTAGCTCGACGGATTTTCGACGGACGAAGGTTTGCATACAAAAATCGTGTACGTCGAAACTTCGATAATCACGCGACGAAGCTTGAGCCAATCCCACACAATACAATACATTCGTTAATGGGTCGACGTTAGTAAGAAAACGTTCAAATATTACCTCCTCTGTATTAACTTGGATCTAATAAATTTGATCTCATTGTGACGTCATTTCACACCGGCTTGTATACCAAATCTACCAATGTATATTTTGTTATTTTAAGCTATTTGTTCCTTGTAAATGTAAAGTAGTTTTAAGAAATTTTGATGGATTTACATTATCGAAGTTTACTGTCCGTTGCGAGGTTACTATAACATTCTCTTAACCGTTTTAATGGAATTGTGAATTCACTTATTTGACTATTTGTCAAGTCCAAACAAGTTACAAAAATATTACGCTCTTTGACTTTGATGAATCTTATATTAACCTCGATTTGAAAATCATTAAAAGACCAATATTTTTGACACAGAACTTATGAATTATTGCGTGTATTTAAAACTTTTAACAATTGATGGCTAGATATTTAATTAGTTGATAGAAACACAATTCAAAGTAATAAATCTTTTAAAAATGTTCAGTTATTGAAAGGATTGCCGATAAAAAGAAAAAAAAACTATTCTAGAACTCCTAACTAAAATCTAGTTCTAAGCTGTTAAACCATTTTTTTTCCGAATGAAGTTTAACAATTCTTAACGCGGTTTCATAAACTGTTTTAACAATTCAGTGTCAAGGAAATCATTTCATTTGTAATCTTGATAGCTTAAAAGCCATTTATTTTAATTAGGTTAATTAAAAAGGCACGTTTGAAAGTCAAAATTACAATATATTTAAAAAATAACTACTTGTCCTTTCCAAAAGGTTTCCTATGAAGAAGAATGGGCATACTTGCATACATTGATTTGATAATTATATATAAATATCATGTATCTAGCGTTATCTTTCAAAAAACTGGACTATAGATAATATATCTGACATAACTAGTCTTAATATACGGTTTATCACAAATTACCGTCAGAATATGTAAATAAATAATACTTTAAATAGAAATCAAATTATATTCTTCAGTAAAAACCTGTTTAAGTGAGATTACCACTAAAAGAAATTTAATAATAATAATAGAAAGATAATTAAAACAAATTTAAAATTTTTGGTCCTTCCTTCGTACCTTTAACGCTGGCGGCATTTCTTCGCTGTATTGCGATAATTATTCGATGAGCGAGGAAAGCACCAGCTCTGGAGTCATCGGTTCTATCTACCAGGCTCCTTAAATCTTTTATTAGCCTGTGCATTTGAACCCCACGAGCACAAGAGTCTCTACTCCAAGGGAAACAGAATCAAAGTTGGAGGAATGATGTTATTGCTGTCTTCTTCGTCTGCTCTGCGGCAGCTTTTGACGTTTTGAGTAAAATCTAATACATATGGTATGAAATAGGCTTTTAGTAATACATTATGTATTAATCTCACTTATACATAACCAAGGCCGGTTTAGATGGAGAGTTTTGTTTTAATCTTATCGATTTGTTTTTAAAGTAACATCTCTTATGCGGCATTAATAGATATATATATTTGAATACGAACTTTTAATCTTGACAATATCATTATAATACTTTTTTTTAAACTTTCTCTATGTAAATATCGCTTTAATATCATTTTAGACTGCTTCGGTACTCTAACTTCCAAATACGATTTTGAGCGCAATTTTGAAGCAATTTACACAATAAATCGCATTGCCTTGGGTTTGATTTCGATTCAAGTTGGATTTTTTTTCGTTATTGAGAGTTATAGAGTGCCGATGCTGTATATGTTAAAGATAAGCACTTGTGTAAGTCGTTTGTATATTCGTTAACCAGTTGTAATGAACACTAAGCTTCCCTGAGGTGCCTTATAATATTGATAGGCAAAATACTCTAAATAAATCTTTTGTAAATATTATGTATAAATAGTGAAAATAAATTGAAATTATTTTATTAACATGTGTTTTTTTTGCATATCTTTAAAATGGATATATTGAATCTTTAAGTTAAAATATTGTCCACCTATTCATTAAAGTACTAAGAATTTGACGGAAAGAGACGAAAGAGTAGTTCAGTTAAGCAGTGTTGCCAATTAGGGCTTCAGCGTGCAAATCTCATATCGGAGGTCTTTCGGACTTTCTATGCGCAATTACTCGCTCCAATGGGAAACGTGAGGAACCATGTCCCAAACCCACCAATCGACGACGTTACAGACAACTGGTCTGTTAAATAAAAATTGTATTGTCTTTTGTTATCATAGCTTTTACACATTAAGAAAACACTTTTAAACGGATTGAAGCTATGTATTATTATTAAAAACTTATAATTAATTACATTATTTTAAATTTTTTCCGATGTTTCGCGTGCTTTACAGCGTGCATGGTCACGGACTGAAGACAAAAGGTGTTTAATGTCAAAAGTATCACAATAATAATACATAGCTTTAATCCGTTTAAAAAGTGTTTTCTTAATAAATAAAAATTATCAATATATCTGAAGTCAAGACCAATTGGGGGTTGTAGCCACTGGATTATTTTGATTACTAATTAATTCTTTAACTAATTTAACTTAAGATAAAATTATAACCAGGGACCGTTTCTTATTCCGTACCACTTTTAACTAAGTAGTACCAGTACACCTGAAAATCAACGAACAGCCAAAAACATATGAACTTGAATAATTATGAAGTATGAAAAAAATATGTTACTAGCTGACGGCAAACGTCGTTTTGCTATGCATATTATTTCCAATGGTTACATGTTTTTTTAGTGGAATAAAAATAACCTATCTACTATAGTAAAAATAGGGGTTGATCGAAGAGGGGTGACATTTAAGGGTTGTATGTATTTTTGAATTCTTTATCATACAACAAATAAAAATTGCCTAAAAAATAAAAAGTTTTTGGGGTGGACAATCTCCCCGTATCACTTAGGGGTTTGAAAGATAGATAGTAGCCGATTCTCAGACTTACTGAATATGCATAAAAATTTGATAATCATCGGTCGAGCCGTTTCGGAGGAGTATGGGAACGAACATTGTGACACGAGAATTTTATATATATATATAGATAACTAATAAACTATTAGTATTACAAATTAAACCATTTTATTATTGAGTCATTGATGGCTTTTTATTGAATCGCAATGTGATACTTATATAAAATCTTTCCCCAGCGGAATTTTAACTATACACGTAGAAAATTAAGTGATGTTTCAAGCTTTATTTAAGCTTTATCAAGCTTTACCCAAGCTTTATCAAAATTTAAATTTCGTGTAACCTCTTGATACCCCAGGCATCACATCAATCCATTTTAGGTATTTGGGTGTAGTAATCGATAGTAACTTGAGTTTTAATTCTCACGTGGATCTTCTCTCATGCAGAACTCGTAAACTCATTTACATCTTTAAAACTTTAAGACTTATAGCAGACAATAGAATTGTTAAAGTAGTATATCAGGCTTTATGTCAGTCAATTTTAAGCTATTGTATCACTGTGTGGGGAGGTACTTTCAAAACCAATCTACTAAAACTTGAAAGAGCCCAACGAGCAGTGTTAAAAGTAAGTCATTCCTTACCGTTTCTTTTTCCCACTAAAGAGCTTTATGCCCTAGCCGATGTGTTAACAATTCGTCAATTATTTATTCTCAACACAGTTTTAAAACAACATTATAAAACTAGTTACGACCCCGAATTAAATATAAACAAGTGGATTAAACATAAAGTTTGCTGTCGTATTACACGATGGACAACTTCTTTCTCGCAAAGATTCTTTGGTTTCCTAGGCTGTTACCTGTATAATAAATTAAACGAAAAAATTAACATTTACCCACTATCGAAATATGAATGTAAAAAAATGGTTACTAATTGGCTGAAGACGTTGAGTTATGATGAAACAGAAGATTTAATAACTGTTACTCTGTAACACACCCACTCCCCCCACACATACACACACACGCACGCGCGCAAACAGACACAAACACACGCACGCGCGCAAACAGACACAAACACACACCAAATTTATTTTTACGACTCCGTTTCCATTTTTTTTCCTTTAGCACTTGCTTATTTTCTTCTATTGTATCTTATGACAATGACCTGATTGTACGTGTTCCGGTCCGGTGGTGGAGAGGCTGGCTATCTGTCACTCAGGTCTCCTGTTACAGAGACCAGTCTCACACATACACTTCCAAATGTTATCATCTTAGTTTAATCATAATAACCTTCTATGTATGTATATGTGAGAGAAGAAATAAAGATTATTATTATATTATTATTATTTTTCCCTTTTCGAATAACGCGTTTTAAGCTCCCCGATATACAGCTGGGCGACATTTTAAAAAATTGAGCAGCATTTTACCAAACAATATGACCGTATTTATGCTCAAATCTGTGTTCAAATGTTTGTTTTAGAGAGTACGGCTTGCTCTAAACGCCATGATAATTTGGAGTCCCTAACACAATTCATACGATTGGCAATGAAGAATTTTCCCATGGAAAGAGTGTGTGCTTCTTATTGATAACTGGTCTCAACGTTTAAACTGTATGCAGCCAATGGATCTGTTACCAGGACAATTTTGAGAAAGTGCACAAGAATCACAGTAATTTTAGATCAGTTAGTACGAAAGTTAGAAAGAAGATGTATGTACAATAATATTAAACAGCTCAAGAGTTGGTTGGCTATGTCCGAATTTACAAGGGAAACCGAGTGGTCCAACTATTAAATCGAGTTTATTAGATCTTTATCTATGTGTCCTCAAACAAATTGCGTTGACAACATTTATGATTACCAATAATATTTTAATTGGATTATTAAAATCATTTTTAGTACAAGATCATCAATTTGATAAGAATTTTTAAGCATATAAATATGATAAATACTATGCAGCCTCAGTTTGATTTTAAGTGTATACGGATAAAGAGGTAAGCATTCACTAATTATAAACGTACTATAAACCAATGTTAGGTAATTAAAATCTTTTGTCACGTTTTCGTTCACGTCATTTTAGACATAAAAATGATGGACAAGATTCCATTTTTGTAAATTGGAAAGACACTATTTCTGCAAATATTATAAAGGTATCTTTTGGTAATAATAATCTTTTTGCAATGCGATACAAAAATATTATAGTTGTACAATATAACGTATTCTGCGTCCAAATTTGTCTTAAAAGAGTTTTACCTAGAACCTACATTACATTATAAATCATACCATCAAAGTCAATTCTTATATTATTTTATTACATCATCTCATTATTAATAATACAAACAACTATTAGTAATATGAACAAAAGTTAATGAAAAACAAAACAATTCTTTTGCTTAATATTGTATTTATCATCAGTTTCTAAAATTCAGTATGAAATATAGTATACTAAACATTCAATTGCTGTCGTAATAACATAAATACATTTACTACCCATAGGAAGTAAACAAACTATATATTTCCATAATTACTACACGGTGGCCTTGTTCAAATCAATAATATTTCTAGAGCAATAAATAATTATACATTTATTACTAATGCTAGACTGCGTAATTATCACTAGCAAAAATTATTACGAACATTACGGACACGACTTTATGGCAAAAAGGTGGTCGTATATTCAAAAAAGTTGCCTAATTGCTAAGAAAATTTTGAGTTGTTCGGTTGAATACCTGCAGCTGAATTTCATCATCGGATGTCGAACTCATCACAGCATCACCTCGACTTCCGCCGATCACAAATGAGCGTTTTTTAGGCAATTTCTGCGTACCACCACTATGTGGAACTAGCTGAAATATTTCCGAACTAATTCGACTTAGGGTCTCTCAAGAAAAGACCCTACCAATTCTTAAAAGTCCGGCAACGCATTCGCGAGCCCTCTGGCATTGAGACTGTCCATTTGAGGCGGTATCACTTAACTTCATATGAGCCTCCTGCACTTTTGTCCCTCTTTCTGTAATAAAATGCTAAGCTAAATAATTAAAATATCGAGCTTAAAAGCTAACGAGTTTATTGAAATTATCGCAGGAGTATTAGATACTTCACCCATTATGGTATTTATTTACTTACTTATATATAACAGCACATCATATATACTGATATATCTACGATATAACATAGCTTATTGTTGCATGTTTTCTAAAGTACATGCCATTGTAAACATAAATGTTACCAAAATATAAATAATGAAAATTCAATAAAAATAGTACACACAATTTCATATGTTACTAGTAATTTTTATAACTATTAAAATAGCGAATTAAGTATGAAATAGGCACTTACCAATGCAATATTAAAAATTAATCAGCTCACTACCGAATATAATAAAGCTCTGGAAAAGTAGTGTTTATTCGGAATGAACTCTGCTTCTGAACTTCTGAACTAATTATTTTATATACAAATTAAATAATTTCCTATCTGTGGCACAGATTATAAGTAAATTTAATAAGCATTTATTATTTCTAACCTCGCGATTGAATACTTTAATAATTGGTAAACACACACATCAAGAAGTCAATGTTTTGTCTCGTTTATTTATTTTGAATGTGATACGGGAGTGACAAGAAGAGAAATAGCAATTTTTAGTACGTTTCTGAATGATGGTAAGAATATAAAATCGACACCACGTAATGAACGTTGCTTGTAAATTCTGTAGTGCTTACCTTAGATGTCCATGTTGAAGACTTAATTTATTTTTACTGGTAACTTTTGCCTTTTTCATCCTTATTAGTTCTCTTGTCTAGTTTAGTCCACGTGTGTAAAACAATAAAGATAACATGCTTATTCAAAATACTGTAATAGCTACAAGTCTGTACGACTTTCTGTCAGTTTACAGACTCATATATACAGAAATCCAGTAGCCGTTAATTAATAAATATATATTTTTTTTTGCAGCCAAAATGACCAACACAACTAATGAAACAAGTGGAAAGGTTTTGAATTTCGATCACCTTACGTTTTGGGTGGCAAATGCTAAAACGGTAAAAAGTTATAAATTATTAATACTATGCTATATGCTAGTCAAGCATTGGTAGCAAATTTGTGTCTGTACTTGACAGTCATACATTTTGCCTCACCAATGTTAATTGCGCAAATAATAATCTATATAAATTTGCTATAAAATTGTTGCAGGCGTCGACTTATTTTATAACACGCTTCGGTTTCAAGCCTTTCGCTGTTCGAGAGTCCACTGAAGATAGTCCCGTTCAGTCATATGTGGTTCAATTAAATAAGGTAATATTTCCAACCTTATTTATATAAAAGCTTCCTGGTTTGATAATAGAACAGTCTAGTTCATCCTTTAAAAGTAGCAAAATACGTTGTTTACGTATTTGTATGAACGTTTTTTTGCAGCTGAAATTTCGCAGTTTTGACTTTATTTTAAACAGTTTTCGCAAAATATTATATCATCGCTATGAAAAAAAATTAAATGTGTGTGTACACTAGTAACACACGTAAGAAGTGAAACTTCTTTATGACCGTATTTAGAAAAATGATCTACTGTATGCAACTCTACAGAAATTGGTCAAATATTATCATTGACATGAATACAAATAATTATTTCACTTTACCTCATTACTACTAAGTAATATCTTAGTAGTAATAATAATATACTAATAATAGTAATCTTAGTAGATTATTACAGAATTTCATTAATTGTAATAGAATTATTACAATCATTGTTATCGTTATTATATATTTTTGTTATTAATGGCTTCGAATCAACCGTGGTAGGGACAAGAAAAAGATGGCGGGTAATCGAAAAATGTGACGGTATTTTTTTTCCAACGCCGATAACGAAGTACTATTACACCATGTAATTAATTAATAATAATAAAATAAATTAAAAACAAAGATTTGGTCCTCTATCAGGAGAAGCCATGGCGTGTACTATTACACGCACTTACATTCTCGTGGAAACAACACTCAATAAGTACCTTCATACGCTTAGAAAATTAGTCACTCGGCGAAGACTCGAAATAACCATTAAGCTGTGAGCAAGCACAGAATGGGAGCTTTCGAAGCGGACTGTGCCAGTCGATTACTCGAATAATAAATCTTTTCTTAATCCATAAAGCTTTGTGTTAGATAATAAAAGCTAGTATAATATAATGAACTCCTTAACATTGTTTCAATTCCAGATAACAATAATATTTCAATCACCGACCTCAACTGAGGGCGAAATCACATTGGACCTCGCTGCTCATGGCGATTTTGTTAAGGATGTCGCTTTCGAAGTTAATGATCTAGAGGAAATTATAAAAAGAGCAGGCAAACAAGGCGCTATTATTGTAAAAGACGTGACCGAAGAATGCGACGACAATGGTGTCGTTAAGTTCGCTGTTCTAAAAACGGTATTCTTGCTAGTTAATTGTTACGTAACGAGCTTGACAAAGTAGAATTTCTAGATGTACTAATTGTACATAGAAAAAACGACCTTTTAGGTCTTATGATCATTTGTCAACCTAATAGGCAAGTAGGTGATCAGCCTCCTGCCTGAAATACACCGTCCAGGCTCTGGGTCCTCACGATGTCCGGTCCGGTCGAAAGAATGTTAAATGTGGACTTAGATTCATGCACAGTCGGGGATCGAACCTACAACCTCAAGGGTGAGGCTAACGCTGAAGCCACTAGGCCAACACTGCACGCGAATACATAGATATAAAATAATAAAATGGGGACGAGTGTGCTTTCTTCTAAAGGATCTTGTGTAGGGTTTTTATTATGTATACTAATGTTTAAGTGAAGTGACTTAGTTGTCCAACAAATATCTGATTTAGAGGTGTGGTCCTTTTAAACTTAACCAAATTGAGGCGAAAGCTTCTGGCTCTTACAAAATCTTAGACCTTTATATGATGACAAATGGTTTAATTCTTTGTTGACAAAACAGTTTTTTTATTATTTCTTAATATGCTATAAATCAACTAAAAATACAGACAACACCAAAAAACCACTAAACCTTAGTTCCCGAAGGGCTACACCACAGTACAAATGTTAAATTCCTTATAAACTACAATTATATACAATTAATCCAAATAACTAAATGAAAACATTACAAAAAACAGATAGAAAATAATACGTTTTCGTACCTTAGACTAAATATTATATTTAAATTAAATTTATGCTTGCAACCTGCTTGGCATCTCTTTACTGAACTAAATACTCAGTGATTTTAAACGTAATAATAATGTACGTAGAGCTACATTGACAACATATAATTCTATACTATGTATTTCATTATTATTTTTCAGTATGGTGACAATACACACACTTTGATAGATAAGTCGCAGTACAAGGGAAGATTTCTGCCGGGATACACCATTGTGGAAGAAGTTGATATTGTCAATAAACTTTTGTAAGTAAAACATTTCGTTACGTAGGTTTTTTTTGTGCAGACTCTCCATAAGGTTCAAGTAAATAGACACTTATTTCTGATTTAGTTGTCGCCTTATTGATATAACCGGTACCTTGGAGCTTTCCTTGCTTAACGAATAAGTATCGCAATATACCGAGGAAATGCTGCCTGTGAGATACACTGCCACGGGGACGAAACTTTTGAAACTTGTTTTAATGTTATTAATATTATAACTATGTAGGTTGAGAATATTGTAAATACAGATATTTAGAGTAAGTTGGATACAGAGGTAAGTTGCAAATAAATATCATAAATCAATTTATAAAATTGATTTGGTATCACATAAAAGGAAAGGAAACTGGCGGAGCCGGAAGTCTATGGAAAAGTGCAAATGTGAATACAAAATATAGTCTTAAACCTCATTGTTTGTAATTATAACAAAGCAAAAAAAACTTTATAATTTTCAAAATGTTTTCAATTGGAATGAGTTAATTTACGTTTCCATAAGGTATTTTTATTTAATTCTAGACCGAACACACATCTTGAATTCATTGACCACGTGGAAGGAAATATGGCGGATGGGACTCTAGAAGATTCTATCGCGTGGTATGAGAAGAACCTCAATATGCACAGGTATAATTATTTTGGAATTATAATACTTTAATTGATCTTCCATTGGCCATGTCAGGTAAACGATTTTTAACAGAACCAAAGTCAGTGAGGCTTTATACAAACTGCTGATTGGACTCCCAGCGCCGGTTAACACACACAATATCATATCTATTCTTGGATTAGTATGATTAGTTTTTTTTGTTTGTCTGTTCATATTTTTGTATATATTTTATAAGTTTTAAGTAAATGAATACGTGTTTTGGTATGGCCCTCTAAAAAACTCAGGTAAAAGTCCATTGGTTTTTAAATCAAAATTTTATAATAATATTTTTTCTTATGTAACCTGATAGTATATTCAATGAAAGTGCATCTAGGGATGATATGCCTAGTATACTAGGCTTTAACGCGTCATAAACGTATGATATTATTGTTATAAATCTACTAGATCATGCCTTTGAATGAACTACATATTTTAGGCTGACGTTCAAAAAACTAACACAGAGGCACGCTTATAACAACACACCCGCTTTCTCAAATACAGAGTGTATACGCACACATAGCTATTCACATACACAAACATTCACGCATACTTAAGGTCTTATACGACATTTGTTTCAGTAGTAACACACTACCTACCTGAAGATTAACCTACTTTTTCTTTAAAAAATCTTTTAATAATTCACCATGTACCACGGAATAACTATTGGGCTCACCTATGTGGGGACTAGCGTTACATAAATTTTGTCAAAACTATATTTCTGTCATTATTAATAAGTGACATTTATTAAAAAATGTGTGTGTACACTAGTAACACACGTAAGAAGTGAAACTTCTTTATGACCTTATATTTCGAAAAATGATGTACTATATGCAACTTTACAGAAATTGGTTAAATAAAGTTAAATTACATAAAATTTAAAAGGATTTTATTATCGTAGACATGAATACAAATAATATATTCATTTCATTTTACCTTATTACTACTTAGATTATTACAGAATTTCATTAATTGTAATAGAATTATTACTATCATCGTTATTATATATTTTTGTTATTAATGGCTTCGAATATCTTCGAATCAACCGTGATCAAAGAAAAAGAAAACGATGGCGCGTAACGGAAAATGTGACGCGTAACTGAAAATGTGACGGTAATATTTTCTTAAACGCCGATAAAGAAGTGTCAGTTCAAATTTTTTTTTCATTTCCTACTTAAACTTTCATGTTCCTAGTTACATACATATTTTGTCATTATTACTAATACTTTTAGATTCTGGTGCGTTGATTATACCCATGACTTGGTTTCCTACTCGTGCATCAACTCGGCATCTGTTGTCAACGAGTCAGAGACTGTGCTTGTAAGTAAAATATAATTAATTAATATAATTTAAAACAATTTCATATGTAAAGAGGCTGTTTAAGTTATCTGCTTATGCTGCGTGAACGGCCCAAAATCTATAAATCTACTAAATCAAAAGCTGTATTTTATTTACCTAGGTACATATGTTCTAGAGATAATCACAAGATTAGGGCACGTGTTTGAAAGCCTTCATCATATTCATATCATACAATATTATAAAACTCGAAAAAAACAATTAAAACTTATTTATGACATAAATTTCCGTTTAGTAATTTGGAAATACTCGTCATTTTGTAACTATAGAATGTTTCTATAACTTATAAATAAAATTTGAGACATTTACTTTTGTAATAGAATATTTGTATAATAGCTATCTATGAATGAAGCGGCCAAGGGCCTACGTCCAATAAGCAAAGCCAGAGAATTCGTCAAAGCACACGGTTCGTCCGGCGTTGAACACGTCGCTTTGTATACAGATGATATAATTACTACTGTAAGTATAACCCTAAAGATTATTCTAGTATTCAATGTAACTGTCTTAATGACCAATATATATTAAATATATACAAAAAAAAACAATTATTTCTGAGCGTTCCTTTGAACTTTACCCTTAAACCTCTTAGATTTATAGAAAAACACATGCAAAAGTTGACGATTAATAGCTCTTAAAGTTACCGGCAAACATCTTGAACAAATGTCCTGCGCAGAAGCGATTATTAGTAGTAATCGCGTGATTGGTAAATCAGTTGACGTTTGTGTCCCGCGTTGTGTACGATGCGCTAACTTTCCCCCCACTCCCTTGTTTAATGCTCAAGAAGTTTGCCGGTATCTGTATTGGAGGTTTATTAATGAATCTATATAAAAATTGGTTAGTTAACATTTCTTAATATTTGTTTGTTGTGTTAGTATAAGTTCTAAAAAATTTACGTTAGATTTTTTTTCTTTTTTAGTGGTCAATTTTTTGTATGGCACCTTTTAGTGTAAAAGCCTCCTCCATATGTTTACATTTGTCTTTTTTTTCTCTGATTTTCCTCATTACATTGTTCAGATGTAATTGTCTTGATTGGAATGATGGGGAAGTTGAAAGTGCATTATTTTAAATTGTTATGACGTGGAGCGCCTTATTTATTTTTATTATCGTACTATTCTTCGTTTTACATATGTAATTGAGGGTAGTCAATCGCGTATCAGTATGCTGATAATATTACCAGAGATGTCTGACTTGCAAATACGCCAAACAAAGTATTTTAACTATCTTTGCTTTAGCTGTGGTCCTTCAACTGTGATCACTTCATAAGCTAGATGTGTCATTCTATAATTAACATTACTAGAGGATACGTAATAGTTGTTATCATAGAATTAACGATTTCAGATGCGTAACCTCAAAGAGCGAGGTGCAGAAATAGTAACTTGGCCAGCGACTTATTACGATATGATCAAGGAGAAACTGAACAAGAGCTCTCTCAAAGTACAAGAAACAATTGACGATCTAAAGGAACATAACGTTTTGATAGACTTCGACGAACGCGGTTATATGTTACAGGCGTTTACTAAACATGTTCAGGCGAGGCCTACATTGTTCTTAGAAATCATACAACGTAAAAACCATAGGGTAAGTAATACGCGGGTAACAATAGATTGGCCGAAACATCGATAAATTTTAAAATATTAACTTAAAAAGTAATAATTCACCGACCACTACCTATTTCTTTTAACAACTTTTCGTATAACATTTACAGCAGATTCCAAAAAGATGCCGTTTAATATATTTTTATTCCCATACATTGAACAGTCTTAAAACAATAATTAACAAAAAATTATGTTAATTTTAGCGTATAAACTGCGTTTGTAAAACCTGGAACTCAAGTAAACAATGTCAAACATCATTAATCTATGTAGATTGTTTAGACATTGTTTACTTGAATCCCAGAACGCAGTTTATATACAGAAAGTCTAAAACATTATGTATATATTAGGTATATATATAAATCAATTTAAATAACATTTAATTAATAACGAGAGACTCGACATCCGAAATCTAAATACATTCGAAATATCCATTAAAGAACTTTAATATTATTAATGTTTAATAACCCTAATGTTAAACTATAACACAGAGACTACATCTTGGGTAACTATTCCTTACTAAGAGCGTCGCAGAGCTTTGGTAGGGGAAGCTGGGTTCATCATACTTGCATCCCCTTGACATTTGAGTAGTCAAGACGCTCTTTCTTAATTTTATAATCACAGATAACGTTATGAGAAATTGTTTGAAATCTACCATTATATATTGGTAATAACATATGTTTCAGGGTTTCGGTTCCATGAACTACAAATGGGTGTTTGAAGCAATTGAACAGCTGAACGAAAATAAAACGGAGAGTTGAACTAAACCTTTTACAAAACCACAACTTTTATTTTAGTATTAATAGTTAAAATAAAAGTTCAGTAGAGTAATGTATCTAATAAAGTATTGAAATAAAAATGGCTGTTTTAATTAACATTATGAAATTATGCGTTTTATATATGTAAAATAATATTGTAAAAATAAAATAAATCAATGTCACTACAACCTTTTAAGGTCTGGGCCTCAGGTTTCTGTATCTGTTTTATGATCATTTGTTAATCGATTAGGCAAGTAGGTGATCAGCCTTCTGTGCTTGATACACACCGTCGACTTTTTGGGTCTATGGCAAGCCGGTTTCCTCACGATGTTTTCCTTCACCGTTCGAGCTGATGTTAAATGCGCACATAGAAAGAAAATCCATTGGAGCACAGCTGGGGATCGAAACTACGACCTCAGAGATGCGGAAGCAACTAAGCCAACACTGCTCTTATATACTAATTCTAAAAAACTTAAATTATGTAGATACATGGTGCTCACATATTCATCACATTATCCTTGTAACATAATATTTATTTCTAATATATGAAGAAAATACGTATAAAGCCCTTATAATGGAATTCGATTCTGTGTATAATTATGTATAAACTCTGGAACAGGACACAGTGCCGTGGTACAAAATTGTACTAATCAATCGAAATTAAACAATTAAGGGAAGCGCTAGAAAATGTTAAAATATTTTAAAGAAAAAATGTATTGCAAAATGTTGTGCAATAGTCAACATTAATAATACAAGAATTATATATAAATAACCCAAAGCTGAATTTCAACGTGGGGTAGAGACGCCATTAAAATTATTGAAAATTTTGGAAAAAAATATTTTATTATAAACAAATACACACAATGTAGAATTTATTACATAGACATTTTGACATTTCTTTATAATAATTGCTACGAATTCTCTATTGAGACTTGCCTGCTTGTCCACGTGAATGCTCTAGTGTGTTCTCAGGCAAAGACAGAAATGTCCAAAACTATCATAGCGCAATATAGTAACTATCATGGAATGAGCATTATTTATGATAATCCTACATATATTTCGTCACCTCAATATTATTTGCGGTACTCCAAAAATCATTATACTAAGTGGTAAGGTCTGCAATTACGAAAACTGTTTAAACAAAGAAGAATTGGTTCTAGATAATTTCAACTATAAAGATTCCTTAAGAAAATACTTTTTTAACGGATTGAAGAAAAAAAAATTGTGTAAATAATTATAAGTTTAATAATGTATATCTTTAATCCGTTTAAAAATGGTTTTCTTAATGTGTAAAAGCTATGTTAACAAAAGACAATATAAAGATTCCTATTATATTTATCCAGTGTTTAGCGAGTTGATTTTATATTATCGTTAATTATCTTCATGACCTAAACTCTAGATTGTTAATACATATTAAATAACAAATGCTATGTTTTGTATGTCTTATATATAGGTCATGTTGAATGTGATTCTACGCTTCCCCGCTTCTGTTCCAAGCTGGTTTGTGAATACAAGTTTTAACGACGTGGTTAATTTGCATACTGTTTACCGGACGAGACCGTGGTACAACTTAAAATACCTATGTCGATATCTAGTACTGAACGAGACAGGAATCGATCGATCCTTAAAAAAAAGTTTATCGTCCAGTAGTGACATTTGACATTACTGTAAACTGTCAAAACGGGTTGCTGACATTGATTAGATAATTTCGTATATTTGTTAGAAATGAAGTTTTATGTATTTATTTATTAACAGTTCGTTACACTACAGAAAATAAAAAAATTGAACATAATTAAATCAACTGGCGGCCTTATCGCTTCCGTGCGATCTATTCCAGGCAACCAGTGTGAGTAAAGAAAAATAAATAAAAACGTTTTAAATTACATAAGATAGGCAAGTAGTGCAAAAATACGTGTTATTAAGACAAAAACTAAACAGGAACAACACAAAAAAAACAAACTAAACTGAAAAGATGATACCTTAAAAATTGAAAGTAAAAAGTAACAAGACATATAAATCACGATAATTTCAGATAAGTCTCACGTCAGTAGTTTTATATAGAACAGGGGGCAAAAAGGCAGGAGGCTCGTCTGATGTTAGGTGCTCATGGACACTCTTAATGCCAGAGGGTTCAAGTACGTTGCCGGCCTTATAAAAATTGGTACGCTCTTTTCTTGAAGGACCCTAAGTCCAATTCTAGTGCATTCAAATAGATCCAATAAATCGTTACAATTTACGGTTGACATTCGACCCATTAAACATTCTTTGGTCAATCTGTGTCAAATTAAATAATATAATAAAAGCAGTTTTATGAATTGTTATGTTGATACTTAAGTTGTCTGAAGCATTTTATTCTTATTAAGTACATGATTCGTATTGATAAAAAGTGTAACGTAATTTATTTTCAAAAAGTTTACTTAATTTTTTTGCAAGAAATAAAAACACACTTACATATTTTTAAATATGGTTCGTAGTAAAGTTAAGTAATTAGCCTCGTTAGATGCGCTTTTAAAAATAAAAATTATTAATGCCAATACAAGTAACTTCTCAGTTTAAAATAAACTGTTATATTTAAGTAGTAAGATAAACAACGTTATGGGCCCTTTAGTCAAACCGTTATGAATATTGACAAACGCGAATCTTCGAGCTAAGTTTTGTTATTCTCTACACCTCTTCGCATCCTTCTTACATCAGTTTTTAGTTAAAAGTTTAAAGATAATTCATTGAATTTTGTAGTCGTACATATTAAGTCAATAGTATCGGTACTGTGCGATAGAGGCTTATCGTAACGAACCGGAATGTATACCTTGGCGAGGTTCTAAACCTGTATCCACGGTTCACATTTCTGTAATGTATTTGTACTTTATAAGAGTTAATAGGAAATAAATAAGGTTGCAATGCTCTTTAAACTAAAACTTATATGTGGGTATTGCTGGCTAAGAGGACGAGTAAGATTCTAAGAAGAATTTGATACGTTTTTGATGTATAGATGTTACCCTTAGCGCCACATGTCATTATTGTCTTACGGCCGCTTTCAATACTCAATCTATAATAAAACTATTTCCAATCCAGATTTTCGCAAGTTTAGATTGATAAATGTCAAGATTGGGATTGAGTATAGAAACCGTACATCATTATCATCACTATTAGCCTTTACTATTATTTTTTGTCTAATAGTAAAATGTATGTTGTGCAATAGTTTTCTGAACTATTGACTCACTACTATTATATGTCCAGTTATCCATCTTTGAAATCAATTTTCGTTTAGTTTTTATAGCTTTATTTTCTTTAATTTCTTTTTATTGTATCTTCGCGTTTATGTTTGCTTCAAAATGCTTATCACATTACAAATTGTATTTTATTTGCCTTGTACCATTGTGTTGTTTGTATCAGTGTGCCGAGCGTTGGCAAGCTTTTATAAATAAATTAAAAAACTTCATGTGCGAGCCGTTATGGAAGAGATATATAGTATTACTAGTGTGTATACGCCTTTATATCGTGTTTTGTTAAGAAAATCTACATAATTTATATGCATAAATACCTGATTTCTGTATATAATATAAAATCTTTTCCAGAATATTTTTAGATTAGTACAAGCGCGACACACGATCGATATATACGTGATATAGTTAATAAATAATACAGTTTTAATAAGATATGGTATGTTATTACTTCATTATTAATATTGAATACAAATCATAATTAATATTTATTATAATAAGTCTTTTGTTTATAGTTTATACAGTCCATATAACAAGCATTCCAGTATTATACAGTATTTAATATTAAAAATTAATATAAAACAAAGCATAATAAGTTTAAGATTTTTATAAAATGCCGTTAAGCATTATTTTAAATTCAGATTGTTTCTTCTATAAAATTAAAAAAGACTTGTTTTTCCAACAAGACCGATAAAGACATTTCAATAATTCGTCAAACTCCAAAAAAACTCGTTTTAAATTTCCATATTTATAAAAAGTTTTATGTTTTTGTTTATTTTCGTTTTCGCACAACGTTTGATAAAAAAATAATGGGATATATTTTTATTCATAAAAAGTTTGTCATTGTGATTTAACTAGACTGTAGTTTTATTGCTCTTTTGTCCCTTTCGTCAAACTGTATATACGCTATGATAAAAAGGAAGAGCTTTTACTAAAATATAATTATTTTTTATTATTATGTGAATCTAATTCAATAATACAGCAATTCTGGTTATCTGCGTATGAATGACGGAAGCATTGAACAAATATAAAGCTTTAAAAATGTTAACAATTAAAGAAACTGTAACTATTTTTTTAAAACTTTTTATTAAAGTTAATTGCAATATTTTCAGACGTCATACACGGACAAGGGTAAAAAGCCTGAAAACGGTCGATTCGTTGCGTTTCATCACATCACATACTGGGTATCAAATGCCAAGCAAGTAAGTAAAACGTACTTATCATTAACAAGCACATATTCCACCCTTAAAATCGGCCATGCAAACACAAAAATAGGTGTCCATGGGCTGTCATGACTGACGTTTTTAGACGTCCCATAAAAAAAAATTTCGGTAAACAGGCGGTAGCTCGTGTCTGAGCATCGATATCAGCAATTAATCATCTGGGGCTGACATTCTGTTTCCAGTGGTTTCCGTCCATTGTCCCTTATAACAGTGTATACTTTGAGAAAGTTGAGTCTTTTACTTGGTCGGTCCACCTGGTGTATGCGACCTTCCGAGTTACCAACCACGATCAGTTTTTCCGAGTAAAAAAAAATACATTATTAAATACTTTTGTAAGGTAAGCTTTTTCAAGGTAGTCAAAAGTTCCTTATGAATTGTTTTCTTAAAATCTGTTAAGACAAATATTAATATAGTCTTAAACCTCCAACGAAACGTTTGGCATTTGTTTCTACTTCTTAATATGTATTTGAACATTATAATAGTGACTACGGTGCCGCTTAAGTATTTTTTATTTACACAAATACACAGTTGTGGTATTTGTCCAAATAGTTAAGGTAACTAAAATGTATGAAATAGGGTAAATTTGATAAAATTGTCGATAGCCAAATACAGTAGATTACAGTCGTCAGTATTATTTTATTATATACGTATATTATAATTTTTGTTGACAAGAACAATGGTGTTACCTTTTAATATCATCATGTGTGATCATTTGTATTTTCTAATACACGCAACTTTTTGAGTCTAATGCAAGCGCGATGGTTTACTTCAGCGTACGAGTGCCTGACAAATTCGCATATAGGCAGAAAGTCCATTGGTAGCCGTGGTTCGAACCTACGGCTCAGGAATGAGGCTCGCACGTTGAAGCCACAAGCCCAACACTATTCATATATATCTAAGGTGAATCTTAATACAATATACGTTCAATGAAATGAACAAGGTACCCTGTGAAAAACTGCATCGTTCTCTTAACTTCGCTACCGCTTTTAACTACGATACTTTTTAGGCTGCGAGCTACTACATCACCCGATTTGGCTTTGAACCCCTGGGATATCAGGGCCTTGAGACTGGCTCCAGGAAAATCACGGCACACGCTGTCAGGCTGAACAAGGTTAGTGACATGGATAATTTTAATTGGGTTTAAGGATTTTCATGCGTAAATAAATATTTGTTTTGATTTCAAGTTTTTCACAGCATACAATTGTATTGACATTATAACATATAGTTGAGTAAACCTAAAATATAGGCACGCATATATCCTTAAATCAGTCGTTAACAAATGGGGCATTAACTTTTATAGCTGAATTGCACGATCGCACATTGCAATTTAGTGAGTACTTAAAGATGATTTTAAAGTTACGGTAACATTAATGGCATTTATGATGGAAAATTATATTCTTATTTTTGAAATTCCTTATGTAAATGTAGATAAATTTAACTCGTACGTAATTCATAAAAAAATAAGTCAAATTGCACCGTTTGAAAAGAAGTCATATGATAAGAAGATACCATATGTTGAGACGGCCAGGTCGAGTAAAAAGATGGGCAGATTGTCGAAGAGCTAAAATAAGACAGGCCTTTGTCAAAAGAGAACCTGACCACAAAACTGGTTGCTAAAAAGATATGAATATTGTATAGTTAAAATAATGCAATAATTTACAGATTGTGTTCGTTTTCCAAGCCCAATATGAGCCAGAAGAATCGAAACTCGTTAACGAGGTGGCTTATCACGGGGACTTTGTAAAGGATGTGGCGTTTGAAGTGGAGAATTTAGACTACATAGTGGAGTACGCGCGGAAACAGGGCGCGGTTGTAGTCAGGGACTTGTGGGAGGAAAGTGACGATCATGGTGTTGTCAGAATGGCTAAATTGAAGACGGTGAGGACTAATACTTGTATATAATTCTTTGTTATTGGGGCTGGGTCACAGCAGGGGCTGAGTTCGCGTGTCCATAGTATTGTAATGCAAAAAAATGACTCGATATTGTAAAATCTAACTAGGTAAAAAGATAATAGAAATTCGTTTGCTGTCCTGGCTTAATAATAAAATTTGCGCTCCATCTATCTTGATCTTGTGTTTTATCGGACAAGTAGTGTGACGGACCATTTAATTGGCCAATAATAGAACCAAAAACCTCTAGAGTAAACCGATTCAAACGAAAAATATACTATGTTAATCTATCTAATTTAATAATAAGATTAAACTTACGATATACCTACTGAATTGTTTGATTTCTAGTATGGAGACAATACGCACACTCTAATAGATAGATCGAAATATAAAGGCCCATTCCTGCCTGGATATCAAATGCTTAACAATGACCCGATACAACAATTTTTGTAAGTACGGCATTTATTTTAATTTATATCACTACATGTTTAAAATAAAAATTACTATTTAGATAAATAGTGTATAAATACGGTTTAAACAAACGAAATATACATTGGTTCGGTGGCTATTGATACCTTTGAAGATATATTAAGATTATATATCTTTAACTCATCTAAATAAAAAGAAAATAGGTTGACAATTGTCATCGTAGGAATAAGGAAACAATTGACACATGAAAGGGAAAAGTGACAATCCACACATAGAAATCAAGTCCATTGGTTGAATGACCTCAAAAAGAGTCGAACGCTGAATCCATTAGACCAACACTGCTCTAATTAATTAATATAATTGAAATTGGCAAATATACTAAGCGTTATGACAACTATTATAATACTAAGTATACATTACCCTCGACAAAAGTTATAAAAGTCTTTCATCAAAAATTACAAATATCATTATATTACAGGCCAAAAATTGGAATAAATTTCATTGATCACGTTGTCGGTAACCAGCCTGATAATGAGATGGAGTCAGCAGCATCATGGTACGAACGGTGTCTTCAATTCCACAGGTCTGTTTTGTTCTATGAATTTATTCTGGTGTTATTATAATAAAATATAATATTGTCTTCGGTTTGTGTACTACACATTAAAGGCCACCCCAAGGGGATCCATACTGAAGAACACGAAGTTATGGATATAGATCCATCTGATTTGTAATTTTTATAGTATGGAATACACACAACAGTGTCGAACGATGTCAAATTGATTCTAAATTTACATTTACTACCAGTTCGCAAGTCACGGGGCAAGAAACTTTCCGCTAATCTTTTTAATCGCCAAGTTTTGAGTGATACAAATTGTTTGTAGGGCAGCCATAAATATTTGAACTGGAGCAAATCAATGCTGAGCATTAGGATCATTTAAATAATCGTAAAATTTATAAAAAAGCTTTATTAATTATTGTAAGTTACACTTATATTCGTTTAAGTCCTATATTATTTACCAGGCGCCAGTAACTACTTTCCGTTCATTGGACAATGATGGCTGATATCTTACCTTAAAAAAATGTGTGACGAGTGAGTTGTACCAAGAGGCACCTTTAGCCTCTGATTTCTGCATATATTTGGTGATATTTTTTTGTTAATAGGCAAATAGGTTATCATTTGTATGTGCCTGACACAAGCCGTCGATTTATATCGTGCACAGACACAATAGAAACGACAACCTAAGTGTTGAGAGGTTGGCGAGGTCACGGAAATCTGTTCTTGATTTAGCATAAGTTACAGGTATTGCTTTAAGTAACAATAGGTCGCTCTTTGTTTTTAGATTCTGGTCAGTAGACGACAAGCAAATATGTACAGAGTACTCAGCTCTCCGATCGATTGTTATGGCCAACTGGGAGGAGACAGTGAAGATGCCAATCAACGAACCAGCTGTCGGGAAGAAAAAGAGTCAGATCCAGGAGTATGTCGAGTACCACGGAGGCGCTGGTGTTCAACATATTGCTTTAAACACCGAGGATATAATTACTGCAGTAAGGATAATAATTATATCCTTTTTCAGATGGATTATTATAAAAGAAGATGACCAGCCTTCCAATCCGATAAAATAACAGTTAATCCATATAGAATTTTTATAATTTGATTTGGGGACTTTCTAAACCTGAATATTGGATATGTATGTATGTTGTCTACTTGAAAAATTGGTTTTCACACTAGGCGGTCCATATTTGGCCAGATTTAGTCGTCCGTTTCCTAAAATAGTAGGCTATAATATCCAGTAATCATTTAGTTTGCGCGTGTTGATTCAGTAGGTCTTGAAACGACTTTAGACTGACCGGAAACTATTAAACAAATATGTTTTACAGATAGAAAATCTCCGTGCACGCGGTGTAGAGTTCTTGTCCATTCCTTCAGTGTACTACAAAATTATCAGAGAAAGTTTGAAGAGCAGTAAAGTGAAGGTGGCGGAAAGTATCGACGCACTAGAACGTCTCAACATACTCATAGACTACGATGATGATGGCTATCTGCTTCAAATCTTCACTAAAAATACCCAAGATAGACCCACATTGTTCTTAGAAGTTATACAGAGAAGAAACCATAATGTAAGTACATGGACGTCAACACAAATACACACAATATCACCTTAAGTGGAGAATGATTCAATTCACGGAGTAAAAAATAGGGATGGAAGATACAAAAGGATGGAAAGTTATACAATAAATGACAGGCGTCATATCGCTATTTGTTAAAAGCTTCGACCAAAATCCCATATAATTTAATTTTTTTCTATAAGAAAATCGATTAGTTCTTAGTCATTTACACAAAATTTCTATACATAAATGTCCATTATGTTTCAGGGATTCGGCGCCGGCAACTTCAAAACACTATTCGAATCTATTGAGTTAGAACAAGAAAAACGTGGAAATCTTTAATACCGATGCAATGTCTTCGTTTTAATTTGTATAACATTAAATAAATAATAAAAATGGGAGTTTTCATAAAACGATTTCAATACTTTTTTTTAAAACTTAGAGCTATACCTCCGGGCCATAGATAATGACGTTATGGTCGCCTAGAATCTAGATAACAATATGTATAGAGCAATCTCTGTACTTTGTGCGCTATACTGAATATATATATAATATATATATATATATATATATATATATATAATATGTCAAATGATAAAGTGAAACAGTATTAAGAAAACTTGTAGCCAATTTATAATGAATCACACTCGCTAAGGGCTCATTCAGACGAACGGCACGTGCCAACTGCAAGCGTCGACGCCTGCAGTCGTTAGCGCGTCGACGGCAGGCGTCAACGTTTGTCGACGCTTGCAGTTGTGGCGTGCCACGACCGCCATTTTGTCAGTCGACTGCAAATAGTCCAAGAGTGCGCAAGCGTCGCGCATCCACACAATGAGCTCCAGTGAAGAGATTGATATTGAATTGGTGATAGTTGCAGTAAAAAAAGAGCTTGTATTTGGAATTATAAATTACGAGACTATAGTAACAAAACAATAAAAAAACAAACTTTCTTGTAAAAAACTTTCCATCTTGTCTTACATCAATATTTCTTCAACCCATAATGAACGTGTCTGTCTACATCGCTTTTATCGGCCATGACGGCGAAGTAGAAGCAGTGTTTCTTCATCGGAAGCCATTTTGCAACTGGATCCCTGTCTATATTAGTTGCGTAGCACGCACCAACTGCAAGCGTAAAAACCCATCGACGGCTGCCGTCGTCGACGCTTGCAGTTGGCGCGTGCCGTTCGTCTGAATGAGCCCTAAGTCAAACTCCTACCTTAATCGTACATGTACTAGATTTGCATGGTTGTGTAGAAATTCCTAGGGAGACTGCTCGTAGAGATGTCGAGGGACCACCACGCACTAGCACAAGCTCTGTTTGGGATGGCACGGATATGTATTTAGGCCATCAACATAACTTGCAAAGAACCCCGCAACGCTCCAACACAGCTCTCCACAACCTCAGTTATGAGAGCACTGACATACCAAGTCGGTTAATTTATTCAGTCCCTACTTAAGGGACGTAAAGTAAGACAGAAGGTGTTATAAGTTTACATAATTAGCTAAAATTACATCTTATAATGACTATATTAATATTACAAATGAAATATTTCTCTGACTCGGCAATCGCACTAAACAACAAAGTTTATACAATCTCTGTTTGGTAATTGAAAATTCAGGGGTTTTTAATTTTATCCACAACGATATAGGGGGTGGAAAATGGCCATAACGGATTCGAGAAAACGTTTTTTTTGTTCGACTTTGCGCGCGTATGTTACACGACAAAATAATGCGAGCAATTGAAACAAGTGTTGACGAGGATCGTAGGTGGTCTCCGCTAACCTAGATACCAATAACGGTTCAGAAGCATTGATGCAATATCGGTACAGAAATCTCCAAATCTATATATATACAGGGTGTCCCAAAAGTCGACGTCAAGTCGAAATTTTCTCAAATTAAAAAAGAAAAAATTTAGTCATGTATTTTTGAAGTTATGGAAATTTTCCTTTTATTCCAGAAAATGTACACCATGTGACAGTTTTTTCATTCCTGTTGTTACAAATATTTACTTTTTGCCAAAAAAAAATCTCTTACGTCATCCCGAATAGTGTTTTATGTAACCTATGATCCTAAACTCTGTGCTGATCACTCCAACTTTTAGGAAAATGTCATTTTATACCGTACCAAGTTTTCAAAATTAATTTTCGCACTACTTCAACTAATCGTCCTGAAAAAAAAATGTATTACTCCAGTTTGGCAAGTAGCTTTAAAAGTTAGTGCAGTTACCAAGGATTCTATAGTGGTATAACACTGAGTCCACTATTTCTTAGATCGGCCATAAAAAATTTTTTTGTTAAACAAAGTCTGTTTTTAAAAATTTCTCTGGAATTACAAAAAACGATTCTAGTGTACCCAAAGCGTTCCTAATAACCACAGCGTGGTTTAAATAAGATGGCGTAAAGTGTGAGCGAGAAAAGGAAAAAGTCTATTCCAAGTCGATTCAAAATGTAGAAGAGCTTAGACAGAGAATAGCGGAAGCAGTAGAATTTGTGAATAATGGACGATTTGCCCGCTTCATTTCACGAACTTTTTTAAGGAGATGTCGAGCCTGTATATAGATTAATCCCTATTTCCCTTGGTCACGGCATCACGCGTGAACGGCTGGACCGATTTCGCTAATTCATTTTTTGTTGTGTTTGTTATTGTCAGGAGAAGGTTCTTTTGAAAGAAAATTGCGCGGAAAATTAGAAAATTTAGAAATACTTAACCAGCATATTAAGTAATCATGACTTTTGTTACAATAGGATTTTTTTTAATTTCATTCATATAACCTTATGGCGTTGGACATAACATTGACAGAATGCGAGGATCTAAGAAAAATTAATATCTTTTAAATTTAGAAATACTTAACCAGCATATTAAGTAATCATGACTTTTGTTACAATAGGATTTTTTTAATTTCATTCATATAACCTTATGGCCTTGGGACATACCATTAACAGAATGCGAGGATCTAAGAAAAATTAATATCTTTTAAATTTAGAAATACTTAACCAGCATATTAAGTAATCATGACTTTTGTTACAATAGGATTTTTTTAATTTCATTCATATAACCTTATGGCGTTGGGACATACCATTGACAGAATGCGAGGATCTAAGAAAAATTAATATCTTTTAAATTTAGAAATACTTAACCAGCATATTAAGTAATCATGACTTTTGTTACAATAGGATTTTTTTAATTTCATTCATATAACCTTATGGCCTTGGGACATACCATTGACAGAATGCGAGGATCTAAGAAAAATTAATATCTTTTAAATTTAGAAATACTTAACCAGCATATTAAGTAATCATGACTTTTGTTACAATAGGATTTTTTTAATTTCATTCATATAACCTTATGGCGTTGGACATAACATTGACAGAATGCGAGGATCTAAGAAAAATTAATATCTTTTAAATTTAGAAATACTTAACCAGCATATTAAGTAATCATGACTTTTGTTACAATAGGATTTTTTTAATTTCATTCATATAACCTTATGGCCTTGGGACATACCATTGACAGAATGCGAGGATCTAAGAAAAATTAATATCTTTTAAATTTAGAAATACTTAACCAGCATATTAAGTAATCATGACTTTTGTTACAATAGGATTTTTTTAATTTCATTCATATAACCTTATGGCGTTGGGACATACCATTCACAGAATGCGAGGATCTAAGAAAAATTAATATCTTTTAAATTTAGAAATACTTAACCAGCATATTAAGTAATCATGACTTTTGTTACAATAGGATTTTTTTAATTTCATTCATATAACCTTATGGCCTTGGGACATACCATTGACAGAATGCGAGGATCTAAGAAAAATTAATATCTTTTAAATTTAGAAATACTTAACCAGCATATTAAGTAATCATGACTTTTGTTACAATAGGATTTTTTTAATTTCATTCATATAACCTTATGGCCTTGGGACATACCATTGACAGAATGCGAGGATCTAAGAAAAATTAATATCTTTTAAATTTAGAAATACTTAACCAGCATATTAAGTAATAATGACTTTTGTTACAATAGGATTTTTTAAATTTCATTCATATAACCTTATGGCGTTGGACATAACATTTGACAGAATGCGAAGATCTAAGAAAAATTAATATCCTTTAAAATGAATGCTTCGATCGGAGTTATTACATTGATAAAATAATTACAGTCGCTAATTATTTGTGGTATCAAATCTCTTGAAAATCCATGTTTTTCACATTACCAACAAAACTATTTATATACGCGCCCGAAAAACAAACAATGTTGTATATCATAAAGGGTTTTTAGTTAATTATAACAATTCGTAATCAATATTCATAGTTAAGACAGGACAAAGTTTGTCGAGTCCGCTACTTTTAAAATATTTGCCTTAAAAGTGGCCCATTATGTCTTATACCAGTGCCAAGCCCGTTGGAGACCAGTGGTCCTACAACCTCTGGGTTTTGGCCTAACATCAATCTGTTTCTTGATCATTCATTTTCAGACAACTGGCTGACATAAGCTGGAGATTTAGTTTAAAAATTGAGGTTTTCTATGACAAATCTCAATAATATAATAATAGAAAATACTATTAAATGTCATTTTATTGGATCAAACTTTCTGATACATAGTAACACCTAGTAATATTTACAAATACACGTGCTGTGCAATTTCAAACTGAAATTTGAAAATGTAAAAAAAATACAGACCATGATACAAAGATATACGTTAATTTCATATTTTCACGTAATTTCTCGAATATTCTTAATAGCCATTCCATTTAGGGCAGTGTTTCCGATCTTGGGGCTTGGGGGAATTTAATTGTTACGGGGTTTACAAATTATTTGTTTTTTTTTTTCATTAGCTATTTCCGAGTAATTTATTACTAACACCTCATGGACATACATACATATTACGTTAGAAAGGCATGGCACAAATGGGAAACACTGATCTAGTGGAATGAACTTTACCACGAGTTCGAAAAAGTATTAAGATTCTCTTAGTTATAAAGACTAAACCTAGTTAAATTGCACTCTTTCATCTCTTCTTGTTAGTGACGATAAGAGATTGACTACTTAAGTTACAAACGATGCAAGGGACGGATGTATTTTTTATGAATTCTTTAAAATAGTAACTCAAACGAACGTTACGTAAAAGTTTATTGAAACCCCTAAATCCCCCTCAAATAGATTATTGTGTATATGACACATAATTCGATGCAAAAGTTTTTATTTAACCCAAAAAACCGTACTTTGGGATTTTGATTAGCTTGGTTTGATTTTTATCAACACAAATTGTGTCAGACCATTTGCCGGTTCAATTGTGCCCCAATTCGTCATACAAGTTTGACAACACATTGTACACTTCATCGAGCTCGTGGTACGGAATTCGTCTTTGGTAAGTTGGAGAATCACCAATATTTACACAAAAAGTACCCGATCATAAATAGGCATGAAAACATCACCAAAAACCAACAAACAAAATCTTTTTCCATGTCGATATTTTAATAAATTCAATTTCCAATATGAATTTGTCAACGAATATCTCGTCGAGTTGCAAATGCATTATTGCTATCGTAAAATTAAATATTTTACTAGTCATAAAACCGCTAATGGCAAAAGAACAGATGCTAAGGGAGCGTTCAAGTGTTACGTAACGAATTTGGTGAGGGGGGGGGGGGGGGGGTTTGTCCTCTTGTAAAACGTTACGATGCGGGACGGGGATTGAATTTCGCGTTATTGTTAATATTATTTACCACTTTCCTGGACCTTACACCATATAATGGTAAGTTTTAGGTATAAAGAGTCACTGGGTGTGTTCACGAAACGTTACGGCGCGTTACATGGGGGGGGGGGGTCAAGAATCTCATTGTCACGAAACTTTTTACTATTATACAGAAAACGTTACGGTGCGTTACATGGGGGGGGGGGGGGGGTCAAGAATCTCATTGTCACGAAACTTTTTACTATTATACAGAAAACGTTACGGCGCGTTACATGGGGGGGGGGGGGGTCAAGAATCTCATTGTCACGAAACTTTTTACTATTATACAGAAAACGTTACGGTGCGTTACATGGGGGGGGGGGGGGGTTGTCAAGAATCTCATTGTCACGAAACTTTTTACTATTATACAGAAAACGTTACGGTGCGTTACATGGGGGGGGGGTTGTCAAGAATCTCATTGTCACGAAACTTTTTACTATTATACAGAAAACGTTACGGTGCGTTACATGGGGGGGGGGGGGGTTGTCAAGAATCTCATTGTCACGAAACTTTTTACTATTATACAGAAAACGTTACGGTGCGTTACATGGGGGGGGGGGGGTCAAGAATCTCATTGTCACGAAACTTTTTACTATTATACAGAAAACGTTACGGTGCGTTACATGGGGGGGGGGGTCAACCAAAAATTGCGTGACGTACTACTTGAACGCTCCCTAAGACCAAAACTGCAAAATTAAAAAAAAAAAATTCAATTAATTTAACCAATAAATGTCGTTTAGTGTAAAAAATCCTAAATTGCCTCAAATAATTCACCAGATTTTTAGTAATAAATGGCGATAAAATCCGACGATTATAATAATAAAAAAAAACTATGCTATTAATAGTATTTAATCTAAGTGCGTACTTCCGGTTCAAGGTCGTCCGAGTTGACGATCTCGAAATCCCTATCTGTGGACGACCGTTGGCTATTATCTGTGTCCGATTCTGAATGTTTTTCAACGTGTTCTGTGGCCGTGATTTCCGGTGGTTCCTCTCTGGAAAGATTGAAAAAAAAAAAAAACAATTTAATTGACAACAACAACGATTAACCATTGTTAAATATGGTAAAAATTTAACTAAATAAATGTCAATTTAAAAGTAATCTAAATATTTGGAAATGTTTATGGATCGAGTCAATTGACTGTTGCTATGGTTAATCATTGAGAGTTGCTAAGTTGCTTTTAAAAATCACACTTCAATTTGTTTTTTTTATGTAAAAGGCGGCAAACGGGTATTAAACTATATCTAAATCTGATGTTACGTGATATCGTATGGACGCTTTGCTCGAAAGTGCGTTGGCGGCCTTTTAAGAATTGGTTCGGAAATACTTCAGTCATTTGTTTTATTATTGTCATATAAATCATTGATTAACGAATAAAAGTACGAATATTGTTACGACCAATCAGAGCAGAGCAAATGCCATTTTGCGGCGACAGCAGATCAGTTCTGATAGAGCATTCAGTGGAGAATTGTGATGATGAGAGGTCTGGTCCAGTAGATTGTGATGAAAAGTGAAATCGTTGCTCTGGGGCCGATCAAGAATACCATAAGCACTATATCTTTGATTACTTATTTGGTGATTACGTCAACAGCAATTATTTCATTGTACCCATACATTGTCTATGCTTGAATGCGAAATGCTTATTATTTATTTTATTTAAATTTTTTCTTCTTCATTGCTTACACTGCTAACTTTTACTATTATTTGTTCCTACTGAGTATTAGATTATTTTTTTTTGCGACTGAGGCCAAACTAGCTGCTGTGGTCTCTGGCAGAATAAACTTTTTCTTAAAAAAAAAAAAAAAATTATCTCTATTATTCTTTTTTTAAATATTTTAATTTTTTGATTATTGATATTTTACGTGTTTCTTGTTTTGTTAGTAATAAATGTTATGTCTATGTCTAAGCATCATTCTTGAGAGCTTTGCTTACTTTGGCTTGGGGGGGGGGGGGGTTTAGTGCCTGTCATTTGTGCTGGCGCCAATTAAGCCCGCCAAAAACGATGTCATATTGATGAGGTGACGATATTTTATTATGATTTTGAAAGGCGTACATTATGTCATCTTGCATTTTAACAGATAAAACTTTTATTTACGACAAAATCTTTAGTTTTGACTATTACAAATGGGGATTCATTTATAATAATTCATTTTAATGTCCTGTAATTAGACATATTTATAATGAAGTTAGTATTGTCTTTTGTTAACATGGCTTTAACACATTTAAAGAATATTTTACCGGATGAAGCTATGTATAAACTTTAAAAACTTAATCAAAGCCGGGGAAATAAATACAGACAACACAACTTTCTCCACAGCTGTGATACTTTTGACATTCAACACCTTTTGTGTTCAGTCACCGTGACCACGCACGCTGTAAAGCACGCGAAACGTCGGATAATTTTAAAATGATTTAAAATATAAAAGTTTATACATAGCTTTGAAGTTTTTATCATTACCAGATAAAATAAATTACTTATAAAAACATAGAACAAAAAATGAGTAAAAAAACGGTTAAAATCTTACTTCAAATCCCCAGTATCCGTATTATCAGTGGCGGGTGCAACCTCTTGCTTCTCTGCTTGCACCAATGGAGTCTTTTCTTCCTCGTCATCAGACTGCTTATCTTTCTTTTTCTTCTTCTTACTCTTCTTGTCACTCTCGGAACCGGGGCCGCGGTATTCGTACTGAAATAATTACAATAATGGACAAAAATTACATTTGCCAGAAGCACTCATTTTTAAGGGTTGCCCCCAAGAACTACTCAACCAATTTTGATAAAAGTAAGACTTCGTTGGGTGAAATATTAGTTGTCATATGTCAATTTCGATGACTTTTACCGTTAAATTTGTTGAAATGCCGTTAAATGACACGTTGACATTTCAAGTTTAGACAGATTATTTAAATATATTTTTAAAAAAATATTTACTTGATCACTAAATAAAACAGAGTAATAACATTTTTTTAGGTCTGAGCCTCAAATTTTTCTGTTTCATGGTCATTTGTCAATCTAATAGGCAAGTAGGTGTAAGTAGTGATCAGCCTGTCGACTTTTTGGGCCTAAGGCGAATCGGTTTCCTCACGATGTTTTCCTTCACCGTTCGAGCGAATGTTAAATGCGCACAAGGAAAGAAAATCCATTGGTGCACAGCCAGGGATTGAACCTAGGACTAGGCCAACACTGCTAGTATATTTACTTGATCTATTGTATTGTCTTTTGTTAAAATGGCTTTTACACATTAAGAAAAACACTTTTTGAACGGATTAAAGCTATGTATTATGATTAAAAACTTATAATTATGACAAAAAACGTCGGAAAAAAAATAAAATTTTGAATTATGTAAATACATAGCTTTAATTCGTTCAAAAAGTGTTTTTCTATACTATATTTGTTATTAGTAGACTAATAAGCGTTAGGCTAGATCGTAATTTTCCTTAATGTCTCAGTAAAGAGATAATTAACATTAAATGTGTGTGTGTATTAGCGTACACACGTAAGAAGTGAAACATCTTTATGACCTTATTTTTCGAAAAATAAATTTAAATTAGATAAAGTTTAACAAAAGGCTTTTATTATCACAGACATGAATACAAAGATTACAATTACTTAATTTTACCTTATTATTATTACTAAATATTACAGAATTTCATTAATTGAAATAGAATTATTACTATCATTGTTATCGTTATTATATATTTTTTGTTATTAATGGCTTCGAATATGTTGAATCAACCGTGGTAGGGACAAGACAAAAGATATAATAGTAGGGACGGGAAAAATGTGACGCATAACGGAATAATGTGACGCGTAACGGAATAATGTGATGCGTAACGGAACAATGTGATGCGTAACGGAATAATGTGACGCATAACGTAATAATGTGACGCATAACGTAATAATGTGACGCATAACGTAATAATGTGACGCATAACGGAATAATGTGACGCGTAACGGAAAAATGCGACGCGTAACGGAATAATGTGACGCGTAACGGAAAAAAATGTGACGCGTAACGGAAAAATGTTACGCGTAACGGAATAGTGTGACGCGTAACGGAATAATGTGACGCGTAACGGAATAATGTGACGCGTAACGGAATAATGTGACACGTAACGGAAAAATGTGACGCATAACGGAATAATATGACGCGTAACGGAATAATGTGGCGCGTAACGGAAAAATGTGACGCGTAATCAAAAAATGTGACGGTATTTTTTTGCAACGCCCATAAAGAAGTTCCAGTTCAAAAACTTACTTTATACAAAGGCCAGAAAGACGCGAAGAAACCCACGTCCTCAGTCAGATTGGGGAGCAGCCAGAGATGGTGTCTCGTGAGAGTCAAAACCCAGACCAAACAGAAGACGACCACTCTGAGCACTGCTAGCACTATTATCAGGACGAGGAACGCTGCCGCCGCGATACTCAAGTAGTATACGCCTTTCCTGAAAAAAAAAAGTATATATTATGTTTGGTTTAGGTATGATGAAAATCTTGTATGTTAATCTCCTCGAAGTAGACATGGGGAGAAATTGGCTGTGCCAAAAATTACAAAAAAAAAATCAAATCGCAATCACGGTTTATAAGACTAATTGTTTTATTAATTGACTTAATGTAGTGTTTTTGGAAAAAAATATATATCAATGATAACTTGCTTGAAACTTTATAAGTAATATTATTTTTTAACCTAATAATATATTTTAAAATTGCGATGATATAGTCATAAAATAATATAATAATGGGCTATAACTATAATAATAATAAATATATTATTATTATACATAGTATGGGATATAGATTGGTCCTACTGGCTAATGTTCCGGTATGATTTCTCTTATCTCAATAGAGTTAAGCCTTGGCCGAGTCACTAACATATATATATATATATGTCGGAGAATGAATATTTTAAAATTCCCGCCACTGTGAAGTTAGTCGTAGAATGCGGTGTGGTATGGTAAGGTAGACTGTCAACGTTGACAATTGACAATGCCTAGTCTGTGTGATCTACCAAATGTCAGTGGCGCGAATGTTTCGTGGCAGTAAGTGAATTCTTTAGTCACTTGAGTTTCGAACGTCGCCTGCGCCGGACGTGCGCACCGACTGTGTTTAAATATTAAGTTATAATGTCGGACGACGGTAGTAACTCCAATTTTGCAATTATTAATCGCGTTGAATCTGCGACATATATATATATATATATATATAGATCCCGAAATTTTCGGGATCTCGTATAGTTTAAAAAAAATATTTCACATGACTGAATACGATGAAAGCTGCATGTTTGTGATAGTGTATATATGTAAATAAAATATTATTTGAAAGAAAACAAAAGCCTTTATCCTTTAATAATACGAACTATACAACTAATTTTAATAACATGAACATAATCAAAACAAAAGTAGGTATAGCTCAAGGAGATTAAAATTGGTGATTTTGAAAGTAACTTCAAAAAAAAGAGTATCTTCTAGTGTCTCAAGAGTGCTATCTGCTAACCGGCATCTAATGTCCATTGCAATGTACCCTATGTAATGTGCAATGTCGCGTGAAGCGTCCCGAGCTGATGTGTGTAGAATCGCTGACAATTGCAGCCCAATCCCGTCAATCTCGAATGGGATCTCGTCATATTATGCTTCGGGATTGATCCCGAAAATTACACGGGATTGCATTCCCTAGTCGTAGGTTCGATCCCCGGCTGTGCACCAATGGATTTTCTTTCTAAGTGCGCGTTTAACATTCGCTCGAACGGTGAACGAAAACATCGTGAGGAAACCTTAGGCCCAAAAAAGTCGACGGCGTGCGTCAGGCACAGAAGGCTGATCACCTACTTGCCTATTCGATTAAGAAATGATCATGAAAACAGATACAGAAAACTGAGGCCCAGACCTCAAAAGGCTGTAGCGCCATTGATTTATTTTTTTATGTTTTTGACACACGAAAGTATAGACAAATACACATAATATGCATAATTTTAAACAAAATAAACGTTTAAAAATATCCAACCTGACGGTAGCAGGCCACAGCGGGAACATGCATATTCCGATAGTTCCAAAGACAACGAGTGCCCCAAACAGCCAGTAGTACCAGGGCATTGGGTCGTAGATCCAGACGTACGCGTCCATACTGTCCAAAAACACTTGCTCCAAATGCATCTCGAGACGTATCTTTCGTTTCTTCTTCTCTTTCTCTTTGTCCTTGTCCTGAAATTAAATTTTGCATTCCTATTATCTTTACAAAATAAATAAAATAGTTACCAGGCTTTAACTAATATTCGGTGACCCTGCAAATGGCGTACATCGTCTAGAATTAAAGTAATATTTAGTGACCATGCAAATGGCGTACATTTTCTAGGCTTTAATTAATATTTAGTGACCATGCAAATGGTGTGAATTTTCTAGCATTTAAGTAATATTCTGTGACCATGCAAATGTTGTAAAATTTCTAGCATTTAAGTAATATTCGGTGACCATGCAAATGTTGTTTTTCCACACTCCCAACTCAAAAAGAGGCTTTGGTCTTTGAAGCTTCGAAAGGAAAACAAAATATTGTTATATGTATTTTTGAATGCCACATCATAAACAAAAAATAGGACAATTTTCTTGTATATTTACGAGCTATTGTCAAATCTACTATAAAGTACTATTAAGTAGGCTATAACAGGATAACATAGAAGCAAATCCTATCAAGAATACAATTTTTCGATACCATTTCTATAGTAGTACTCTTTACACAAAAAATATTAAGAATTTTATTAGTAACACGAGTTGCTTAACTGCAACATTTTCGCCTTTGCCGTGTCTTCTATAGAATATAATTTCAAGCAAGAAAAAAATGTATCGCTAAAACCGACTGTTAACCGATAAGTACTGCTTTTTACCTATATGAGTTTTTATTTTTTAAATAATGATTTTTCAATAAATAACAATTAATTCGAAAAATATAAACATTTGAATTTATTAAATCAAGTTCGGTAATACCGAGAAATGGATGTCTTTGAAAATTACTTTCGATTTTAATGTGTTGATCTTTGCAATTACGTCTTTAATTATCACTGGTTTAATTTTCTTATAAATACCAAATAGCTGCTCAGACGCATTCGTCCTTTACACTTTATTAATACTGTTTGCATTTGAGCCGCCCCATACCTCAGGTAGTGTTTCTAATACAAGTATGAATTAATACCGCGCACTGTAAAGCGAAGCGTCGGCCCTTTTTTTTAATTATGTAAAAAAATAAGTTTATAATAATACATAGCTTCAATCCGTTGAAGTTATATATGTACGTATCTTTGATTTGCGCGTCCTCTTCCATCGCTGGCAGAATGAATACTGACGCGATAAATATCGACCAGACAGAAATATACCAGACCAGAATACTAGATTCTAAACACTATATATATTTATCGAGGATAATTGATACAGATTACAAGAAATCCAGCGATCCGTAATACGCCTGTACTACACATGGTGATTCTAGATTACGATAAACATGAACTAATGGGATCAGATATGATAACTTACTTTGCCTTCTGAAGCGCTTGCCTTGTCTCCATCCTTTTCATCACCACTTTTGCTCGACTTCTCCACGTCCTTCTTCTTGGATTTGCCTCTCAACTCTTGTTCACTCACTGGTACCTATAAAGTAAAAATTTGATATGAAGAGCGCATTAGGGAGCGTTCAAGTGTTACGTAACGATTGGGGGGGGGGGGATTGAATTACGCGTTATTTTTAGTATTATTTCCCACTTTCCAGGACCTTACACTACATAATGGTAAGTTTTCAGTGTAAGGTAACGTTTTACTATTGGATACAGAAAACGTTACGGCGCGTTTCATTGGGGGGGGGGGGGGGTGTCAAGAATCTCCAAAAATTGCGTGACGTATTACTTGAACGCTCCCGTATTTAAAGTATAATTAAATGTATTAATATTACTTTTCAAAATTCAATTTAGAAGTCATTTTATGTATTCGTATTTATTAAGTAATAGACTTTATATACAATAAAAATTTTGTCTTCCGTTTTAACAAAATCAGTGGCCCTACCCCCTTGAACTTGGCCTCCGATTTCTGTGTGTTTCGTGGTCATTTTTTAAAATCGTGATCAGGTGTACGCGACCCGGTACAGCTGATCTCTTTCCTGATTCTTCCTGACGGTTCCTCTCAATTTTTTCCTTCACCGTACGAGTGTTTAACGACCACAGACGGAAAGGTCGGTACTTCACCTTGACACAGTTCCATCATCGGACGTTAAGGCAGAATTCCTGTACCATCTAGACATTCGTCGTTCGACAACTAAGCGTATTTTAAAGCAGTTTTGTCGGGCACCACCACTATGTGGAACCAGCTGCCCACTGAAGAATTTTCGAACTAATTCGACTTAGGGTCCTACAAGAAAAGAGCGTACTAACTCGCGAGCCCGCTGGCATTGATTGTTTATGTATCACTTAAAATTAGATGAAGGCTAACCAGCCGTCTCCGTCTTGTCCTATTAAAAAAAACTACTCATCCTGCTTTAACGTACAATTAATGATGCCCAAAAATATTTATATTATTAAGTAACACTAAATGTTTGAAAATAAAATAAACTTGTGAAGGTGTTTGTTCCTTTTTATAATTAATTGAATGAATCTTCTTGTGGTAAACGATCTTGTCACCGTGACCACCACAATTATACATAGCTTTAATCCGTTCAAAAAGTGTTTTCTTAATTTCTACTTTATATCCAGATACCTTTTTAGCCCTGTGGAATAACTTGTGTAGTAACATCTGGTGAAGGAATTCCGTGACATCGAGTCGAGTTGTGAAGAGTGGGTTTTTGGATGTCGCCCATTTCGATGTCAGGAGAGCGTCTACTGCCTTTGTACCTGAAATTTCATAAATTTCTATCAATAATTGTTTATGAATCTCACTTGGATGCAACTAGGGAATGCTCGCGAGATCCCGTGTAATTTTTCGGGATCAATCCCGAAGCATAATATGACGAGATCCCGTTCGAGATTGACGGGATTGGGCTGCAATGGTCAGCGATTCTACACACATCAGCTCGGGACGCTTCACGCGACATTGCACATTACATAGGGTACATTGCAATGGACATTAGATGCCGGTTAGCAGATAGCACTCTTGAGACACTTTAGAAGATACTCTTTTTTTGGAAGTTACTTTCAAAATCACCAATTTCAATCTCCTTGAGCTATACCTACTTTTGTTTTGATTATGTTCATGTAATTAAAATTAGTTGTCTAGTTCGTAATATTAAAGGATAAAGGCTTTTGTTTTCTCTCAAATAATATTTTATTTACATATATACACTATCACAAACATGCAGTTTTCATCGTATTCAGTCATGTGAATTTTTTTTTTTAAACTATACGAGATCCCGAAAATTTCGGGATCCCGCCGGATTGATGATCTCGAGTCGGGATTGCATTCCCTAGATGCAACGAAACACAATGTCAAAACACTGATATTTGCATGTCAAAAATGCAAATCTAATCTAAATATTGCACAGATTCCAAATAGTTTACCTCATTGTTAAATTTAGTTTGTTATTAAGAAAATCATGTATTATTCACATAATTCTAAATTTTAATTTTTTTCAGACGTTTCTAGCTTAGCATAGCATAGCTTTAATCCGTTCAAAAAGTGTTTTTCTTAATGTTTAATAGCTATTTTAACAAAAAACAATACAATTTGTTATTGTTAAACCTTTCGAAACATTATAACTTTAGTTATAAATTAAAAAAAAAAACGGCTTTTAAAAACGTGTCTAGTTATAAGTTTGTTACATTCCAGGTAATAATGTACACTGGACATGTAGCACTATAATTTTTTGTGTAATTTATTAGTTAATAAAGAATCTTTGAAATTGAATTGAAAACACTGATAAACGAATGGAGCAAAAATAAAATCGGCTCCAATTAAATATTGATACATGTGGCGTCAAATTGCCTGGTCATCATGAGTACTGCGTGTCAGGGCTGATACTGAAGCGGAGAACGACAATGAGAGACTTAGGAGTGCGAGTGGAATCCGAGATTGTAGTGGACATTCACAAGAAAGCATACGCAAGAATGGTATTTGTCCTTAGAAAGGCAACAACTTTCACTAATATTAAAGCCATCTCAAGCTTGTAAAACGCTCTGCTTAGAAGTATGTTAGAATGTAACTCCTCTGCTTGGGCTTCGCAAGAAGCTAAATACTGCCATATGTTCGAGCACATACAGAATATATTTACACGATACCTCTATATACGAGTATAGATATACAAAAATAATGAAGTTAGAAAAAATCTTACAGAGAAAATTTCACACTAGACGAACTACTTTGCATCAGGGCTCGTATGTATCCATACTATCCTTTAATGTATGCAATATTATTTGTCTTACGCTTGGTGGCCTGTGTTCCTCCCATACAAAACGCCAATTACTTCAAATATGTAAGGACTATACCTAGTCCAGCCACGAATGTATGGTTTTACGCACTGTTTCCGATGTATATATCGCAGTAAAGTAGTTAAATCAGAGAGTTAATTGAATCTCTAGACAGTTAATTAAAAATCGATGTTCAATCAAGTCTCTAAAGTTCCGTCAGACAAATGAGTGAACGAAACGTTCCTAGGCAACAAGACAAGACTAACCTAACCATTTACAATAAAGCAAAACACGTAATTTCCAAGCTCTCAGTTCTTCATCATCACACCAAAATAACAATAACAAATGAAATAATCATGACGGAGTCTTGTTTTACATTGTTAATCAACACGCTGGCTTTCGGTCAGACAGATAGTTAAACGTTTTCGACGATGCTTTATTTAAATCAAAATGCTAGCGACTTGATTGAATATCGACATTTAATTAACAGTCTAGAGATTCAAATAACTCTCCGATTTAACTACTTCACTGCGACATATATACTGTACATTGTAATCCACATTAGATATTAAACCTGTGCATCATTTTAATTAGCGCACTAACCATACAAGTATTAGCTGAACGAAACCTCGCATAACATTGATAACCTACTAAAACTTATAAACAATACAATAAAAATGTTGAACCCTATTCTAATTTAGTAAGAGCTAATATTGAATGCGTTTTCTGTATATACAATAATTCGGCGTGAACTTAGTGGTTATACAATTCTTTGTTAATATTATAGTAGCTGATAACGCATTGGTTGATTCGTTTAGCTTAGCTTCACACGATTCCCAGCTTTTAATAGTCTAAACAAGATTCCTTATCACTCCGTTTCACTGCGCAATAAACTTAAGCCCTAAAAATGCTTTTGAACTTCAAAAGCTCTGAATGGACTTTTAGCGATGTCCCCTCCCCCGTTTATAAAAATATATTATGACAAGTGTTTAATAGGGGAATATCTCATATGGGACTGGAAGCGCACAATATAACAATGCGTTATAACAGTACCGAGTTTTAATTGGGTTTACTGTATAGTAGATATATACATGAATATTTTACATAAAATAATTTCGAAAAAATTCAGAGTACGAATGAAGTATTTATGGATGTCTCTTACTTAACTTGAATTTATTTTTGGATAAGTCAACGACCCGCAAATCGTTTTATTTTTATGTTCGCGCTGAATTTATGTTTATATATTTCATGTTACATATTTGAAAATTTTAACAAAACGAGAGCACATATATACCTCGATAATAATTGTAACTCATCATGTTATGTTAAAGTAACGCAATATGTAGTTCACAGTACATTTTTTGATATTACAAATAAACAAATGCAAAAAGAACTAAAATAACTAAACGTTTCAACATTTATTAATTCCCAAATATAAAGCGTTTAAAAGAGAACAACTAGCAAAAAACTCTCTTTTTAATATAAAAATAATTATATTAAAATTCTTTGTTTTCATTTATCAAAATTGGACGGATTTGAAAACATACTTTCACAAGACTATTAATCTTAGGGATCCATATATATAGATATAGTATCCCAAGGTAATACAAATCCCTTGCGGAAACTGTTGATGCTATTGTCATACATAAAACTACAAAAAGGTTTTGCTAAACCAAAAAACTAGTACAACAAAACAAGTGAGAAGGCCGAACACCTTTATTACCTTTGTATATTTTTTTACCTAGTTATATTCCATACTTATACCCAAATCTCTGAAAAAAACCAGATCCTATTTAGATGAAACTTTGGACAGATCCCTAAGCTGATTTGAAAGCCAATACAAATACAGATAACCGTACTCATTTTCTAACCAAATTACATACGGATAAGATAAATTTTAAGTAATTTAAAAAGTCTACTACTAAACGCAAAATTTACGTCATTTTAAAGCATTAAAAAGTCTACTACTAAACGCAAATTTTACGTCATTTTAAAGCATTAAAAAGTCTACTACTAAACGCAAATTTTACGTCATTTTAAAGCATTAAAAAGTCTACTACTAAACGCAAATTTTACGTCATTTTAAAGCATTAAAAAGTCTACTACTAAACGCAAATTTTACGTCATTTTAAAGGATTAAAAAGTCTACTACTAAACGCAAATTTTACGTCATTTTAAAGCATTAAAAAGTCTACTACTAAACGCAAATTTTACGTCATTTTAAAGCATTAAAAAGTCTACCTGTAAAATACTCGACGTGGTGGTTTAAAAATTTCGTTTTCTTCGTCGGTACATTCGCTTTAAGCCACTTAGCGACCGCATACTCCTCACTAGTCGCCTTTTCAGATTCGGGGGGTTCACCGAACTCCTGTAATTATTACATTTAAAAACTTCATTATTCGGCCAACAAATGAAATGTCTTAATCTCAATATTTGTCAGGTTAAATATCGTCTTTTGTTAACATAGCTTTTACACATTAAGAAAACACTTTTTAAACGAAGCTATGTATTAAAAGCTTATAATTATTTACATAATTTTCAATTTATAAAATAAATATTTTTATTTTATTAATATTTATACAATATTATATAATTTGCTTCAATCCGTTTAAAAAGTGTTATCTTAAAGGTTAAATATCTTTAACCGAATTAACATCTCTGGCACCGAGAGTAACATATAGTGTTATAAATATAACTAGGCAAAATTTAAGCTAACTAAAACATATTTATTTTTCAAATATTACAGTCACAAAAATGGATTATATTAATTAATACCAAATGAAATAAACAATAACAGTTTCGTGAACATTTTTGTTTTCTCTAATAGACAAGTTGGTGATTAACCTTTTGTGCCAGACACCAGACAGTCGTATATTGAAACCATGAGGTCAAAACTGACGCAGTTAAACCACAGATTCTAGGTTTGATTCCTTTTAATCGTTTACTTAACAAAATCTCTTCAAAGACTTCACAGAACATTCAACACAATTTAGATAAGAAAAACATTTTCGAATTACCTTTTATGAATGAACATAAACATTGGTAAGCCTAAAAGCCTCATAAAATAAAGGAACGTAAAAGAACTCGCTACAACTCTGGTCATGGCGTCAGATTTGTATATTTTCATTAGGTACGGAAGTACTATTGATAAAAAGCATCGCGGAGTAAATTTTCGCCGAAGTATTTACAATTGACGCGGTAGCCTTGAACCTGAAGATCGTTACATAAACCTACTGCATTTGTTGAGATATACGTTACTTTTAGTACTACATAAATAAATATACGCCAAATATTTTCTAAAACCCTATAGCTTCTAAACTAATCTTAATCTTTCAGTTAGTTAATTCTTCAACTGAAACACTATCACAATCTTCACTGTTTTGTCCGTCTTATCGAATTTTTGTTGTCTCAGTGGTTGCCTGCAAGAGTTCGCTTGAAAACGACACGGAAGTATCCCCTCATTCATTTAATTATGTCAATTGTATTATATTTCAGCAACGAAGTGTTAATAAATAAATAAAGCGTTCGTCATGAATCAATCTAAGTATTCGACCTCAAAAGCCTGAATCTCCCGTTAGGGGCGATAACATAAGACCTTTCCGCTTTTATGACGTTGGTTTTGGACTTGTATACTTGTAATCAAAAATTTTAGAATTAAAAAGTAATTTTAATAAGACGTAGTATTTATCCGCGCTAATAAAAACACATCAATTCCGTATACTTAGCAAGATTTGAACAGCTGTAGTTGTCACATTCTATATTTAAAAATCCACATACAATTATTACTTAGAACATAAAAAAAAACACGTTTCAATTAAAAAATCGAACATTACTCACGAATTCTTCACCCATGATACACGTGCTACTGTGCTCGGGTTCTAACAGTGACTACGAGCGGTGAAAGTATTAAGTAGGACATTTTCTACCTACAAGCAACACAAAACGGACCGACATTACGGTTTATTAAAAAGTAAGGCTATATTCAATTTCCTAACAAGCCATTTTAATCTGACGTCGCAAATATTCAAAGGCACATAAGAACATATTACGTATGTAATCTAACTCTTTAGTCATATTGCGTGCGTAACTTTCAAAATTTTAGCAATATTAAATTAAATTACAGTAACCCGGTATAACGCGGTAACCAGGACCGCGTTATAGGACTATTGTCGTAAAACAGTTTTTTTAACAATTCAAAAACTAGATTATATTAAAGTTATTTATTTTAATTTTATAAGACATTTAAAACAGGTGCAAAGTTAGGCGAAACTTATGGACTTGACAAATCATTATAAACTTCGCACTACAGAAATATAACTAGATAAATGTTCGCGTTATAGGGGTAAATATCGCGTTATATGAGGACAGAAATCGCGTTAAAGGGGGTTTTAATGTACTTACAAATACAGCGATTAGGCTTGCGAGGAAAAAGAACACAAAGTATCTTTCTTCTCCCTCCAAGCTACCTCTATGAAATCCATCAAACAAAAACAGCTGTTTGTATTGTAAATACAAATAGAATCGTCCTTATTATGAAAAACTATCCTTATAAAAAAATTGCTTTGTTCCGTCGGTACCCTTAAAGTAACAACGCTTTCAGTTTTAAACATCAATAGAATGTATTTCGACCGGAATGTTTATGTAAAAAACAGTATAGCAAAGTTACTATACAAGAATTATTCCCCACTCAATATTCTTAGTTTTTCTGTATTCGTCTGTTTCCTGGGAAAAGGTTTTATTATTATGTAAACACAGTTCAAGTAATATTTACCTGGAGCTTTTATTTTCCTTAGGTTATACTAAAAATATAGGATCAAGATTTTTTTAATGTTACAAGAGGCTCAGCCGATGTTAATTGATGGACAATCACACTGCCAGAGCGTTTGCAAGCATGCTGCCATCTTTTTAAGAATTGGTACGCTCTTTACTTGAAGAACCCTCAAAGTCAAATTGGTTCGGAAATACTTCAGTGGGCAGCTGGATTATTATGGATTGGTTACAATAGCTCTTAAAATTAAGTTACTATATGTTAAATTTATAGGTATGGAATATAATTCATTTCTCGGAGTAGCTTGTCCAACTTCTTTGTTAAAAATGAAGATAAAAAAAATCTGTAATAGTTTAATGTTACTTGGTAGTAGGGATCGAGATGGTCAACTTGATTGACAACCAAGATTAACCGTTGGTTCAGGCTAACTTGAAATGGTATTTTATGAGTTTTGCCCCTAATTATTGTTTATGATTAAAAGCACCTTAAAATAAAAATATTAATATAGACAATTCAAGCAATTGTTAATAAAAATATAAATAATTTGTAATAAATATGCTACATAGTTTTTATTATTATGGGAGATAAATATTATTAGTGTAAGAAACCACTTTATATATATGACAGATTATGATTATAATTTAAGCTTAACATAACTTAGCTATTCTTCTTATAGTTGCTAAAGGTTAGAAAATAATTACATCAAATTGATCTATGAACCAAGCATGAACACACCGGGCTTTAAGGAGATAAAATGACTGATAAAAGTCTTCCAAAGATGCTCCTATTGTATTGACAATATAGAAGGAAGCATAGTAATATACTAAGTGGTAAGGAAAAAATTGTTTCAACTGTCAAATCCTGCTTGTATAGTTGAAAATAGAAAAAATGCATAAACAATGGTTTACCATTTTCACTTAATTTATGTATAAAATGTTAATAAACCTTATGTAACTACTGGTACAGTAGTATATCTATATTAAAATATTTATATTAATATATAAATTATATCAAAAATGGGTCAACAAAGGAAGTGCATAACAATTTATATAATATTACAGTGTTTTCTCTTAGTCAACATTATGATGTTCATTTTACACATATATTCAAGATTAACCGAGTAGTGTAACTAAATTTACAAAGCTGAGAATAAGATTACAGATTTTTTTATAATACAACATCAACAGACACCATGATAAGCAATTATTGGGTTATATTATCTAGAGCTGAGCTACAAGTAATGGTACTGCTTAAAACTAAATTAATCAATTTTCACAAACCTTTTTCCGCTGAAAAAATACTTTAATAAATATTAACTTGGCAGAGATCAAACAAAGAAGCAGCAGGAAGGATCGTAGTTATTTATAAAATTTGAAAGACCACGCCGCTTTTGTACAACTGCGCATTATGTGGCTAAAATGTTTTAAATTTTTAATCTCTTTGTCCTTATAGTTTAATAACTGAATCCTTATATTAAAGAGTAAACGCCACGCGTAAAATAGAAAAACTGCCGACGAAGTACCTTCTAAGTAGTCTCACAAATCACAATACAGGATACAGAATTACGATATATATTTTATGGAGATGAAGCGTTCTCTTTGATAACAATTTATTACAGAAATACTGAACAGAAGCCAAGCGGGTAAAATATATAGTAATATAAAGTTGGTTTGCAGTTATATCTCAAATCTCGACGGATTAAATATATTATAAAACGATACGTAATTGTGCATATTAGAGCCATTATGGTTTTTTAAAACAAGTTTATTTAGATACATACCTCTTTGCGTTTCTTAGTTTTTCTTTTTTCTGCCATCGCAATTTTGTATACGTAGCTATTCCTATTGGTTTTCCTTACAAGTCACAGCTTAATTCTCACAACGCTGAAATATTGACAACAAAACCAAGAGATGAAAAGAAAATCATAATAAAATATGAATGTCAGAAGTCACCATCTTTTTTAGATGTCATGCGCTGACGTGTATGAAAGACATTTGACAACATAGAACACATAAGACAAGTCATCGGAGTGCTTGACTCTTGAGGCAGTTGACAGCTCACAGCTGTGCACTCTTCAGTAATCAGTTAGCACTTGCAACTTAGCAGTGTACAGCGGGTAGCCACTAGGCAGCCAGTGCCGTTATTCGGTATAATTTGATAATATATGAACATTCGTCAAGTGATTTATGGATATGTTTAAACGATTAAACACTTATTAATAAACGGTGGTTTTGTTCTATATTTTCGACTTGGGAATTGTAGTGATTGTGTAAAAGCCGGGCGATTAGTTTATCGCGCTACTCTGTTACTTGGAGACAGGAGTGCATAAAGCTTTAATAAGGGATAAAAATGAACGGTCGAGAAACCAAAGAAGGTATACATATGTATTAAAAGCTTAATTATTTCATTTCATGTAATTGTCTGCATGGCCCTTTAGGTGGCTATTATTGGTTTAGTAATTGCAACTTGGATATTGTACCACATGTTAATACTTTTAAACAGTACTTTTTTACATTATATTCTTATTTTAAATTACTATGTATTTTATATACTCCATTTGAAATTACTAAACATCAAAGGCTTAAAAAAATATTAAATACAGCCTTATAATTTTAATTTCTTGAACTGTTGCATTTTGATTGATAAATATATTTTTTTTATATAAACAAAAAAAATGTGCTATGTAAGATAAATCAATAGGTATAAAACATTTTTTTAACATTATGTTAACTTTGACCATGATAAATGTTATCTGATTTAAATGTTTTCTATAATATGATATATGTAATCAAGATTAGGGACCAAGGTTGGCTTATTAAATTAAAATCTAATTTTACAGTATTTCCTAAAACAATAGAATATAAAATAATTTTTTGATGTGTTTGACCTAAAAATGATTTAACACCACCTAATTCATTAAGAATATTTTAATTAAGATTTAATATGACTTTCTTACAGAGTTACCGGTAGGAGTGTCTGTAGAGGAAATTGTAATTCCTGTACCATGGGGACATGTGGCTGGCAGGTGGTGGGGCCCTCGGAACAAACAACCCATAATTGCTATTCACGGATGGCAAGACAATGCTGGTACGTGGGATAATCTAATACCACAACTTCCAGCCAACACCTCTGTGTTAGCAATTGATTTGCCTGGCCATGGATTATCTTCTCACTATCCTTCAGGAATGCTCTATTATGTTTTCTGGGATGGGATAGTTCTCCTACGAAGGATTGTTAGGCATTTCAGGTGGGAGAAAGTAAGTCTTATTGGCCACTCTCTTGGAGGAGCATTAAGTTTCATGTATGCAGCATCTTATCCAGACGAAGTTGATAGAATCATATGCATTGACATAGCAAGCCCTGCAGTGCGACCTCCAGACAACATGGTTGTAGCTACAGGCTGGTCAATAAATAAATTATTAGACTATGAAAAATTGACCGAAGATAAGATTCCATGCTATGAATATGAAGAAATGATTGATATAGTTGTTGATGCTTACAAAGGGTCGGTATCTAGAGAGAATTGTAAGGTATTAATGAAACGTGGAATGTCTCCCGCACCATCAAATGCGAAGAAACAAGGTTTTTATTTTAAAAGGGACCCAAGACTTAAAGTGTCTGGCTTGGCCATGATGTCAATTGAAACAGCTCTAGAATATGCTAGTCAAATTCGGTGCAAGGTCTTAAATATTCGAGCCATTCCAGGACAAAACTGGGAAAGACTAGATTACTATACTAAGATAATAGACAAATTGAAAGAAACAACTGATGTTACATACATGGAAGTAGAAGGAACTCATCATGTCCAATTGAATGCTCCTGAAAATATATCTAACATAATTGAAGATTTCTTAGAAGAATATTAAGTTTAGCTCAATGTTTAGTGATGTTTGTGATAAAAATCATTAAATGTACAAATATTAAGCCTAAGAGGCCTTTAGTCTCGAAGTATTTTGTTAATTTTTGGATAAAACATGCTACTATCAACATTTATTATACATGCATCAAAGTTTCTGTAACAGGTATTATGTCTTAATTAACATTGTTAACCAGGCTTTGCACATGAATGTAATTTATTGTAAATACTTTATTATTTTGCTACAAATTCATTTGTTCCTTAGCTTATAAAAAATTAAATTAAATAATTAAAATAGCTCAATCAATGATCATAATGATTACCATACTACAATCATCTTTGTATTCAATTTAAATACAACCTTCATAGTTATTTTATATACTAAGTAGTCAATTTACAATTTTCAATATGAACAATACATATTTATTACCATTAAAATAAGTGTAGTTTAATGTATGACTGTATTGCATGACCGTCCAGCTTGAAAGTGCCTATAATGGGTTTTTAAAGTAGGCTTTTTGCATAGTGATACTTTGTTTCTGCTTCCACAAACGCGACACAATTTTAATGCATAAATGTCTTATTTTTATACACATATACCTATATGCACTATAAGCCTAATAGATAAACGTTTCGTCCCTAACACTATCGCAGTTTGAAATCAACTATATGATAAGTCTTTAGTGGTAATAAACCGACTCTAATCACTTAGTAATCAAGTGTTTGTGACATCATTGCTGGCTAATTTGACCTTTGAATAGTTTTCACAGTAAAGACGCGTGTCTGGTTCAAAGGGGTCATTTGTTCACGTTAATGTACTGTCTTGGAACAAAAGTAAAATGTAAATTAAGTTTTTTGTTTAGATTGTAAGACGCTTTGGAATTTTAGACGAATAGTAGGAAAAATTATGCAATGCTTATTGGCTTATATTCGGCTATTCGAGCGGTTACGCTTCGTTGAATAATTGGCACGCCGTATAGTATAGTATTAAACGCTATCCTAAAATACGTAAAATATATTTCGTATGTTACAGATACTAATATTAAAATTGGGACATCTATTATTCTGGTTTCTCTTAAGAACATAGTTTTGATGTACTACAATATCTTGATTAAAATTGATAACTTAAAACAAAAAACGCGTGCGTCTGATTGTTATCTTTCATATCGTCTACTAGATTCTATGACTAATCACAATCTCGTGTCGTCTTTTGTTTTCCATTTTCACTATATGAATTAAAATGTTCCAACTTTAGTGCCGTCACGATGCTAAAACGTACATATACTGTATTCGCATCGACTTTTGTTGAAGAATTACTATGTTTTTATACCAGCTAAATAAAATTTAAAATACATTTTTGTATGAAAAACTTTGTGTGCTACATATTTGGGTATAAATTTAATTAATAAAAATCTATAAATGTATGTGGTGTCACACAATAGTAAAACAATATAGGTATGTTGTTGATTCCGTACCAGCTGGAGTGCTCCTCAAGTTTTATTTATAAACATTTAATTCTGTATTAAGTTTTGTATATGTGATATTAGTTTATATCAATCAGCGTTGATTTTTGTAACACGACTAATAAGGGGCTGTCCATTAATCACGTGAGGTTCAGGGGGGGGGGTGATCTTCGACAAAAATCACGAAATATCACTAGGGGGGGGTTTTTTAAAAAGTAGTGTAGTGTACCTTGACTCGTCGTTGATTTTTCTCATGATTACACCCAGGGAAAAATGTTAAAAAAATATCATGTGAGTAATGGACAGCCCCTTACAAGCAGTAATACTATCGGCTGGATATCGTATGTTAAACGCAAATATTTATAACTGGAACAATAATAAGCTTGATTAGAAAAACCTGACCATAATTGATGTTAGGCAAATTATTTATATTTAAACCACGATTAAATTATTGAAAAACGTCACTGCGTAATTTATTTTAACCTTTGTACGTCAACCTGGTTTAACAACTAAATTATACATTCTCAAGACTTCTGGTATTTTCTATTAGGTGGGCCGTAAAATTCGTAGGCTTAACATAGACATCTTTTTTTAAACGATTTGATTATTCAACAGTCAACAGTTCAACATTCAAGTTGCATAAGAGAGCGATTATAGCGCTTATACATTTTCGATGCCATCTTTATGGTACGATTTGTCTTCTCAAATTTGGCGGTTTCCTCTTCATCGGCGCAAAATTTCTCGAGCTATTCTTGAGGTCTGAGAACAGGAAATTATCGCTGGGGGCCAAATGTGGGGATGTTGCAATATTTTGAATTATTTACTCGTTTATAGCGGGTTATTACTGGTGAGTTACGTAACAAAAATAGTCTACTTCGGCGCAGGGTTTGGTGCACTCTATTGCATAAGACTTGGGCAAAATTTTTCAATAACTTTTAGTCACACGAGGTATAACGAAGACCCTGAAGAAAGGTTAACGTGCTGGCACCTAATAATCATGCAAGTGAATATTCAAATAACTTTAATTCTCATTATTAAAAGTTAAGACTTTGAGGAGGTGCTGATGTAAAATTAGTGTGAAATTGTGTTGGTATTTCATTGGCTAGTTTTAGCTCTATGGTAGAAAAGTAAGTATTAAAAGCTGCACAAATATCGGTTGTTTAAGGTAACTCTGGTATCTTGTATTTGTTACTAGCCAATTTATTTATTAGACTTAACATTTTTTTTCGGGTTCTTAGCGTGCTTAATAAAAGTAATAAGGTTTATTGTGTTAGATAATTAAGCCTTAATAAATATTTATAGGTTAAGTTTGGCGGATTTAATGCATAGAAGGTTAAATTGTAAATTAGACTTGATTAATATTGACGTTCATTAGTGTACATACCAATATGAATAATTACATTTTAATTTTAGTACATTCATGATCTAGATCTCAGCCGAGGCCATGTGACCAATCTGTTGTTTGACTGTTTCGATTCTGCTTTTTGGTTGAAGGATTTTGGAGGTAATACCTACACGGCTCCGACTCTCCAGGTACTCTTACCTAAATATTCATTCCTTGGAAGTGTTGCCTTGAAGTACAAATATAAATTTTCGTAATCCTACAACGAACATAAATTATATAACAAAAAACAAATTAAGATATATAAATAATTGAATACATAATATCTATCTTACTCGGCTGGCTTGTGTGACGGTGTGAAAGTGAGTTATAAATGTATTTTATTCATTTACATACACGACTTATCGTGACAAAATAAAACACTAATTATCTCAACTTTAATATATTTATTTAGGGACAATTTTTTAAAACACGCTCCTTTACACAATCGTTGAATGCTTGCGGCGTTTCAATCTGTAACAAATTTATAAGGGTCCATCTGTAAATTCATCGCGAGTAATGAAAAAATTGGTGATATTTATGCAGTCCTGCTCCTAACACTACCTGATATATTTTCCTAATTAATTCTTGCTTGCGTCACCATGAGGTGACGTTAACGATCTGTAACGAGCGTTCAAGTATTACGTTACGCAATTTCCCTTTCAAAACCAGCGGAGAACCTCCAAGACGAATAGAAACTTCAATACTATGAGATATGCTAGATTGGGATCCAGGGCATCTCCGTGCACAAGATCCAAACGAGGACATGCTGCGCCGACTCTGCGAAATGCTCTTGAAGGATCTAGAGACAGCTGGTGAAGTCTTCATCGGATACGGACAGCACAACCCTCTTCTAACTAATACTAGACTCGGTGCAATCCATTATGTATCAAAAAAGATAGGAGTCGGCTGCTATGCGAAGGACTGGTCCACGTCTCCATAAATTATAATTATAATCAAACGTAACGTGCCGTTAAAAAATTAAGTGGTCATTCCATTTGAAATTTTGACGAAAAAAACATTTTAATAAATTCATGCCGCATCTCTACTCGTTCTGAAGGGTAAACAAATAGTTCATAGGGTCATAGTTTTGAGAATCCCTTCCTGGATCTGTAATGCATCGTACAGATACCGGCAAACTTCTTGAGCATTAAACAAGGGAGTGGGGGAAACTGCACATCGTACACAGCGCGCGACACAAACGTCAACTGATTTACCAATCGCGCGATCGACAGGTTACTCTCCCGCCGCCGCACACCACCGCCCGCCTTCACAGTGAGACTTAAAAATCGCTTCTGCGCATGCAAGGACATTTGTTCAAGATGTTTGCCGGTATCTGTAACGTTTTATAAGACATCCCCCTATATTCGTTAAGTAATACTTGAACACTTCCAACTTGTACCCGCATATTGAGAGAACTACATAAACTCTTTGTAAACTATTTATCGTTTTTTTTTTAAATCCACTGAAATTAAGCTGTATTACTTTCATCCTTGTCCCGACTTGTGATATTCCTGTAAAAAAACCAGAAATGACCTACGTAATGTTACTTACCTTACAAATTCGGCCATGTCTTGAGCATTGCACCTCAAAAGCTTGTCCAACAGCATTCAGAGAAACCAATTTCTTATGAATTTCTTGCCATATTGACGACGCTGTGCCAAGTATGTTTATGTTACCGAATATGTAAAAACCTAAAATAAATATATGATTAACAGTCTTGGGTTCATTTTTCGACGAAAAGATGGTTTGATTGGGACAGAAGACCGATCGCTTTCTGTCTAAATAGTAAAAGAAAATTATAAACAGAACTGGACATCCCACCCAGGGGCGGATCTACTTAAGGGCTTTTTGGGCAATAGCCCAGAGATACAAAGAGTACCACTGAAAACAATAGGCAATATTTTGAATAAAAAAAAATTATTTGAAATTTTAAATATTCAATCATAAAGTTGCAATCCCTGAGATCAATCAAACCATGTGGGAACGGAACGGGGAATTCCACGTTGCTTGTTTTCGGTCGGTCAATTATTTTGCGGCGGAATTCCTCGTGGTTGCCCAGAGAACCATAAACTCAGGATCCGGCCATGATCCTGACCTGATGTTAAGTGAGATGCGGCCTATTGGAGAGCAAGCCTGGCCAGGAGATGCGGCTTAGATGAACCCATATCATAAGGGAAGATGGAAGGGACAAGCATTCCACCCTTTGCTGTTTCGACGAACCAAATCGTTAAAATATTTTTTTCTACCAATTAATTATAACGATCAACTAACAAACTGCTTTTATTACCTTCTTTAGCCCTAGACAAAGCTACACAGATCCTATTTGCCGCCGAAAGAAAGCCTATATTGCCATCTCTGTTGCTCCTAACTAAAGACAATATCACTATCCTGCTCTCTTCCCCTTGGTAGTTGTCTACTACTGTGATCCTTACATCGCGTAGGAGTTGATACTTTTTGCTTAGCTACAAAATAATTTAACGTCAGTAAATTGTCAAAAACAAATGACAGAAGAATAAATGCCATTGAAATGAAAGCGTTAATAAGTATGTGTGATATAACATTGCGTGATAAGTAATAGTGAGTTACACGTGAGCAGTGTAGTCTAAAAGAGGATGTTAGCAGGAGTAACAAGGATACGAAAGGATATACTGAGGTGGATGGCCATATAGAACTGATGTATGAGAAGCAGAGAGTACACGAGGCCACCATGGATGGTAAGGTCAGGTCGGGTAGGCCTTGTTTATGGACGAATCCAGGGCGTACTAGAGAAGGGAAAGGACAAAAGTACCCATAATCGATCAAGCATGAATGCCATAAAAATGGATCAAGCGAGCAACCGTTGCAAGTGAAGATCCATGGTCTCTGCTGACCCCTTCGGGCACAAGGCGTAAATAAATATAAGTCTGTTACCGCATATTTTTAATTGTACATCATCATTATTACACTTCATCTGTCTAATTTGATGTGTGTGTATGTTTTTTTTGTAATAGGAGCTCACCTGATGTTAAGTAATATCGCCGCCCATGGACACTCAAATTGCCAGAAGGCTCGCAATTGCGTTGCCGGCCTTTCATATTTGCGTGATTCACAGATGTGAATCTAGAGTCTCTAGAGTGGATCATCATTTCATGATTGTCAGTTTCATTTAATTATTAAATACAGTAGTTAGCTGTTAAGCAAAAAATGCATTATATACAATATAGGATTCACGTAGACATACCCTACCTCATTTATAAGCGCAGCCTGACCAGTATATGTGCTTAAAATTGTGATATCTTCAGCTGAATAATTCATAATTCTTAAATAATTAGCAAGCGCTACACTCCATTGGGCTTCGAATGTATTTTTGTTGCTCCAAGTGTCTTCTAAGCCCTAAATTATAGAATAAAGGTGTTTATCTAACCATAATCATGAACCCAATAAAGGTGGTAAAACACTTAGATTCCGCAGCTTTTTCCAGATATCCAGTGTGCAAATAGATCAATACCGAATCTCTGATCTAGGATAACTGTTATTTGCTACTCGTCGTTAGATTTATACACAAAAATTATATACAGTGGGCTCTCGATAATTTGAAGAGTTTTCGATAATTTGAAAAATACTCGAAAAATTGAATAAAATCAATGTTAATTGGCCCACTGGATAATTTGAAGCTGAAGGAATCGTAACTCGCTCACCAACATGCTCGAGATAATGAATAAAATAGTTCAATCAATAAATGATTACGGACTTTTCGAAATAAAAAAATTTGTTAATAATTTACTTGAGTCCGACCTTCCGTCGTGGTTATTAAAACACTTGTTGATTAGAAATATATCTGTGGCCTATTGAGTTTCAAATTATTTTAAGAACTTAATTTTTTACATTTAAATATTTAGATTAGGTAGTCGAATAGGTAAGTCATCAATACAACACAAAAGTAAAAAGCCGTGCAGCAGCCGACGACTCCTTAAAACTACACCAGATTAATCTTTTAGATTCTTTTTATTTCATAGACAGGTAGGTGATCAGCCTACTGACTGTTATGCCGGTTTCATGATTTTGTACAAGAATCGAACCTCCCAACAGGAACAAAAGTTACACGCTACAGCCACTGGGCCAACACTGCTTGACCACCACCATGTAGAAGGTCGAAATCAGCTTTATTGCCAGGCGAAATTGAGAAGGTGATAAATACGAGTCATTGAAAGAAAAATAATAACACAGTGGTGATAAATGCATCATTAAAACAGACCAAATATGATTTATTCATCTTAATTTACTATTTTAACAAATTAAAAAGTAGCACTTAATATATGGCTCTCATACCAAGAGCGTAAAAGTAATATCATCACAGCGTAAACACAATTTGCCAGAAAGAGTTAAAGATATCTGTGGTTTAACATACCTCGGAATCCTCATACACACTATGGCTAAAGAAGTATAGATTATCCTTCATTCCTCGTACGTTGTTGTAACCATAAACACTAGAGTGACTATCAAGCTTGTCATAAATAGTCGGTACCAAAAGTTCCACAAATTTCGGACACATTCGCCGTTGAGTGGTCAATGTTTTTGAGTGTACTGTGTTCTTTATCATTCGTTCAAAGAGTGAGATTTCGAAATTATAGAATTTAGCCAACTTGTAGTGCGCAGTGGATGGGCGAAGTTGTTTGTGATCACCTATAAACAATAATAAATTAATTCTACAACTTCTTGATTAAACATACCCATCACTTTGCCCTTAAAAATTCACAATTTATTTTCCGAATTCCAACGTTAGTATTTGTTACAATATTATCGTTAAATATATTGTCGCATTAAAATGTCGCAATTTAACGCATAAGACTGAAACATACACAAATTCCTACAAGATAAAGTAGTTTGTGTGTGATGTATAACGGAATAATATATACAGGGTGTCCCAAAAGTCGACGTCAAGTCGAAATTTTCTCATAGGTAATGCCACACCAGTTATCAGAAAAATTAAAAAAGAAAAAATTTAGTCATGTATTTTTGAAGTTATGGAAATTTTCCTAAAAGTTGGAGTGATCAGCACAGAGTTTAAGATGATAGGTTACATAAATCACTATTCGGGATGACGTAAGAGAAGAAAAATTGGCAAAAAGTAAATATTTGTAACAACAGGAATGAAAAAACTGTCACATGGTGTGCATTTTCTGGAATAACAAAAAAATATCCATAACCTCAAAAATACATGACTTAATTTATTTTTAAAAATTTTCTGATAACTGGTGTGGCATTACCTATGAGAAAATTTCGACTTGACGTCGACTTTTGTGACACCCTGTATATATAAATGACTAAATCTTATTTTAATTACACCAATCTTACGTTGATATGTATATATATTTCAGGAATTATTTTAGAGCAAATAAATTTAAATAACTTGACATGACGGCTATTAATTTAATTTTAAATAAAATATTTGAACCTTTACTTGTAATTAACGAAATATTTTATTATCTTATTCGTTATTTATTCATAACTAAGTACACTTATGACATCAACAGAAAAGATGTTAAATTGATTCTAAAATTACATTTACTACCAGTTCGCAAGTCAGTCGTAGAGCGGGCAAGATACTTTCCGACACTCTTTAATAGCCAATTTTTGAGTCATACAAATTGTTTGAACTAGAGCAAATCAATCCCAAGGATTTATAAAAAGCTTATTGATTAATTTACGTTTAACGAGTTTTTTAGTGATAATTCTCTTATTTGTTGATTCTGTTGTAAAAACGAAGACAATTTCCACATAAGGAGTGGTTTAGCCTTAGATTTTAGACTAGTTCTGTTACGAAAATGTTAATGATCACGTTGTGAAAATAACGACTAAGGGCGAACGGAATATATATTAACCGAAGCATTTAACCTAACCCAGATTTATTTTTATCGATAACAATGAAACAATTAGTTAGTTCGATTTGTATCGTAATGTTTTAATGAGTTACCTACCTATATAGTCAAAACAATATTCACAAACTGAATATTGATTTTATGAGACGTGAAAACGTACATATTATAAAATAAATTAAAAACTATTTAAAAAAGTACCAGAGCAACATGAATATATAGGAGATCTTACCAATAAGTATGAGATGTTGGCATCTCGTAGTCAATGAAGCAACAATGTGAGCTTCTAACACTTCGGCTGCCTCTTCAACAATAACTAAAATTAAATTTAAAATTTTTATTTATAGGTATTTTATAATCGTAGATATTATGTATATATTGCGTTAGGGCATACTATATAGCTAATAATTTAAAAAATCTACTCTGATGGACCACTCGGAATCGCCGTCAAACATTTATTGATTCCCGTCCGAATGTTTTATTAAAAAATCTACGTTTTGTTCCTCTCATACAAAAGGCCAATTTCATATGTAAGGACCTAATATAATATTTAGGACCATATTGCAACTAACACAATAATAACCGGAGTTATTGTATGCTTCAATAAATTAAGAATTATCATGGATACCTACGAATCCACCACAATTTTTGAAGTTCTTTTGTCGCGTTAGGGAAAAATGATGGGAGTAAATTTTTATGATGCGCTCGCATACCGTCACAAAAAACCAACACCCTGAAGTTAGCTATAGTCAACATTTTAGTTTTGAAGTTATACGTCTTTTGGCGCGCTAGGGAAAAACGATGAGAGTAAATTTTTACGATGCGCGCGCACACCGTCACAAGAAACCGACACCCTGAAGTCAGCTTTAGTCAACATTTTAGTTTTGAAGTTATACGTCTTTTGGCGCGCTAGGGAAAAACGATGAGAGTAAATTTTTACGATGCGCGCGCACACCGTCACAAAAAACCGACACCCTGAAGTCAGCTTTAGTCAACATTTTAGTTTTGAAGTTATACTTCTTTTGTCGCGCTAGAGAAAAATGATGGCAGTATTTTTTTACGATACGCACACACCGTCACAAGAAACCGACACCCTGAAGTCAGCTTTAGTCAACATTTTAGTTTTGAAGTTATACTTCTTTTGTCGCGCTAGAGAAAAATGATGGCAGTATTTTTTTACGATACGCACACACACCGTCACAAAAAACCGACACCCTGAAGTTAGCTATAGTCAACATTTTAGTTTTGAAGTTATACTTCTTTTGTCGCGCTAGAGAAAAATGATGGCAGTATTTTTTTACGATACGCACACACCGTCACAAGAAACCGACACCCTGAAGTCAGCTTTAGTCAACATTTTAGTTTTGAAGTTATACTTCTTTTGTCGCGCTAGAGAAAAATGATGAGAGTAAATTTTTACGATACGCACACGCCGTCACAAGAAACCGACACCCTGAAGTTAGCTATAGTCAACATTTTAGTTTTTTTATAATGTTAGGTCGTTTGTTTGTAGAAAACGTAGAATAAATTTTTTGAAAAGATTTTTATCTTGCTACGCCAAAGAAGTAGGACTTTTAACACGTGTATATATAACTTGCATGTCACCATTAAAAGCAACAACTGACTTCAAATATATCAGAATTATGTCTGTACCAATAAAATATAAGTAGAAATGTATCGTATAAAAAACTTCTGATTCGATTTTCATAAATAATGGAGTGTTAGTTGGGTAAATAATTTTTTTTATCAGGTTCATCCCGATATTTAGAAGCATTTGGTCAAAGAACCGGCCGGCATCGCACTCGCGAACCCTCTGGAATTATGTGTCCTTGGTATTACTTAACATCATCTCATATGAATAGAAGGAAATGTTTACCAATTGGCGAAAGCAACTTTCGCATCAGGTTATGTCGTCTAGCCGCAAATGTGGTGGTGACTCCAACCACGCGGACCGTCTTCATAACATCGCCGTCGATAAGTGTCGATATTTCTTCCAATTCAGTCGCTAGACCGTTGTGCTGCTCCTGTTAATTGTTATATGGTGGTGGTCAAGTCAGTTAATCTTATTTTTCTTTAAATAATTATGATAGGAAATTTTATTTTAATCCCTTCAACTCATTTGTCAGAGAGGCAAAACGTTGAAACATTTTAATCTTCAAGTTTCCCATAAAATTACGTAATTAAAAAAAAACTTAATTCATATATTAATAAGAGTTTATCACTAATTTGCATAATATTACAATGGATTTAATTAATTACAGCCTTGGTAGTAACGGCTATTTATAAACTTTTCATGTCTGGGCTGTTCAGATTTCTGCATGTTTCATTTGCCAATCTAACAAGTCCATGATCAGCATCCTGTGCCTGATAGACGCCGACGAATTTTTGGGTCTAAGGCCGGTTTCCTCACGATGTTTTCCTTTACCGTTCGAGAGAATGTTAAACGTGTACATAGAAAGACCATTGCTTGTACACCCGGGGATCGTATCTGAAGCCATTAGGCTACCAGTGCTCACTGGTTTGAAAGCATATTTGTACTAGACAAAATTCATATAGTGTTTGATGAAATACCGAGAAAGAAAACATTTTTTTAACCGGATTAAAGCTATTTGTATTATTATAAACTTATAATTATTGACATAATTTTAAATATATATTTTTTGTCACCGTGACCACGCACGCTGTAAAGCACGCGAAACGTCGGAAAATTTAAAATTATGTAAATAATTATAAGCTTTAATCCGGTTAAAAAAATGTTTTCTTTGAATCATTTGTAACATATATGTATTAATCCTTATAGATATTACGACCTGAGTCGTCCGCGACAAACACAACCTTATACAATCACATAGTTGGTCAAATGTGGAGACCTTTTGTTTATAGATAAGGTGTTTTTTTATGTAATAGGCACCTATGTTAAGTGCTACCACCGCCCATGGACATACATACATACATTACATTGCCAGAAGGCTCGCAAGTGCGTTGCCGGAATTTTAAGAATTGGTAAGCCGAATCGGTTCGAAAATACTTTGGTGGGCAGCTGGTTCCACATAGTTTTGTGCGGAAAAAACGCTCAGTTGTGGAACGATTGACGTCAAGGTGTACAGCCTTGACATCTGATAATGAAACTCAACAGTTGCTACTCAGGAATACGTGCAGGTATATATTTGTATTTGGAAGGAGCACTGTTGGCCTAGTGGCTTCAGCATGCGACTCCCATCCCTGAGGTCGTAGGTTCCTTCATTTAACATTAGCTTGAACCGTTAAGAACATTGTGCGGATTGCCTTAGACCGACGGCGACAGGCACAGAAGGCTGATCACCTACTTGCCTATTCAATTTACAGATGATCATGAAACAGATACAGAATCTGAGGCCCAGACCTAAAAAGGTAGTAGCAGCATTGATTTTTTTTATATATTTACATTTGCCTATTGCAGATACACATCATCGTTATACTCAAAATCTACCGTCTGTGAGTAGAATTATGCTTTTGGTAATAACGCCATCTCGTGACCAAGTTCAATACTACACAAAATTTAAACGGAATCATTAAAATGTTAAGTAAAAAGCAGGAATGTGTCTTAGAGTTTCGGGACTTCAAGATACAGTAAAAGCTGTGATTTTAGTAAAAAAACGTAAAATTATTTACAAAAAAAATAACAATAATCATTGTGTTCAATTTATACAAATCCAATTTTAGAGAGAGAATGAGTTCAATCCTACAGATAAATATGTTTGTCTCTTTCTAAGTAACGCCTCAACTTTTCGTGTTACACTTGATTTTACTCCTCATAAAATTTCCGTACCGGGCCTTATAAATCAAATCGTTTCTTAAGGAGTAAACTCCAAAAACTTACCAATAACTCTTCCATTTTCTTAATTAATTCGTTTTTAAGAAGGTCCACTACGTAGAAATACACATCCCATCTCTCATCAATCGCCAAACTATATAAATCCTTTATTGATTCAAATTTGATTTTCCTACCCTCATTTTGTAGTTTCATATATTTCTGAAAATATTTAAAAAAAGAACATTGGGCAATGGTGCAGGACGCTTAATACCAAAGGGCTCGCGAGTGCGTTGCCGGCCTTTTAAGAAGTGGTAGGCTCTTTTCTCTCAGTTGTAGGTATTCAGGTATTAACAATTATTTTACACTAGTTATTTAACAAAACTAAAAAATATATCAAAATTATACCTTAAAACAATCCAGCCGCTGATGTATCTTCTCAATCTGGAGTTGGAATTTCTCTATCATTTTCCGACTGTCCATACTCACATCCGTAATATCTTCGACATATTTAATACTATTTTTCATTGAATCAATTTCTTTCAAAGCCCAATCTTCTGAAAAACACGTTTCAACTTTCTCCGTTCCTAAAACTTCTTCTTCACACTCTTTTTCCCAATCATCAACTTCGTCAACTGCAAGTTTTTCATTTCCGAACAGCCACGCTAGTACTGGATCTTCATCGCAACTTTTCAGTTCCAAATTCAAAAATGGCTTAATCGCCGCATAGCACAGTAGTTCCTTTCCGCACTTGTCAATATCAGTTTGAATTTCCATCATTTTATCAAATACTTTTTCCATTTCCGACCGCTTACTGGCGTATAGATATCCATATTTCGACTTTCTCTTCGATCTCAAATTGTGTAACGTATACGATTCCAGTATTTTGCTTTTACTTTGACTGCCAAGTCTCACGATATTATCTGTTATGTTCAAAATTCCTTCTAAAAACTGATCCAAGGCGTGGTTCGTGTAACAAATTATTAGCATTGGTGTACCGTCTAGGGACAAGTTCTTTAGAATAATGGAAGCGATTTTGACTCCTAGGAACGTTTTGCCCGTACCAGGAGGGCCTTGTATTACTGCGAATTCTTTTGTTAGAGCGAAATTGTATGCCTCCATTTGGGACTGGTCTAAGTCAAATGCATCTGAAGTGGGCCATTGTGAGTTATCTAACACGGGAAAGTATATTTCACCATTTTTACTTTGAATACTGTAAATCGTGTCTGAGGTTAAGTAAGCAGGCGTGTTTGTGTTTGCCTGTAAGCAAATTATTGCGACTCTTGATTATAAAGTTTTAATTTCCAAATATATTAAAATGCACTATACAACTATGATGACAGCATGAATCCAAAAAAGGGAACAAATTTGTTGAGTGTTTTTTTTAATAGAATGGGGCAAACAGACAGGAGGGCTCACTTAAGTGCTGCTGCGAGTGGACTTTCACACTGCAAGAAGAGTCGCAAGTGCGTTGCCGGCCTTTTAAAAATTGGTTCGCTTTAAAAAACGCTAAGACAAATTTAGTAAAAAGCTTGTTTTGTTTATTATAAAATAATTAATTCAACACATATTTTCTATATAACAAGTACGTACCTGAACATCCACAATATAATTCTTCATAGGCAACTTATCTGGTTTGCAGTTCTGCAAGACTTTAAGGACCCTGTGGTATGGCTCAAAAAACACCTCACTTTCAACCATTAGGAATTTCTGAGAGAATATATTTCGTGAAAGTGGTCTATCAAATGCAACTGCAATCTGAAAACATATATGATTAAAAATCAAAATATTAACACATAGCAAGATATAATGACAATTCGATTAGCGTGCCTTGCTTTAATGTAATAGCAGGCAAACGGACAAGAGGCTCACCTGATGTGAAGCGATACCGCCGCCCATGGACACTCACATTGCCAGAAGGCTCGCAAGTGCGTTGCCGGCCTTTCAAGAATTGGTACGCTCTTTTCTTGAAGGACCCTAAATCGAATTGGAAATACTTCAGAGGGCAGCTGGTTCCACATAGTGTTGGTGCGCGGCAAAAACTGCCTCAGAAAACGCTCAGTTGTGGAACGACGGACGTCGAGGTGATACGGATGGTATTTTGTATTTTTGCCTTGACGTCCGATAATGAAACTCAGCTGCGGGTATTAGACCGAACAACTCTTCTGAACACTCCCCATGGTAAATGCGGTAGAAGATGCAGAGGGACCCAACATCTCTACGCAACGCCAAGGGATCAAGCCGCACGGAAAGTGATTGGTCGTCGACGATTCGAACCGCTCTTCGTTGAATACGGTCTAGTGGAAGGAGCTGGTACTGGGGAGCTTCCGCCCAGAGGTGAGAACAGTATTCCATGTGGGGCCGAATTTGCGCTTTATAGAGTTGCAAGCGGTGGCCCGGAGTGAAGTACCGTCTCGCCTTGCTGAGCACACCAAGGTTTTTGGAGGCTAATTTAGCCTTCCCTTCCAAATGACCGCGAAACTGGACGTTATTCGATATGTCAACGCCCAATATTCCGATGTTAGCTGTAACATTAAATCTACTTTTTCTCAAAGAACTGTTTTAAAAATGTTCCGTGACTAATTGTTATCTAGTTACCCACAACACAGGGACTAGAATATATGTATTTTGTTAAAGTTTTTATTATTTATTTATATACAGCTGAAGCAATAATGAGAAACCATAATCATATTACAGACCTATACTATGATATGCCAATTAGTTTCGGTTTATCCTAATGCTATACAGAAGACTAAATTCGCAAAACTATACACATAATTCTAAACGAAAATCTGTAATAAAATTACAAAAACTCACACAAATAAAACATCTATTGTATACACAATTATTTTTAATTAATCATAGCTAATTACGTATTTATATACTCAAGAACTTTAAGAGCTTAAAAATTTTGCTGTCCCATTCAGTAATAATAGAGACAAACAATTATGAGCTTGTTTTGATTTAATGTACAAATGCCAAAAATTTCTTATTTGAGACAACATAAATTTTTCCAAAAGTGATTTATACTATCTGCCCGGAATCAGATTCCACCCTCATGACAGTAGAACATGCAAATGATTAAACAAATGTTATACTTACATAACCTTCGCATAGTAATCCAGGATTAACATCCAAAACAGACGCACATAGTATATTATTGAAGTTGTCACTTGTAAAGAGTAACAATGATCCAAACATAAGTTGCTTATTGAATCCATATTTTGTACAATCAACGGATTTCCGACTATTCCGTTCATTCCAAGCAATATCTACTAAGTAGCCCACTTTGTTTGCACTTAGATATGTGGATATTATTCTTACTTTTGGATACACTCTTAAAAGGATTATTTTTATTAAAACAGACTTAGTATAAATAGTATAAGTGTGTTGCTTTATACATTACAAATAAACATCAAACATCTGATTATGAGACTTTAGGTTGAACACTCAAAAGAGATGCATTAATCTATTTAATTTCCCATTATTGCAATTAAGTCTTTAACTTAATATTGTTGTCCATATGTCAATTTTGACTAAGAAATAAAAACAATGAAAAATGTGTCTATCTCATTGGAGTGTATACATAATTATTAAGTATAAATAAATTCCATTTTGAGATGTTTTTAAATTTACACATAGAAGTAAACTATTATTTTGTTAAATACTACACCAACCTTATGTTTTCATGTCTTCTTTTGTTTGGATTTTGTAAATATTTTGCTGAAATTGTTTACATACAAATACATAAATATAAGTTATTAATACTGAATATACATTAAACAAAATTGTTAGTTCAAATTCTGTTTTTCATTTCAGAAATATTAAATTTAAACTTGTTTAGCAGACAGAAATTTTTACAACAATATATTCCAGCAGCCACTAGTTATAGGTGTATCAAATTAATAACATGCAAGACATGTCATTAAAAAATGTTTACCAACATATTCCATCTCTGAGTGGCCCAAAGCAATCTTCTCTCAACAGCCTGAACTGAACATCTAAATAGTGTTCCACATTTGAATAAGCACCATGAATTATATTTGGCTGAATATTCACTAAAGGATCACCAAGCAGGTCCTCCTTTGTGGGAAAGATTGGGATGTTTCTAAAACTATTTAAGTCATGCTTTTTATTTTGTATGATAATTGTTTCATCACTCTGCAATAAAAAAAAATTAAAAGTTATATTATGAGTAAATGTTCTTGTAATTTGTATTGTTCAAATTCTAACTCATTATTTGTAAGAACTAAATAAAAAATATTGTTATACTGTTATATTTAAAATCTTCAATTGTCTCAAACTTTAAAATATCAAATTTTTGAATACTTAAGAGATTGTTCATATAGGCTCATGAATCTATTATTAAAAAAATTATTCCCATTAAAGAGCACAGAATAAGTACCTGAGATATTGATAGTAAAATTTGTTCTTTCAATCCAGATATCTTTGTATAATAATTTTGACCAATTCTTTCACTGTGTTCTTCTTGGGCTCCTATAGCACTTAATTCCGCAGTTTCAACTAAATCATTCAATAGACTTAAGAACCCCTTTGAATAATCTCTATAGTTAAAGATACCTTGAAATAACTCATAAACATTATTGTAAAATGATTCAACATCATCCCAAAACTGCATATTTATACGTTTTTCAACTATTCTCACTAAAGGTATCTTAGCTAAGTAATCCTGAAGCTGTTCCAAGAATGTTGACTCAAGAAACTTAGTTTTTAGCAAAAAACTAACTTTACTTTTTTCACCGCGGTCCAATGATTTATATAAAACTGCTAATATTTTCACAATCAAAACAATATAATCGTCCTTTAATTCGCTATTAAACAAAAGCCAAAACCCAGGCCTATTGGCTAATTCTATGTTGAGAGAAGGCGGTTTCATAAAGGAAATGTCAAGAAGCCGTTTGAACCCAATAGGTTTCCTTTCAATATCTAAAGCTTTCTGAGGTTTGGCAATGGCAACTTCTTCATCAGCGAATTGCGAGGAACTTGGCCTCGTCTCTTCTATAACGGTTCCATCAAACCAGTCAATTCTTAGAGATTTATTTCCATCAGTCATGATTTTGAAACATTAATATTGTTTGTCTATAATCAGTTTCGTAGTTGAATTGTATATGTAAATTACTTTTAACTTTTTTAAAATCTTAACTCCGACTAGATATAATAAACGGTTTGTTTGTGAATTATGTCATATTTGTCATCTGCGTTTATCACGGTTGACGATTTGTACTTCTCTTGTAATATTTTGACAGCTGACAAATTGACAGCAGAGTGTTGACACGTATTGAAAAACACGCGTAGACTATGCACACTTCCCATAACTAGTATAGAATATGGATAAAAAACCACCTATTAGTATAACGGATCTTTTATCGGATAAGACGTGCACTTGGTCGAGTACTGTTTGGCTAAATTTCGATCGTTTTTATAGTGAATATGATGAAAACTGTTGACAATATCAACAATTTTTTTGTGATACAGCGAGACCTTGTCCAGACCCACTTATTAAATTCAGTCTTTACTTATAATCAAGTAGGTTCTAGATATGCTGGACTCCTGCCTTTGTAAAAAAATATAAAAGCAAAGCAAATAATAGGTTACACTATAATATAGTGATGGAATACCCACCTTTTTTTCTTCGTTCATCACGGCCAAGTGGAAGGAAGTTTGCGCTGGGAAGCGGGACCTAAGAACAGTATTCCATGAGGGCCCGAATTTGCACTTTAGAGAATTGCAAGCGGTAGCTTGAAGTGAAGTACCGTCTCGCGTTGCCGAGCACACCAAGCTTCTTAAGCTAATTTGGCCAAATGACCACGAAACTTACCCAATTGATGATTAAAACTTATTTCACAGCTACTTTAATTTAAAATGTAACAAATATATTTTTTTGACTTAAAACGTTCAAAATAAATGTAGCAAGACCAAACTACGAATGAATTAATGGTATTTACTTAACAATGTTTGAGGCAAATTCGTTTCAGAAGAACTTTAGATTGCAAAGGAAGGTTCATTAATATAGAAATGGACAATTTCCTTATTCATCGATGTTTGAATAATAGAAAGGAATCCTTAAACTCTTTTCGTAAATTCGTTGGCAATGTGCCACCGGAAAGTGCCTATTTGGCGCTTTATAATTCACTTTTGGTAATGAAAATACGTTCTCTCCACATTTTGTTTTATAAACCAAAATTGTTTTATCTGTAATGTCTTATATTACTTTAATATAATTTCGTTAGAACAATTTTCAAATTCTTTTTACATTATTATTCAAGTAGGGTTAACAAAGTTCCACAAGTTTTCTATACTTCATTTTATAAGAAGATTTCGTGATTTTATTTTGTGTAAAATTAGCTAATTATTATTTTTTTTATATTTGACGGCATTTATAACGATAACACTTAGCGCGAGTTAGTTCGTCTAAGAGAGTTCAAAGATTAATTAATTGCCAACTAAAATATGATTACTGTCGTCCGCCCTTCCCTAAATCCTTTAATCAAGTTTCTTGGAGGGTTTAATGACGAATTAATGTAAGTAAAGAGGTGGTGTACAAATTAATTACATGAATCTAGGTCCAAATTTTAATCTCCTTAAATCAATGTAGGGGATTGAGAATGTCAATCTTATAGTATACTAGCCGACCCGGAAAATGTCGTTTTGCCATGTATATTATTGCCAGGATTTTTTTTAGTTTAATAAATATAAGCTATCTACTATAATAAAAATAGGGGTTGATCGTAGAGGGGTGACAATTGACAACGTGTATTTTTGTATGTTGTATCATAAAAACAAGAACAATGGTTATAAAATTTAGGGGTACACCTCTGTACACCTCTTATCACTTAGGTGTTTGAAAGATAGATAGTAGCTGATTCTCAGAATTACTGAATATATTAAAAAAAATCATAAGCATCGGTCGAGCCGTTTCGGAGGAGTATGGGAACGAACATTGTGACACGAAAATTGTATATCTATAGAGATAGTAATACTTAACGAATACGTATTTCAAGCTGTGACGTTGAGTTAGTGTTTAACAAGAGGGTCCATTCCCCAAGGATTTGATTCTAGACCTTTATTTTTCCTTTGAGAGTTGTTTTCAAGTTACATGTGTACGAAGCGGAAAATCTATCAACAGACCTTTTTGATAGGTTTACTGCCGCCGCGGCTATTTTGTGCAGTTTCTCACAATGTATTTTATTTTTTTGTATAAAAGCACTAAACCCAACTAAAGAAACTAACACATATAAAACCCTATTACAGATTGCCCTTGTAAAGGATTTCCTTTGATTTGACTTGACTACGCCGCTAATTACACATGATATTCTAGCAAATTCGTCAGATTATATTTTCTGAATACTATAGCATTTTTGTAAATTAAGCTGCGTTAAGTTAGTTGAAAGAGTTATCGATACTACAAATAACTTATCACCAGCCCTCTAGTATATTTTTATTTGAAGATTTTAAGGCTCTCTTGCATATTATCTGAGCTGACTATTAAAAAAAATATGAGCTACGAAATAGGTGCTTATATTTTCTGTTCTTGTGCATATTTCGGCAACTGTATGTATTGTCTTCTATACTGATATTGATAAAGAACGAAAAAAAGATTTGTACATTGTATAATGAATAAACTCAAAACTACTTAACGGATTTCAAAAATTGTTTTACTATGACAATATTACATTATTTCTTTAATACAGGTTCTAGATTTATTTTAAAATTCTGTCAGTTCAGACTAACTATGCGAAGCTGGGATAGACCGCTAATTTGGTATAAAATTTAGTGATTTATTTTATTTATTACCTACCCATCGCAGACCTTTAAATAAAGATAAAGGCAATCTAAGAATATCTATTCGCAATATTTATGAGATTGTATTTAAAGTTAAGCAGAGATGCTGACAGATATTGATGCGAAAGTGGTGGCCAAAAAAGAAACACGATTTTAATGGAAGTTAGGTTGACAAATTTGCTTTGGATTCGATATGAATGCTATAAATCCTTGTCGACATCTTGACAGGAACTGATAAGGAATTTAATTTAATTTGTATTTCACTTTGATGAATCTACTTCGAGGCGTTTAGTACTTAGTTAAAAATACGTACGTGAAAGACCGAATTAAATAAACTTTTCCTGGAAAGTTCCCTTGTTGCTTCAGATTCCCCGATAGAGATCCCTTATTGACGTAATAATTTCCGATTATTTTATGTATCATTGTGTTTTATATAAAATTTGATGGTGGTTGATGATAGGCACGAATAATAAACGAATTAGCACGAAAAAGCACAAACAATGTAATATTTTGTATCTGTACCATTTCATGTTGTTTTTGGATTTGCATAGTGTAATTCCAATTGTCAGTTGTCACAACTTAGTTTCATCGGTTCCGAGTATTATACTCGGCCGTGTTAATTTGCTTTTGTGATTTGATTTTTATAGATAGAATCGCAATTTATACACCTTTGTATCGGCCGATTGCTTCATCCAAGAATTAGTGTCTTAATTTCTCACGTCCATTATTAATTGCTTACTTTTGTGCGCCTCCAAAACGAACTCTCGAAATTCGTATGCTCTGGCTTATTATACAAGGGGTATATTCACTGTTAAGAAAAGCGTATGACTCTAGTAGGTAAAAACGTATGAGTTATAAAATGACATATATATAGGCAGCAAAAGTAAATAGAATAAAATAAAGATACGCGTAAATTACCTTTGCATGGATAAAATACATCATCTAAAAGTCGTTGAATCCCAAAGGTTATAAATTCCGCCAAATTGATTCCAAAACTTTAGTTTGTATTAAAATGCAGATTCCGAACGAACTTGTTTGAATAAATTACTTAAGAGGCTTTTTATATCACAAACATCACACAGGCTAAAATTTTATTGCGCGTAAACTGAAAACTATGTTTCGCCTTTCAGGTTCTAAGTTCAGCTGATTCTAATGACATACATCGAAGTAATAGTTACACAAAAATCCATTTTATATCTATAAATGTTACATATGTGTGTGGTATTACTAGTCACTTAAATTAATAATTTATTACGTCATTTGCTAAGGCGTAACTATTTGAACTAGTGTTAGCATACATTAGTCGTAAGTGCTAAACAGTGGTAAGTGAAAAAATTTTATACAAGATCAGAGTGTATTCCTCTCAATAGAGACTGTAAGTAGTGTTAGTGACCACTTTCTTACATAAAGTGTCCTTATTAGTTAATCAGGTTAGACTTATATTAATTAGTAGTCTTAAGTTAGGTCTAGACCGTAATGTTCCATAATGTCTCAGTAACGACACGTGTAATAAAAAAGTTCTAAAGCATATTAAAAAAAACATTTTTCTCCAAAATATTATAACCTCATGTTATTCTGTGTAATAAAAACGCATTTATTTTATTAGAATGTTATTTTAATTAAGCGTGTTAAGGAAAAAACTATGAGAGTAAAATTTTACGATGCGCGCGCACACCTTCAGGACCTTCACAAAAAACCGACATCCTGAAGTTAGCATAGTCAACATTTTAAAATAAAATATGTGCATTTCTTTAATTATGTAAAAATATTTTGTTGTAATATTTAAATAAAGTTTATTTAACTAGATAATGCGTTATGATAAAACTTTCAATGTATTGAATACCTTTTTTCTATTGTTAGTGTCTTTTTTTTTACAAAGCGAAAGATAAAAAAAGATTTTTATCTTGTTACGCCAAAGAAGTATAACTTATAACGCGTGTACAGTACACACACATGTTTTAATTCCAACAGTCAATAAAAGTCAGTAAGTCAGTAAAATATTCTCTATGAAATCAAGTTTATTATATTGTAGTTTGTAACATGCTGAATTTTCCATCTCGTACAGCGTTATCGTAGTACAATGTAAGCGTAGTCCATTTATCTTTCCACTAAAATGGCTTCAAACGTTCAACCTTGAATAAAAATGATTTCTAGCTCATATTCACACGAATATGTTAGTAAAAACTGTAACATACAACATATTTTAGGGGCTGAGAATTATTATTAAGTATAAGTGTTGTTCGTTAGTATAATTACATCTAGGTTAAGAAAAAATAATTAGCACGAACTAACATTCCCGTATGTCTAAATGCAATACATTGTTGACGTTTCAAACTGAGAGTTATATAATAAAATTGTCAGCCAGCATCCTCAAAGAAACCACAGGCTATCCGTTTCTCGTTTTGAAGGAATGAAATTGTATTTTGACTGCATTTTCTTGTATTCTATTCTCAAAGGACTCTAAATTAAAACATATAGAGAAGACTAGAGACTATTTTTATATGGAACTAATAAGTCTATCCATAAATACTTCTACAATTAAAAAATATTCACATTTGAATTTGGAATCTTTCATTGTTGTTCTGTTTTCATTTCGGCGCCAATTTATGTCAAATATTTTTGTGATTAATAAATGATTACACTATTACAAAGTATGTTTATATTAACTACATTATGCAATAAATGAAAGTGTGAAAATGTTTCACAGTGATCGCATTATTAAACAATTTTCCAATCCATTTATCAGATTGAAGTTTTCCTATCAATATACGAACGTCCATTTTATCTTTTAATGATCCGTATATTTATTGTAAATGTATGAAGGTTGGAACTTTTTCGTATGAAACAAGGTCTCTAGAGATTTTTTTAGTGATTTTGAATTGAAACATACATTATTTCGTGATATTTTACTTCATTCAGTGACTTCTCAATTTGATAATGCACGCATAATTTATATTGTTTATAAAAAGCCTTTTACCGTTAGAATTCTTAATATTATATTTCTTTTCAAAACATATTCAAAATATATATATTTTAGTTCAAATTTAAAATAAAAATATTACGCTTAGAAATGGCAGTTAATATATAATAGTGTGTGTGTGTTTAACACAACAATGAATCAGTCCCTTTTATATCGTATACCAGTTTAGTAGAGAAAGTGGATTTTCTTTCCAAGTTTATACAAAAAAATATTGGTTATTTTGCATAGGGACTGAGCAGTGTGTATGAAAATGGTATTTTTATGTAAATGTTACAATTTTTTCAGTGGACTTTCATTTATTTTCCGGGCAACAAACTTTATTAGCGAAATGCACTTAAAGCTTTAGCTGACGTCGCTAGAACGATATGAGCCAGTTTGTTCAGGGACACACTACCGTCTAAAATTCGTATTTTTTAAAATCATTATTTTTATTGAAAAAACACATTTGAACGTTTGACCTTAAACGAAATGCAGACCCGAAGGCCCTGATTGTTTCAAATAACAAGGCCTGCATGCAAACAGCATGACATCATGTTTGTTGTCAGATACTGAGTGTATGCAGAAGTTAAATTTAGTATTGTCTTTTGTTAACATAGCATAGTCGATATCAACTCCTGGGAAAAAATACAGATAATACAACTTTCTACTACAGCTGTGATACTTTTTGACATTCAACACCTATTGTCTTCAGTCCGTTCAGAGCTTTACAGTCGCGCTGTCTGAAACGTCTGAAAATTTTTAAAATTATGTAAAATAATTATAACTTTATAATATATTGCTTCAATCTGGTAAAAAAGTGTTTTCTTTCAAGGTAAATTGATTTAAATCCTTATCTCACTCTGCCAATATTGGTCCTTCGATCCGGATATATCGAAATAATTCTAATAACCTAACTTTGTATTCAAGGTTGCATAGCAGTTTACTATTATAGAGATGTAGATTTAACGTGAAAGGTATAGCAGTGATAGTCAACAGGCTGAAACCACAACGACCTATGTAGAATACGCCTTAATAAATAAAAAGATAGGCTATGTTGCAATACACGGGAATATGTAAAAATTAGTTGTAGGCTAGCAATCTCGATGTAAATACCTTTAAAAAGTCTAATAATGGTCTTTATTAAGATAAAAAATATGTTACTATAATAACTAGCGGATTTGATAGACGTTGTCTTGTACATACGCCGTACATACAAAAAAGTCTAATAATGTAAATCAGTCTCGAATCTGAAACACATACACTCATCAAAATCTGTCCACCAGTTTAGGTGTGTAATTACGAACACAAAAGATTTATACATACCAGCTGTTTATTTGCTGTATAGATAAATAATCTAGATATCGACTGCAGCGCCATCTGTCGAGTTGATTTATAGTTGTCGAGTTTATATATATATATATATATATATATATATATATATATATATATATAAATTCTACTGTAAGTGTGTATGCCATAGTACTATAATTTATGTTACTATATTATACTAAATATTAAAATATTATGCAGTCCGTTGCAATAACCCATGTAAAGGCAATCTAGCCTTCCCGCTATTACAGTCGGCATGGTGTTACGGCCGCCAAAGTGTACTCATGAAATACTCGTATTACTGTATAAATAAGGTCTTATATACTAAGGTTATATATTCTATCTTAATAAATAAATAGCTAAAGTTTCCGTCCGTATATCCCCTAGTGTCGGCCGGTCAGACGCTGCAACATAAGCACTCTCTACTGCAAACAAAGAGGCGTTCGCGTTGTTACTTTGAACATCGCAGAAATTTCAAAACCAGCTTGGATTTTGGTCGCCATTGTTGCTTGGACGTTAACACTTTGTTGGTCCTTGGAACCCGTTATGTACCCGACAGTGAGTGATTATATAAACGTAACAATGAACAGTAATTGTTTTGGTTCAGCCATCATTTATTATTGAATGTTCTATCCCAAGGTAGTAAGAAACTTGGTTTTATTACTAGGTAGTATTGGGATATGTCGTTGTCGCGACCATATTGGGTAAATAAAAAAATGCACAGTTGGTAACGGACTAAAGGGTTATGAGTTAGTAAAAAGTAGGTAATAAAGTTAATATTAAACATGGTTTATTGGCAGTGTTGTATAGTGTCTTGACTGAACTTGACTCAAAACATTGTTGGCCTAGTGGGTCTCTCATCCCTGTGTTTTTATGTTAGATTCCCGACTGTGCAACAATTAACTTTCTGTCTACGTGCGCATTTAAAATTCGCTGAAACGGTGAAAGAAAACATAGTGAGGAAACCGGCTTGCTTAAACCCAAAAAGACGACAGTGTGTCAGGCACAGGCTGATCACCTACTTACCTGTTAGACAATGATCATAAAACAGATACGGAAATCTGAGGCCTTAACTTAAAAAGGTTGTAGCGCCCATAAACGCGTTGGCTTGTTATCCCTATGACTATATAAGATGAATATTTTGATAATTTAACAATTAATGTTTGAAATATATAGTTGGAATAATTAAATAAATTTACATTTAATTAAATAACTAAAGTACATACACCTAATACATAGAATACATAGTTTAATATAGGTTATATTTTATTTTAGTTTATCTAAGGGTTTTTTAAACTCAACGGAGCGTGTGATGCGTTTAACACACAGTGGACCAATCTACTGGGTCAGAAAACCTATCCAAAAATATAATTTCATACCTAAATAAATAAAAGTGGAATTACAAGTAACAGACATTTAGTGGGAAAAGTTATTTATTACAATTAGATGAATAACCAATTGTCAGCGATATTCTTCATCTTTTATACGACATTAGTTCAATCCCATCTCATTATCATTGCTTAGCGAATCCTTTTAATTCTGTGCAGTGATCCTATGGAATACCTATTCTCTTAGTTCTCGCATCTTAATTTAAATCTCTACTATTCAAGCAATACCTATCCCTAACTTTCGAACTAAACGATCTGAAATTATCGTGATTCGTATGTCATTTTTATGTTTCATTTGCCCTTTTTCTTTTATATGTGTCCTATTTATATTGTTGTCCCTTTCACTGTTTACATATGGTTTAATTATTTTGAACTTCTTATGCTCATCTTTACAATTTTTTTTCAGAAATTGCTCGTAGGCGATTAGGTCACCAGTTGCCCTGTTTGTATTTAGTTGTTTTAATTGTAGTGTATTTCTGTATAACTGCAACTTAGTGTAAATTAATAGTCCCACAAATTTAGTTTAAATTTTTTTTTTGTAACGGAACTTGGCTGTAAATACTATGGAATAAAAACGATTTAAAATTTCTTTGTTCAATAACACATTGTTTTAGCTGGTATTGGCACCCATGAACTAAGTCTAGGGAGACCTGTACATCCGCTCAGCCAACGGATAAATGATTTTATTTATTGCAAGACTATGGTAAAAATATAATATGGTGGTATAATTGAAAGTTCGCATATTCTGGCACACATAATGGTGTGCAAATTTGTCTTAATAGGAATTTCACATTTTACATTAAGAGTGATATCAATTAGTCAATTCTTAAATTATTTATATCATACATATTTATAATATGTTATCATATTAATATTAATTATAATGTTTCACGCAATTAATAATTTACTGAGTAATACATTTTTTACAAAAGTAATCTTAAGTCAATTTTTAAAAACTCTGATCGGAAGATCTTTTAATAATTTTGGTAAATTATTGTAAATCTTGATTGCGATACAGAAGGTGTTCTTCCAATACAGTTCCAGATTAATATTTGCACAGCCAATTTCTCCCCATGTCTACTTCGACAGATGTTTGTTGACTTAAAAATATGTTTTTGTGAACGAATAAGGACATTTCTAAAATAAAAACACAGGAAGGAGTTACAATTTTAAGCTTCTTAAATAAAAGTACGCAACTACAAACGACAAACGATAATTCCATGTTTACATATAGATGAAACACATGCATGAAAAGCTAACACCGTATCATGGTTAACATTTTCCCTTAGACATATAAACTAAGCTATTTTGCTATATAATTTTTCAATATTATGTGTTTTCCAACTACAAATCGTAAATTAACAATCGTAACTAAACTATACATAAGAAATAGAATTCTGCGACTTATTACTAAGATACAGACTCAGGTTTATTAGGTTGAAACGTTTGTACAGCAGAAATGAATGACTGTGATTATGTTTGGTAAGGGATGGATTGAATGGGAGGTGGAAAGTGCTAGTGTAAAAGTGCATTGTGAAAATTAAAAATGATTCGATTATTCTTGTACTAATAATTCAGATTCTTCATAGTTTAGTGCCCAAAAACACTTGGAAATTATTGTTTTAATTTTGTTTAATAGCTTAAGGCGTCCATGCGTTGGGTTGTCTCTCTCGCTAAAATATGGCGAGAGAGACATGACGATGGCTGGCCATGCGTCATACTCGTGAACGGGTGCTACTTGTGGTGACTGGTCGGACTTGAATTCGTGTATGCGGTGATGTTAGTTATTTTTGACCATGTATAATAAGTGTTATTTGCTCCTATTTCACCATGCATAGTGCTGATGTCATGTGGAACATGGTGTGATGGTTGCAGCTCCTTACAAACGTTGTGTAATACAAAAAAAATACTTGGCGATTAAAAAGAGTGGCGGAGAGTTTATTGCCAGTTCTTCTCTTCTGTTCTACGCCCTTGATTTGAGAACTGGCAGTAAATGTAAAATTAGAAGCCTTTAATGTTTATTTCTTTTTTTTGACGATCATAAGTGTACATTGTGTTACCTATATGAATAAATGATTTTTGACTATAACTTTGGTAAATATTATGGACGTTAATTATCCCATTACGTTTATCGCATAGCCGACATGATAGATGTAAAATTATAAGCATTTAATGTATATTTTTTTTTTGATGTTCATAAGTGTACATTGTGTTACCTAAATGAATAAATGATTTTTGACATTGACTTTGATTTAAAATGTATAAATATGCGTTTGTTAAATTACCACTAACAAAACGTGCAAACATAAATAAGTTTTCTAAAGTTTCTGTCCTTTAGCGATGCCGTATAAACTCTATGAATACTTTGAAGATATCCAATTTTCTTTTTAGACTTACGCGATATTGTGAAATATATTTCAGAAGATTTATCGTAATACGCTAGTTTGTATTTGAATACTTTGAGAATGTTAATTCGAAACGTTAAATTGACAATCCACTATCATAATGGGACATTAGCATGATACGTTCGATGCTTGATTAAAACGCCATTAGGTTAGTTTCTGTTCGCTGATAATTTGTTTTCTCAAATAAGGCCAAAGCTCTTTACATAATTAACAACAGCTAAAAGCCGTTTTTTTATGTATGGTATACTAAAGTATTTCCGAACCAATTCGACTTAGGGTCCTTCATAGAGCGTACCAATTTTTAAAAGGCCGACGCACTTGCGAGCCCTCCGCCATTGAATGTCCATCAGTATCACTTAAAATCAGGCGAGCCTTCTACCCGTTTCCTTCCTGCTCTAAAAAAACTTGAAAGGCCGGCAACGCACTTGCGACACAGTCTGTGTTATAAAATATATCATCTTCGTTATTTGTACTATGCCATATTTAATTTTTATTAAAAGAACATTACCATATATACATTAATATAATATTATTGCAAAAGTTTTATTATCTTTAACTGCACATGAAAATGAAATTATGTCTTAATCTAATGTTTCGCAAATGTGAATTTCTTTCTCAAAAGAAGATTATTTTCTTTGTTGTTGAAATAGCGAGAATAGGATATATAGGTAAAATAAAATGCTGTAACCCTCACACTAGAATTCCCTGGGTTGTGGGCAGCCAGTCTATTTCATTTGACATAATAACTGTACTTTATGATTTCCACATAGTATAAATTTATAATGAAACTATTTAGAATGTGAAATGTATGGTAAATATAATTTCAGATTATATATATGACGGAGAAACACCTTCCCCAGTGACGTCATCAACAGTGGTTGCAGATTTGGTGGGCGTCATGAGGGTAAAGCGCGAGCGCAAAACACGACGATTGTAGTTTTCACAATATTTTATGGTAGTTATTAATAATAAATTATAAGTTTTAAGACCGAGCAGTGAGTTCAATGCACCAATCTAGCGACCAAAACTCAGGGATCCAACTCGATCCGTCTCCACTTCAAAAAGGCCCCGTAACAACCAACGGACTGGCCTATATATAGATGGCGCTTCGACCCCACTTGAGCAAAGTGCTCTGCACTCATTGGTCGTTTGTTTAATAACGATTACAATCTTATAAATTAGAAAAACGTAACAAATTTTAACTAAAATCACTAATTTGTTAACAGAAATATGTTTTAGGTTTTTAAAATCGCGTATTAAGTTAAATTAAGATTAATGCAATCTGTTTAAATGATAAAGAGAATTTAATGTGTTATTGTACAATCAACAAGCAACTCGTTGAATGGCTTCCTCCGACATATACATAAGATAATTCATATTACATACATAATGAAATACTGGAACAGTTCGTCCTTCGGTATAAAAGTAAAATGTTAAGTTTGCAAAGTTTCCTACACAAAGCTTTGAGTTGTGGTTTCAAAATCCACTGCCTTTCTCGTGTAATGAAGTATTTTAATATTCTATTTTTCTCCATTGTAAACAGTACCTATATTTTATTGGGAAAAAGTTTCGATACAATAAATATGCATCAAAACCTTTTGGTATGTACTAAGCTGAGCGCTGAGCGGAAGAAGTAACTTAAAATTATATATTTATGATATGTGCGTGTATGTTTTGTATTTTTTTTTTCAAAAAATAAATGAGGCTTAATTATTATTACTATTATTATAGGTTGAGCAAGCATCGATAAATATTAATAAATATATTCCTCATTTCAGTTTTTAAGCATACCCTTACAAATATATATATATATATATATATCGATCTTATAAACGGGACGGAATGAACGGAATGGTTAAGTATAACGTTGCACACGTTCTTTTGTTAGTGGAACGGCAGCAAAAACATAGTAATATTTATTTATTTACACTTCGTTACCTTAAACACACGTATAAAAAAACAGGTTACAAAAGTTGTAAGGCAACGGGCGACTTTATCGCTAACAAGCTATTTCTTCTAGGCAACCCTAGTATGTAGAAATAAGAAAAATAAACACCAACTAAGGTTAAAGTACAAGTTTATATTCATTTTAGTTTATTATCCAATAAAGTAAAATCTAATCAATAATATTAATATTAACAAAAATGGAAAAGCTAATCATAGGGTTTATGACTCACAATCAACATATATTAGGTCGTTATATATGAAATTGGCGTATTTCGTACTGGCCACTTTAATCACGATGGTAAGGAATTCCAAATTCAAATTTGTACAGCTATTTACTCATGTATCTGTGCTTCGATGACCGTCATTCATTAGTTTTTTTTTCTGGTTGCGCCACTCATTTTACAAAATGGGAAACTTAAAGTATCGCATTATTTACGAGTACGAGTTCCGCGTGGCACTAGTGCTGCGGAAACGACTCGAAGGGTGAATGATGTGTATGGCGGTCATGTTGCAAAAGAAAACACAGTTCGTTTTTGGTTCCAACGTTTTCGTTCTGGAAATTTCGCCTGCAGAACAAGCCCCGTGGACGGCCTGAGACCCAAGTTGATAATGAAGTATTGAAGGCTATTGTGGAAGCGGATCCATCGCAAACCACGTCCGAGTTAGCTGCAGGCGGTGTTAGTGATAAAACTGTTTTAATTCACTTGAAGCAAATTGGGAAGATTAAAAAGCTTGAATGGTGGGTACCTCACGAATTGACTAAAGCAAACCGGCGCAAACGCGCGTCGACTGCTGCGTTACATTACTGAACCGGCACAATAATGAAGGTATTTCAAACCGAATCATTACCTGTGATGAAAAATGGATTCTTTACGATAATCGGAAGCGCTCAGCGCAATGTTTGGATCCTGGCCAGCCAGCCAAATCCTGCCCCAAGCGAAAATTAACCCCAAAAAAGTTACTTGCAAGCGTTTGGTGGCCTAGTGCCGGTATTGTTCATTGAAGTTTTCTCAAATCTGGCCAGACTATTACGGCTTATGTCTATTGTCAGCAATTGCAAACCATGATGGAAAAGCTAGCGGCTAAACAACCTAGGCTGGTCAATCGCTCCACGCCACTGCTACTTCACGACAACGCTAGACCACACACTACACAACAGACGGCTACCAAATTAGAAGAGCTTCAATTGGAATGTCTAAGACATCCTCCGTACTCCCCGGACCTTGATCCAACAGATTACCATTTTTTTCGAAATTTGGACAACTTCGTGCAAGGGAAAAAAGAACTCTGATGGGGCAGTCCAAATCGCCTTCACAGATTTTATTGATTCCCGTCCGACTGGTTTTTTTAGTAAAGGGATCAATGAATTACCTATGAGATGGCAAAAGTGCATAGAAAACAATGGTTCATACTTTGATTAAATAACAAGACGCGATGTTCCAAAGCACAGTAAAGGAGGAGTGATAAAATTCAGTTTTATGAGTAGGCGTTGCGAGTATATCTGATTATATTATAGAAGTCCATCAAGTGCAGGATCAACCTGATTATAAAGAAATTTAAACCATATATTTGCATTTTATTTGCCGCGCTTTTGTAATATACGAGGAGGCTTCGGTTCCGGGTTCCGAGGAGGTTATGAGACGCTACTTGGGACACGTTAGCCTCACCACCCGCGGACAAGCACAATGGCTGGCGCGTCGCAGCCGCATTGCAGGCGGAATGTCTTTCCTCTAACTTTGATTTTGTTCCCTTTAGAATAGAGACCTTGGGGCGTAGGGTTCTAGTGCATAGGCGCTAATAAAAGATTTTGGAAGAGAATTAAAAGAGTTGGGGCCTGGTAGATAGTACTGGTGACCCCGAGCTGGTTACATTCCTTGGTTAACAAATAAGTATCGCAATAGAGCGATGCTTATTTAGCGATGCGAATGCTGGCAGCATTAAAGGTACACAGGGACCTAACTTTTTAAACTTAAATATTTTTAAATATTACTACGTAAGGTTAGAATATTGTGAATACTGTATTTAATCGCTTAATATTGATTAATATACTAGGTTTATTTATATTATAGGTTGATTTTTAAACATACATTATTCAGTGTCATTTTTGTTTTATAGATATTTTATTAAAGATCGCAAGGCCACAAGTCGAGGCGATCTATGAGGACGGTGTCGACTTGCAGCCAACAATAGATTTGGCCGACAGCCTCCATTACCGAGAAATACTGTATTTCACAGCTACACAAGGCCATGTATATAATATTTTACAGTTAACTCTATTTAGATAAAGAAAATCTATGTCAATGGATAATCGAAATGTGTGTATTTTGACTGGATAAACAACATGGCGGATATAGCATTGTTTATGGTGTGTACTCGTATAATCTGTGATTTATATTGTTGGATTTTTAGTGACACAATAAAAATTCTCACACTGTTAGTGTGTTATAATTTTAATTAATTATTATTGGAATAGCGGACTTAATCAATATTGAAGATAAGTGTATTCCCGCAGTCAAAAACAACTGAAAACAGAAGCTCTTTTATAGGTAACCAATTAAGAACTATATGTGTATACTGAATGTTGATTCAGATCTGCCTCAAATAGTTAACGAAGGTGTTTTCAATCCCGGATATGTTTGAAAATTAAGTAACATAAATTTGTACATACACGTCTAGAGAAAAGCGGGAAATTAAGAACACAAAAGATTTGTATAATGGGAGGATGAGTAATTGTTTCAGTCTACTTTTTTTATAATTCTATGTTCTATGGTACAGTTTAGTGCAATTAATTAAGAAGGGTTTCTTAAAGGGGGGCAAACGTGTAGGAGGCTAAGTTAAGTGTTACCGCCTCAATGCTAGAGAGAAGAGCTTGGTTCAGAAATACTGCAGGGGGCAGCTGGTTCCACAAAGTAGTGGTGTGCGGCAAAAACTGCCTTAAAACGCTCAGTTGGTGAACGACGGACGGAGGTGATACGGGTGGAATTTCGTATTCTGCCCCGATGTCTGATGATGAAACTCTACAGATATTATTAATCCGGCCAACTATTCTTAACAATCCCCATTTTCTTATCAATTTATTTTTACTAAAAACAATAAATAAAAAGTAAGTTTTGGTAACTATCTTAATATGACATTTGTAGCACATGCTACGCCGTAGCTACCTACGTAGCGTATATAACGGTATAAGAAAAAACCCCTCAGATGTTAAAGGTAGCTGGGTAAATTTATGGGCCTATCATTTCAGGTAAAATGGCGCTTAATCTAACATATTGAGTTAATTTCTGCGAGTCGTAAAAGTAATTCTGTTTTTTATTGCTTGTAGTAAAGTAATCTTAATTTTGGGTTGTTTAATCGTTGGCAAATATTTAGAATAATGATTTAGGTTGGTGTATACTAAAAATCAGTTAAATTTTAAAGAATATGTATAATATAATGATAATAATAATAAAGCCTTTATATTCCGAAACTCTGTGATCTTCACTATATTGTATCTCGGAGTTTGTTGCGCCTCAATCGTTTTTTCAATAGACTTTACTGCAACTGCATGCTTGATTTACTTTACTTAATCTTTTAGAACCCCTAGATGGGGCAGAGGGCAACTAGTGAGTCTCCGTCGCGTTCTTTCTTGGGCCTTGTATTTCTCACTTCACCTCTCTTCACTTCATCTGTTCAATATATCAAATATATGGCGGTTTCTCGGCAGCGCTTTCAATGTTATGTTATAAATCTTCTCGGGCGAAGACTTCAATTAATAAGAACTTTAAATAAAAGTATTTTATCTTATTTTATAATTATCACATAGAAAGTGTGCAAGCTTGAAAGATGCTTCGTAGATATTATTTTTATTCTTAACCTTTTATATCGTGAACACTTTTCAGAATGTTGATGTCTGGTCCACTTTTGTATGTCCTCCGCAGAATAGATCTTCATAAAAATCTATTGGAGTGGCTCAGGTTGTTGCACTGATTAAATACTGAAAATAAAATATTGTGTTCTTTAAATTGTCATGAAAACAGAAAAAATGTGTGTTGTAGGTGCCAAAAGATCCCGTTAGCACAGTATTCTTCGTCTAGTAGTTGACCTTGATATTATTTTAAAAAGGCACTAACGAAACATATACAAGCATTAACAGAGAACTCACGACATACAAAAACACAATATAATATGCATCAATAACAAGTGTGCGCAACACTTAGAGGGAAACATTATAATAATAAATGCGAAAATAACTAATACAACAAAAATAAAAGACAATAAACTGGATAAAAAATTACAAATATGCAATATGTAATTCTTAATCTTATCAACAAAAAAAAAAAATTTTTTAAAAGATAAACCCTCTACTCCCCTGCCATATTGTCCAGGGACTTTTTATACCACATTTTTCCAAAAATACATTTAATTAATTCTACTAGTTCGCGAATGACAGGCGTCGCGAAATACGCCCCGGCTGCATCGGTAATATTTTTATTTACAATATTCATGGGCGAGCCGGGGCACAATTCCTCGCGAGACCCGCTCCTTCGGTTTTGTTTGCCTCCTTTAAATATTTAATATTTTTTTCGCAGAACCGTTCCGGGCACGGTCTGTGCTTTATTAACATGTCCTGTAGGCCGCCACGGTCTACAGTCACCTGCATTTGTTGCTCCAGGTCGTGCCTGGACGATGCGAATATAGGGCAGTGTAAAAGCACATGTTCCACTGTTTGCTCTTCATCACTGCAGGCGCATGTTGGGCTTGTCCTAATTTTAAACCTATGCAGGTAATATGCAAAGGCTCCGTGCCCTGTAAGAGTTTGCGCCACCTGGGGAGTGAAACGCTTCTCTTTTATTAATTTGTACGCTGTTCTTACATTGCCGATAAATAATTTTGTTGTTCCAGCTGTTTCACCCCCCAGGTAGCGCTCGTTCCATACCTCTAGAGTCCTCTGCCTTATTAGATGTTTTATATATGACAGGGGGCAGGCGGCGTATTCTGGTTTTGATCTGAGTTTTTCCGCCGCTTCTTTTGCTAATGTGTCCCTTTCGTTCCCTGGCGTACCAACTTGCGCCTTTACCCAGAAGAGGCTTACATGAGTTCCTCTTTTGCGGCACTCTTCCAGGCTCCGGCGGATCTCGGCTACCTGGGGATCGAGAGATCGTCCACTCACAATAGCATCTACTGCTGACCTAGAGTCACTGTATATTTTAGCGTCACGCTTATTTTTATTTATGTGGCTAGTCGCGTATCTTAGTGCCGTCAATTGGGCTTGAAATACTGTGCAGTGGGACGCCATCTTCATCTTCTTGCTATTTAGTTCCATACCATCTTTCCATTCCGTCCAAGCGGCGCCTGCTCCCATACTTGTTTTGCTGCCGTCCGTATAGATTTGTGTGCCGCCGTGTCTTTCGATTTCTTCCGGATTTGTGAGCATCTTGTAATTAAGTTTCATTTGTTTCGCCGGGTGTGGGAGATCTACGAATTGCACTCTCTTCTCTAATTTTTCACCCTCCTTCAGTATTTCCGCGCTGACCCCCCTTTTTATCTCGTATAAGGCAGCGGCTTCCTGAATACGGACGTCTAGAGGAAGTATCCCGGCCAGTAGGGTTGCTGCGTGTAACGAAGTCGTCCTGTAAGTTTTTGCTATTTTTTGGGCAAAGCCCCTTTGCACATGACTTAGTTTTTTCCGCACACAGATTTTATTTGTCGCGGGTGCCCACACCGCGGCCGCATACATTACGATTGGTTCAATAACGGCAGTGTACGCGGTCGCGATAACCTGCTGGTTTAGTCCCCATTCGATCTTCGCGGCTTTAGCCAGGTGCTTATATATCAAAACGATGTCATCCGCAAAAGCCTGGACGTACTCACCACCTTTTGGCAAGTCCTGTAGGAGCGGGTCCAATATTAAATTCCACATTGTTGGTCCCCCTATTGAACCCTCAACGCAGCCTTTGTTAGTTACTTTTTCAACCGTGTGTCCAGCGTAGGTTAATTTTATTTGTCTCTCATGTAAGTAACTATCCATTACTTTCCTTAGTTTTAATGGGCATTGTTCTTCTGCCAGTCGGACTCTAATTTGCGGCCACCAAGCGCTGTCAAAGGCGCCCTCTATATCGAGTGATACGATGGTTAGTATCTTCTTTTGTTTCAGCTTTGCGTGTATATGTGTGACGGCGTCATATAGGGCATCCTCAGTGCTCCGCTGGGGCATAAACCCGTATTGGATTTTCGAGGTTTTCGGGACTAGATGCCACTTTAACCGAGCGATTAGCATCTTTTCGTATACTTTTCCTAGAAGAGGTAGTAAGCCTATGGGTCTATAAGACTTTGGGTTTGTATAATCGGTCTTACCCGGTTTGCGCAATACAATTATTGTAGCAATTTTCCACAATTTGGGGAAGTACCATATCTCCAGGCATTTGGTTAGGACGGTTAGGAATAAGTTACGCACCGCGTTTATCGCGTGCCAACTTATATCCGCCGTTATGCCATCTTCTCCAGGGGCCTTTCTCGGGTTGAAACTGAGAGCGGCGGTTTCGAGTTCAGTCATTGTGAAAGGGGTATCATAGACTAAGTTATGTCCCTCTTTGTTTACTGTGTTTGCTCTGCTTCTTATCAATTTGTGCTCTTCAGTTTCATCCTCACTTGTGTCTTCCGGGAAGAAAGTTCTTGCCAAGGTCTCCGCTGACTCCCTTTCGCTAACGTATCTACCGTCCCTGCAAAGTGGTATATCCTGGACTCTGGTCTCTGTCCCTCTTATCACTCTATATATACCTTCCCACATTGTCTCTCTTTCCTGTTTCTCGCAGAACTTCTGCCAACTCTCAGTTTGGGCTTGTTTGATCCGGGTTTCATACTCTTGTTTTGATGCAAGGTATTCACCTACGACCTCTTGCCTTCTGCGTGATGCGGCACATCTTATCCTTCTCTTTCTAGTCTCAACCTGTTTCTTGAGCAGCTGCAGTTCTTCGGTCCACCAAGCCATTTTTGGTTTCTTCCCGGTTTTAATTTTTGGAATTGCTGTTTCACTTGATTTGATTACTACATCTGTGAACTTTTCTACTATTTGTTCCAATTCTTCAATTTTGTTTATCTTCCTTACGACGTCTTCTGTTAATTGAGAATTTTCTATATTTACTAACATTTCTTCTTCGAATTTTACCCAATCAGCTTTTTTACTGTTGTAAATTTTTGTTCTACTCTTTTTCTGGATTCCTTGATGAATTTTTGCATTAATTTTGAATAATATGGCATTGTGATCCGATGAAATCATTCCTATGTCTACTTCCCAATCTTCGATCTTTCCTAATAGGTCGCTCGTGCATACTGTTACATCTAAGTGGCTCGCTATTCTGGTTCCTCTCATTCAGGCATCATCATCATTCATCATTCAGTATGTGCAGGCCAAGCTCAGTTACCAGACTTCCGAAGGCTTGTCCTCTATCGTCTATTTTCGGGCTTCCCCACCACGGACTTTTGGCGTTTGCATCACCGCCTAGAACTATTCTACTCTTGAGCTCATTCACCGTCGTTTCCAGGTGCTTTAGGGTTCTATATCGGCTGGGTCTGGTTCCATGTAGTATGAGATCAGTGCAATGCCAGTCTGTGCCGTGGTCTTTAGTTTGATAGGCACTATATTAGTTGTTGTTAGTGCGGGGTATTGGGTTATACCAATATCTTCGTCAAAAATCAACACTGCTGCCTTTATTACTTTACCCACTGGAGGATTCTGGCACTGCACCACTCTCACTCCCCTGTAGTCTTTCACCCTACCTAGGGCTCCAATGTATGGCTCCTGTACTAGAGCGACTGTAATTTTCCTCAATTGTGCCTCGTAAATAAGTTCAGTCATTGCAAGTCTTTTCCTTTGCAGGTTAATCTGCACAATTTTTATCGCTTTTACCGTTGGCTGGCCCTTAGCAATAAGCTACTCTGCTTCTGGCCAGGCTATCCCACCTCTTCCTTACTGTACAGTGCATGTCGAAGGCTCCGTGGTCTTGTCTCTCAAAACCCCCCTTTTGCAGTTTATACAGGTGGGTTTTTCAGCTGCTTTATATTTGGGACACTTCTCCCGGATGTGGGTTCCTCCGCAGTGGGCACAGGCACAGACTAGATTGTCCTCTTCCTTACAGTGCTTGCGCCCATGGCCATATCCCAGACATTTCATACATTGCACCAGGGGGGACTGATCTCCAACCCACACTCTTTGTAGGTCCACATGCACTTTTCCTGCGCTAGTCAAAGCTTGCCATAATTTTGGTGAGACTTGAAGGATGACATGACCCTCATGTGGGCTCCTCGCTCTCCGACGGTATTTTTCGGTCATCCTCCAGTCTTCTTCTCGTATGTGTTCTACTATTTTCCTGTTTTGTGTTCGTATTGCCTGCTTTATGTCCTCTTCTGTATTGTAATTCAGCAAATTCTTTAGGACGATTAGTGGGTCTTTGTTTTCTACTTCTTTTACTTCCAGGTACTCTTTTTCACTCTCTAAGTTATGCTTGAGTCTCTCCTTTTCTTCTAGATCTCTACATCCAATTATTACTTTTCCATTTTTGATCTTTCTAGTCCTATCCACTCGAATGCCTCCCTCTTTAACATTTGCGGCTTCCCTAATTCTATTTATTACTTGGTCTCCCGTTTCCTTTTCATTTCGTGGTGCTATTATCATGGAGTGCAGCTCTACACGTCTGTTCTCCATGTTAACACCGTGCTTTGCGTTGGGTGGCGTCTCTCTTCTTTCTCCTCCGCTCGATACCACCTTAGCATAGGTTCGTCTCTCCTCCAACGCTTTGCCTGCTTCTTTCTCATTCTCTTTGTCTTTCTTGACTGGGCCTCTGCTTCTTTGACTAGCTCACACAGTCGTTTTATAGCAGTTGTCACCGCTATTTTGATTTCGCCCTTTAACGTACGGGCAGCGTCCTGTTGAAAGAGGGCACTTTGTTGACATACGAGAAGAAGACTGGAGGATGACCGAAAAATACCGTCGGAGAGCGAGGAACCCACATGAGGGTCATGTCATCCTTCAAGTCTCACCAAAATTATGGCAAGCTTTGACTAGCGCAGGAAAAGTGCATGTGGACCTACAAAGAGTTTGGGCTGTTGCCTCAGCAGTTTTGCTTCTATATGTTTTTGCATTTGTGTAGGTTCTGGCCTTCTATTCCTCATTTGTTACCCCCTCCCACTGATCAATGCTCTTTCTGACACCGGCGGCCAGTACGGATGCCTGCGCACTAACCTTATCTTGTTTATTAGCGTCCACGGTGGTCGCGGGGTGTGGTTTTGTCGGTGTGCGTAACCCAAACATGTTTTCAATCTTGCTACAGTCGTGCAAGTCTTATGCTAAGAATATACAGCTCCGTCCAATAAGACGGGTTTATATAGTCAATCAAATTATAATCAGTATATAAAAATATTTAAGAGGTCTTAAAATCTAATGTCTATTTCCAAAAGTGGTGGTGTTAGACAGTCAATAATTTAAATTAAAACTAGGGCCTCCTCCCAATAAGGTAGTGGCCGTGTCGCTGTCAAAAATAAAGTTACAATTATATAAAACTTAAACCAAATCACAATTAAATTTGCTAAATAGGTCTATTCCTAATATATCACAGTCATAAGTTATTATATATATGTCGGGAAAGGCTCGTCGAAGCTGCTGCGCTTTGGGCCGCCGTTGTCTGTGCCAATTTCCGTCGTCCTGGAGGTGTGGTTGGTACAGTTTACTCTTTCTTCTTAGCTCTGTGGAATTACATTCGCTTTTGTTTACAGCTTAGAAGTTTTTCTTGTAGCCTTCGGTAAGATCCATTATTTTTATTTATTTATTTTTATAAAATGAAATGTGCACAGTAATATTTTTGTTTCTATACCGAACCTGCACCTGTAACAGTACAAAGTCGCGCAGGTTACGTGCACACTTTTCTTCACATCGAGTCCCAATACGGATTCCAAGGATTTTATAGTGGAATTTTTTCTTCCTTGACACTTGCACTATAATAGTTCACGCACTTTTAGTTCCTTTGATATTTACGAGAATGAGGTAGAAAATTTGTTAAAAAAAATTTAAAACATAAATTTTCGGTTTATTTCCAGTTCCGAGGAAGAAAATATTATTTCCTGTGATTTATATTTCACTACTTATGTCTGTTATTTGCTTTTTATTCCGTATCTTCTATAATTACTATTTTTAATTGATTAGTTAATGAGGACTGGATGTTGACGTTGCGCCTACCCGCAACATTCCGTATCTTATCAATATTGGTGACGACAGTAGTAACAGTAGCTGCAGCATCTTACGCCTGAAGTCCTGGAGACTGTCATAAAATGGACCTGCTTCGCATGTACTCAAATTGTTCCTTACGGCATATAGAGATCTGTTTATAGTAGTTATGTTTCCTTTATAATAAAATATATGATTTAGTACCTTATCAAATTCCAATAGAAAAATTTATACCATAAAGTTCATTCACACGGCCGATATTTTTATCGCGCGAATTAATCTCCCATTATAACTGAAGTAGGGCACTGTGAAAAATAAAATATTCGCAATTAGAAAAACCGCTTGATTCTCACGAAACTACACGTTCGTGGTAATCGTATAAAATTGTTTTGGCCATCGCAAGCGATGAAACAATCGATGATAAATTCTTCGAATCTAAAAAATACCGAGGTACGAAATTATTAGCTTTATTCGATGATAATTTAAGTATTTGAAGGCTCAAAGCAAATTTTTATGTTTTGTTTGGTACAAATAATTTTCTATTCGAAATACTCCAGCTCCAAATATGCTCATGGTGCCCTCAGTAACTTCTCTATACAAAAGTCAATCTCGCTATTTCCATAGTTAGTAGATTTTACGTACTGTTAGTGGGTAGCCTCTTGGATGTGAGATTTGATACACCTTTCAAACACCCAAAAACCTTAGATAATTTTTTTTTTCCTTCATAATGCAACTAAAACTTTAATTAAAGTCGTTTTTGTAATTAAAGTCGCTCATGTAATTAGTGTTAAGTTACTCGACTGTAATGTGTTTGTTGCTCAGGACTTTTATTTAACTTTTGTTTGTGTCAGTTAATTAATAAACTTAACACACGTTTAAACGTTAAAGGAGGTTTATTTTTACCCGGACATCTTTATTTCTTTATTGATGTTTACCACATCATGCCTACTACTGTATCGATGTTACAAGCTCGTATCTAAACCATATGACAATTTAAAAGTTACAAAAAATACAATAAAAATAATATCAAATTTTTCTAAGCAGAAAAATAAAAGGTGTATGATATAAAGTAAAAGCAATACGTCTCTAAAAGGATTCTACACATACAATTGTGGCCTAATCTACATTAATAGTGTTCCAATAAAACCGTAACGGACACAGTAATGCCGTAAGTTAGCCACATCTGTCACTGGGCCAAGTTAATTTGGGCCAATCTCGTTAACTGATCTCTCAGAGGGTTATCGCAAATGGTTAAGTTCCGGTGTGTGTGTATATAATACACATATGGAATATAACTGAATATTCATATACGGGTGATGAATGTTTTTGAAGTTAAAAGTTCAAGTTTGTTCGTAAAATATTTCAGTAAAACTGTTACGGATTTAGATTTTTTTTATAATGTTAAGTGATAGTCCTTATGTACACTCTTAATGTCGTGTTTTTGTATCTTATAAGGTAATAATCAAAAATTAACATAGCTTTGAGTAACTTTACTCACTTTGAACATGGCGGTAGTGCTGTATAAAACTTTGATTAGATAAAATTTATATATTTGTTAATATTAGTAACATTATTTAGATATTATATGCACATGAAGACTGTTGTAGTGTTGGCCTAGTGGCTTCAGCGTGCGACTCTCATCCCTGAGGTCGTAGGTTCAATCCCCGGCTGTGCACCAATGGATTATCTTTCTATGTGCGCATTTAACATTAGCTCGAACGGTAAAGGAAAACATTGTGAGGAAACCGGCTTGCATTAGATCAAAAAAGTCGCCGGCGTGCGTCAGACACAGAAGGCTGATCACCTACTTGCCTATTCGATTAAATAATGATCATGAAACAGATACAGAAATTTGAGGCCCAGACCTAAAAGGTTGTAGCGCCATTGATTATTTATTATGAATGTATATAATTATAAGCTTCGATCATATAATTTTAAAGCATATATACGAACATTTTACAGTACTAATCCAACACGGTAATGCGGAAAACAAAAAAAATACAATAAAATTTATAACATAAACACTCAATACTACTATTAACTCACTCTGCGAGCATATAAAGATGTCTATGGTCTGTATGTTTTATTATGCGAAACAACGTGTTACCTGAACTCCTGAACGTCACGTTCTAAAAATAGCTCACGAAAAACACAAGATTTTTCCACAGAACTAAAGTACTTTCGGGATTAAGGTGACAAAGGGAAAAATCGAGATCTCGTAAATCTTCATCACTACATAGATCTTATTTCTTCGTATTTTAAGGCGTTTTTGCGTAATTATAGGAAACAGTAATACTGATTTTTAGCGATGTAAATTAGTAATACAATAGGTTTTGTTAGAACAATTTTTAAGTCGCGCTCTCAGTGCTGTTATTGTGTGTTTTACGATCCTCTTTAAAGATGTGTAGATCAACCAATCTCTGTATATACCAACTTATAATAATTATTGTTTATTTGGTAGTAAAATCCAAGCTCCAGATGATACACCATGTACATTTTACATTTAAGATGCATTATCAAAAAATTGAAGCAGTGTTGGCCTAGTGGCTTCAGAGTGCGACTCTCATCCCTGAGGTCATAGGTTCGATCCCATGCTGTGCACCAACGGACTTTCTTTCTATGTGCGCATTTAACATTCGCTAGAACGGTGAAGGAAAATATCGTGAGGACATCCGCTTGCCTTAGATCGAAAAAGTCAGGTACAGAAGGCTGATCTCCTACTTACCTATTAGACAATGCTCATTAAACAGATACAGAAATTTGAGGCCGAGACCTAAAAATATTGTAGCGCAATTGATTTTTTTATGTAATAATTATATTTGTTTAAATAATCACTCAAATTATAAACTTAAACCTTATGATTATTAGCTTATCCATTCTCGCCTTTCTGCCTTAATTAATAACTTATTACAAGTAACAGTGCATAATAAATATGAGTTAATAGTATTAATTACAATTATTAATCTCGACATTGATTACATCAATTAATTATAGGCTACCCTGGAATTAACAACGTTAAGCTATTGACTGTATCAATACAAATAGATCCATTAAAATCTATCAAAAATAATATTTTTTTATGATTGTAAGGGTAATACTTTTTTTACATAATAATTAATAATAATAATTTTATTTATTTTCACCCATATAACATTTACAACAATAATAAAGATTACGGTTAAGGTTTCCAAACTAGGTAAGAATCTGTGATATTGATAACCAGGATTCCATTCACAGCAAAGTCATATTGTGTGGTAACAAAAAGTACATACATAATATATGGGTAGGAGAACAAATTTAACGTTTTAAATAAGGAAAGAAAAACAAAACAAAGCAGTCAACTAGTTCGAAGTTAGTAGAAATAAAGTTGTATGGGTGTATGTTAAGGTGTGTGTATGTGTGTGTGATAGTGGGAGAGGGTATATGTCAATTAATATATGTCATTAATCAAAGTATGTACCGGATTCGGAAGGGATTCAATAAAATGTTTGAAAGCGGATTAAAATTGTTACCTTGCAAGAAATTATTCAAATTTGGAAAAAGAAAATGGTAATCTGTTGGGGCTAATTAAATTAGGAATTCCTAACCAAAGACGAGATATTTGAGGTTAAACTTGGTATGACAAAACACATATCACATATGTAAGGACCTAATACTTGTAAGCTATAACGGCGAGAATGAAACTCTAGACTTACAACAAAAATTTCAGAAATGTATTTGATTTTGACATACGAAAGTTACAGGCTTCTCATCTTACCAAGTGTCCTTGTGACTTTCGAGATATTTAGTTATCAAATCTTTAATTCAGGCTTGAGTGTCTAACAGTGGTTGTGACATTTTGAACAGAATAAAGCCTTATTTGATTTAAGTACGTAATAATTTTAATAAACTAAACTTTAATATATAAACACTATATTTGCCGCCAGTTACCCTCCTGTTAATTAACATATGTTCTCTTTTTATATTATATTTAAAGAAGTTTCAATAAATATATTGTTGCATTATACGCAGAAGCTGGTCTCTACACTATGACGTTCCTGCTGTTTAACCAGAGCCAAAGCATACAATTGAAAAACTACACTGGTACACACGTAAGACGTGAAACGTTTTTATGACCTTATTTTTCGAAAAATGATCTACTATATGCAACTTTACAGAAATTGGTTAAATAAAGTTAAATAAGATAAAGTTTACGAAAGGCTTTTATTATCGTAGACATGAATACAAGTATTATAATTATTTCATTTTACTTTATTACTACTAAGATTAAATTAATCATTGTTATCGTTATTATGTATTATCTTATTAATGGCTTCGAATCTCTTCCAATCAACCTAGGTAGGGACAAGAAAAAGCTGGTGCGTAACGGAAAAATGTGACATGTAACCGAAACATGTGATGATAAATTTTTTTGCGACGCGGATACAGAAGTTTCACATCAACAAAATCTATTTGTTAACGATTAAGTTTGTACATTAATAGGAAATAAACAAAAAAAGGGTAATAATGATTTTATTGTTTAATACAATAAATCAGAAATACTAGTTCTATTCACGTCCTTATACGATACCTTTGACTTTCTTTTGTTATTTTAGGAGCAACACAAAATGTGCTCTTAATGATATTAATGATACGTTAAGTACTTTTATGACAAATTAAATATAAAGCTTAATTAATGGTCCGGTCATTAGGATCCCTTAATGTGTTTGTAAGTGTTTATTAATAAACTGATACCAATTTCACGTGAAGCACAGGCTTGGACATACAAGTGACAGCAATTGTATGTCCAAAAACGCAACATTTCATACAATCATACATTGGTTTTTTATTTTGTGTTTGAGTTTAAATATAATGCACAAACACTGAAATTGTTTATCAAATATATTCAGTGTAAATTCCTCTCTCAATATACAACACTTTTAACATTTTTATGGAATTGGAGGAAAATGAGCAGGCTCAAACAGAACACTTAACACTATGAAGTGCTAAACACCGCCTATGTACACCTGTTACGCCGTTTGGTGTTCCCGTAATTGTCGTTTATCATTCGAATAGGAAGTCATTTAACACACAAAATATAGTGTTTACCTTTATATTTCTGTGGGTAGGTAAGGCAGGGAATATATCAATAGTCCTAGAAGACATATAAACACGTTGATAACCTCACAGAATCGAAATCTACATATATCCTTAGAGATTTTTACTCGTGGTTTCACCTATAATATATTTTATCTGTCGAATCCTAAACAAATAAAAGGATTCCCTCCTATCTGGATGAAGATGTCAGAGTGAAATATTTGTTGTGGTGTGATCTTTGGTATTTTTATTTGATTTATGTCTGATCTTCGACTGTGTATATTTTAGAAACCAGATTTCTTTAGATGAACGATTTTTGTTACTACAGTGTCGCGAACGAACACTTTGCTTTGTAATGTAATTATGAACAAACGGTATCTTAGATACAAAGAGATCCGAATAATTGTGTTAAAATAAAATACTCAAATGTAATTTTTGGGTATTAAAGTTGGTGAAGTTAATAGTGGTCTTATTAATAAATTTATGGGAGAAGTAAATGAGTATAATGGAACTTCTTTTACACTATGGTAGAGCTTTCTAAAGGCAAGGCCAGAGCAACCTTTGCACAACTTCGGCCTATATGGATGTTGACGCGTCGAATCAAGGTTAAAATATTCGGATCCAACGTCAAATCTGTGCTGCTCTATGGGTGTGAAACGTGGAAGATCACCAAACACATCTCGCACCGACTCCAAGTCTTCGTTAACCGCTGTCTTCGCCGTATTCTGAACATCTACTGGCCTGAAAAGATCTCTAACGAGCAACTTTGGGAGCGCTGTCGAGAAACCCCGATCAGCCAGCAGATCAAGCGACGCAAATGGAATTGGATAGGCCATACACTCCGAAGGGATCCAATATTCCCAAGCAGGCGCTTGATTGGAATCCGCAAGGAAAGCGGAAGCGTGGCCGTCCTGGCGCCCAACAGTTGCTGATGAGGCAAAGAGAGCCGGAAAGACTTGGAGCGAGGTGAAACACGAGGCTCAAGACCGAACGCGATGGAGACTCACTGTGGACGCCCTCTGCCCCACCTAGGGGTTATAGGACATTAAGTCAAAGTAAGTCAAGAGTTTTCTAAGGTCAAAGATTTACTATACGTACATATATATTAGGTATATAGATGGAATTAACTGTATATGGGTTATTTATCCAACTTTGTCTTGGGTATGGTGGGATACAACCAACTAGAAGCAAGGATAAACCTAGGTGTCGCTCCTAGTGTTTATAAAACGAAAATCTTAGAGACACCGGGACTGCGAGTGCCGTATAAACTTGAAATGATGTCACAATTGCCGCGAGCACATATAATCTTACTTACTAATCACGCGCATATTGCATGGTCGCATTATGTAAATACATAAATGTATGCTGGAGACAAAATACTTGCGTTTTACATTTATAATTTTGCTGATTATAGTAACCAATACCAATAGAGAAACCCATCTTGACATTTATGTATGCAATGTCTCTATTAATTCAAGCAGTGTTGTTATATGGGCTTGAGTATGCAGCTCTTGACTCTGTCTACCTGACCCTGGTCATGCGTTCACGGCTATGAACCATTTAACTTGTTCGTATGGTGAAGGAAAATATCGTGGAGAAACCATCATAACAACGCAGATCCAAAATTCGATCGAAAAAAATACCACGAAAAAGATACAAAAATCTGCAGCTTAGAAGTTGTAGCATTAAGCTGTAAGATTGCAGTCGCATCGCTATTGGGAGTTACAGAGAACCAGCACTGAAAATTAAATCTAAGTGTTAAATGGTTTCAAGAGTGTATTTAATTAATTCAAGTAATTTACGAGCATATAATAACAAAATACGCGTAACAATGTTAACAAAACTTTAGCGAGCCTCGGACCGACTTTACAATTGATATTCATGTTAGTAACGAGTTGAGTTGAATTTGCTTGAATATTATTTTGAACCGAACATTACGTCAAAGGTTATTATGGTGAGTTAACTACGAGCCTAAATAAATAACGCTTTTTAATTAGAGTTCAAATAATACATAAGGATTCACATAATAATGAAGCCCGTTTAATTAAATATATTTTCGTTCTTGTGATACGATACTAATTTCATTCACTACGATTAATCGGAAACCCTTTACGGGTAATGACCTCCTCCAGCTTTTTCGAAATACCTTTTTTCAAGGATTTCTTTCTCCATTCGCTTCCTGCTAACGTATCTATATTATCTGTCAATATTTATTTAATATTATTTACTATACTAAAATTATAAACACAATTCAGATATTGCGATTGTCAAAAATTGTGATGGAACCCTTGTAGGTGGGATTTTCATATCCATTTACTAATTTAAATAATTTATCATATACATAATAATACAATGTATAAATTAATCGCTTTTGTGACATTCAAAAAACTTTGACGTGAAGTTTTCTGTTTACACAAGTCCTGATGAAATTTAACATTCATTTCGAAACAGTTTAAAATGTAATTAAAAGCAAACATCCAACAGTTGAATAAACCAAAATTAATTGTAAATCATGAAACATAACTGACTAAAAATAGAGTAGCTCTATGTTATTAATAATTTAACAAGCTTCATAGTGTTGTTAGATATGTTTTTTCGTCTAGTATATATGTGTGCTTATATACTAAAAGAGCTTATATATATGCTTTTTAAGCCGAAACAGTATTTTTGAAAATTAAAGTTAGCACCGTTATTATTATTAATATGCTAGTGTACGTATGCTAAGGCATATCGAGAGGTCAAATAATTAAAAATAGACGAAAGACGACATGGAATAGTATCAAATAAAGATATGAGAAGACGAACAACTTGAAGGATGGAGATCAGCTCGTGAAAGAGACGAGTGGAAATGACATGGGAAGACCAATATCGGAATACAACCTGACCTGGCCTGCTGATAGCTATACGTAGTGTAAAAACAATAGAGAATGTATATTATCGCTTTAGGTAACATTATGTAAATGAATGTATTTGTTTAGTGAATAAAGGCTTTTATTTTTATTATTATTACAGTGTATGTGTGTATCCTATCTTCTTGGTGCATAATTTATATGTTTACACAGCCTGAGAATTTGGTAGGACTTTAAAGATAGGTTTATAATTCATGTCCGTGTAATATACGGCACACCATTTATAATTCGTAATTATTTCAATAGTATATTGAATTGCTTCTTTATGTACAGAAAAACTTAGGAATGGTAGCAACAATAGCTGGTATTTTGAATAAAAAAACCAGCTTATATAAATTGTGTCAAAATCCAACATGTCACAGTAGAAAACTGCAATACTATATAGTGATCAGAATTGTGATCCTAAATTCGTCCTATACCATTTAATAACTAATACGAACGGAAAAGCTGTCACATCCGGAGCATAACGATGTGTCAGATATGTCACGCTTGGCACAGACTATAAAATTTTATTCCCCGTGATTCGTGATCATTTATGAATGCTAAGTTTATGTCAATATTTTATTACCTTTTGCTGCCAAATGGTTCTAACATTCTACATCGACGTTATTAAAGATTTTTATTATTTATGTATTTTTAATTACCGTTTTTCAACAATATATTAAGAAGAAATATCATCACTCAATCCATATTGATATCGTTATAAGCGGGCTTAGTTGCGTAAACTGCAAGCACAAAAGACACGAATATCGTATAATATTTAATTTTGAAATTTCTTTCAATAAAACAAAACCACTTTAGGTCAAATTATAACGAGTAGACGGTTCAGGGCACCGATTTCATTTTTAATCACAATCTACTAGACCCAACTCCGACCTCTCATCACCACAATGCTCCACTGAATACTCAATCAGTACTGCACTGTCCAGAGTCAAGATGGCACCTCAACCCCACTCGATGTATTCGTCTGTGCTGATTGTTTGCAAAAATATGCGTTCTTTTATTCGTAAAGATATGATTCTAATCTATGTTACGAATTAATAATAACAAAACAAATTAAATTATGAATAGAATAGAAGGAATAAGGATAAACAAAAGTAGCAAAACAAATTAACGGTCAATTGTCTCAATCATAACATTTCCTGATAATCCTAGCCTGACATGCTGGTATATAACGATGAAAGATATAAAATTTGCATATTCGTAACGATGTTTACTGCTAAACTCCGTGACGTATATTTATTAATTTTATTTATGTATAACATGTAAATAAATAATTGGATTTTACTTAGATAAGATTCATTAGATTAATTGTGTGAACTGTGTACCTGTGAACTGATGTTTTATTTAATTTGTTAGTTAGTAGTTAGCTAGAAAAAGGCGCTAGATTTGGCCTGTCATTTAAATTTTAATTCGAAGATTTTTTGTTAGAACATTTTGGGCTATAAAAGTGTTTTCAAGTAACAAACTCTTAATATTGTTTCTTGAATTGCAAATTTCAGTAACACATTGGAGTTTCATTCATCATGTTATATATTTATTTACTTAATGAAACCACTTATGCGAGACCAGCCCTTTGTAATTTATACACTACAAAATTTTGTAACTTAAAATTATGTTTCAATTTGAATATTCATATTGAATGTCCTTATCAAACACGCTTCACTTAGCAAATAAACATGACGAAACATTTTAACTGAGCCTTTAATTAATTATGTAAATGAATTTCGTTTATCCATGGGAATTGGGACTTAGTTTTCTTGATATACTCACAAGGTTATATCGATAATAGATTGTAATTTAAATTAGTTACTTTGTTAGTCATATTCATAAATATTATTTAATTATACTCGTGCTTAGTTTTTGACTTCGGAAAGATGATTGATTGATTTTAATCAATTAAAGTATTATAATTGTTTTATTTATTTAAATTTATTGACCATAGATTATGCAAAAGTTATGTCTTTGTTCGAAATACATAATTTCAATTTAATAATTTTTGATGAGGGTGATCCCAAATATTTTGTCTCTGCCGATCGTCACATTTATTAGTTGCGTCATTGTTGAAATTTACTCGGGTTACGTTAGACACATTTTTATTTTGATATATACTTTTTGTTAATTATAATTGATAATAGTTACGTAGACTATTTAGAATTTTATACTGAGTGTTTAGTGCGTTTTTGAAAACTATCGTGAGGCAAGGTATTAGCATCAGTCTAACCTCTCTTTGTTCCCAAACTAATAGAATTTGTCCAAACCTTACAGCTGATAATATTGTGTGCCTTTCTTCCTGGTAAGAAGAAATTGTAACGAGGTATGTACTCAGGACTTATAATTCAAGTATAAGATTGTGTATCGTCGGCCACCGAACCGTTCTTTGTGGTACAGTCTTTTAGTTGTGGACAAATAAAAGAGACAGTTTATTCCTATTAACGAGCCTCTATGGAATACTGAAATAATATACACAATCTTTTGATATCACTTATAATTTTTATAGCTCTTTAAAGAAGACGTTATATGATTAGCCAACACTTTTGTATAATAAATAAAATGGACTAATTAGCATGAGAGTATTATACATGAAAATTACTTTACGAATTTGATCGGGTTCCTTTGGATAAAAATACTATGGGGTGAAAATTTGGACATTGCCTATTGATAATTTATTTAAAAATTTATAAACATAGACCAGTCGAGACACCGTCTTTTAGGTTTAGGTCTCTAATTTAAGTATCTGTTTCTTGATTCTATTAGTCAAAGTCGAAAATCATTTGTTCATATATATAACACAATGTACAAGGCCAACACTGCGAACTTTGATTCCTAGTCAATTGACAAATAGATCACCCCGATCAAATAGAGGTGACGTACTTGAACATAAAACATACAAATGAAATTGTAACTTCCTATACATTTTTACGACATAGGAATTCCAGAAGCATACATCCAGGACATGACATTTATACAACTTCATATGAATTTTAATGATCTGTAACGTTATCTGAATTACGAGACAAGCGATTAAATGAAACCCATTATGTATGACAAGAGCATGAATCTTCGCAATTACACATTCAGTTCATAGCACATCCAATTTGTGGGCTTATCTCTGACGGCCCGGAATTTACATCACACGTGCTCACCAGGTATTGTAATTAAATTTTCATATCATAAAAATTATTTAGATTATACGAATTTTATCATTATTATATATGTCCAGTATGCTTGGATCTCAACAACAACTGAAGTGATTTTAATAATACTTGGCCTGTTGAGTTGGAATATACCTCATTATATTTATGTTAGTGTTTGACAATTTGGGGATTAAAAAAATTATTTATTGTTTACAGAAATGAATACATTTTCCTTACAGACTATAACAATACAATAATGTATATAATATTAAACATTTAATATACACAATATCGCTACTGTGAGTTACTGGGAGACAGTATTCAGTCAACGCAACGTCTTTAATAATGGCGATCTGTGTAACACTTGGCACATATCCCATAGATACAAAGAAATGAAGATCTTTAAGCACACTTTGGTTGCACACTTTCAGTACATATACATTGTTTCTCCTATATTGATCAGCGAGTTTTATGAAATGAGGATTCATCACTTTAAAATTTGGTCCATAGACAAGAGGTTGGACTTTGTTATATAAAATTATGAAAAACTAAATTGTTAATCCTTTGCTCTCAAAAGTAAACATAATGATAACTCGATTTCTTATTAAACCTTTTGCCATTTCTTACCGTAAGTCGTTTTCGGTTCTATCACTAGTATATGTATTTAAATTACATATATTTGTTGTTTCTAAGAATAGCTTTAACAATAGTTATCAAGTATAAGACAAGGCAGTTTAGAGAGTTCAGTTACTTTTTATTCTTATTTAAAACCTGGCATTTTTAAAAATAATTTATAAAATTTATATGTCTGCCACTTCCAAGTCTGCTGTGAGGATGTGATTGTTTTTCTAAAAATTATCGCGAGGTTACTGAGTTTTGTAAGGTGTCAAATCTACATAATTATTGGTTTACTCAATGTTATTTAATATTAGATATTAAATAAAAATGTTTTAACGGAATATTAAGGTATGAAAAGCTTGTCATTAATGTGTATTAAATTATACAAATCAATACTCACTAAAAATATTGACTAACCATCGAAAATGGTGATGTTTAATAATTAAGTTTGTTGGCATATTTAATTTCGGCGTAACTGGTATCTGAAAGTAATAATCAATTAATTTTAATAATAATGTACGGTTCCTGGGTAATCAGGGTACTATATTAGAGGATTTTAGATTTACTATTTATTTACTAACACTTCGTTACATTACAATATAAAAAAAACGTTGAACATAATTAAATCAAAATGAGGGCCACCAGGGCGGCCTTATCGATTTCGAGCGATGTCTTCCAAATATAATAAGCGAAATAATTCAATGTTAATTGCTATGTAAAGAATAAATGCAATGTAACAGTTAATGAGAGTGCCTACATCTGGGTTTACTTTCGGGGCGTAACTCCCATGATTTACTTAATAGTTATGTAACGAATAAATGCTATGTAACGGTTGTAGAGAGAGTCTGCATCCGGCAATACTCTCGATTTAGGAACGCTACGCTTATAAAACTAAGAAAGCCCGAGTGAGCATAATGTACAGCCTTGGCTTGTACAAGTAATTAATAATTTTACTCTCAACTATCAAGTAATTGTTTATATGTCTAGTAATATTTGCAGAACAAATAAACCAAACGTATTAATGATTAAAATTGACTTTGACGTTGTTAATTTACGAGCTCTGTAACATATAATTACATTGGCAGCTGACAGTAGCGCTATTGCTTCGACATATATTATTCACGATTTAATTGTCGCTATATCATACTTGTTTTACTACTGATATTAACGTTACGTTTAAACATAAACTAATTATCGATTGATAAAAAGTCAAAGTCAAATCATTTATTTCAATTAGGTCTTTTAAAAAGAAAGTCAAAATTACAAGTTTAACACATTTAAATAAATGACTCTAGTTGCCCCTTCTAAAAGTTTTCATATATAGAAGAATGGACAAGAAAATCCATACTTACCTCTCTTAAAATAGTTTTAATATAATAATCATACTACTATTATGAAAATACTACAAACCCATATACATACACATCCAGCGTTCCCTTCCTATGCGACCTTACTGGCTTCCAACGGAAGCGGATTTTCCTCTACTCAACCACAAAACCAAAAGACATGTTTTATGATATTCAGTTTTAGTTATCATAATATTAAGGTTAAACTTTATATTTTTATATATTTAATTTAACATACAATATATAGTAGTCTTTTCGGCAGGAACAGGCAATTTCATAGGAATTTCCTGGAGGATTTCCTATTAATTACTATGTAGGTTAAGAAAGTTGTAAATACTCTATATTTGATTATTATATTAGGTTTTAAATAATGAAAAATTTACCCGGTACATTTTCTTCGTGTTTCACGTAGTAATGAAAAATATTACAAACAGTTACGACTCTTACCAATTAACCCAATATGTTACATTAAATTAAGCCATTTTGTGTAGCTGAAATTATAGGCTCTTTAATTTTACCGGCTACTTCAAACACCTGAGCCACTGGAACATAAAATTCTTACGTATAAAAAGGTTTTATTTGTAGCTACGGGGTAGCTGTGCTACGCATTTTACTTTATTAATTCACTTTTCTAGACGTACCTTCTGGTTCAAAGTCTTATATATAAATACAAAAAAATGTCTGCCTGTACTAGTGTACACACGAAAGAAGCGAAACTTCTTTATGACCTTATTTGCGAAAACCTGATCTACTATATCCAACTTTACAGAAATTGGTTAAATAAAGTTGAAGTAGAAGTTTAACAAAATGTTTTTATTATCATAGACATGAATACAAATAATCCAAATACTTCATTTTACATTATTACTACTAAGATTATTACAGAATTTTATTAATTGTAATATCATTATTACTATCATTGTTATCGTTATTATTTATTTTTGTTATTAATGGCTTCGAATCGTTGCGAATCAACCATGGTAGGGACAAGAAAAATATGGCGCGTAACCGAAAAATGTGTCGGTAATTTCTTTTCCAACGCCTATAAAGAAGTTTCACATCAAAAAATTATAGTTAAACTAATTTAATCTCGGATTGGAGCGTCGTAAAGTTAACATTTTATGTGTGTTGAGCAGTGTTTTCCTAGTGGCTTTAGCATGCATGATCAATCTCCGGCTGTGCACCAATGGATTTTCTTTCTATGTGCGCATTTAACATTACCTCGAATGGTGAAGAAAAACATCGTGAGGAAACCGGCCTGCCTTAGACCCAAAAAGTCGACGGCGTGTGTCAGGCACAAAAGGCTGATCACCTACTTGACTATTCGATTAACAAATGGTCATGAAACAGATACACAAATCTGAGGCGCAGACCTGAAAGGGTTGTAGCGCCATAGATTTTTATTTCATTTTATATATGTAATTTTTTCTCAAAAAAAAATCCTCCAGATATTTACTTTACTACATAAGTACATCATTTTGCCCTGATGAAGAGCTAATCGTCAAAATTCAAGCCGATTTTAATGCTGAAGACTAATCGTACTATAAAAATGATGTCAAATCGATGTCTGACCGCTATAATCGTTGTATAAAAGGCTACTACATTGAATAATCAAATCAAATTCTATAAATCTATAACTTATTAATTCTATTCGCTATTGTTTCGGCTATCTAACTATGACACTAATTATGAAAATATTGATATTTTCCACCTCTTCAAAGAGTATGCTAGGAACTATTTGAAGAGGCGCAAAGACTTTGACTTTGTTTAGCAGTAACAATCTAGTTTTTTCTTTGAAATACTAAGTTACTGGTCAATGTTTAATATCAGTTTTTTTTCATGTTTTTGTGTATTAATGTAATATAGTTAATAAAATTAACTTACTTTATTATTATGTTTTTTGTTTCAATATATTGTTTATCTATGTAATCTATTTTGGATTTGTATATTGTCTAAGTGTTCTGTTTTATAATCTGTATGTTATCTGTACGATTACTAATAAATAAATAAAAGTTTTTGTCTATGTTCACCTACGAATTTTTACCTGTTATTTGGTGTCCAGTGAGGTACACAAATTTCCGTAGCTATTTCATTGATATTTTTCAAAGGTTCATCCAATGCAAAAAATTTTTTTTTCTGGAATCCAAGTTACAGCTGCTGACTCCATGGTTTACTTATCTAAAGAAGCATCGTCTTTATTTTTCAATTAGGTCTCTATCGTTATTAAAAAATAATACCTGTCCACTATAGTTGTTTTATTTTATTTTGCTTAAACAGTATAACCAGTTGTTTACATAATCTTTCTCTATAATCTCTTGAATAAAGGAAATAAGAAATTTTAATTTTAATAGACTTAAAAACGAATTAGTTTCATCTCAATAATTCTAATACTGACTAAGTTTAATTAGGGTTTCAACAATTTAGGTTAAAACAGTTAGTTTACATTGTAAACTTGTTAAAACTTATTATAATTATATCTTTGTTTGCTGATAAGTTTTATTTAAATAACTTTATATATATAATTATATTGTACGTGTGTGTGTACTCTTAAACGGTTGGACAGATATTGATGAAATTTTTGTGTGTTCAAGAGGAGTCGAAAGATTTTCATTATTAGATACTTTTTGTATGTAACACATGTGTACAGGACAACGTCTTTTAGATACGCTAGAGTATAATAGATTAAAAAATCTATCAATGCTAGGCTACACTGATACATTGATTCACATACGTACAAACACACAGATACTATATTAGTATTACATTTTAGTAGAGCCTCATAAAACAGGGGTTTATTGAAGCGGTACTATTTCACAAAATGTAGGTCGGATTACTTCAGTTAGCTAAAATAAATGAACAGTTTTCCCTCACACACGGCGGCTATGAAAGTAAAGTTAACGTCCGACAGTACTAACTTTCTACCACGATTTTTCAAATTAGGCAATTTCTCTGTAAAGGATGACATGATATAGCCAAGCTGCTTATAAAACTAATAAGATGCTTGGTTATGTAAGACATGTCAGTGAACATTTCCATGATGTCGACTGTATGAAAGTGCAATACTATACATATAAGAAATGTTTTCGAATATGGTTGCTCGGTTTGGTCACCCAGTTAGACAGTACACGAAGAAAAAAGCTGCTAAGATCCAAAACGACTTCATAAAACTTATCTTCTATATGTTAAATACTTATAAAGACGCGTGTGAACATTTTAAAATTGATACTTTAGACTCTTGACGAAAATAATGCGATTTATTCGTGACATTATAACAAATGAAATCAATTGCAGCTTACTTCTAGAAGAATTACCCTTCCTTATTCCTGCATACCAGACTCGTAATCGTGCTTATTTTCATGTTCCTCACATACTAACTATGCAAAAAACTCAGTTTGGTATCGCGCAGCCCGGCCATACAACGACCAACGTTTAAGCCTTGTCTTGTTTAATTAGGCTATCGAATATGGTTGAAATGAGTATTAGGAATATCCATAGCACAAAATGACCTGCATCATCAGCAGACCCCACTTACGCACCTTCACGTATATACCCTCACTTACACAATCACTCATCACAGCAAAAAAAGTTGGTATTACTTAGATGTATTGAATATTTTTTATTGTTTTCTCAATTTTGTAAATGTTTGAACTTAATTGTAAATATAATGTATTCTGTTACATATCCATTGCACCCCCCCGCCCCTTGCCCTGCGTAAGCAGTACCTGTACCCCTCTGAATACCATTATAAAAGGAAGCGGATACCAGATACCAGCTTTGATCGGATGCCTCACATCGGACCGGTCAAATTCTCAATTACTAATAAGTCTTTAATATAGATTATTTGTTGTATATCGGGCCAATTAAATAGTAATATTTAGTTAAGTCTCAATTATTGTAGTAATTTAAATACATTTTGTTTTCTTTGGGATTCACCGCTGGCCCTCAATTATTCCATCTTCTGCTAGATTTTTAGTGTGACTGTTTGTTTTTATATATTATGAAATAAATAAATACTAACAACCTCATAATTTAAAGGATAGGTAAATTCCTGCGTGTATCCTTGTCAGTGTAAGCTAGTAAGCACCTGACAGCTGACGTAGGTTGTCGATTTTTGGACATATGTTTGACATATTAAAGTCATAACGCCACCTGATCGAGAGTGAGTGTCATGTGTCACCTGTGCCACTTGATTGAATATTTTAAGCTAAACTGGTGTATATTAACTTAAATGAAAACGAATAAGTTTGATTTAAACTAGGATTAAACAAATTAATTTTCAAATTGTTTTGTTTTTGTTTTGAAGGCAGATGTGTGTATTTATTTATGTAAAAGCTTGGTACATTGGTATGAAGAAAAATTAAATACAAGATTTAATGCGACAAACACATCCAGGAAAACATGACAAACACAAAGAAAATAAAATTAAAAAAAACTGAAAGAATTTTTCTATTGAATGACTAATAAATCCAGACCCAGCTTTTTATCAGAATTGAGCATTCTGATCTGCATATCGTCGAGTTTTGGCAAAAACGCATTCTTCTGAAAGGAGGGACAAATGGTATATCTACCTAAATTTCGTGTACCCTACATGAAATTTAAATTTAATTAAAAAGTTGGAGCAATCATTCTGATTCTTAAATATCTTAAACGCAAACGATATATCAATTAATTTTCTCCAATAACAACATCTTTAAGTTATCTAGCCTAGTTTTATATGTTGGTAACGCTTTTTTTCACTGCACTGGAGAAAAGTACATGCATTATTCCGTCAAGGCATATCCGATTTTTTTATAGAATAAACTCAATTCATTCCACGTATATATTGCCGTAATTACCATGTCATTGTATCAACGGCCTTAGGTCCGAGTGTTACAACTAACGAACCCAGTCTAAAAACATATACTGCAACTTTGTCAGATCACAAACATTAAGTCAGTCTAATTATAGTAGTTTTATCTACAGTACAATGACTGTATTGTCTCTTTACCATCTTATCCAATTTGATATAAAAAGTCAAATGATATCTTGTTGAAGTTGAATGTGACTGTGAATTTAGATTATACGAAAAACTGTTTCGTTCTACAGTAATTTCGTTCTTTTTAACTTCTAACTGCCCTTAACACGTTAAGGTGTATTTTAATCTCCAAAAGAACTAGGTAAAAATCAAACCACGGTATTTCTATATTATTTAATTACTATGACAATACAATAGTATTTACAATGTTATTTTTGGCAATAACAATACTTATCTATTAGGCAAGGATGGTCACCCTTTATACTAAATATTATATTAAAAGGACGAGGACAAGGCTACAGTTCATACAGTTTTGTTTATATTTAAGTTATTCCTGGCTTGTTGTAAATTATATCTTCGAAAAAATGAGCAACATTCAACTGTCAAATAAGGTAGTTTTTGAAAGAAAAAATGTGTGTGTGTGTCAGCTACGACGCACGATTGGAGTTTACTCCTTACGAACGATAATTATGATATATATCGAATAGAAAAAAAGGGTAAATGAACGCATCTGCTAAAATAATAAGAGAAACAAACATATATGTGTAATTATTCAGATTATTTATATTACTTCAATAAAGCGTATTACATAAAGTATGTTACAAAACAATATAAATGATAATAATAACAATAATAATTGTGTTCAATTTATACAAATACAATTTTAGAGAGAGAATGAGATGGAATCATTCTTTTACACGTTCAATCCTACACATATATATGCTTGTCTCTTTCTACGTCTCAACTTTTCGTGTTACACTTGATTTTACTCCTCATAAAATTTCCGTACCGGGCCTTATAACTCAAATCGTTTCTTAAAGAGTAAACTTCAATAAATATTGAGCAATACATGTTTGTCCCACATAAATATAAACAAAACATGTGTGATATCGAAGAATAAGATAAGGACGATTTTGATAGGGCTAAAGAGTTTTAAATTATGAAATATTAAGTTATAGGCCTCACAGATTAAGGTGGTAATTAATGGCGGAGTCCGTTGTTCAATCTGTCATCTTTCAATTTGACATCGTCGTATTGGTTTGAAAGAAAAAATGGCGGACTATTAATTGCGTAAGCATTTTGCATTTATGTCACGAGATTAGTTAAAGAGAGGGCAAAATGGTCAAAATAGTTCATCTGCCGCATAAAATGAAATAAACAAATCAATGATATGGTAATTGTTTGTTAATGAAAAATTTGACATACGAAATGCATTCGATTAATCACTAAAGTCACCTATAGTGTATTACGACGTCGTCATACATCTTAATTTTAAAGTAAAACACGTGAATGTCGATTTGGCATCGTCCATACATTATTTACACTATCATACGTGACCAAGCTGTCAAATTCCCCGATTGCATTTGTACATCTCAGGGGAATTTCGTGATATTGATGTAATGTGTAAGATCGAGAGTGGAAGCGTAAAAGGCGTATTTTATGGAGGCCATATAAAAGGAATTGGAACTGAATCGTTACAAGCTAGCTACGTTAACCTAAGTATATTTAATGAAGAAATAACGTGTCTCTTAAATGTATCAATAGGACGATTAAAGGTACTAATGATAATTATGATATATTTAGTATAACTAGTCTGGGCATAAATACTGTTACATAAAAACTTTTTTTTAACTTTGAATTTGGAACACGTTTATTATGTCATAAACTTTATTTTCCCTTTCTTGGCCTGCACGGTAAAAAAAAACTTCTTTAGATTTTGCGCCATTTCACATATATATTTTCGTGTTCATTATCAAATTGTAATATATAATAGGGTGTTAGGAAAATAGGATTGCAGAGATCGCCTTGCACAAAGTGGGTATGGAGCCGGTCATATTCCAGACACTTCAAAAGCTTGGTTACAGCCGTATCTTATATCGTACTATTAACAGATACAACAACACTTTGTCATAATTGTTTTTTTTATTTTTTGCTAAGACTTTAATAAATATGTAGGTATACATTTTAGTAATATTACATAATTTCATTAAAACAATGCATTTTCATTTGTAACAGAAATTATGGCCAGACTGGGTGTTATAGAACGAACTATAGCTCTGAAGGTAAGATTATAATTATATAGAATATATAATACTTAGATATGGAGAAAGATTTAAGGATACTACTCTACTTGAAATACTTAATAATCTTAAATATAGAATTTGTCTTATAGAAAAATAAAGCTTCATTTTCACAGTGCATACATAAATTAAATTGGTCCGTAACATTATAATACAATTCTAGACATTTGTAATGGTTAGTCGTCTAGGACTCCTAGGTCTATTGATATTAGTACTAGAGCCTCTAACGTGCACTTGTACAGTAGGAAGGTCTGCTGAATGCAGACTTGCTGCTCTTGAAGCGCGAGGTGAAGGTACACACACTTTTAGATCAACTGTGTGAAGGCTGGCGGCCCTGGAAGATCTAGACGTGGTAGGAACATGCTCTGAGGGTGTGGTTAAGGCTGGAAGGTCCGCAACGGACCTCGATCTGCGTGGTGGGCTTTCTGGTATGAGAGCCATACCCATGCTGCCGACGAAGACGGAGTTCTGGAAAGATGATGGCATGTTTTGCCTTAATACAATAGATCACCATATAATTGCCTTATCCAGAATGGTGAGGTGAGTATTATATTAGAAAGTTTACATTAATTTATTATTTTGTGAAAATGTTAGACGAATTCTTGGTGCTTGAACTTCAAAACTTTCCTGGCTATAACCAAAACATAGGGTTCAAAGACATCTCCGCCACGAGTTCGTCAAATTTTCTCAGGCAAATTGATCTCCAGGAGAGGTGACATAAATTGGCCTCCACGCAACCCCTATGGATTTTTCTCTAATGGGGTTATCTTAAATCTAAAGTCTATGTCAATAAGCCGACTCCTCTGGCGCAATTGAAAGAAAATATCCGTCACAAAATGGCAGCCATCACTGAGTTCACCTGCCGAGCCGTCATAAGTAATTTTATCGTGAGATTAAATGAGTGCCGTGAACGCGAGTGTCTACATTTTGACGGTATTATTTCAAAGAAATAAATTCTCAAATACTTTAATAATGAATATATATTTTTTTAATGGATCAACTAAATATGAACTTTCTTTTGAGACATCTTAAACTGTTTTAGCTACTTGAGTGTTCTTTCTACATAATTCAGTTTGCAGTTTGTTATTGTTATTTTCAATATCATTTAATTTAACTACTATATTTGTTCCAACAGCTTGTGTTGGTCTTTTAAAATTTTGTCGACTTTGTCCTTATAGTTAAACATGTAATATTAGAACTATTGTGTAATAATCCGCAAACATACCTGTCTTGGCCGATGGGCAAGGTAACCACAGGGCTGATAAGCGGAAAAGGCTCCACCACAGTCATATGACACACAGCCTCTCGACAGTGATGCTCTATGCTGTTAATTAAGATACAATCAAATTACATACTATGCAGTACCACAAAAGGGTTATAAGGATTAAGACCACGGATAACGTAAGACCAATGATCGTAAGAGCCTGAGGCCTGAGGCCTGAGGTCATAACTTCGATCCCCGATTGTGCACCAATTTGATTTACACTTCGGTCTAAGTAACACGTGGTTGGCTATGCTAACATCAAAAATTAAAAAAAGTATAAACAATTGAATTTCACGGTATTTCGTTTACTACAATCATGATATTGAATTGTAGCTTATTTGACACGTTTGTGGGCTTACCATAGCATTGCCATCTATTGATTACTTACTCAATCCAGTCGAAAAATATCGACATCTGTTATAATCTTTTGGAGTTAACAGATAATTGTGACTGTCAATTAATTATAGACAAATAATTTAGAATAAAATAAAATTGCGACTATAATTAAAGATCCTATCTCTTAAGTTAGACCAGACTGCTCACGGTGTGCCAATATAATTTAAAATCGGTTAAGAAGTTTAGGAGTCCATCGCCGACAAACATCGTGACAGGAGATTTATATATGACGGCGCCATATTAATTATGTAAAACTGATGGCGCCACTATCATTGTTTTGTAAAACAACGTGCAACGGGCAATTAGTCGAACGATCGTACGATGTGTCACTCGATCCCCACTACAGAACCAATATAAAGCAGCGCGCGCGCACAACTCGGGCAGTCGTTCATCGACCATTGCCCGGTGCACACGTTACGTAATTACCGAGTAGCCTTTGAAATATTTACCTATTGAATTTGTTTATTGAAATCGTATTGAATTAAGAGACTGAAATTAGAATTGGGAGAAAACTTTGTGTTTGTTATCTTAACAATGTCGGGGCCTGACGCTACATATATATTAAGATATTTGCTTACTATAATCATGAACTTATTTTTATATAAGTTGTATATGTGGAGTAAAGGCTTGCAGTTCCACTACATTACTGGACCAGTCTATCCACTTAGGCCCTTAAAGAGCCAAACTAGCAGCATTTTTATTTATTTAATAACAGTTAGTTGCAGAAATATAATACAATTGACATAAATTGAAAAGGAGGGAAACTGGCGGCCTTATCGCTTTCGCGATTCTCTTCCAGGCAAAACACGTTTGTCGCTACTTATTATTTATTATTAAATATCGCTTAATCGGTTTAAAGAGAGGTGAGGAGTACAACTTACCAGTGGCGGTACGGTTATAGCGTTTTCGGCGAGTACACAGCTTTGCCGATGTTGTTGTTGAAACTTAGGTTGATAAGGTTCTAGCATTCTGGAAAAAATATTTTCTATGAATTATAATTTATTTATTATCACTTAAAAGCTGGCATGCAAGTTATTATATTTATGTAGAAGAATACAGGCAAATAATATTTTGTCTTCTTTGGCTGAGGCACTTTGAGTGTATGTGCCAAAATGGAATGCTGTGAAGGATTCATACTTAAGTCGGCCAAATGGCCGAGGGCCAATAGACCGACCTCCATCTCGATGAGTTGAACTGGATGGACAGAGTGGGGCGTGTTATAATAGCTTAGCAACTGGTAGGACATAGTACAGGATTGGGGCTGGTGCAAGTTTCTTGTTTCGAAGGTAGGCAGAGCCAGGGGAGCGAGAAAATATGTTAATATTTTAAAATGTACTTTAACATAGATAAACACATATTAAACACTATGAAATGTAAGAAGTGTAAACTCAAAGTAATGTTTATGTACATTTATAAATTACAAAGTTAAAAAGTATTTATTATTAAAGCGCTTTCACGGAATAGGTAATAATTAGAAGTTTCAAAGATGGAATACAACTTCAACCTTTTAAGAGAACAATTGTCAAAAGTAATTGTAGGACTGTTCGGTTCAACCTATATTGTAAATTTTGCTGAATTTCACAGAATGTTCATTTCAAGCGGTGATCAAAGAGATAGTTTGTAATCATAGTTTGAATATATATTATATTATTTATAAAAGAACGGCGAAAAACTTAGCACATTTTTTTAAATATCCGGTTGATTTAAAAACATATCAAAGAGTTTTGGGCTTATTCGCCATAATAATATATATAATATAATATTATTATATTAATACGGGATTAAAGATTTCAGCAGAATTAAGTGCATTGCTGAATTTATTTGAATTATATAAAATTGCCATCCAATTGCATTCATGCATAATTAGCCATACCAGTATTAGCAGAATTTAGCTACAAATTGATTTCTAAATGGTCAAAGCATCATTGATTGTGGGTAATGTACGTTAAAATGCGAAATAATATCACGTTCGGCGGAAATTCTTTCGTAAACGTTATATAAAAACGACGCTAACTATTATATACTAAGGTATTTAATATATTGAAAGTTTTGTTAACGCATTATTTATTTAAATAAAGTTTATTTAAATATCACAAAGAAACAGTTTTTTTGTGTGTGACTTGTGCTAACTTCAGGGTGTCTGTTTGTTGTGGCGGTAGGCGGGTGTCGGCTTTTGTGACGCGCCTAACGTGTCGCGTGTGTTTTCCTAACGCGGCAAATGAAGTATAACTTCAAAAATTAATAAAGATTAAATGTGTTTGAATTGTTTTTAAAATTGTATAAAATACTTTTAGAATAAAACAGTATGGACTGCATTGTCCATTTTTCTTTGACGAATAAAATGTTAGTTTGTTGTGTTAGTACAGCGTCAGTCATAGTGATATATCAAAGCGCAAATATAATAAAAGCAAAGCATAAAAGCGGTTTTCAACATAATATGAACATATGAATAAGTATCGAGTGTCTTATCTTGGTCCAACGAATCTACCGTGTATTTCGGGCTGTATTTCGTTAACTTTAGTAGTATTTTTGTTAGCCTTATTTGAACCTTTGCTCTTTATTCTGATAAAAAGACAAGACTACCTTTAAAAATTTGCTGGAAATATACATACGATAATACTGAAAACCCTGGACATTACCTCTTGTGTTCTAATTGCAGCAAATATCGTTGCGTTTAGCGGTGTACAATTATAATATATTACCAGATCTAAGAAAATCGAGAACTACGTACAGCTTATAGACGCACCTGATCTTGCCCCAGCGGTTGAAGAAGAGAGCGATCGCTGCCACCCAAAGTAAAAGAACGAATGCTACTATTAACGCTTCTTCTGCGCGAACTACAATGGCGCTGCCGTCTGTAAATTGTAAATTTATTTTATGCTGGAAGCAATGGAACAGAAAACAAATACGTTGTTTTGTATCAAACAACACAAAATCCCATCTTTCTGTTGCTAAACAGAAAATGGTAGGAGGCTCACCTATTGTTAAGCTCCCCAGATCCATCCACTTGACCATATTCAACGAAGAATTATTCGAATGGTCCACGACCAGTCATTTTCTGGGGTCCTCCAGAGAAGAGCGTACCAATATTAAAAGCCCGGCACTTGCAAGCTTTCTGGCTGTATGATTTGACGGAGGAATCACTTAACATCAGGTGAGAGACTCACTAAACACTCACTATTTGCTTTCTGTACTATAAAAAAATCCTAGTATTGCTTATGACACCATTTTAAACTTTTTATACAAATCAATGAATCTTTGTTAGTTTAAGTATAAATAATTTTAAAACCATTTTTATTCATTACTTATTTGAGCAGATATTATGTACTGAAATCGAGGGATAAATTCTGTGAAACAATCACTTGTTTATCAGCCGTTATAGACATGAAACTTTACACAACCCACTACTAAGACTTACCCAATTCTGTAATGGATAAGTTGCCTGTGATTTGTGGCGCTGGATATGTTGTGACCGGCGTGGGATGAAGCCGCAAGATAACTTCCGCTGGAGGCCCACCGGTGGCTCCACTCCACTCTGAAACTTGGGATATATTAGTGATATTCAGTATTTATACTGGCAAATCTGAACTATGTACAACTAAATAATTCAATATAACTTAGTTAAGGATCTTACAATATATGTGTCTGTATAAGTATTTTAGCTTGAGCACATCGTATAACGTGAAGACACAGGTCCAAAGCAAATTTTATAATCATAATTTATTTATTTACAGTTCCTTAATTTAAACATACATATAAAAACAGGTTACATGAGTAATTAGGGAACGGGCGGCCTTATCGTTAACAAGTAAATAATTGTTAACGATAACGTTAATTCTTAAAAGGCCGGCAACGCACTCGCGAGCCCTCTGGCATTGAGAGTGTCCATGGGCGGCGGTATCACTTAACATCAGGTGAGCCTCCTGCCCGTTTGCCCCCTATTTTATAAAAAAAAAAAAAAAAAAAGTAATTTCTTCCAGGCAACACGAGTATTGTGGATAAAAAATAAACCCCAATTAAAGTAAGTGTATGTAAATTGAGAAAAAAACTAAATTTCATGTAATTTTACCACTAATACTAACTAAAAGTAATATTCTAAATGTAAAAACTAATATTAATTGAATGATTGGATTGATGAGTTATAATTAATATGTGGAAGTAGATAATTACGAGGCACAAGGAAAATTCCTAAAAATAAGTTTTTAAAATAAATTGAATGACAGCTCATCTGATATCAAAAGATGAGGAGTAGGAGAAAGCACAGTAAAGGATGAGTGATAGAGTTCAGTATTATGAGTAGGAGTTTCAAGGATATGATTATCAAGGGAATGCAATCAAAACTACCACCAAAAAGGAACATAAAATTTTGTTCTAAGTACCTACTGTCAAAAAGAACATTATAGAAAAGTTGTAGCTGCATTTTTTAGTATAGTATCAATTCCGTTTAATAAAACATTCTTCTAATCCAATATGTTTCTAAATGCTTAGAAGGCAAAATAAATAATGATGTTACGATGTCGGCCATATTGGTAATTTAGTTACTTAAACTAAACAAAGGACGCATCAATCAATATTTAAGCTAATAGCTGTTTTATAACAATACCAAGTTTTACAAATGTGAGCAGTGTTGGTGGCCAATAGGCCAACACTGAACACATAACCAAGCGTGGTTTTGTAAATCCTAAGGTCGAGGTTCGAAACACGGCTACAACTATAACATACATTCCGGCAACGTGCTATCCGTAAACATTTATTTTCCCTGGACATCCATAAGTCGAGCGGGCCTGATGGCATCCCCACAATTGTGCTGCGTACTTGTGCTCCTGAGTTGGCTCCGGTCCTAACGCGCCTTTTCCGGTACCTGTACTCCCTCAACACTGTTCCGAAGTGCTGGAAGACAGCTTTGATACATCCGATCCCTAAAAAAGGCGATCACTCTGATCCGTCCAACTATCGCCCAATCGCAATAACCTCCTTGTTCTCCAAAATAATGGAAACCATTATTAACGGCCAGCTCTTGAGGTATCTAGAGGGCAGCCAGCTGATTAGCGAAAGCAATGCGGCTTTCGTCGTGGTCGCTCAGCTGGTGACCTCCTTGTATACCTTACACATAGGTGGGCAGAGGCAATTGAGTCCAAGGGGGAGGCGCTGGTGGTAAGTTTGGACATAGCGAAAGCCTTCGATCGGGTGTGGCATAGAGCACTGCTCTCGAAGCTTCCAGCCTATGGGCTCCCCGAGAAATTATGCAACTGGATTTCCAGCTTTCTCGCTGATCGGAGCATTAAGGTCGTCATCGATGGAGCATGCTCCGACCTTAAACCCGTCAATGCTGGTGTCCCACAAGGCTGTGTCCTATCCCCGACCCTGTTTATTCTGCATATTAATGATATGTTGCAACTTAGCAACCTTCATTGCTATGCGGACGACAGCACTGGGGATACTTTTTATACGGGCCGGGCAGGTATTTCTCGGGCTGTTGTTGATGAGTGCCTGAACAAACTTGTGTCTGAAGTCGAAATTCTTTTACGTGGAGTCTCGGACTGGGGTAGACTAAATCTAGTCCAATTTAACCCCAAGAAGACACAAGTATGCGCGTTTTCCGCGAAAAAAACTCCCTTTGTCGCTACTCCCCTCTTTGAAGGCACTCTCCATAAAGCCTCAGCTAACATCGGAATATTGGGCGTAGACATATCGAATAACGTCCAGTTTCGCGGTCATTTGGAAGGCAAGGCTAAATTAGCCTCCAAAAAGCTTGGTGTGCTCAGCAAGGCGAGACGGTACTCCACTCCGGGCCACCGCTTGCAACTCTATAAAGCGCAAATTCGGCTCCACATGGAATACTGTTCTCACCTCTGGGCGGGAGCTCCCCAGTACCAGCTCCTTCCACTAGACCGTATTCGACGAAGAGCGATTCGAATCGTCGACGACCAATCACTTTCCGTGCGGCTTGATCCCTTGGCGTTGCGTAGAGATGTTGGGTCCCTCTGCATCTTCTACCGCATTTACCATGGGGAGTGTTCAGAAGAGTTGTTCGGTCTAATACCCGCAGCTGAGTTTCATTATCGGACGTCAAGGCAAAAATACAAAATACCATCCGTATCATCTCGACCTCCGTCGTTCCACAACTGAGCGTTTTCTAAGGCAGTTTTTGCCGCGCACCACCACTATGTGGAACCAGCTGCCCACTGAAGTATTTCCGAACCAATTCGACTTAGGGTCCTTCAAGAAAAGAGCGTACCAATTCTTGAAAGGCCGGCAACGCACTTGCGAGCCTTCTGGCAATGTGAGTGTCCATGGGCGGCGGTATCGCTTCACATCAGGTGAGTTTCTTGCCCGTTTGCCTGCTATGACATTAAAAAAAAATTGAATGTCAATGCAAATATTATGAGGCAACTAAAATAAATAAAAATATAAATCAGTGGCGCTACAACTGTACAAGGCCCTCCTGTCGATAAAAATACTAATACGAATGCTATCTGATAATATTGTTACGAAGACGGGTCGACTGCAATGTTTCTAGATTTTTCCACTACTTAGAGAACTTTTCAGCAGGCTGAAATATGATTTCTGACCGTTTCAGGCGAGGCTCAATCACATATTAGATAATTGTAATTTCCATAATGTTACCCTAGCTGAAACATTTTTTCAGTCAGTTTCAGAACATATGTAGTCGAATGGTGCAGTTTTCAGGAGACCCGTTTTTAGGCGTTTTCAGGCCTAGTTTTACCCCTTTGATGAAGGAATATTCTAGACCGAGCTTTCTAGGTGTGAGACATGGACGAAATGATACGAGAGAGAGAGAGAAGATCAGATCTTTCTCGATACTAGACGAGCACTCTAGAACGCCGTACGACAAGGACGGAGTAACGTGCGAAAGAGACAAAGAGTGCGGACGTTCTAGAATTGTGCAATCGCTACTCAGTAGCAAGCCCGCCTAGAGAGCTCTCGAATATTGTTTAGAATTATTCCCAGGGATATATAAGCGAGCTGAAACGCGACTAGTCAACTTTAGTTTTGAATGCGATAACAAGAGAGAAACACCGAAGTGATAAAGTACGAATAAAGTGAATACAAGTGATAAAGTACAGTGTGAAGTGTGCATAAGTGAAGTAATAAGTGATTGTTTTGTGTGCTATAAGTCCATTTCTGAAATTAATTTGTGCTCATAAATTCCTCATTACTTTTTCAAGAAATAAACCCTTGGAATAAATCCACGGCATTTTCTATCCGATCCCCTAGCTCGTAACAATATCATTATTATTCCGCTAATTCATTCATATGATTTCTTAGTGTGAAAATAATAAAATTAGAATAATAATTCCTCTTGGTCTTAATTAAATCAGCCATTTAGTATTAAAAATTAAGCCGCTTATTTTCCTAATCACTGTCCATTATCTAAAGAGCGAAGTTTTAGCGATCCCGGTATATACAAAGTAATAAAATGTAAATGAAGGGATTGCCAATATAATCAATCACAAAGTTTCAAACTTTGTCTCTCAATATCGACAGTTGACAAACATACATCAATCTTTTAGATATTCCGGAAATTACATGACGCCTACGTGATAATTACTAAGCTTAAAAATTACAGTAAGATCAATCAGATGCTTTGAAATTCCAGTTGTGAAAATTGATTGCATCATCAACATTTACCTTGTGGTGAAGAAAAACATCGTGAGAAAATTCATACTCAAAACCGACGGCGTCTATTCAGAAAAGCAATATAAATGTACAAAAATCTGTGGCCTGCATACATAAATTTACGAGCATTGGAGTGGAGCGTTACTCATATGTACATTTGTCTCTGAAAATGTTTTAATGGACACTAGCACTTTTAGGCTAAAATTCACAGATGTGCAATTATTTATTTATCTTCTTAATATATATAAATCTCCTGTCACGATGTTTGTCCGCGATGGACGCCTAAACTACTTAACCGATTTTAAATTAAATTGGCCCACCGTGAGCAGTCTGGTCCAGCTTGAGATAGGATCTTTAATTATAGTCGCAATTTTATTTTATTGCAAATTATTTGTCTATAATTAATTGACAGTCACAATTATCTGTTAACTCCAAAAGATTCTAACAGATGTCGATACTTTTAAAATTTTTAATAGATGGTACTGCTATGGTAAGCCGACAAACGTGTCATATAAGCTACAATTCAATATCATGATTATCACGTGTTATTGAGGCTAAAGTATAAATTAAATTTATTTTGTAGTGAACGAAATACGTGAAATTCAATTACTTCTACTTTTTTAATTTTTGATGTCAGCATAGCCAACCACGTGTTACTTAGACCAAAGTGTAAATCAAATTCAAATTATAGTGACGATAATACAGTGAAATTATTCTTTCCTGTCACGGTATTAAGGCTCACCACAAAAACCACATTAAGGAGAAACGAAGTTCGCGGGGGCAGTTATTATTATATAAAAACATACAAATGTTTTCCCTATATGTATTAGTATAACACAGGTACAAATATACGTAAAACCTCCCGTATTCGGGACACCTGGTTCCTTTAAATCTAATCACATTTCCTTCTGAAATTATTAGGATAAGCAATCAGAAAATGAACCAAAATTACAATAATCGTAACTGATTTAAGATCTATAAAACACAACTTTACCGATTGTATATTAAACTTCACACAAAAAGATAGTGTTAATTCATCAACGTCTCAGTACAGCTGAAATATATTTTCATACGATTTTCTCCTACAGTAAACATTAATAAAAAATCTAATAACCTTTGTCAATATTAAAACTTTCCTTACCTGCTGATATCCGAGATGAAAGGTGTTGTGGACGGCGCGTTGTGTCTGTGATGTCTCTTGAGGTATCTAGAAAATAATAATAACTATGATGAGAATATTTTAAACATAATTATGTAGTGTTTTATAAAGAACGCTATGGATAGAACATGTAGAAAGTGTTGTAGGAGGCCCTCCTTGAACAGTACAAGTTTAAATGTCACCTCAGTGTTAGTTATAATCTGTTTTGATGTTATATATCTTAACCTACGTTTCTAAATGCATATGCCGCCCAACACTATGTGGAACCAGCTGCCCACTGAATTATGTCCGAACCAATTAGACTTAGGGCTTTTCAAGAAAAGAGCATAATAATTCATACAAGGCCGGCAACGCACTCGCGAGCCCTCTGTAATTGTCCATGGGTCCATGTATCACTTAACTTCTGGTAAGTCTTCTACCCTTTTCCCTCCTGATACATAAAAAACAATGTGTGACTTTCAATTGAGACTAAGGGGCCTTCGACAATAGGCCATTCTTAAAAGGCCAGCAACGCACTCGCAACAAGCTTTCTGGGTAGGTTCTAGAGGTATTAATTAACACCAGGTGAGCCTCCTGCCAGTTCTTTCTATAAGCTCACTTAACTTGTACGGTGAAAGTTGTCCTTCGTAAGGAAACCGGCCACAGACCCATAACAATTCCATGTGGTAGGCACAGAAGGCTGACCTACATCTATAGAATAAAATGATCAAAGACAATGCAATCTTAGGCGAAAACCATATAGGGTTTTATCGCCACTGGATTATTATAATAATTCATTTTTAGTTTTCTTTTACCGTTGCTGCAACTTATTATTTCTTTCCATTTAAAATTAGACTAATCTGACTGACTATGATTTTAACTAGAGATAAAGCTACCAAATCGTTTTGACTTGGTAAGACCATCCTTAAAAAATAATATGATATTTAATGCTTAAGAATAATTATCAAACCTAAAAAGTAATTTTAAATTAAATAAATAAACCGCAGATAAGAGAAGAAATATATTTGTGTCATAATACACAATTGCGTCTTTTGTTGTCTCAAGAATTTGATACTCAAATATATTTTTTCACCCATTGTCTTCATACGAAATACAAAGTTCGCTACATTTCCTTAGATTAACCAACGCTTTTCTATACAGCGTTATCAAGTTACCAAGTCTAATATAATTCTCAGGGGTGTCTTGACAATGACACTGTAGTTTTGTTTCGGACCACCTAATTGTTTATAGATGAGTTAATATATTAAACCCAATATTGTTTGAACAGCTAGGGAAAACGTGAGGAAACCGACTTAGACCCAAATAAACATTCCATCTGATAGAAAAAATATTGATATTGCAAATATTAACTTCGCTGTAATAGCGTTACTATAACGATATAGTAGATTCCCAATCATACAGAAATGTTTAGAACGGCCAGTTAGAAACATTGCTAATAGTATTGTATTTTGTTTACATAGCTTTTACACATTAAGAAAACACTTTTTAAACGGATTATGTAAATTATGTAAATAATTATAAGTTTATAATAATAATACATAGCTTCAATCCGTTTAAAAAGTGTTTTCTTAACATTGCTAATTTCATTTCATTAAAGATACAATTGAATTTCAATTTTAGAACTCTTTGTTAACCTAATGTAGTATATTGCATTCATTTGTCATTTGTTTTGTTAATTGGCGGCAAATCTAAAACTTTAGTTACACGTGAAATTTAACGCGCGGAAATTGTTGCCAATAAAAGTATTGGCAACTTTCTGCATTAAGTCGTTTTTAATTTTCCAAAAATTAGAGTGTTACTATCTTTAAATAAAAGCATAGAAAAAATTATCAGAAAAACAGGGGATTAAGCACTTAATAATGCATTGTTTAATATTGATCAGCCCAGTACCGAATATAGCTCAGCTCCGCATTAGTACCTACTATTTAATCTGTTATAATCGCGAAGAATTGGAAAGAGGGGTGTCTTAACACCTAGGTTGGTTTTTGCGGAAGGAATTTGGAAAGTTGTGTCGAGTTATCTGCAGTAATAATTTTTTTCAAATATTTCAATTTGAAACCAATTTTGTTTACTTGGGAACCGAGTCTAGGACCTCCACGCTGTACATATGCAGTTAATGTATTATATTTTTTATTTAATTGAATTTATTTATATAGGTATTCTTAAAATACAGCTTGTGACCTTTTTTTCGAGGATTACGAGCTTGACGCGAGGACTGTGGGGCTGGGTCTACACTCAAATCCCTCTGCAATTCAGAGGGGTACCTCAGCCCTTCACAGGCCCTTAAGATGGGCCCTCGGGTTCCCTAGGCATTCTACCCTAGGGATCCGGGCTTATATCCAACATACAGAGGTCTTCAAGACCTGCGGTTCCAAGCGGAGTCCGGTCGAGACCCCAGCCTTGAACCAGACCATTGCACTCCAGGGCTCCTCATTTCCTAGCATATCTAATATAATACCAGGTAAAGTAAGGTCTGCCCCTATGACCGATCATGATAGTTTGGGACCTACTATGATGAAATGATTCTGCGAATATTAAAATAAACACAGTCTCTTCGCTGTGTAATCAAATTAAGCATTGCGAAAATTTGATTTGATTTTGAGATGCTGTTCAGGAAATTGAACGATCTATTAGATTAGATATTATCTCCTGATTACAAAATGTATGACATATATTTATTATTAAAATATATTCATGCGTTATAAATATAATTCTTAGATTCAAACGCTGTCCCGTATGTCCAAATTATATTAAAGTTCACTGACGGAAGTCGTACTAAGCGCGCAATTTTTCATTCCATACTAAATTTTTGATGATTTTGATGTTTCAAAAGCTTACTCAGATACAGCTCACGCTTATAACAACTCTCAGCTACACTCTTAAATACATAGCATACGCACACACAACCATTCATATACTCATTCACTCCTATTAAGACTCCTTTTTTATCACGTTTTATTGTATTGGAGTAAAGTCGAGATTCAAATTTATAACCTCAAAGTCAGCCATCACTTTTTTATCTGTAATATTATATTATTAAGACTGATAAATTTATTGGCCATTATTACTTAAGAAAAATGTAAGTAAACATTGAATGAGAAGCATCCAGTCCATTATAAGTTTAAAAGTTTATAACGAAAAAGCTTTAGAGCAAAGTTTTCCATCATATTACGGGAAAATGAATTTCGTTACCGATGACAATCGAGTAATACAATTAATCGGTTTTCTTTAGAAATTTAACATATTAATATGGATTTTAACATTATTTAATTTATGAATGTTTTGTTAAGAAATAAAACCTTACCTTTATGGAATAAAAATTGTTTTTTTTATGATTGTGAAGGTGATTAAATGGACCATAGGTTTGACATAAATAGTAAATAACTTAACTTTGTTTACATTATATTAATGTTCTTATTATTTATTTACACACACACATTACCATAATATACATAATTATACAAACAAAAAGTAAGTAGGTTACATAAGTTATTAGGCAACAGGCCTTATCGTTAACAAGCATAACAAGGTAAAGTGCATGATTAATTAACAAAAAAAAACTCAAAATAACATGCAACTATAACTAAAATTATATTAAATAAAATCCAAAGAAAACATATATATAATATGTATTAACAGACATGTAAAAGCTCTGCCAAAAGTTAATTGACTCACAATTAATATATATAAGTAGTAGCTAATTACGAGGCGAGGCAGAAGAAAAATGATCAAAAATAAGATTTTTTTATGTGACGTTGTAAAAATAGATATGATATTTACATGCCCATTAAGATATGGCTGATTGTGCGGGTATTTGTAGTGAATCGATCTAATTGTTATTATGACTTGAGAGGTTAAGTATTCTTGGTTATTTCTAAATTAAATTTTAAATAGTTGTTGCTGTATATTTTAAAGTTTATAAGTAATTGTTATCCTAGCCGAAGTGTTAGTTGTATTACTTATATTATAAATATCGATTTTACAGTTATATCCGAAAACATACAAATACCGTATTTATTTTTTTAGAACATAGGGCAAACGGGCAAGACGCTCACCTGATGTTAAGTGATACATGGACCCATGGACACTCTCAATACCAGAGGGTCGCTCGCGTGTTGAATTATAACGTTATTTTCTTGAGGATACCTAACTAGAATTGGTTCAGACATACTTCAGTGGACAACTGGTTCCTCATAGTGGTGGTGCGCGGCAAAAACTGCCTTCAAAACGTTCACTTGTGAAACGGAGGACTTTGAGGTGTTACGGGTGATAATTTCATATACTGCCTCGACGTCCGATGGTGAAATGATCTTTTTGACGTTCATAAGTGTGCTTTGTTTTACCTAAATAATAAGTAAATTTCATTTGAAACTCAGCTTCTCAGCTCGTGCATCAAACCGAACAACTCCTTTGAACACTCTCAATGATAAATGCGGTAGAAGATGCAGACCTCACATCTCTCTATAAATAATTAAGTTTTATTACGCCACATTCTTTAATAATTAATCTACATACTCGTAATTATAGGAAAAAAATCACAATAGTCCAATTTTAAGTTAACTTACAAGTAAGGAGATTATTGATCGAATGTAGGAAATTAAAAATTAAAATATATTGATTTGAGGTTCGTTTAAAATTGTAAGCGATTTAACCTTTGGCTTTCTATCGAATTCGTTTCAACAGCTTATAGTAGGACAATTTTTTCGGTAACCTCACTTACTCATAATCAAACTTTAAAATCTTATATACTTTGCTTTTATAAATTATTATCGCTTAGAAACCTTTCACACTTTGTCGTGTTTTAAGACTATAATAAGACTTTTACAGCGCGGATTCAAAAGCACGCCCACAACATCAAAAGTCAAACGACTGTTACAACACAAACACTTTTATTAATTTTATTTGACTGTCGTATAAGTTGTTCATAGTTAAATGCGCCAAAGAAGTTGCATGTTTAAGTTCAAGGTTTATTATAAATCAATGATATTTGCAAATATTAGGGTGGCTTTGTAATAAAATTGTTTGTTCCCAGTTGAATCACTTTCTCGTACCGTTTATATTGTATTTTTATCACTTTGCCATGTCATAGTTTCTGAGACGAGTTGAATGAGGTTCGTGGTTGTGTTCGTTGGCTCTGCTTTGTTCAAATATCGGCCTTCGTTGTCTGCCACGTCATCGTTATTTAGGTACCAACTATATTATGTCTGTGTAAAATTTATTGAAGTGAAACTTCTTTTTATCGGCGTTGAGAAAATTTACCGTCACATAATGCGCCATCATTTTTTTTGTCCCTACCACTGTTGATTCGAAGCCATCAATAAAAAAAATATAATAACGATAACAATGATAGTTATAATTCTATTACAATTAATGACATTCTGTAATAATTTCTGTAGTAATAAGGCAAAATGAAATAATTGTATTATTTGTATTCATGTCTATGATAATAAAAGCCTTGTGTTAAATTTTATTTAACCATTTTCTGTAAAGTTGCATACAGTACATCATTTTTAGAAAAATAAGGTCATAAAGAATTTTCACTTCTTACGTGTATTTTACGATTTGCAGTATTCTCAACCTAAATACAAATAATAATCATTAAAAATTGACAAATCGAAAATTAAAACAAATTATAAGTTTGGTCCCTGTGGCACCTTTAATGCTGGCAGCATTCCCTTGCTGTATTGCGATACCTATTCGTTTAGCCAGGAAAGCACCAGCTCTAGGGTTACCGATCTACCTGGCACCAGGATGCATCAGCACAAGTATGACAATAATAAATATACAAACATAGTAAAGACACTAAAGAAATCACATTTTTTTTAAAAGCACAGAGAAATCAGACTTATAATGAGGCAAATCTCGTCTGGCCACAATTAATTTGTAGGTTTCTCAGACTTTAGACTACTCATATTTTCTCATTTCACATTGCAATCGCAATTTAATTTACATTAATTTAGTTATTTCCAAGCATACATTTAAATATTTTATAAATATAAAAAAAAACTATAAATACCAATACTTCACCAGCCATCAAACCCAAAACCCCAAGGCTATATGGCATTTCTTATAGAGACAATACGTATAGAGACGTAAATTATGCATAAAGTTGTCGGCATCTCAAAACCATAAATTATTGTTTTCTACATATTATTCTTATATTATATAAATTAGTATTCTCACCTTGAATGCGAAACTGCCAAAGATTTATTCCCTTTGACATTGCAAATAGTGTTTATTCATTTCATTAAGAATATTCCAATTCGTTACAGTACTAAAATTTCCCTCTGGCGTTGAAATTAAAATGAATAAGGGCAATTACGCAAATACTGGTAAATTACTGGGTTTTAAATGGATTACGAACCACGCCTAAAAGGCTTGCAGAAATGCCATATAGCCTTGGGGTTTTGGGTTTGATGGCTGGTGAAGTATTGGTATTTATAGTTTTTTTTTATATTTATAAAATATTTAAATGTATGCTTGGAAATAACTAAATTAATGTAAATTAAATTGCGAGCAATGTGAAATGAGAAAATATGAGTTGTCTAAAGTCTGAGAAACCTACAAATTAATTGTGGCCAGACGAGATTTGCCTCATTATAAGTCTGATTTCTCTGTGCTTTTAAAAAAAATTGTGATTTCTTTAGTGTCTTTACTACGTTTGTATATTTATTATTGTCATACTTGTGCTGATGCATCCTGGTGCCAGGTAGATCGGTAACCCTAGAGCTGGTGCTTTCCTGGCTAAACGAATAGGTATCGCAATACAGCAAGGAAATGCTGCCAGCATTAAAGGTGCCACAGGGACCAAACTTATAATTTGTTTTAATTTTCGATTTGTCAATTTTTAATGATTATTATTTGTATTTAGGTGCCGTCGAACCCCGGTGGCAGTCTTCCCTGGGAAGTGCAATCTCCAATTGTTTAAAGAAAGAGTATATTTCTCTTCTAGAATGGCTGCCCTTTTGGGGCATCCCGTAGCCTAGCTTGCACTTGACTTTTACAAAAATAGTATAATACGTATATATGTTTCATGTCTTGCACAAGTACATATTTTAATTTACAGCTATGAAATAGTTGAAATAAAACAGTTGAGTTGAAGAGTCTATACAGTCCTAAATATTAACACTTTGAGACCCATTTCATTACAGCTATCTCTTTTGATCAAAGCGTAAACAAAGTTTAAATGACAGAGATAAAAGAGTATTTCACGTAAGAGAGTGGAACTAGTGTTATATATTATTTTATAGCCTGGAAAACACGCGAAATATACTAAAAATAAACATAAACTTATTTATTTTAAACACTGTGTACTGTACTAAGAGTGTAAAATATTTCAAGATTTTAAACAGTTAAAAGTTTTAATGTTTCAACCCAAAAATCAATAAACAAACAAATTTTCGCAAACACCTGTACGCATTTTTGCTTTAAAGAAACCCATTTGGGTTTTATAGTAAAAGTAGAATTTTGGTACAAACCCTTTAATCCTTCCAACATCTAAAATATTAAGAGATGCGGACGTCTATAAATCCTACTGTCTGAAGTGACCCAGTTTGAACATTTCTGTGCTTCTTATTTACTTTTTGTCGGAAAAATATTTTGAATGCAGTTTTATACCCAAAAATTAACTTATAAACACATTCCAACATATATTGTGACTTCATCGGTGACATCATTCAGAGGAATCATCGTTAAAGTGTTTATTTTATGACTATATTATACTACAACTATAATATTAACAATTAAGCCTCCTCAATATCAATGGCACTACAACCTTTTTAGGTCTGGGCCTCAGATTTCTATATCTGTTTCATGATCATTTGTTAATCTAATAGGCAAGTTGGTGATCAGTCTTCTGTAACGCACGCCGTCGTTTTTTTGTGTCTAGGGCAAGCCGGTTTCCTTATGATGTTTACCTTCACCGTTCGAGCAAATGTTAAACGCGCATATATAAATAAATTCCTTTGGTGTACAGCTGGGGATCAATCCTACGATCTCAGGGATAAGAGTCGCACGTTGAAGCCACTTGGCCAACACTGCTCTAACAACACATGAAACATTGATCTATACAAAACATACAACACTTAATTTTTTTCAAGGAACATAGAGTACAGGCCTCCTGCAATTGGCTCCAACTCCGCCATCTTGAGCACTTTGAATTAAAAACAAAAAAGAAACAATGATAGACCGAGCGTAAAATAAAAAAAAACCAACCGACTAGAAAATATAATGTACAAAAGTTTGAATACAGTTTTCATGTTAAAATTCTCACGTTTTAATAAAATTATTTTATTTTAAAAACTCGTTGCATATTCAAGTTGGTTTTCACACTCTTGTACATTTTAAGTGGTCTCTTAGCTGGAACTGAAAAGATATGTCGCATTTAAAACCTTGCAAAGATTCATAATTTTATTTAATTGTCTCTAGACGTTTAAACAATTGAAGGGAGCGCGAATTAATCATAATAATCCTAATCTTAAACTTGCATAAATGATTTAAATTAATTGAGACCTAACTGTATATTCACACCTATAAACTCCTCTTAACTTAACACATCAAAAAGTATAGTCTTTGGATAAGACCAATCAGTAGTAACACCCCGTTGCATTATGCAGGTATATACAAACTGGATTGCGACTGTGGCCTGTCTTACATAGGGCTAACTAAACGCAATATGTCCAGCAGACTCAAAGAACACATTGCGGACATAAGACATAGACGACACACAAAATCAGCAGTACAGACTGCTGATTTTGTGTGTCACTAGATAGGCCTAATCACTACATACGCTTTGACCAACCGAAAGTACTTGCGAAAGAAAAAACCAACTCGGAAAAATAAATACAGATAACACAACTTTCTCTACAGCTGTGATACTTTTGACATTCAACACCTTTTGTCTTCAGTCACCGTGACCACGCAGGCTGTAAAGCACGCGAAACGTCGAAAAAAAATTATGTAAAATAAATATAAGCTTATAATAATACATAATATAATAAATAGGTTTAACCCGGTTAAAAAATTGTTTTCTTTCAACATCAAGAAGTGTTTAACATATTTATCTATAAATAAAATTCACAATTTATTTTTGAAACAAATGTCATATTAACAGACAAGATATGTATAGTTGTGATTTCAAATGTAATTGACATCTATCTGAGGTAATTATTTATTATAGAAATTTGGTTTTAGTTATTAAAGGACTGACAATGCTCTTGCGAGCCTTCTAGCAATATGAATGTCCATGGGTCCAAGTTTCTGTGTTAGTGCTGATTAGTAACAAAGAAACCCCTATCGTAGGGCATGGACAGCATACCAACGTTTAAAGACCGCCCATTAGCAACCCGAACGCGTTGTTATACTTCTGAATAAAGTTAAGACTATGGAGAGAGCAGCTGAAATTATTTTTTATATACGAGCCTCACGACACGATTACATCGGTAAGAAAAGTTTGTACTTCGTTTATAGGTTGAGTTCAGTTGCACCATATACTTAGGTTAGGCAATTTTTATCGAGAAGAGTGATATGCTGCTTCGTTCAGACTACACAACTATACGTAAAAGGTATAGAGCTCCCACTCGATCGTCCGTCCATTATCAACCGCGTCCTAACTTTATACGGCACTGAGCCTTTTGTCCACAATAGTAATCTTTTGAAACCATAAAATGTAAGTTAAAGCATTGTAGTTACTCAATCAAACCCATAAGTTATTTGGGGTGAGTCCCTACTGGCTTAATAAAAAAATCTATCTTTGTCTGTTATAGAAGATATCTGTAAATTAAATTCGGAATTTATCGATAAAACAAAATAATGTCATACTAAAAGACAAGATGGTGTATGGTTGTCAGCTGTGTAGGATAGAAAAAATCGACTTCATTTAACTATGTATATAATATATATTCATGCCCCGTATTTTATAAATATTGACTAACCATTTCATTTCATAGAAAGCGCTCTCGAAATCTCAGAGAACCGCACTACTGATGCCTCAAAATTCAATCCGTTTAAAATAGTGCTAATTTATAACGCCTATAAAAATATACTTTTCTAACGTATTACAAAAAATAATCCTGTGTTCCTCTCATTATACCATGCAAATATTTAAGGATTTACTATGTCTATGAGAAAAAGTCTTTCAAACTTATTGTAAATAAAACTAAAGTTAGGCTCTGTAGAGACGCCATTTTGAATATATGCGTTGATCAAAAAGTAATGCTGTCTTAAATTTCAAATTTAAATAAAAACAAAAAAAAGAGTTTTTCTTTTAATTTATAATATTTAAATAACTAGTAAACAACTTGATTTATATACAGTAGTATCGTTAAGTCTTAAAGAACTCAAAAGTTGCTTTGATTTTTTTCGCCTCAAACAATTGTCTGAAATTCTGCGTTCGTCGTATTTCGACGTTCATAACCCATGACAAGATATTATGTAAATTAGATGGCCTTTATAATAAATGACAACACTCTTGAACTTTCCTAATGACTTAAGTAATGATGTGAACTGGACGTTGTATGCTAGTCTATTTGCTATAATATCCTTTGGATTATTTATATAAACGGAAGACACAATACCATTATTTTTGAAGTTATACTTTTGGCGCGTTAGTAAAAAAAATATGGGAGTAAATTTTTACGATGCGTGCGCACACCGTCACGAAACATAAAATAAAAAAAATGTCAATTTCTTTAATCATATAGAATTATTTATTGTGATATTTAAATAAACTTTATTGTTAGCATCGTTTTTTCTACAAACGTAGAAAAAGGCGAATGATAAAAATTAAAAAAAAAACTTGTTACGCTAAAGAAGTATATCTTCTATCTTAAAAACTGTTATTATTTCAAAGCCTAGTTACATTCAACATGTAATAGTGTAGTTTAAAGTTATTCGTATAATTTCGACGCTAAAACCTTTTGCAGGCTACAGATTGTAACTATTTTTATAATATAACTAAAAATATATATTTAAGGAGACGTTACGATAGGTAACGTACTAAATCTTAAATATGTATATTCTAAAGATTAAAATTTTAACAGATTTAATAAAATTATAATATATCGAACAAAGCAACATATTAAATACTAACAAAGATAACGTAAAACCTAACAATTCGTATCCCTAATCATAACGGATCAACACATTGGAATAAAGTATAAGTTATTCATAAAAAAACACTAAATTACACACCTTATAAAAAATGTTTTCCTAAGCTTTTGGTAATATATTAAACGCCTACATCGAGGCGCGGAGTCTACGTGTAGGCGTGGTTGTATATAGTCTATACGATTCGTAGACGTAATTTTATTATACTATAAAACCGGTTCGAAGCTTTTTCTAAACTTTTACACAAAAATTAAACATTCATTCAGAAACATAAGTCACAAATAGGTATGAACGTGTGTTACATAATTATTTGTTTATTAAAAACACAACATAATTTATATTGCATTTTCAGTATAACTTACAATATATTTAATATAAAACACAACAATGACATTACACATAAATTTTACAAAAATACAACGTTACACGTATACTCAACAACAATTTTAGTTTTTACTACTAATTTTCTATTGCATATCCATATAAATAGTAAGCATAATAGGTAATGTAACGAATGATAAATCATTCGAGGAGTATTATCCTCTATCCACAAGGTCACTGTCCAATAAAGAATAAGTCACCAATCTAACGTTTAAAATTAATGAACTTATTAGTGAGCCGAAATTAATAAGTCTTCATGTTCGAAATTACATAAACTAGGTGTACTTTTGGTAACAGCGTTTATTCAAGTAATGGACAAAAATCTTATTGAATTGATACAATGTACTTTATTAGTTAAGGACTTGAATAAAAATAATAAATTATACAACATTAAAATCTTGCAAACAGTAAACGTACGCCTAACATCGAAAATAGTCTAATGTGATGGGGATCTTTATGTAGGTATATTTTTTATATAACAGGGCAGAATGTTCTTCTGTTTTTAAATGATAGCCCATGGACACTCATTGGCAGAAGGCTCGCAATTGGAGGAAAAAAAATGGTTGGTTTCCTATATTAAAGTTATTTAGTGTAAAAGTTATAATTTTTAAAACTTATTTATGCGAATTAGGGTAATTCAAAAAACATCCTGCAAACTGAATTAAAAATATCCTACGCCTTTAACCCTTTAGAGATTAGAGGGCGTTTTTATGCCTAATCCGGATTGACAAATGTTGTTTCATCATGAGTCAAAACCCCGCAGTTGTTGGCCAATTTTATAAATCTAGATTTTAATTAAAAAGATTCATGAAACAAACGTTTTTCGAAACCACCAATTATAACGATACATTGTAAGATTTTTATTTCGCCCTATCATCCATCAATTGTCCATTAAATCAATCAATTAGTAATAATAGATACGCAACACTAATTTCTATGAGATCGACGTTAGCGTGGCTTACAATTGATGTCGCATGTTAATTATTACTGTTTCTATTCAAGGATATTGGAGTATAACATATATATGTACCGTGGGGCTATAATCTTTTTACATTTTTGGATAGGTTTTTTTGTATTGATGATTTATCTTACGTTCTATGCCTGAAATGTCGTTGATGTTTGGATTTACGACAGTTACCTATGATTCATGTCATTCAAGACCAAAATTTAAACCAATCTTTATTATAAATGAAAATTATTTCCATTAACTTGTTTAAACTTAATTCGTTATTTTGTTGTAATTTAGTAATATATTCTGCTATACATTACAAACTGATAAACTTATTATAGAAATATTTTTTAAGGTTTTTTCATTAACTTTAGATGGGTTTCATTCAATATTTATTTTATCTTTACTAAGCACAATATATGTTTCTATCTCAATGAAATAATAACATAGATTCATATTTGGACTTCGTAAATTTGACCATATTTCGGAGTTCCGAAGAAAGTTCTCTATAATGTTATTTTTAATCCTAAAATTCCTATTTACCAAAAACAAATTTTTATGTTGCTCTCTAGCGGTAGTTTTTATTTGCGTTTCTTAGAAAATCTAATTCTTGAAACTCCTATTCATAAAACTGATCTATCACTTCTTCACTGTGCAAAAGTCCTACTCTGGAATTCTCAAAAAATATTTAAAAATCTTCTTTTTGATCATTTTTCTTCTGCCTCGTAATTAGCTACTACTTATATATATATATATAAATTGTGAGTCAATTAACCTTTGGCAGAGCTTATGTCTGTTTATATATATTTTTATATGATTATTTATATTTTTTCTTTGAATTTAATTTGAGTTATAGTTGCATGTTATTAGTTATTTTCTGTTAATTAATTATGCACTTCTTGTACGGCACCCTCTGTTGGTGTTTCGTTTTTTTATTCTCCCATACTAGGGTTGCCTGGAGAAAACGCTTGTTGGCGATAAGGCCGCCTGTTACCTAATAACTTATGTACCCTACTTTTTGTTTTTTTGTTTATATAATTATTTGTAGTATGGTAACAAAGTATAAATAAATAAAACATATATCCAGGATAGAATAGAAAGTATATATCCAGGCAAATCGAATTTGAATCAAGTTAAATATTTTTAATACGATAAAAACATCGTTTTTTTATTCTGTCACCAAAGGTTTCGCTGTCAGTTATTTATCAGCGTCAAAGGGGGAGGAAAATTGATATACATCCATCATTTTATGCTAAGTCATAATCTTTAAGTAGTATAAGGTTGTGATAAATATTTATCAAAGTTTTGTCATGCGTCGACTACGCCTTTAAGGAGTAAATGGAATAGTTTTCTTAGAAATCATGTGGTGGACCGTTTAAATGTATAATTTATATAAAACATATTGTCTTTGGTGGTTTTAGATATAGCAGCTGTTGCGCTACAACCTTTTTAGGTCTGGGCCTCAAATCATCTGTATCTCTTTCATGAATATCTGTCAATCTAATATGTGATCAGACTTCTGTGCCTGTCACACCCCGTCTACTTTTTGGGTTAAGGGAAGCCGGTTTCCTCACGATGCTTTTCGAGCGAATGCTAATATTCAATGCGAACATAGAAAGATAGAAAGTAATCGAGGACCTAACCTACGACCTCAGGGATGAGAGTCGCACGCTAAAGGCTGCTGTAAATCACTCGAATCCCATGATAACTCCGCCTAGAATATGAATAAAATCTATATCGTTATGTACTTGGTTATGATATACACTTGTTTTCCTATTTATTATTGAATTCCATTGTCTTAATGTTTTTATATAAGTTGCTAATTACAACGATAGTCCAAATGCTGGTAATGCATTTTTTGCCTTAACACATTTGTCCGCGTTCCATAAAATAAAATATACCTGTTTGACGTTTCGCGCGAGCTTTTCGTGAATCAAAACGTTTGGAGCGATGAGACTTTCTCGTTTTCATCCGTTTGTTTTCATCTGAAAATAATATAATATATTTTTAATAATCACTAAATAATGTACTGATGTATAAATCATTTTTTAATTCAAATATAACAAAATTAAGATTTTTTAAAATTAAATATTACTTTTAAACCAAATTACAATTGTATACGAAAAAAATGTTTGTTGATACATTTGAACATAGACCAACTGCTGACACGGCTGATCACGTGGATTTACTAAATGCTAACAATAGCTGAAGGCGACACACACCAGCAGCTGACAGAATGTATATGTGAATAGCTGGAAGAAGTATTTATTTTATTTTTATAACAATAAATCAGATTTGAATTTTGCTGCCTTATACGTTTCTCCTTCAAGCCCTTAATTATCGTGATGAGCCTGCCCGATTTCAGCTTTAAGATAATCTCACCACCTTGAACCTTTGATCCTACCCGTAGGGCTCCGTCTATTACCTTAGGTCTCTTGGTGCAGACATCCCGTACTTATTTATATATTCACTATTTATGCGTTAGGGTACGAGTGTGAGGCTTAGGGATCCGTAAGGCTGTCAGGTTCTTAGGTCTCACTCATTTAAAAAATCTTCTTTTTGATCATATTACTTTTGCCTCGTAATTAGCTACTACGTATATATATTAATTACTTATTATATTATAGGTAATGTTATATGTTATTTTGAATTTTTTTGTTAATTATTTGTGAACTTCTTGTATTTTACCTCCTAGTTGCCTAGAAGAAATCGCTTGTTAGTGATAAGACCGCCCGTTGCATGTATGTTTTTGTATAAGGTTACGAAAAAATATGTCATCAGTATATCAAATATATATTTATTTAGTTATCTAGTGCAGCTTATTAATACCACATATATCATACAGATATAATAGATACATTTATAATATATAAATTTAAACACACATTTCACTAGCAAGCTGTACAATGTATAATACTCGTTTAACTTGTACAAGTCATATATAATAATAATAAATATTATTGATATTCAAGAAACATACAAACATGTTATGGTGGTACATAAAGTTCGCAAATTCTATCACACATAATGGTGTGAAAGCTTGTCTTAAAATGTAGACTTTTACATAGAAGTTACATATTGCATTATATTATGAATCATATAATCGTAGTCAATTATCAAATTAATATTATATATTTTATTAATAATAATGTTTCACTCCAATAATAATTAAGTCAAATTTTAGAAACAAGTAAAAAGATAGAATGTTTTTTTTTTTTTTGTTTTTTTTTTTATTATAAACATTGATTGCCATACAAAAGGCGATTTTTATACAATTCTAGATTATTTTAGGGCAATTCCTCCCCATCTTCGACAGTATAGTCCCGTTGATTTTTCTAAAATACAGGGATAAAATTTTGAGCTCCTTAAACAAAGGTACGCAACTATGTAGATAGATTGCGCCACAAATTGCTCTAAGACATCTTTTTAGCCTTATACACTTCGACTGAAGATATATAGAATGCAAACTTAAGATAAATATTTATCAACAACGCATTGCTACGCTAAAGTTTAACCGTAGTTCTAACTAACAAATTAACCTGTTTATGCAAGCAAATTCCAACTAAGTATAGTTCCTTGATAAGTCTACTAAGCCTGTTTATATACAGTGATTATTACTTGTGTACTACGGTCGTTGGAAGCAGGCGTTCTAATTGCGTTGTGTCGCTAGCATTATCCACAGATTATAGCGGAATTAATGTAGATTGTTGCAACTAAAACTAATAAAGAACGATGTGCGAGAACAGTCTTGAACTTTGTTATCATTCTGAGTTTTTTTTTAATATTAAAATTTTAAAATTACTAAGCATGATTGATGATTAAATTTCAATAGTCTTACATTCAATGTATAAAATACACTATGTTGTACACAAGTAAGTACTTTTTTAAAATATTCTTAGTACGTATGTGAGTAAGAGCGTATTAATTCTTAAAAGGCCGGCAACTCATTCGCGAGACCGCTGGAATTCAGAGCGCTATGTGCTTATCACTTAACATTAGGCTATAATAGTATTGTCTTTTGTTAATATAGGTTTTACACATTGAAAGAAAACACTTTTTTTACCGGATTGTAGCTATGTATTATTATAAACTTATAATTATTTTACATAAGTTCAAATTTTTAAAGCACGCGAAACGTCGCAAAAACGTCTATTATACATAGCTTCAATCCTGTAAAGAAGTGTTTTCTTTCAATTAGGCTATAACCCCGTCCGTTTGTTTGCATTTTTAGAAATATTTTCATCTCCAAATCCACATGCGATTATCTTCAAAATAAAATTATTAAGCTACAGCCATTGTAGGTTATGTTCCAGACTTCTGTATCTGTTTCATGATTTGTCAATCTAAAAGGCTATTCTTTCACCGTTCAAACGAATGTTAAATTCGCACTTAGATGGATAGATGTTTTCTTTCACCGTTCGAACGAATGTTAAATTCGCACTTATAATAGTTCATTGGTGCCCAATCGGGGATCGAACCTACGATCTCAGGGATGAAGGTTGCACTGAAGCCATGTAAATCATTCATAGCTGCTTATATTAATGTTGTATCACTGTTAAATGTATCAAATAATTAATTATGAATGAAATGTTGCTTGTTTTAGCAAATTTTCTCTTAGTACAAGATGTTCTTCCAATGATGAACTATGCGAACACTAAACTAACATAATTGCGGTATTAAGAGGCTTACTGCAGTAACGATGTTCATAAATTAATTAGTGCCTTGCAAATTCGTTAGAGTAATGGGTAAATAAGATATACGGTTCGACACAACGATGTTATACTCATTATAATAGGTTTGATTTTCCCTGAAATGAACGTATCAGATTTGATAGCAGTGACTTTTTATCACGGGTCTTTAAGAAATAGTTCGGATATTTTTAGTATTAAAGCGTTGACACTCGGCATCCTACAAATTTTTTACACTACAAGACCGCGTTAGAGGCTCAGAGGTCATTCTCGCATTCTTCAACAGATGAGAATATCTTCTCCTATTTTCTGCTCGTCTTCTGACCTTAGGATTCCAACCCACAGCCAAGTATCCTATCTACTATCTTCTGACCGCAGTTCGTGTATTTTGGAACTATTTTTTGCGACCTCTTCAACAATGATTATATTTTCGTAAATTAACATAAAACAATAACAAAAGTAAATTCAGTTCGGTGGTTTTTTGTGTTAATCGTGTTTATACAGACATACACGGCCGGGAGCTTTATTTTCTAATGATATATTGAGGATTCTGTCACTGTACTGCTTCAAGTACTTATTAAGTGTCAAATGAAGCGCATCAAATCTTTTAAATGTTCTAATTAAAACATACTGTGTCTGTAGTACGCACATCGTTTATTCAATTATGAGAAAGATCTTCCAAGCTGAAAAAGTATAATAAAAAGTCCTGTCATTTACACTTTTATCTTTCTTATTGCTACATAAAAAAATATTACAAATGTATAAAACCAGTGAAGTCGTAACTTTTTATGATATACTTACGCTTTTCATTTCAAAATAGAGGTTAATTACAACAAAATCAATAGAATTAAAGTTCGTAATCTGGCTCAAAGACAAGGGATATGTCATATTTAAGTATTCCCTTTGAAAAAAGTAATAACCATTAAATATGTCACCATAAGTAGATCATAATGTTTGCTTTGTTGTAAACATGCGGCCTTTTAATACAACATTTAAATATTTGGTAAATATGTATGTATTTAGTATAAAATATTTTTTTTACTATAAGGTTTAAGAATATAATCCATTCAGCTTTATTTTCCCAAACAATTATGGTATATTTTTCACAGACCCGTCTTAAGTAGTGTCTCAGAAAGTGGATTGGTTATAGATCGGTGTACCCTTTATAGGCGGGATCGCAAAACCACCAAACGACACCACCACAATTTGATTTTTATGAAAAAAAAATGAATCGCCACATTTTTTGGCGCTTGGTATCTTATACAAATTCGAGTCGGACTACAAAGATCTGTGGATAAAACTCGTACGAAGGGTCTCAAGCTGAAATATAAAATCTTGATAAAGAATGTAAATAATTTCTACTCCACATAGAGCAGTTTATCAATAACACACATAGCGTCCTCACCAAAAAATTAAAAGTAATTTAACTTAGAGACTAGAGGCGATAGCAAGCGGTCGGATGGGATGTCATTGATCCCTTGGAGGAGGGGACGGGCTTTGGTATGGGATGCTACTTGTGTGGACATGTTACAACCGTCTGACCTCCCTAAGACAAGCAAAAAAGCTGGTGCAGCCGCAGAGCAGGCGGAAAATAATAATCGATTTTGTTCCCTTTGCACAGACGCTAATTAAAGATTTAAGTTGGCACCTGATAGAAAGTAATGGTGACCCCAGAGCTGGTGCTTTTCTCGCTCAACGAATAAGCAATACAGCGAGGAAAAGCTGCCAGCGTTAAATGTACACAGGATTTCTTTTTAAATTTGTCTTAAAATTGGTCCTTTGTCACCTAATAGCTTGACATTACATTTATTGACGTGTTAGTTTAGCTCGGCTCTTGATATAGTCCTTGCACATAGTCTCGTCATTCTCCATTAGCATGTGCCCTCCGAAAATTTAAGAAGATTGATTTCACTGCTTTAAGCATTGACCAAATGAAATCTGTTATAATAAAAACTACATTGGGAAAATCCAACTGTATGGTGATCGCTTACACTACAACTTAAAACCACAAAACATATTACTATGTTTATTTCTAACCTTGGGTTTAACGGTGCACTAAACATAATCTGTTAACTGCTGCAGGGCTATAACGATCTTGATCTATTTTTGGACCGTCCATCTGATTAAGGAAGAGGCGATCTGATTGAGATTGATTAAGATATTATCAAGACGGACATATGTAAGGATAATTAATTAAATAAATATATATAAAGGTTCACGCGAAGTATTCGCTGAAATAATGTAAATGTTGATTTGAAAGAACCAAGTTCTTGCGATTCACTTTTACAATGAATAAATTTTATAGGCCAAGAATGCATTTTTGTCTTTGTAACCAAACAGCGCAGCTTATACAATAAATATTTTGAATTGCAATTTTCATCTTCCAACGGAATGGTACATAGAAAAGAAAAGAAAAACTTAGAACTGTTTCACGGTTAAACAGCGTTGTTTAAACTTTTAACTTCTTAATTTCAGCTAAGATAAATGTACTCAATTATTTTTACAGCGAAAAAGCTCGCATGTCGGAATAATTACTGAGTATAAGTAACTTTAAAGGCTTGTATTTCGAATACTTTGAAATTAATTATACAGTTGTTATATAAAAAACACAACTACACAAAAAACTATTTCAATTATTTATCGCAAAAATACGAAATTGTGTGGAATCGCATTTTCAGTGGTGCCTCAATGTTTTATGTTGCTGTCTCTGTTAAACGACGTCAATTTTATATCTAGATGCCTCTTCATCTTCATCTTCATCCTCTCTTCCATCATTGTAAGTGCCAGTAAGTTAAACGAATTTTTACGTGGTGAAAACCCTGACGCATACACTTCCTCTACGGACCTGCCTTGTGAAGGAATATTTGGGACTCGCTACTGTTCATACCCACTAAAACACAGCAATCGCCCGAGGCAGGAAACTAACAGCCCAGCCATATCCGCATCCCACCTCGCAATTAGCCGTTGAAACCATGACCCCCTATGCCATGAATGATGAAGGAATGGACCTTGGCACAGCAAAGGCCATATTTACATCGGCCAATTCGCCCTGGTTTGAACAGCTGGTGGAAGTCAAATGCAATGCTTGCAAGGATGCTTCATAATTCCCTCTTTTGGTAGCATGAACTCCTGTTATCCAGGTGAAACATCTGTTCGCCCAGTATTACACAACGCGTTGGACGGTGCCACGGCAACACTATTGTCTCCTACGGAGATGTGCATAGCCCGTGGCCCTCTCCGTCTCTCCTTTATGACGCATGATGGACTCGCAGAATCTCTTTTCCACGTGCCGTCATCAGTCTTGTAACCGTTACACTCACGTAGCGTCCTCGCTATGTAGCACTCCCAGTAGAGGACTCCATTCCACCTCCCATGCGGGAAAATCTTCAGAGTGTGAAACACATCATCGACAACGCTGGCGTCACAAAGATATACGACTGAGCCAACAATACATTTCGCATATTATATATTTTTTAAGAACTAGAAAAAAAGATTTTTCGACATTAAGCTTAAAAGTACCGTTGTAATATATCAAGTTAACTTGAAACCGCAGTAAGCACGAACTAGATTCGTGACTAGAATCTCTGTATAGGCATCTAAGTTTTTTGGCAGGAATTTGTTTAAGGCCGTGCCAGCTAACTCTGTAAAGCATTTTGCAGATAGGCATTAATCATCCAAAGCTTCCGAACACATAAAATTTTATTTTAACTATATCGAATGTGTTGAAAGTTTAGTAAAAACTACGTTTATTTTTTAAGACTCGGTTAAGCCAAATAAAATGTCGTCTCATTTCTTAAAAATAATATCTTAATATTAACAGTAAGATGTATAGCATGTATAGTTTTGTTTCGGGCGGACCCTTCTGACACTGGATTTTTTATTAACAAGGAGTTTCTTTGCGAACCCTACTTCACAAGTGATATTATATAGAGGACAGAGGAAGTTTACCGGGAGAGTATAATGTGCGAGAGATAATGCGTTTGATATTAAAAGCTACTATAATATACAGCTGATATACATTAAATAACTTTAGAAATAAGGAAACAACAGAAATGGTGTTTTAAAAAATTGAGGTAGATCGACACAGTAGTCAATAAACACAGATGTACCAAACCAAATTAAAATATTATTGAAGCTAAGTGTAAAATATGTGTAAAAGCTATGTTAATCTATATCAATATATATATAAACATATCTTTATAAAATAACATTAACATAAATAACAAATGAATGCTTGTTATAAGAGTGTTATAAATCTAATATAGTTTTAATGAAGATTCTGTGTACGTAACAAAGTTTTATAAAGAAGTAAATAAAGTTTATAAAAATAATCTGTTTTCTAAAGCTTTGTTTAATAAATAAATGTAATAGTACGCTCGCAGATTCAAATTTTCTCACTCGCAAAGCGTATGAGATATTTTATTTATAATACCACGTACGTACCAATGAAAGTCCTAATATTTTAGGAAGCTTTTTTATGCCATACTTTAACGCTTGGAAAGTTGAGCAATTCGACTCAGAAGATCAGACTTAATTGCTCAACTTTCTAATAATAATGCATAACTAAAAGGATATATGATGAACATTCTCTAATTTATTAAATATTTAAAGGAGGCAAACAAAACCGAAAGAGCGGGGTCTCGCGAGGAATTGTGCCCCGGCTCGCCCATGAATATTGTAAATAAAAATATTACCGATGCAGCCGGGGCGTATTTCGCGACGCCTGCCATTCGGGAACTAGTAGAATTAATTAAATGTATATTGTTTTTATTTTTGGAAAAAATGTGGTATAAAAAGTCCCTGGACAATATGGCAGGGGAGTAGAGGGTTTATCTATTAATAAAAAAAAACAAAAAAAAATATTCTCTAATTTGGTTTCAATTTAGTGATATGTTCAAGAGAAAATGGATAAGGGATGTTTCCTTATCCTGTTTGATGGGGCAAGAACATATAGTATATAATTATATTTTAGACATAGGTGAATTACTGTATTTTTAATAATAATAAGTTAGAAATGATGATTTTTTTTATGTAATAAGAGGCTATCGGGCAGGAGGTTCATCTGATGTTAACTGATACCGCCACCCATAGACACTTTCATTGCCTGAAGGCTTGCAAGTGCGTTGCCGGCCTTTCAAGAATTGGCCTCTTTTCTTAAAGGACCCTTAGTCGAATTGGTTCGGAAATACGTCAGTAGTTCTAGTTTAATAAGCGTGCGGATGTCATCCTTGATGTCGTAGGTTCGATCCCCGGCTGTGCCACAATATCAAAGCTTTGGGCTAATATGGGCACAGACGTTGAAAATGTAAAAAATTGATATTTGAAAACGCTTTGATGTAGTATAAACTTAAAATTATATAAAATTCAGACGAATTATCATAACTGGTGATCTTATTTGTTTATAGTACGACATATATACCATATTTATTAATGCCTCAGGTAGGTTTCTATATTCTCGTGCATATCCCGCACAGTATGCGGCTCAACTCCAACCAGAGAAAAACGACTACAGATGATAACCACTGGCATTTTTCGGTAGTTGATAATTGGATCACTTTAAAATTTTACCGAGTCCTCAACAAAAAGCCTGTTAATGCATATAATTTAACTTATAAGGCAACTTCTTGGTTTTGTCTCGAACTCACGTTCTTTCAGATGCGCATACTCTTTCGGATATTCGTCACAAAATCATTTAAACCTAATTTTCTAACAAAATTGCCAGCTTTTGTAATATAATGTGATGTAGAGCAACACTTTTAGTCCAAAGGCAGTAATTACGGCAACAATAGCTCAGTCGTAACGAGCAAAATTGCATGCATAACTTTGTAATGAGACATTGCAATTGGAATTATTTCAAAGATTTTCCTACACATGTCGAAATTTTCTTTTACTTTTCGAAATATATACCTACTATACAGTATCAGAAAGTTTATTTTAAAAAATTATTACCAGCTAACTGCTTACGACTAACACAAGCGTACAAATACAGTATCAACTTAATCTAAAGCCCCTCGATTTAACGACGAAGTCCCGTCGACAGCGTAGAAATTAATTGGTTTAGGTTGGCTTAGCTTGTCTTCGATAGAATGACACACTCTACATAGCATTACTCCAAAATTAGGAGCAGCTGTGTACGTTCTTTTGTCACTTTATTATCCTAGCACGTAATAAACTCGACTATCAGTATCATGCCTACGAACTTTCTTAGAACAATAATAAGTAGAAGTCATGGATTATCTATACGTTTCTCTCTCCATTTAACGCAAACTCTCTATAACGCCATAAATGCACAGTCCTTAAGTTATATAGAGGTTACAGTGTATTCAAATAAAATTAAAAAAAAAACAGTTCTCCTAGTCATGAACCTCAGCCTTGCCAAAACTATGTTTTAGACGCCATTGCTGCCATGAAAGACCAGCCAAAAGATCTATTACCCGCCAAAATAGTAAGAGGACAGAATATTTAACATCTTTGTGGTTGTCTTTGAAACTACGTTTTATGACGGACATTTTTATGATAGACTTTGATATAATCTGATTGAATATTTTGGTGTTGTATTGGATAGTCGTTTAACGTTTAACAAAGCCGCACATTGACATTATTAAGTCCAAAACTATATTCGATACTAAAAGTCCTGCGTGGCAGTCTGCGTTGCTTCCTAATGTCAGACCGACTCATTATACATATATTATAATACTAGTGGACCCGACAGACGCTGTTCTGTCTTAACTATGAATATTAATATCGAATTGGTATAATAACTAGGAAATATTTCAGAAACAAACTGTTTATTATTCTAATGCTTTATGATAAACAAATTACTTTGCTTATTTTTTTGGCGCGTATATAAATAGCTTTGGTGGTATTCTGATACGGGAACAGGTGACATATAACTGGCCATGTGAAAAACATGGATTTTCAAGATTAATGCCACAAACGACTGTAAATATTTTATATGTATTTTATCAAAATAATAACTCCGTTCAAAGCATTTGTTTTAAGCGATATTCATTTTTCTCACATTCTCCTTGACGATATTTGCACGCATTCTGTCAATGTTATGTCCAACGCCATAAGGTTACATGTTTCAAGTTTGAATTAAGTAAAATGCACTGAAAAAGCAACAAAAAAAAGAATTAGCAAAAACGGTCCAACCGTTCACGCGTAATGCCGTGAATAACGGAATTAGGTATTCATTTTTATATATATAGAAGATAGATTGTGGTCCTACCATTTACAAATCAATCGTTATAAAATACAAATAATGCAAAATAAATTATTCTAGATACTATTCTATTAGGATTATTTCACTCCAACTGAAAAACTAAACATACTAAATTTATGAGCAAACCATATACATTTACAAACCTCAATTTTAATATACAAAATTACTTACAAATTAATTCATATAAAATTGATCAATATTCATTAAGAAATATTGGTCAATTATGTTTAATATAACCAAGGACAAATTACGGAAAACTTAATAAATTAGCACAAATATTTAATAAATTGCCAGTTTAAAAGAAATTAAACCGATTTATAAATTTAAAAGAACATATAATTAACAACATAATAATAAAAAAATATATAACAAAATAATATAAAATAAAATAAAAACACGCATATGTATGTCTATCAAAACTATACAAAACATCAAAAGTCACTTCGTCAAAAGCGACTAAAATATTATTACGCAATTAGCCTGTTCTAACATCGATGCGACCTAATAACTAATATTTATATTTTATATAGCTTATTTTCATATAGTTTTATAACCACACTTACTAAAAAATTTCTTACTAAGTGATTGTAATTGAATTAAAATGTATTAATTTAATCGAAGTGAAATTCTTTCAAGTTTAGTTCTTATAGGTGTGTATTAAAACTCTCCTCGAGTAAGATTAATATTAACGCAAGCATAACGTACACAATCTAGTTATTATAATATAATGTTTTGTTAATAGATTCCTTGACAGCCTTTGTACTAACAACCACAACAGCGTGTGTGGAGCTTAGAAGAGTTTAAAATGGAATAATCTAACAATGTTACAAACAGAGTTGCTTCTCGTTAATAGCTGTAGCTGAATATTTAATCATGAATATTATGGAACTATTTTTATTATTTTATATTTATTTCTCTTTATAATTATTTGCTTTAAGATAGTAATAGCAGATCCTTACAAATATTTAGTAAGTGCATTTAGTGATTTATAATATTAATATAGATGCCAAGAATCTCCAATCAATTCGAACCAATTCGACTTAGGATCCTTCAAATAAAACAGCGTTCTATAGAAAATTAAAAAAAAATATTTTAAATTATACATAAATGTAGTTTTACTTAAGTCACAAAGTCTTAGTTTTTAAAAAAACCGCAACGCACTTGCGAGCCTTCTGGCAATGTGGGTGTCCATGGGCGGCGGTATCACTTAACTTATAATTATTTACATAATTTTAAATTTCCGACGTTTCGCGTGCTTTACAGCGTGCGTGGTCACGGTGACTGAAGACAAAAGGTGTTGAATGTCAAAAAGTATCACAGCTGTAGAGAAAGTTGTGTTATCTGTATTTATTTCCCCGGAGTTGATATCGACTAAAAGATGACGGGTTTTTGCAGAAATGACTCACGGTCTCCTCTATTTTCGCGGATTGTTTATCTTGGGGTTTTAATTTGGATATTATTGGATCCCAGATGTTTGATATTTTAGGCCGTCTTCTAATAAGATTTAATAGAGAAGATTTCTAGATTCTTAATGTGTAAAAGCTATGTTATCAAAAGACAATTCCAAGTTTTGTGATCAACACATTGAGGATACTATTGGTACTATGCCTAACACGATGCATCAAGGATACAACATTAAAACCGTCAGTTTAGGTAAGGTAAGTTTTGTCAAACATCCCTAACAAACTGCAGAACCTCGGCAGGCCCATTAGCAACCTGAACGCATTGTTTTACTGAATACGGAGCGATTAAGATGAGCATAGAGAGAGAGAATATCCATGTTCCTATTCTTTTCGTCCGTTCGACGCACTCCGAAATATCCGTTAATAGAAATTTAGATTTTTTTTTAAATAATTTTCTGGTTTATGTCCAAGATTTTACAAATAAAATGTATTTAAATTTATTTATTAATATAAATACAATATTATGAATATTTAGTCCAGCCCGTGATGTACTTGGTTTCAACTTTTGTATAGTCTGTATCTATATCTGGTCTCTAAGACATAGATTACAAGATTTTTCTTACGAAAACCTTAGTTAATTTTGATCAGTTATGATCGTCATCATTTAGTTTATAGCTGTTAACAAACAGTAGAAGTAAACATAATTGGTATCATGAAGACTTAAAAATCATTCCACTTTCAAATATTAAACCGAATACAGTAAGAATTTATATACAACGAAATATATTAGTTCATTCGCTAAAATTAGCTCAGATCAAAGGAACATAACACAAGATAACACTGTGGTTGGTTCCATTCCATTAACTGCATGTCTGGAAGTGATATTTGTTTTGCATTGGGATTTTAAGAGCAGACATCCATTGATTTCAGATATAGCAATGTGGGAATATACAGTGAGCACACGTGTGTATTAAAGGATTTAATAAATAACTTATCTTATTGTAATTTATTATTACATGCATTTAAAATATATTGTTTGTCGTTTATGTTTTTTGTCGTTTATGTTGAAGGTTTAATAATAAATGATTTGACTTTGATTGAGGCTACAATTGAGCATATAGATGCCAAATTTTATAATATCACTGGATTATTTTCAATATATAGAATAATATTTAATTCCAGATTTGAACCCAATGCACTTAAACATACATGACCCAAAGAGGCAGTATATAATATATTACTTTCAAGTTTTGCTACTTTACTTTAACAACCAGTTAATTCCATTTGACGAGGGTTTTCATTATAAGATTCCGCGGTCGGCCGAGAATCCTTGGTATTCCAGACTGCGTGTAAATGAACTCACTAACAGGCTTTTACTAATAGACCACTATTATAAATAAGTGTAAAAATAATTAATGAAATGTCTCACGTTTGTACTCATCGCTAAATGGTCCTGTTAACAGATTTACAATATAACAGTGATAAAAAAGAGTCGATACATTACAACAACTCCATGACGACTTTTCGCCGAGTGGTTTTGGAACCCACGCTGTGTAAATTTTTTGCTATGATATATTCCTATGTAATAATGTATTTATCGTGTATGTTCGTGGATGCTTGGTGGACCTTCCGACTTCTTCAATACAAAGAATGCCCTCGTGAGTTTTGGGATATTATTCTCATGTCATTTATTTATATTATTTTATGTATATGCTGTTTATAACATATATTCACATTTGATTATCCTTCTTGTTGCACATATTGTGTGATGTTTGATATCCAAAATAAAATAAATAAATGTCTTTACAATATGGAACCTTATATACAAGGTGGTGTGATCTTAAAACTATTGATATCGAGTTCTTTTATTTGAAAATAAAGCCACCCACACAACTGGGAGTTACACTAAAATCACACAATCAACACAAGATTTGCATTACATTTTTATTAAATAGTAAGCGGTCAACATTTACATAGGTTTCCTTTTTTTATTGTAATTTTATTTTGGCCAACAGTACAGATAAAGGATGGACCATTGAAGCCACCTCCAGGAAGAAGATACGTGGGATGATCAAAGTGATTAGCTGACGACATAGTTAAGGATTCTGTGGAGAAATGAAGGAAGCTTACAGATCCATTTGGAACATTTCGGGGGAGGTTTTTACCCAAAAAGGGTATTTAGAAAATATTAGCATAACTAACACACATTTGATATGTACTTTTTAACAGTATGGAATTCATTTAGGTTTATTATTATACATTAATAAATATTTCTTAAGATAAATTTTAGGAGAATAAAATTAATTTGAAAGTTATAGGATATTATATACATACACGTATAGGTTTTGAAATCGCATTCAAATTAGACTGATCCCTAGGTCTTATAGCTTTTATGTCTTAGAGGCACCTTAGATCATTTTAATAGAAATACTTTTTCTTACCTATTATTTCAACTTTAACAATCAGTAATATCATAAATAAACTGATACCGTGCAAGAGTGTTATTATATGCCAACGTTATCGCTCATATAATTTAGTTAACACGGAACAATAGCGGTTAATTTTAACTTCACATATAACTAAACATTTAGATAGTAATACCGAAAATTCTTATGAATAAACTGATCAATATAGACTCATAGAATACTGTTTCCGCTACATGCCATATTATAATTTTATGCCCACAATATATACTATTATTCTACATAATATAATTGGTAAATATAAAGTGATTTCCATTAAAAACTGATAGAATATTTTACACGGTATATAATTATATATATATATATAATGGCAGCAATCATATGGCCTCACGTGGCATCAAATAAGACACTAAAATCAATGAGTTGAAGGATTATCGATTTATATGAATAAAACATTCTTTGTGGATCAATGAAGACAGTCATAATACGTATGATACTCGACAATTTAATTACCAGATACAATCCTTGTATCTAAGTTTAACTATTAAAAGATTTATCACAATCAAACAAGTTATGTTGGATTGTTTTTAGATTAGTGCAAGAATAGGCAGTTGAAGAATATTGTAATATTGTAAACAAATATTTTAAAATTTGTTTTAGTGTGTTATTGTAAAAAATATAACTTGACCATATTTTGAAAATAAATAGAACCTATGCTGAAAGATGTATGAAAGAATTTTTCAAATCGATCGAGTAGTTACTGTGTTTTTATTAATTGGTATATTTTTTTAAATTTATGAAATGAAATGCTTTTAAATAATAACTGATATTATCAAATACGTCATATTCAATTTTTATTCAACTATATTTTTTAAACTGCATTTATAAGCATAAGCTCAATTCTTATCGTAACTGATTCATTTTGATTTATTGGCACTCAAAACTGATCGCCTAGTCTATAAACAGAATTACCAATGACACAAACGTACAAATATGGCCTTACCTCTATACCCTTGACACAAAGATTTCGATTGTTTTATCAATGATTTACAGATACATATTACTCGAAATTTTATGAAACATCGTACTCGTGAAATATTCAAACGCTAAATCTTATCTATACATAAATTTAAGTGTACTGCACTTAGAGAATAAATGTTATTTACATATTTTTATAGGATTTTGATAGTCTACCTATAATAGATGTATACGTCTAATTTAGGAAGTATACTCTACAAATATTGAGTAGATCTGAATATTATATACACGACAAAGGTCACCACGGACCTTGCGTGACTACAAATATCATTTCAGTCAATACTTGGACATTTTCGTAATTAAGCTCGAAGTTTCATAATCATCATTTATTACAATAACATAGAACCTTTAAATATGTTTCAGATTATTTTAGATTATTATAGCTTCGTGTTGTATTTAATCCATAAAAAAATCACTGGAAAATCTTAATCAACTTTTATGGTAAAGTTTTTAACATACTTCGCTATAAATGCATTTATGGGCATTTTAATGTTATAAATCGCTTTTTAGGTATAATAGGTCATAAAATACAAATCTAATTTATTTCTGATGATTAAATATATGTAACTATATTTCTCATAAAAGTATTTCAAAATTACCTTGATTTCGTTCATGTTCAGTTTCTTTTTTCAAAAACTTCATAAACTCAAAACTCATCTTAAGAATTCTACGGAAAGTTTCAAAACATTCCAAAATTAATTAAAAGAACAAACGTAATCGTAGACACTGAAAAGTTGGAGGAGAGTTTTTCTGTCTCCGTGTTATTTAGTTCTCCGCGCCGAGCAATCGCGACGTGCGTCTACGCGCGCCTACGACGTAGCACTGAAGTTACAAGCGAAGCTTGCAGTCGGAGTAAGCCGCAAGAACTATTTCCCTAAGACGCGATTCACTATTCACATTTGTCTTTATACAAATGGAGACATGGATCATAGGCGTGGAAAAAAGTGAAGAAAAAAATTAACATATAAAAAGATTCAATTTAAATTATAATATCGTTAAGCAACATTAACTACGATTGTTTTGATTAAATTGCTAATAACTAAATCTTTATATAACATTAGGCAACAGAGAGAAGGCTTACCTAATCTTAAGTGATGGACCGCCGCCCATGGGCACTCAAATTGCTAGAAGGTTATTATATCATTGTTAATAAACAAATTGTTAATAAAAAATTAACATATAAAAAGATTCAATTTAAATTATAATATCGTTAAGCAACATTAACTACGATTATTTTGATTAAATTGCTAATAACTAAATCTTTATATAACATTAGGCAACAGAGAGAAGGCTTATCTAAGGTGATAGACCGCCGCCCATGGGCACTCAAATTGCTAGAAGGTTATTATATCATTTTATCGTTGTAATCTTTTCCCGACTAGAATATACTATTTCTTCGACTAGTTTTCCTTGAAATTATAGATATCTTGCTTAAAAGATAAGTGAGATTAATAGCCGGAGTTAATTTTTTTTAGAAACCTTGGTACCTTCTTTTCTAATTTGGAAAATAAATTAAAAAAGAAGGTACCACAAGTATGGCGTATTGCGTGATTAAGCAACAAGAATTAGTGACGTATATTATAGGAACACTACGAAAATCAGCCTATCATCCAGATTATTTTTTTACTCTACGAAAGGCATTTTTGGAATTCTCATAATGAAAGATCGTCATATGCCGCTGTTCTAACAGAAGTACTTATTACATTCCCTACCCTTCGTAATGTTTTATTATTTTATGCGATTTTTCGTATTAAGAAGACATTAGACATTCTACCACTAATATATAATTTATACCAAAGTTAAACCGTTTTCTATAAATAATAATGTAATTAGGAAAACACTTTTTGAACGGATTAAAGCTATGTATTATTATTAAAATTATTACCTATTATAAATGATTAACTTATAATTATTTACATAATTCTAAATTTTAAATGTTTTCCGACGTTTCGCGTGCTTTTCAGCATGCGTGGTCACGGTGACGTGAAGTTTTTAATCATAATTTATAGCTTTAATCCGTTCAAAAAGTGTTTTTCTTAATGTGTAAAAGCTATTTTAATAAAAGACAATAATAATGAAATTAACAAGAAATAAGACGAGAAGACAAGGTAGACAGTTTCGAAGGTCAAAATGAAAGCCATAACTGGGACTAAATATTGACAAGGAATTCTCAAAACAGAGCAGAGTGGAAAGAAATTGAGGAGGCCTTTAGCAAAGCTGGGCAAACAGATGGGGTGTCATCGAGACACTAGAGTCACTAGTTTAAGATTATTTATGTAAAATTCTGTCTGAATAAAAGCTTATATTATTATTATTAGACATTCTACCACTAATGTAACATTTATACCAATATTAAACCGTTTTATACAAATAATCATAATTCATTCCAATTAGATAATACAGCTCAATTTTAGTTACTACAACATAAGAATAATTTTATTACCAACATCTATAGCAAATATAAATAAATAAGTTAATAGAAAACACTTATTCAACGGATTGAAGTTATGTATTATTATAAACTTATATATATAAGATGACGTCATCTTTTAGTCGATATGAACTCCAGGGAAATAAATACAGATAATATAACTTTCTCTACAGCTGTGATACTTTTTGACATTCAACATCTTTTGTCTTCAGTCACCGTGACCACGCACGCTGTAGGGCACGCGAAACGTCGGAAAAAAAATTAAAATTATGTAAAATAATTATAAAATTATAATAATACATAACTTCAATATGTTGAAAAAGTGTTTTCTTTAAATGTTTCTTTAAATGGTTAACAAGTTATTTTAATAAAAGACCATACTAAATAAATTAATAGCCTACATATACACTTTTCCTAAGAGTCGACAAGCGTACGTACAAAATAAGATTCGTATGGAACGAATGGGCACTCAGCAATCTTATACCCTCTTGTCCACATATAATTAATTGAAGCCACTTCCAAACATCTGTACATATATATCAGATAACAAATGCTGTTTTCATCAAGAGATTGATTGGTTTAAAAGAAAACTTTATATATAGTATACGTATATAATAAAAACCAGTGGCGCTACAACCTTTTTATGGTGTGGGCCTCAGATTTCTATATATATCTTCCTCCCTACTTGCCTATCAATAAAAGGCAAGTAGGTGATCAACGTCCTGTGAGTGACACACAACGTCGACTTTATGGATCTAAGGGAAGCCGGTTTCCTCACCATCTTTCCTTCACCGTTCGAGCTAATGTTAAGACAGTCAGACAGAAAGTCCATTACTGTACAACCGGGGATCGAATCCATGACCTGTGGGATGAGAGCTGTACGCTGAAGCCATTGGCCAACACTGCTCATACGTATATATATATATATATATATATATATATACAGTATGAAATACAATTGTTTTGTGCTGTCTGTAAGCTTAGATCTCTTATCCTGATTCTACAAGAACGCAGCCGCGCGTAGCTGAAGCTAGTTAAACCAGAAAAAGGTTATAGTTTTTTTATCCACTTATGTTTTTTATCCTGTTATGGGAAATGCGGTGAATGTAGTGTTTCAGTATTTACTATAATACATAATTTATTTATTTAGGAAAGTACAGTTACAGTTTACACACTATAAACATAAAGATATTTTTTAAGCTGAACGCCCGAACAGGAACAAAAAACAAACTAAACTAAAAAAAAGATAATTGAAAAACAAAAAGTGCACATGAATCACGATAATTTAAGCCTCACGTAAGTTAGTAAGTAAGAAAGTTAGGGATACGATGTGGACAGGGTATGTTAATAGAGAATAAATTTAAAGGAAGATAGAGAAGGAGCTAAGCGGATAGAGACGGGAAGTAAATTCCATTGTCTCACTGCAAAGATCTTAAAGGATTCGCCAAATCCGCCAACCTATTTATAAAATTAAAAATGATTTAGAAAACCGACTTCAAATAGCTATGAAGATCATCTAAGATTATAGATGTCTCAGAGACCAGGTGGATAGTTGAAAATACATCTAAAATAATCTAGATAGTAGACTTTTAGTTTTAAAGAAATTATCGACACATAGCAACTAAACACACGTTCTTTGAAACCCATTATGCATATATGGAAACTCTGTAAGTCAAAAATTGAAATATGACATACGCGAGTCTCGCTTGTGTATGTTCCTATAGGCTCTATTAACAGTGTTTTATATATCTTGTAAAATAAAACATAAATTTAATGTAAAATACACAACCTTTTCGGTCTAAGCTTCATTCGTAATCATTTGTTTTTTCTGACCGGCGGCCAGAGGAATGAGATACACACTGAAGCCAGTTTGAAAGTCTTGAAATTTATATTGAAAAAACCCCATATTAATTGACATTCAAAAACATAATTATTTTATTATACAATAAACTATACAACTGTGATAAATAATTAATTTCATTTTAGTGAAACACATTTGGTAAGATGTATGCATGTGTTTTAAAATCAATATGATGTATTATATAACTTTGAAGTCAAAACATTGTCATCTCATAATTTTAAAACATTTACAAGAGAATAGGGTTACAACATGCGATAAATTTCTTTCATGTCACCGTTGAGAATATCCACGAAAGCAATTACAGAATGCAATCTTTTTGCTCTCCGTCGTTTTGTGACAAACCTAATCGCTTACTTGAAGTTTTATTTTTCTTGGCTTTTTCCGAGTTATATAACCTTACATTTGTTACATATTTATATATATTCTAATTATTAACTAAGAATATGTTAGCAATTATCGCACACTTTAAGTCAGAATGAGCCCTTTAGTTTTTTCCACATTCATAAATTGTAATACAACATTCTTGTTTCCGATATTGTTCAAACAGAGAAGAACATTTTATTGAAGTTTGTATTGAAGTATCACTTAGATTTATGAACCCAAAAGCTAAGTTAGTTTTTATTAGTTATAAGCTCATATTTTAAACGATTAAATTCAGTTGTTACCTAGCTTCAAACAAAGTGTTTAATTTATCTGAACAAGTCTAAAACAACTGCCATCACACTCAACTCCCGTCATAATTTTTTTTATTATAAATTTTAAGGTCTAAGATCGTAATGGAGAATTTCTGTTATTTTATTATATTTAAAAGTGAATCGCAGGTGACAAAGTCTTTACGTATAGAAAAAGAGTATTTACGATAAATAATTGTGTTTTTTTTTATGGACAATATATTGAATTGTTGTAATATCTCAATCTCATCCCAACAAATCAAATCGGTAACTATGTTTACGTATGAACGTTAATATTTAAAAAAAAACATGACACCGACTTTCAGAGTTGCAAGAAATTAGCGTTTATTAAAAGGCCAGCAACCGCACTTACAAGCTTTCTGACTATGTAAGTGTCCATCCGGTATCACTTTAATCAGGTGAACATGTTTACCCGTTGTTATAAATATACATTACATTTTTGAGCAGCTTCTAATTATATTTACTATATAAAATTAAATGCTTTAAATTTGTTTTGACATTCCAAAGTGTATAAGAAATATACAAATAATATGTAAAACTCTTAATGTATAAATATAAAACTAAATGTTTATTCAAAGTCATTTGAGATTATACGAGACTTAAGCTTACTTAATAATGACTAAAAAAAACATTGGCATAATTACCCAAAGTGAGTTTTGGCCTCCGACACGAGAGAACGTCAACTTCGACGACATTGTACTGATGCTTGCCAGCTGGAGCTTCTGACCCTCCAACCTCCGTCTTCCTCAGGCTCAGGCTCTACCAATTCTCTTTTTTGATCGACCCTATATCATGGGTCTTATTTTAGATTCAGAGTTTCATACTCCTAGGTAGTAATTTGAATAATAATAATATTCTATATATGAAATATAATATTTTAATAATATAATTATTAGTCCAGTGTTATCTTTCCCAGTCAAGCAACGCCAATGCAGGTCGGCCGCAGACCAGGCGGAAAATAATAAACGGCTAAAAGTTTTTCTTCTAACATCTATTGGAGTTGGGACTGTTAGTCCTTGGAGTTCAAATGCACAGGCGCTAATTAAAGATTTAAGTTGGCACCTGGTAGATAGTACTGGTGACCCCAGAGCTGGTGCTTTCTTCGCTCAACGAATAAGTATCTCAATACAGCGAGGAAATGCTGCCAGCGTTAAAAGTCGCGTCCTATGTTTTAAAATTAGTTTTTATTTTCATTTTAATATTTTTTAATTATTTTATTTTTACTATGTAGTTTAAGAAAATTGTAAATAAACAGTAAATATAAAGTATATATTTTATTCTTGTTTTTAATTATATAATTTAGTTTTACCCAATACTCGAACGTTAAGCAAAATAAAAACTATAAAATAATTAAATCACTGGTTACGGGATAAGGGATGTAATAATATTATTTTATAGCTAAAGAAAAATAATTTAATAATATAGAAAAAGAAAATTACATTTACGAAAAATGCAAGCTTGTAAAGCGAACGAAATTACATTGAAAATACAATTTGCATAAATTAAGTTCCGAAATTGCACAATGTACACTTTAAATTTATCGTACCAGTATTAAATATATTTTGAAACCTTAACTAAAAATTTAATGACAAGCGTAAAATTTGATAGAAATTGACGAAAAAAGCGTATATCTTTCAGTATTTAATAATAATACCAATGTAATGACAGCCTATGTCATATACAAGTTGGCCAGCCTATTAGACAATTTGTTTATAATACGTTAATGTGTTTTTTGTCTGCTTAGACTTAAGTTCCTTCTATCAAGTAACTGTCAATTGCAAAACGTTTTCAGTTTCTATTTTCAATTACAATATAAATACACTTAATTCCATCTCAAATTCCACCAAATCAAAAGCGGGATGATACATCATACAAAAATTACCTCGCAGGCAAATGAAACAAAATAACAATTTGGTCTGGTTAATACAAAATAAACATTACGAAATTGCTGAGTAATTTGTTATTTCAGAATAGATAAAAGGGAGCTTCATTGAGTTGAGAGTTTTTAAGCCATTTTTTGCTGCCCCACTATGTCAGTCCAAAGGTGGATTCAAGACATGATCTCTTGATGGCCTCACTACTTTTAGTAAAAAATACTGACAGCGTGACTACGCGAATTCAAGATGCACCCTTATTGCCTTAGATGTATTATTGTTATGTATTATATTAGTTAATTTACGGAATTTAAAGGTAAAATAAGATCAGTACAATATGGACAATTTATTAGATTGATAGAATTTATATAATCTTGCTAGAATGAGACTCTCGATAGCACGTGAAGTCAAAGGCCAACTGGAATTAATCAATTATCCAGTGTTCTTTATGTAAGAACATTGACAGCTAGACATAACATTTATTACTAACACAAAATACTAGGAATGAGTTACATTTTAAGTGTGTAATGTGTGTGTTGTGGTTGTAACCGGCCCTGGCTCAACATGATGATCATTTTGTCAGAGACGACAATAGTTAGTTAGCGCCTCAGACGCAAAAAAATGTGTGCACTACACACGTAACAAGTGAAACTTCTTTATGACCTTATTTTTCGAAATATGATCTACTTTATGCAACTTTACAGAAATTGGTTGAATAAAGTTAAATTAGATAAAGTTTCACAAAAGGCTTTTATTATCATAGACATAAATTTTAATAATACAATTATTTCAATTTACCTTATTAGTACTAAGATTAATTTTAATGGAATTATTATTATCATTGTTATCGTTATTATATATTTTTGTTATTAATGGCTTCGAATCTCTTCGAATAAACCGTGGAAGGGACAAGAAAAAGATGACATGAAACCGAAAAATGTGACCGTATTTTTTTACCAATGCTAATAAAGCAGTTTCACTTCAATAAAAATAATGTAATAATAATAATTCCATTATTAGTATAACAAATCAGTTGATTCTTTAGAACTTTGCATCAATTTTGATATAATTGATTTTGTTCATAGAACCGAACAGGAAATTGTTCATATACATTTAGAATTCTGCATTTTAAATAGACAAGTATCGGATCCGGAAATAAATTAGTACAGATATTTGCTAAATTCTTTTGAATGCAGTGGTTTTTACATAGATACAAAAGAAGCTAAATTGCAAAGATAAGTTTGCCAAGTAGTTTATAGTTCACTGCATTCAGACTTTTGTTATTAATTCTTGACCCACTTAACTTAAAAGTTCATGAAAACATATTTTAGTTAGAAATATTAAAATGCCTTGCGGCTTCGTTATAGATGTTTTTTGTGCGTATAAATGTGTTCATTTCTGGTATTTCTAGATAAACACCGTAGGAATTTCAATAAGGATTTTTATAGCATGACGAAATGCTACGCAGAGCCGTTGTGCATTGGATTCTCCGCAAGAGGGTTATGAACTTCCGGAATTATTGTAAAACTGTAAGATTGTGACTTAATGTATTCTGTTACGGTTTTTTTTGTAAAATAAAACAGAATTAGCACAGGATATTTATAAAATTAACCACATTCAAGTTATCTACCACAAGTCAATATCTGAAATATAGAAACTCAGTTTTATAATTAACTTAAATAAGTTTTGGTTTATCGTACCAAACCGATTTTTATATTTAGGACATAGATTACTTGGACAACCAATTTAGGATATATCCCAAAGCTAAAAAAAGAAAAAAAAATCCTAATAATATAAACCCTAAATGAATAATTAAGGAAACCTCACAAAGTTCAAAGATTCAAAAACCTACGTGTTACACGCTGGCAGAGCCATTTAGGACTCAGCAGTTCGCGCTTCGAGTACATGGTTGATGTTGGAGTTCGATAGATCTAAGGGTTAATCTATATTATTTTACTAATTAAATGTCATAATTCAGTTGTAAATAAAAGTGATGCCCGAGTCAAGTCAGTCCTGTGTATCTCAACTACCGCAATGACGTTTGTACTGTTTATGATCTAAGAAAACTGTGATGTATTTTCTGATGATAAAAAGAGGCTAAATCACAAAAATAACCTTTATTTAATTCCAAAATTCTGTACCAACGGTATGGGTGGTCACGAACAAAGGGACCGTATACGCATTCACTATTAACTTACCAATTGTTAATAAACGGAAAGAAGATCCTGTAAGTCCTATAAGATCCTTAAAACTGCAAAAGGTTTTCATTTATAACTCCAAACCGTCAAATACACGGTTATCGCCGTCAATGTCACTCGGTTTCCACTACCCTCAACCTACAACTCATTATTAATCAAGACTCAAGATAAGTCGCTTTTAAAAATACAAATATTATTCTACAATTTCCTACAGACCAATATCCCAAATTAAACACTAACTATCCTAAGTAAACGATACCGTTCAAATTGACAGTTAAATTGAAGCAACGTTATGAACTTTGATATTCATATCCATTTTAATTAGTAATTCATTAATAGATTCTCAATGATATGTCGTCTGTATCGGTCGCCAATATGTCTGCGCATATGCTTAAAATATACCCTTTTGTGTTGAGTTTTTTTTAAATATATTTAGCTATATATTTTTAATTTTAACACCATACACTGCGACGATATTACAATCATATTCCCAAGCAGACGCCCGATTGAAACCCGCAAAGAAACCGGAAGCGCGGCAGTCCCAAACCAACCAGGTGACGTTCAGTAGCAGGTGAGGCAAAGAGAGCTGAAAACACTTGGAGCGAGATGATATACCCTTTGCATCATCTAAGGTTTATAGAACATTAAGTCGAATGACTGTACATATTGACTAAAATAATGTTAAACCCCGAAAGCTCATAAATAAGTTTGGAAGAATTACTTCCGGTTTTTTGAAGTTAGTTAAAACTACTCGTTTTATTGTGTCGGTTTAAGTAGAATACAGTTTATGGCCGCGTATTTACTGACACTTAAAATGCAGTAAAATGTATACTGACCAACTAATATAGCATCGGAATTGCTTATCGATTCGACTTCAATGAGTATATATAAAAATGATATTTAAGGTAATGGCTTTTGATGTGAAACATATATAGCCGCACGTAAAATCGACCGCTATACGATGGTATATATATACAGCCTATATGCAGTAGTGTGTACGGTGTGGCATAAACTGAACCACAGACAGTTATATTTTTTATGTAACCGAAGTCGCTGATTAAACGAATTAAGTAGTCACGATTTGAAATAAATTCGTAATTTTTTGTATTTAATGAAAATAAATGTTTATTCAATAAATAGTCATCGATATCTGGAAAAAAATCGTAATATTTTATTTTATCATTATGACATATTTAGTTCCTATCACAATATTTTCTTTTCTGCATATTACTTTTACAAAAAACTAACCTTGGAGTTCAGACAAGTCTCACTCGAATTTTGTCGTTTAACAATAAGCAAAAAAATTCTAGGAAAATTTAAATCTAGAAGTGCTTTAAAATTTATCGTAACGTTTACCATGATTATCATGTATATTAGAAAATATATATTGCTATAGTAGCATATGTGATGTGAAGTTTATTAAATAAATAAATTGTAGAATATAAAATGCTATAATGTATTGAAACGAAACAAGAAATCCTCGCAGTTATCATAAAACTTCGATTTATATGAAGCCAATTTACGACCAGTGAAAAATATTTAACAAATATCGTTTAATGGAATTAGAATTAGAGCGTATAACTTTATATGTTGAGTGTTTTTAAAAAGGAGGGATATGTATGTTCTAAATAATGTAATATATTATGAATTAATCAGGGATTAGAAGTAGGATAACTATAGCCAACTGCGACCACATTATTGTCCATATGTACAGTCAAAATCTGTTATAGCGACATCGATGGAACTTATATTTGGTCGTATAAACCGATAGTCGTAACAGCCGATGACGTTGTTACTAAGTGCATAATACTTTTGTTTTTTACATACATATATAAGCGGTATGTAGTTCAGAACTATAGTCTTTTTTAAATTCTAATTTACTATAACATTTATAATGTGAATTAGTTTTTTCAAGTTATATTACTTGATTTAAAACATGTTCATTTGTTTTTTTTACTTGAAAATACAACCAATATTTTTATATATAAGCTGAATATGAAATAACCTACAATATGTAGATTATAACTAAACGTTTAATGACCAAGCTACAGTCGTACTTATATTCAAACTTAACTGCGGTACTGGGACAATGTGGCGCTGCATTATAGAACTGAAGCATGTAGCGTAGAGCAGTGATTATTTATTTATTAACACTCCATTTTATTACTATATAAAAATTAAACATAATTAAATGAAAAGGAGGGCAACTGGTGGCCTTATCCCTTTCAAATGATCGCTTCCGGGTAACCACTATGGGAAGAGAAAAAAAATGTATTTAATTATTAAGACAAAACTAAGCAGGAACAAAAAACGAACTGAACTAAAAAGCATACATGAAAAATAAAAAGTACACATGAATCACGACAATTTAAGATCAGTCTCACGTCAGTAAGTAGTTAGTACTAAAGTTAGGGATACGATGTGGACTGATAATGTTTGTACAGAAGAAATTAAAAGAAAGGAGAAGAAAAGAAAGAATATGTAAAAACTATGTTAATAAAAGTCATTATCCTAATCTTCAGTTAATTTTAACCTTTTTATAGTACCAGCTATAAAATTTAATGGTTGGTAAAACATTCTTTAATATTAGTTTGGCTATAAAAACTAAGCTTGAGTTAATATCCGATTTTATTTCATTCGAATGGTGTTCATAATGTTGAATACTAATGAAATGTGGTTCCATTTTAATATTAAATGCGGGCTGTGAACAGTATATTGAGAAATATTATTTCTTAATCATCCTATTTGTCAATATAAATAAAACCTTTATATAATATTAAAATAAATCACTCAATGGGGCCGATAATCAATCAACTTTTTTGTGTATCTATTTTATGATCACTTGTAAATCTAATAGGCAGGTGACTGATCAACCTCATGTGTTTAACACACACCTTCGATGTTTTAGGTCTGAGGCGGTCTCACGATGTATTCCTTCACCGTTCAAGCGAATGTTAAATGTGCACATAAAAAGTCCATTCGTGCACAGCCGGGGTTCGTACCTGCGACCTCAGGGGTGTGAGTCGAGTTTATGTCTTTATATTTTCAAATAAATTGTTGTCATTTAAAGTCCCTGCGTTTTATAATTTTTTTAAGGGGTATTTATACAATTTTAAACATTGTTAACCGACTTACCAATATAGTAGATTATATCATTGGATATTTGTATATGGTGATCTTTTTACTTTTATAAGCACGTGTACTAAGCTTTGTAAGTATATATATTTGTATTTTTTCCTAATACAAATACTTTTCCCTCGTTTGGTATTATTCTATATAGAAGTATTTTCTTATATAAAAAATAGTCCTTTTGTGTCTGACACATTCGTGGAGCTTCTAAAATATACAATTATTAAAATGAGATTGTATTGTATCTGGGAAAGAATGTTTATTTTTGTCGGCATCTGTTATGATGGTAATAGCAGAAAAAATATGAACAAGCGTGTTTATTCAGTTGTTACGTTTCATGAGATAATTGTGGATTTTAATCATTTTTTTTTTGTAAATTACAAGATTATCAAATTCCAGCGCATATGGGACTTCAAAACTTACCTTGACCTAATGTCCTATGATCCCTCCATGGGACAAAGCTTTTCGTCACCAGGGCCGGCGACGTTCGAACCTCTTGTTAAAACAGTGCCAGGACTTACCTTTATATACAACAACTGAACTTATTATTAACTGACTTGAAATGAAATATGCTTCTTAGTGAGTTTTATTTGTTATGATTACGTTTATAACATGAAACAGGCCTGATCTTACTTAGATTTAAGCACAAACCAAACTTGTCTCCTGAGATTTACCATACAATTTATGAGTGTACTACATTAATAAATGTAAGTAATTCTATTGTAATGTTTTGTAGATTTGTATAGCTATTGTATGACAATTGTATTGTAGATTTTGACTTAATAATGAAGTTCATCAGCCTGTCGTGGCCCAGTTTGCCGGAATCTTGATGTGTGTATTCTGATTAGGAAAGAGCTAATAGGAAACATTTTTATAATAGCGTCTGACTATATTTAAGACCATAGATAATATTTAGTTATGATTTTTTGTTACAAACGTATAAAATACTACTAGCACAAATATTTTTTGACTACATAGTAATCTAAAAAAAACTTAAACTTCAGAAATATAAATTTAACTAAACCTTGTTTGTAAAAAAATGTTTTGAAAGTTATTTAATTTGAGAATATACAATTAATAACGTATAGTATTGCCTTTTGTTAACATAGCTTTTACACATTTAGAAAACGCTTTTTAATCGAATTGAAGCTATGTATTATTATTATAAATTTATATACATAAATTTAAATTTAGTTTATTATGCAAATAATTATAAGTTTATAATAATAATACATAGCTTCAATCCGATTAAAAAGTGTTTTCTTAATAATATATAAAAAAAATTCTACAAATAACAAATGTTACAGAAAAACCTTATACTATAGTTATCCAAGAAAATAATATAATATTCAGCCAATAGCTCCGTCTATATGACCAAGAAACGATTTCAAAACTATAAAATTTGAATACATTTATGTAAATTAGATTTTATATGTTCATTTCAATTTTGTACATCTTTGTCTTCGGTCTGTATAAAATAATCTTGAAGACGATGTAGTGGTTAATAATTGATAAGAAAAAAACATTTATTTTTATATTATTTTATTATATATTATTTTTAAGAGTAGTAAACGACTATTAAAACGTGGGAGAAGCAGGGACGATGGATGGTGGAAGCTGACAATAGATCCAAATGGAAAGTTCCGGCGTAAGCCTTTACCCAAAAGTGGTCCATACTGCAAAACACACAGAAACGGTAACAATAACTAACGTTAATTAACAGTTTATTAACAAAACGTGTATCCATTTTTATATGAAATTTGTAACAGTTTGGAATTAAAGTGGTTTTATTTCTATTTATTCTAGTTATTTTTCAGTAAAAACGCGTTTCAGGATAAACAAAAACAGTATTACAAAACTTCTAGCCTGGTTAGATTATAAGTTCATTTCATTTACAGTGCTGAACTTGCGTTATCTACAAATTAATATAAATAATAATATTAATATAAATGTTGTGCATACTTGTCATTGATAGACTTGCACGTATTGTGTTCTTTTTACGTCGTGTTTGTTTTGTGTGTCTTTTTAAGTGTTTGTTAGTGTGCTTTTTAAAATAATTAAAAATATATCATTAGAGCAGTGTTCGCCATGTGGTTCGCTTGCGACTCTCTTCCCATCATCCCGAGATTACCGGCAATGGAATATCTAACCGTGGGCACATTTAACATTGGTTCGGTGCTTCACAGCGGTGAAGAAAAACATCGTGAGAAAATCAGCACGCCTTATCAAAAAAAAAAACTACGGCGTGCGGAACGGGAGGCTGATCACCTACATTAAATTGATAAAATATCATGAAATAGATTGAGAAATGTGACGCCCGCGATATTTAACGCCACATATTTATTTTTATTTTTTATAATTATGATGAATTGTTATTTTCAGACAAATATAACAATTGCAAAGGAACTTCAGTAAATGTAGTTGAGAAGTAACAATGTTTAATGTGAGAAGTAGACTTATTAATCATGAATCCTATTTATATTCACTCACCTGTAGTACATTAACATATCTGCTAATGTTTTATTTTAATGTGTAGTACGGCTGTAATTCAAATGCAAATATTGATAAGGATTATTGGAGTAAATGTCACCTTTGATTAGGGTAGCTATGACTACTTCTTAAGCGAACTATATATAACTCACACAAAGTGTGTAATCAAGAGGCAAGACCTGTCATTAGGACACAATATTTTAGCTTATCGATATATACAAATTATTTTTACTAAGCTATTTACTATAGTAATCGATATTATCTTATGCTAATGTATAAGGCAGACGCATTGCTGCGTAGTTTCATAATTTTTATCATACAAGTAAATGAGTAGTCTACACTAATCAAACACCATTTCAAATAATAATTTATTGAATTAACCAGGCTATCATAACTTGATAATTGTGCCACAAGCACAACCGGAGTTCAAAGAGCCAACGTACAAGTAAAACCGTACGTACGGTTTTTTGTTTCCCCACGAATCAAACCAAAAACCTCCTCTTGATATTAATCTAATAACAAACATTGGATATGGTCCTGGGTTGGAGGGAGCCTTATCTACAAGCGACAACCATATTACTAGTAACATTTAGCAAATACATCACTACTAACTAAATTTCAAACGGAAATTAAATATTTTTATTAACATGTACACAAATTATATTACGGCCATAGGCGCAGAGGCAATGAGAGCTTTAAGAAAGTGATCGTGGTTAGTAACTCTAAAGGCTAAAGACCAAGCCATTCACCAATTAGATGGACCGATCTAGTGAAAGACTCATCGTTCTTAAAACTATGCATAAGAGAGCTCTGGACAAGAAGTCGTTGTAAACTGATTATCCGCTTCATATGTTTCCTGGCTGATCACGACGCTCAGCCATGAGCTACCAACTGGAGAGAGAGAGAGAAATATAACTACATTTCAAACGGAAATTAAATATTTTTATTAACATGTACACAAATTATATTACGGCCATAGGCGCAGAGGCAATGAGAGCTTTAAGAAAGTGATCGTGGTTAGTAACTCTAAAGGCTAAAGACCAAGCCATTCACCAATTAGATGGACCGATCTAGTGAAAGACTCATCGTTCTTAAAACTATGCATAAGAGAGCTCTGGACAAGAAGTCGATGGAAACTTATTATCCGCTTCATATGTTTCCTGGCTGATCACGACGCTCAGCCATGAGCTACCAACTGGAGAGAGAGAGAGAAATATAACTACATTTCAAACGGAAATTAAATATTTTTATTAACATGTACACAAATTATATTACGGCCATAGGCGCAGAGGCAATGAGAGCTTTAAGAAAGTGATCGTGGTTAGTAACTCTAAAGGCTAAAGACCAAGCCATTCACCAATTAGATGGACCGATCTAGTGAAAGACTCATCGTTCTTAAAACTATGCATAAGAGAGCTCTGGACAAGAAGTCGTTGTAAACTGATTATCCGCTTCATATGTTTCCTGGCTGATCACGACGCTCAGCCATGAGCTACCAACTGGAGAGAGAGAGAGAAATATAACTACATTTCAAACGGAAATTAAATATTTTTATTAACATGTACACAAATTATATTACGGCCATAAGCGTAGAGGCGATGAGAGCTTTAAGAAAGTGATCGTGGTTAGTAACTCTAAAGGCTAAAGACCAAGCCATTCACCAATTAGATGGACCGATCTAGTGAAAGACTCATCGTTCTTAAAACTATGCATAAGAGAGCTCTGGACAAGAAGTCGTTGTAAACTGATTATCCGCTTCATATGTTTCCTGGCTGATCACGACGCTCAGCCATGAGCTACCAACTGGAGAGAGAGAGAGAAATATAACTACATTTCAAACGGAAATTAAATATTTTTATTAACATGTACACAAATTATATTACGGCCATAAGCGTAGAGGCGATGAGAGCTTTAAGAAAGTGATCGTGGTTAGTAACTCTAAAGGCTAAAGACCAAGCCATTCACCAATTAGATGGACCGATCTAGTGAAAGACTCATCGTTCTTAAAACTATGCATAAGAGAGCTCTGGACAAGAAGTCGATGGAAACTTATTATCCGCTTCATATGTTTCCTGGCTGATCACGACGCTCAGCCATGAGCTACCAACTGGAGAGAGAGAGAGAAATATAACTACATTTCAAACGGAAATTAAATAATTTTATTAACATGTACACAAATTATATTACGGCCATAGGCGCAGAGGCAATGAGAGCTTTAAGAAAGTGATCGTGGTTAGTAACTCTAAAGGCTAAAGACCAAGCCATTCACCAATTAGATGGACCGATCTAGTGAAAGACTCATCGTTCTTAAAACTATGCATAAGAGAGCTCTGGACAAGAAGTCGATGGAAACTTATTATCCGCTTCATATGTTTCCTGGCTGATCACGACGCTCAGCCATGAGCTACCAACTGGAGAGAGAGAGAGAAATATAACTACATTTCAAACGGAAATTAAATATTTTTATTAACATGTACACAAATTATATTACGGCCATAGGCGCAGAGGCAATGAGAGCTTTAAGAAAGTGATCGTGGTTAGTAACTCTAAAGGCTAAAGACCAAGCCATTCACCAATTAGATGGACCGATCTAGTGAAAGACTCATCGTTCTTAAAACTATGCATAAGAGAGCTCTGGACAAGAAGTCGATGGAAACTTATTATCCGCTTCATATGTTTCCTGGCTGATCACGACGCTCAGCCATGAGCTACCAACTGGAGAGAGAGAGAGAAATATAACTACATTTCAAACGGAAATTAAATATTTTTATTAACATGTACACAAATTATATTACGGCCATAGGCGCAGAGGCAATGAGAGCTTTAAGAAAGTGATCGTGGTTAGTAACTCTAAAGGCTAAAGACCAAGCCATTCACCAATTAGATGGACCGATCTAGTGAAAGACTCATCGTTCTTAAAACTATGCATAAGAGAGCTCTGGACAAGAAGTCGATGGAAACTTATTATCCGCTTCATATGTTTCCTGGCTGATCACGACGCTCAGCCATGAGCTACCAACTGGAGAGAGAGAGAGAAATATAACTACATTTCAAACGGAAATTAAATATTTTTATTAACATGTACACAAATTATATTACGGCCATAGGCGCAGAGGCAATGAGAGCTTTAAGAAAGTGATCGTGGTTAGTAACTCTAAAGGCTAAAGACCAAGCCATTCACCAATTAGATGGACCGATCTAGTGAAAGACTCATCGTTCTTAAAACTATGCATAAGAGAGCTCTGGACAAGAAGTCGATGGAAACTTATTATCCGCTTCATATGTTTCCTGGCTGATCACGACGCTCAGCCATGAGCTACCAACTGGAGAGAGAGAGAGAAATATAACTACATTTCAAACGGAAATTAAATATTTTTATTAACATGTACACAAATTATATTACGGCCATAGGCGCAGAGGCAATGAGAGCTTTAAGAAAGTGATCGTGGTTAGTAACTCTAAAGGCTAAAGACCAAGCCATTCACCAATTAGATGGACCGATCTAGTGAAAGACTCATCGTTCTTAAAACTATGCATAAGAGAGCTCTGGACAAGAAGTCGTTGTAAACTGATTATCCGCTTCATATGTTTCCTGGCTGATCACGACGCTCAGCCATGAGCTACCAACTGGAGAGAGAGAGAGAAATATAACTACATTTCAAACGGAAATTAAATATTTTTATTAACATGTACACAAATTATATTACGGCCATAGGCGCAGAGGCAATGAGAGCTTTAAGAAAGTGATCGTGGTTAGTAACTCTAAAGGCTAAAGACCAAGCCATTCACCAATTAGATGGACCGATCTAGTGAAAGACTCATCGTTCTTAAAACTATGCATAAGAGAGCTCTGGACAAGAAGTCGATGGAAACTTATTATCCGCTTCATATGTTTCCTGGCTGATCACGACGCTCAGCCATGAGCTACCAACTGGAGAGAGAGAGAGAAATATAACTACATTTCAAACGGAAATTAAATATTTTTATTAACATGTACACAAATTATATTACGGCCATAGGCGCAGAGGCAATGAGAGCTTTAAGAAAGTGATCGTGGTTAGTAACTCTAAAGGCTAAAGACCAAGCCATTCACCAATTAGATGGACCGATCTAGTGAAAGACTCATCGTTCTTAAAACTATGCATAAGAGAGCTCTGGACAAGAAGTCGTTGTAAACTGATTATCCGCTTCATATGTTTCCTGGCTGATCACGACGCTCAGCCATGAGCTACCAACTGGAGAGAGAGAGAGAAATATAACTACATTTCAAACGGAAATTAAATATTTTTATTAACATGTACACAAATTATATTACGGCCATAAGCGTAGAGGCGATGAGAGATTTAAGAAAGTGATCGTGGTTAGTAACTCTAAAGGCTAAAGACCAAGCCATTCACCAATTAGATGGACCGATCTAGTGAAAGACTCATCGTTCTTAAAACTATGCATAAGAGAGCTCTGGACAAGAAGTCGTTGTAAACTGATTATCCGCTTCATATGTTTCCTGGCTGATCACGACGCTCAGCCATGAGCTACCAACTGGAGAGAGAGAGAGAAATATAACTACATTTCAAACGGAAATTAAATAATTTTATTAACATGTACACAAATTATATTACGGCCATAGGCGCAGAGGCAATGAGAGCTTTAAGAAAGTGATCGTGGTTAGTAACTCTAAAGGCTAAAGACCAAGCCATTCACCAATTAGATGGACCGATCTAGTGAAAGACTCATCGTTCTTAAAACTATGCATAAGAGAGCTCTGGACAAGAAGTCGATGGAAACTTATTATCCGCTTCATATGTTTCCTGGCTGATCACGACGCTCAGCCATGAGCTACCAACTGGAGAGAGAGAGAGAAATATAACTACATTTCAAACGGAAATTAAATAATTTTATTAACATGTACACAAATTATATTACGGCCATAGGCGCAGAGGCAATGAGAGCTTTAAGAAAGTGATCGTGGTTAGTAACTCTAAAGGCTAAAGACCAAGCCATTCACCAATTAGATGGACCGATCTAGTGAAAGACTCATCGTTCTTAAAACTATGCATAAGAGAGCTCTGGACAAGAAGTCGATGGAAACTTATTATCCGCTTCATATGTTTCCTGGCTGATCACGACGCTCAGCCATGAGCTACCAACTGGAGAGAGAGAGAGAAATATAACTACATTTCAAACGGAAATTAAATATTTTTATTAACATGTACACAAATTATATTACGGCCATAGGCGCAGAGGCAATGAGAGCTTTAAGAAAGTGATCGTGGTTAGTAACTCTAAAGGCTAAAGACCAAGCCATTCACCAATTAGATGGACCGATCTAGTGAAAGACTCATCGTTCTTAAAACTATGCATAAGAGAGCTCTGGACAAGAAGTCGATGGAAACTTATTATCCGCTTCATATGTTTCCTGGCTGATCACGACGCTCAGCCATGAGCTACCAACTGGAGAGAGAGAGAGAAATATAACTACATTTCAAACGGAAATTAAATATTTTTATTAACATGTACACAAATTATATTACGGCCATAGGCGCAGAGGCAATGAGAGCTTTAAGAAAGTGATCGTGGTTAGTAACTCTAAAGGCTAAAGACCAAGCCATTCACCAATTAGATGGACCGATCTAGTGAAAGACTCATCGTTCTTAAAACTATGCATAAGAGAGCTCTGGACAAGAAGTCGATGGAAACTTATTATCCGCTTCATATGTTTCCTGGCTGATCACGACGCTCAGCCATGAGCTACCAACTGGAGAGAGAGAGAGAAATATAACTACATTTCAAACGGAAATTAAATATTTTTATTAACATGTACACAAATTATATTACGGCCATAGGCGCAGAGGCAATGAGAGCTTTAAGAAAGTGATCGTGGTTAGTAACTCTAAAGGCTAAAGACCAAGCCATTCACCAATTAGATGGACCGATCTAGTGAAAGACTCATCGTTCTTAAAACTATGCATAAGAGAGCTCTGGACAAGAAGTCGATGGAAACTTATTATCCGCTTCATATGTTTCCTGGCTGATCACGACGCTCAGCCATGAGCTACCAACTGGAGAGAGAGAGAGAAATATAACTACATTTCAAACGGAAATTAAATATTTTTATTAACATGTACACAAATTATATTACGGCCGTAGGCGCAGAGGCAATGAGAGCTTTAAGAAAGTGATCGTGGTTAGTAACTCTAAAGGCTAAAGACCAAGCCATTCAACAATTAGATGGACCGATCTAGTGAAAGACTCATCGTTCTTAAAACTATGCATAAGAGAGCTCTGGACAAGAAGTCGTTGTAAACTGATTATCCGCTTCATATGTTTCCTGGCTGATCACGACGCTCAGCCATGAGCTACCAACTGGAGAGAGAGAGAGAAATATAACTACATTTCAAACGGAAATTAAATATTTTTATTAACATGTACACAAATTATATTACGGCCATAGGCGCAGAGGCAATGAGAGCTTTAAGAAAGTGATCGTGGTTAGTAACTCTAAAGGCTAAAGACCAAGCCATTCACCAATTAGATGGACCGATCTAGTGAAAGACTCATCGTTCTTAAAACTATGCATAAGAGAGCTCTGGACAAGAAGTCGTTGTAAACTGATTATCCGCTTCATATGTTTCCTGGCTGATCACGACGCTCAGCCATGAGCTACCAACTGGAGAGAGAGAGAGAAATATAACTACATTTCAAACGGAAATTAAATATTTTTATTAACATGTACACAAATTATATTACGGCCGTAGGCGCAGAGGCAATGAGAGCTTTAAGAAAGTGATCGTGGTTAGTAACTCTAAAGGCTAAAGACCAAGCCATTCACCAATTAGATGGACCGATCTAGTGAAAGACTCATCGTTCTTAAAACTATGCATAAGAGAGCTCTGGACAAGAAGTCGTTGTAAACTGATTATCCGCTTCATATGTTTCCTGGCTGATCACGACGCTCAGCCATGAGCTACCAACTGGAGAGAGAGAGAGAAATATAACTACATTTCAAACGGAAATTAAATATTTTTATTAACATGTACACAAATTATATTACGGCCATAAGCGTAGAGGCGATGAGAGCTTTAAGAAAGTGATCGTGGTTAGTAACTCTAAAGGCTAAAGACCAAGCCATTCACCAATTAGATGGACCGATCTAGTGAAAGACTCATCGTTCTTAAAACTATGCATAAGAGAGCTCTGGACAAGAAGTCGTTGTAAACTGATTATCCGCTTCATATGTTTCCTGGCTGATCACGACGCTCAGCCATGAGCTACCAACTGGAGAGAGAGAGAGAAATATAACTACATTTCAAACGGAAATTAAATATTTTTATTAACATGTACACAAATTATATTACGGCCATAGGCGCAGAGGCAATGAGAGCTTTAAGAAAGTGATCGTGGTTAGTAACTCTAAAGGCTAAAGACCAAGCCATTCACCAATTAGATGGACCGATCTAGTGAAAGACTCATCGTTCTTAAAACTATGCATAAGAGAGCTCTGGACAAGAAGTCGTTGTAAACTGATTATCCGCTTCATATGTTTCCTGGCTGATCACGACGCTCAGCCATGAGCTACCAACTGGAGAGAGAGAGAGAAATATAACTACATTTCAAACGGAAATTAAATATTTTTATTAACATGTACACAAATTATATTACGGCCATAGGCGCAGAGGCAATGAGAGCTTTAAGAAAGTGATCGTGGTTAGTAACTCTAAAGGCTAAAGACCAAGCCATTCACCAATTAGATGGACCGATCTAGTGAAAGACTCATCGTTCTTAAAACTATGCATAAGAGAGCTCTGGACAAGAAGTCGATGGAAACTTATTATCCGCTTCATATGTTTCCTGGCTGATCACGACGCTCAGCCATGAGCTACCAACTGGAGAGAGAGAGAGAAATATAACTACATTTCAAACGGAAATTAAATATTTTTATTAACATGTACACAAATTATATTACGGCCGTAGGCGCAGAGGCAATGAGAGCTTTAAGAAAGTGATCGTGGTTAGTAACTCTAAAGGCTAAAGACCAAGCCATTCAACAATTAGATGGACCGATCTAGTGAAAGACTCATCGTTCTTAAAACTATGCATAAGAGAGCTCTGGACAAGAAGTCGTTGTAAACTGATTATCCGCTTCATATGTTTCCTGGCTGATCACGACGCTCAGCCATGAGCTACCAACTGGAGAGAGAGAGAGAAATATAACTACATTTCAAACGGAAATTAAATATTTTTATTAACATGTACACAAATTATATTACGGCCGTAGGCGCAGAGGCAATGAGAGCTTTAAGAAAGTGATCGTGGTTAGTAACTCTAAAGGCTAAAGACCAAGCCATTCACCAATTAGATGGACCGATCTAGTGAAAGACTCATCGTTCTTAAAACTATGCATAAGAGAGCTCTGGACAAGAAGTCGTTGTAAACTGATTATCCGCTTCATATGTTTCCTGGCTGATCACGACGCTCAGCCATGAGCTACCAACTGGAGAGAGAGAGAGAAATATAACTACATTTCAAACGGAAATTAAATATTTTTATTAACATGTACACAAATTATATTACGGCCATAGGCGCAGAGGCAATGAGAGCTTTAAGAAAGTGATCGTGGTTAGTAACTCTAAAGGCTAAAGACCAAGCCATTCACCAATTAGATGGACCGATCTAGTGAAAGACTCATCGTTCTTAAAACTATGCATAAGAGAGCTCTGGACAAGAAGTCGTTGTAAACTGATTATCCGCTTCATATGTTTCCTGGCTGATCACGACGCTCAGCCATGAGCTACCAACTGGAGAGAGAGAGAGAAATATAACTACATTTCAAACGGAAATTAAATATTTTTATTAACATGTACACAAATTATATTACGGCCGTAGGCGCAGAGGCAATGAGAGCTTTAAGAAAGTGATCGTGGTTAGTAACTCTAAAGGCTAAAGACCAAGCCATTCACCAATTAGATGGACCGATCTAGTGAAAGACTCATCGTTCTTAAAACTATGCATAAGAGAGCTCTGGACAAGAAGTCGTTGTAAACTGATTATCCGCTTCATATGTTTCCTGGCTGATCACGACGCTCAGCCATGAGCTACCAACTGGAGAGAGAGAGAGAAATATAACTACATTTCAAACGGAAATTAAATATTTTTATTAACATGTACACAAATTATATTACGGCCATAAGCGTAGAGGCGATGAGAGCTTTAAGAAAGTGATCGTGGTTAGTAACTCTAAAGGCTAAAGACCAAGCCATTCACCAATTAGATGGACCGATCTAGTGAAAGACTCATCGTTCTTAAAACTATGCATAAGAGAGCTCTGGACAAGAAGTCGATGGAAACTTATTATCCGCTTCATATGTTTCCTGGCTGATCACGACGCTCAGCCATGAGCTACCAACTGGAGAGAGAGAGAGAAATATAACTACATTTCAAACGGAAATTAAATAATTTTATTAACATGTACACAAATTATATTACGGCCATAGGCGCAGAGGCAATGAGAGCTTTAAGAAAGTGATCGTGGTTAGTAACTCTAAAGGCTAAAGACCAAGCCATTCACCAATTAGATGGACCGATCTAGTGAAAGACTCATCGTTCTTAAAACTATGCATAAGAGAGCTCTGGACAAGAAGTCGATGGAAACTTATTATCCGCTTCATATGTTTCCTGGCTGATCACGACGCTCAGCCATGAGCTACCAACTGGAGAGAGAGAGAGAAATATAACTACATTTCAAACGGAAATTAAATATTTTTATTAACATGTACACAAATTATATTACGGCCATAGGCGCAGAGGCAATGAGAGCTTTAAGAAAGTGATCGTGGTTAGTAACTCTAAAGGCTAAAGACCAAGCCATTCACCAATTAGATGGACCGATCTAGTGAAAGACTCATCGTTCTTAAAACTATGCATAAGAGAGCTCTGGACAAGAAGTCGTTGTAAACTGATTATCCGCTTCATATGTTTCCTGGCTGATCACGACGCTCAGCCATGAGCTACCAACTGGAAAGAGAGAGAGAAATATAACTACATTTCAAACGGAAATTAAATATTTTTATTAACATGTACACAAATTATATTACGGCCATAGGCGCAGAGGCAATGAGAGCTTTAAGAAAGTGATCGTGGTTAGTAACTCTAAAGGCTAAAGACCAAGCCATTCACCAATTAGATGGACCGATCTAGTGAAAGACTCATCGTTCTTAAAACTATGCATAAGAGAGCTCTGGACAAGAAGTCGATGGAAACTTATTATCCGCTTCATATGTTTCCTGGCTGATCACGACGCTCAGCCATGAGCTACCAACTGGAGAGAGAGAGAGAAATATAACTACATTTCAAACGGAAATTAAATATTTTTATTAACATGTACACAAATTATATTACGGCCATAGGCGCAGAGGCAATGAGAGCTTTAAGAAAGTGATCGTGGTTAGTAACTCTAAAGGCTAAAGACCAAGCCATTCACCAATTAGATGGACCGATCTAGTGAAAGACTCATCGTTCTTAAAACTATGCATAAGAGAGCTCTGGACAAGAAGTCGATGGAAACTTATTATCCGCTTCATATGTTTCCTGGCTGATCACGACGCTCAGCCATGAGCTACCAACTGGAGAGAGAGAGAGAAATATAACTACATTTCAAACGGAAATTAAATATTTTTATTAACATGTACACAAATTATATTACGGCCATAGGCGCAGAGGCAATGAGAGCTTTAAGAAAGTGATCGTGGTTAGTAACTCTAAAGGCTAAAGACCAAGCCATTCACCAATTAGATGGACCGATCTAGTGAAAGACTCATCGTTCTTAAAACTATGCATAAGAGAGCTCTGGACAAGAAGTCGTTGTAAACTGATTATCCGCTTCATATGTTTCCTGGCTGATCACGACGCTCAGCCATGAGCTACCAACTGGAGAGAGAGAGAGAAATATAACTACATTTCAAACGGAAATTAAATATTTTTATTAACATGTACACAAATTATATTACGGCCATAAGCGTAGAGGCGATGAGAGCTTTAAGAAAGTGATCGTGGTTAGTAACTCTAAAGGCTAAAGACCAAGCCATTCACCAATTAGATGGACCGATCTAGTGAAAGACTCATCGTTCTTAAAACTATGCATAAGAGAGCTCTGGACAAGAAGTCGTTGTAAACTGATTATCCGCTTCATATGTTTCCTGGCTGATCACGACGCTCAGCCATGAGCTACCAACTGGAGAGAGAGAGAAATATAACTACATTTCAAACGGAAATTAAATATTTTTATTAACATGTACACAAATTATATTACGGCCATAGGCGCAGAGGCAATGAGAGCTTTAAGAAAGTGATCGTGGTTAGTAACTCTAAAGGCTAAAGACCAAGCCATTCACCAATTAGATGGACCGATCTAGTGAAAGACTCATCGTTCTTAAAACTATGCATAAGAGAGCTCTGGACAAGAAGTCGTTGTAAACTGATTATCCGCTTCATATGTTTCCTGGCTGATCACGACGCTCAGCCATGAGCTACCAACTGGAGAGAGAGAGAGAAATATAACTACATTTCAAACGGAAATTAAATATTTTTATTAACATGTACACAAATTATATTACGGCCATAGGCGCAGAGGCAATGAGAGCTTTAAGAAAGTGATCGTGGTTAGTAACTCTAAAGGCTAAAGACCAAGCCATTCACCAATTAGATGGACCGATCTAGTGAAAGACTCATCGTTCTTAAAACTATGCATAAGAGAGCTCTGGACAAGAAGTCGTTGTAAACTGATTATCCGCTTCATATGTTTCCTGGCTGATCACGACGCTCAGCCATGAGCTACCAACTGGAGAGAGAGAGAGAAATATAACTACATTTCAAACGGAAATTAAATATTTTTATTAACATGTACACAAATTATATTACGGCCATAGGCGCAGAGGCAATGAGAGCTTTAAGAAAGTGATCGTGGTTAGTAACTCTAAAGGCTAAAGACCAAGCCATTCACCAATTAGATGGACCGATCTAGTGAAAGACTCATCGTTCTTAAAACTATGCATAAGAGAGCTCTGGACAAGAAGTCGTTGTAAACTGATTATCCGCTTCATATGTTTCCTGGCTGATCACGACGCTCAGCCATGAGCTACCAACTGGAGAGAGAGAGAGAAATATAACTACATTTCAAACGGAAATTAAATATTTTTATTAACATGTACACAAATTATATTACGGCCATAGGCGCAGAGGCAATGAGAGCTTTAAGAAAGTGATCGTGGTTAGTAACTCTAAAGGCTAAAGACCAAGCCATTCACCAATTAGATGGACCGATCTAGTGAAAGACTCATCGTTCTTAAAACTATGCATAAGAGAGCTCTGGACAAGAAGTCGTTGTAAACTGATTATCCGCTTCATATGTTTCCTGGCTGATCACGACGCTCAGCCATGAGCTACCAACTGGAGAGAGAGAGAGAAATATAACTACATTTCAAACGGAAATTAAATATTTTTATTAACATGTACACAAATTATATTACGGCCATAAGCGTAGAGGCGATGAGAGCTTTAAGAAAGTGATCGTGGTTAGTAACTCTAAAGGCTAAAGACCAAGCCATTCACCAATTAGATGGACCGATCTAGTGAAAGACTCATCGTTCTTAAAACTATGCATAAGAGAGCTCTGGACAAGAAGTCGATGGAAACTTATTATCCGCTTCATATGTTTCCTGGCTGATCACGACGCTCAGCCATGAGCTACCAACTGGAGAGAGAGAGAGAAATATAACTACATTTCAAACGGAAATTAAATAATTTTATTAACATGTACACAAATTATATTACGGCCATAGGCGCAGAGGCAATGAGAGCTTTAAGAAAGTGATCGTGGTTAGTAACTCTAAAGGCTAAAGACCAAGCCATTCACCAATTAGATGGACCGATCTAGTGAAAGACTCATCGTTCTTAAAACTATGCATAAGAGAGCTCTGGACAAGAAGTCGATGGAAACTTATTATCCGCTTCATATGTTTCCTGGCTGATCACGACGCTCAGCCATGAGCTACCAACTGGAGAGAGAGAGAGAAATATAACTACATTTCAAACGGAAATTAAATATTTTTATTAACATGTACACAAATTATATTACGGCCATAGGCGCAGAGGCAATGAGAGCTTTAAGAAAGTGATCGTGGTTAGTAACTCTAAAGGCTAAAGACCAAGCCATTCACCAATTAGATGGACCGATCTAGTGAAAGACTCATCGTTCTTAAAACTATGCATAAGAGAGCTCTGGACAAGAAGTCGTTGTAAACTGATTATCCGCTTCATATGTTTCCTGGCTGATCACGACGCTCAGCCATGAGCTACCAACTGGAGAGAGAGAGAGAAATATAACTACATTTCAAACGGAAATTAAATATTTTTATTAACATGTACACAAATTATATTACGGCCATAGGCGCAGAGGCAATGAGAGCTTTAAGAAAGTGATCGTGGTTAGTAACTCTAAAGGCTAAAGACCAAGCCATTCACCAATTAGATGGACCGATCTAGTGAAAGACTCATCGTTCTTAAAACTATGCATAAGAGAGCTCTGGACAAGAAGTCGATGGAAACTTATTATCCGCTTCATATGTTTCCTGGCTGATCACGACGCTCAGCCATGAGCTACCAACTGGAGAGAGAGAGAGAAATATAACTACATTTCAAACGGAAATTAAATATTTTTATTAACATGTACACAAATTATATTACGGCCATAGGCGCAGAGGCAATGAGAGCTTTAAGAAAGTGATCGTGGTTAGTAACTCTAAAGGCTAAAGACCAAGCCATTCACCAATTAGATGGACCGATCTAGTGAAAGACTCATCGTTCTTAAAACTATGCATAAGAGAGCTCTGGACAAGAAGTCGTTGTAAACTGATTATCCGCTTCATATGTTTCCTGGCTGATCACGACGCTCAGCCATGAGCTACCAACTGGAGAGAGAGAGAGAAATATAACTACATTTCAAACGGAAATTAAATATTTTTATTAACATGTACACAAATTATATTACGGCCATAAGCGTAGAGGCGATGAGAGCTTTAAGAAAGTGATCGTGGTTAGTAACTCTAAAGGCTAAAGACCAAGCCATTCACCAATTAGATGGACCGATCTAGTGAAAGACTCATCGTTCTTAAAACTATGCATAAGAGAGCTCTGGACAAGAAGTCGTTGTAAACTGATTATCCGCTTCATATGTTTCCTGGCTGATCACGACGCTCAGCCATGAGCTACCAACTGGAGAGAGAGAGAGAAATATAACTACATTTCAAACGGAAATTAAATATTTTTATTAACATGTACACAAATTATATTACGGCCATAGGCGCAGAGGCAATGAGAGCTTTAAGAAAGTGATCGTGGTTAGTAACTCTAAAGGCTAAAGACCAAGCCATTCACCAATTAGATGGACCGATCTAGTGAAAGACTCATCGTTCTTAAAACTATGCATAAGAGAGCTCTGGACAAGAAGTCGTTGTAAACTGATTATCCGCTTCATATGTTTCCTGGCTGATCACGACGCTCAGCCATGAGCTACCAACTGGAGAGAGAGAGAGAAATATAACTACATTTCAAACGGAAATTAAATATTTTTATTAACATGTACACAAATTATATTACGGCCATAGGCGCAGAGGCAATGAGAGCTTTAAGAAAGTGATCGTGGTTAGTAACTCTAAAGGCTAAAGACCAAGCCATTCACCAATTAGATGGACCGATCTAGTGAAAGACTCATCGTTCTTAAAACTATGCATAAGAGAGCTCTGGACAAGAAGTCGTTGTAAACTGATTATCCGCTTCATATGTTTCCTGGCTGATCACGACGCTCAGCCATGAGCTACCAACTGGAGAGAGAGAGAGAAATATAACTACATTTCAAACGGAAATTAAATATTTTTATTAACATGTACACAAATTATATTACGGCCATAGGCGCAGAGGCAATGAGAGCTTTAAGAAAGTGATCGTGGTTAGTAACTCTAAAGGCTAAAGACCAAGCCATTCACCAATTAGATGGACCGATCTAGTGAAAGACTCATCGTTCTTAAAACTATGCATAAGAGAGCTCTGGACAAGAAGTCGTTGTAAACTGATTATCCGCTTCATATGTTTCCTGGCTGATCACGACGCTCAGCCATGAGCTACCAACTGGAGAGAGAGAGAGAAATATAACTACATTTCAAACGGAAATTAAATATTTTTATTAACATGTACACAAATTATATTACGGCCATAGGCGCAGAGGCAATGAGAGCTTTAAGAAAGTGATCGTGGTTAGTAACTCTAAAGGCTAAAGACCAAGCCATTCACCAATTAGATGGACCGATCTAGTGAAAGACTCATCGTTCTTAAAACTATGCATAAGAGAGCTCTGGACAAGAAGTCGTTGTAAACTGATTATCCGCTTCATATGTTTCCTGGCTGATCACGACGCTCAGCCATGAGCTACCAACTGGAGAGAGAGAGAGAAATATAACTACATTTCAAACGGAAATTAAATATTTTTATTAACATGTACACAAATTATATTACGGCCATAAGCGTAGAGGCGATGAGAGCTTTAAGAAAGTGATCGTGGTTAGTAACTCTAAAGGCTAAAGACCAAGCCATTCACCAATTAGATGGACCGATCTAGTGAAAGACTCATCGTTCTTAAAACTATGCAAAAGAGAGCTCTGGACAAGAAGTCGATGGAAACTTATTATCCGCTTCATATGTTTCCTGGCTGATCACGACGCTCAGCCATGAGCTACCAACTGGAGAGAGAGAGAGAAATATAACTACATTTCAAACGGAAATTAAATAATTTTATTAACATGTACACAAATTATATTACGGCCATAGGCGCAGAGGCAATGAGAGCTTTAAGAAAGTGATCGTGGTTAGTAACTCTAAAGGCTAAAGACCAAGCCATTCACCAATTAGATGGACCGATCTAGTGAAAGACTCATCGTTCTTAAAACTATGCATAAGAGAGCTCTGGACAAGAAGTCGATGGAAACTTATTATCCGCTTCATATGTTTCCTGGCTGATCACGACGCTCAGCCATGAGCTACCAACTGGAGAGAGAGAGAGAAATATAACTACATTTCAAACGGAAATTAAATATTTTTATTAACATGTACACAAATTATATTACGGCCATAGGCGCAGAGGCAATGAGAGCTTTAAGAAAGTGATCGTGGTTAGTAACTCTAAAGGCTAAAGACCAAGCCATTCACCAATTAGATGGACCGATCTAGTGAAAGACTCATCGTTCTTAAAACTATGCATAAGAGAGCTCTGGACAAGAAGTCGTTGTAAACTGATTATCCGCTTCATATGTTTCCTGGCTGATCACGACGCTCAGCCATGAGCTACCAACTGGAGAGAGAGAGAGAAATATAACTACATTTCAAACGGAAATTAAATATTTTTATTAACATGTACACAAATTATATTACGGCCATAGGCGCAGAGGCAATGAGAGCTTTAAGAAAGTGATCGTGGTTAGTAACTCTAAAGGCTAAAGACCAAGCCATTCACCAATTAGATGGACCGATCTAGTGAAAGACTCATCGTTCTTAAAACTATGCATAAGAGAGCTCTGGACAAGAAGTCGATGGAAACTTATTATCCGCTTCATATGTTTCCTGGCTGATCACGACGCTCAGCCATGAGCTACCAACTGGAGAGAGAGAGAGAAATATAACTACATTTCAAACGGAAATTAAATATTTTTATTAACATGTACACAAATTATATTACGGCCATAGGCGCAGAGGCAATGAGAGCTTTAAGAAAGTGATCGTGGTTAGTAACTCTAAAGGCTAAAGACCAAGCCATTCACCAATTAGATGGACCGATCTAGTGAAAGACTCATCGTTCTTAAAACTATGCATAAGAGAGCTCTGGACAAGAAGTCGATGGAAACTTATTATCCGCTTCATATGTTTCCTGGCTGATCACGACGCTCAGCCATGAGCTACCAACTGGAGAGAGAGAGAGAAATATAACTACATTTCAAACGGAAATTAAATATTTTTATTAACATGTACACAAATTATATTACGGCCATAGGCGCAGAGGCAATGAGAGCTTTAAGAAAGTGATCGTGGTTAGTAACTCTAAAGGCTAAAGACCAAGCCATTCACCAATTAGATGGACCGATCTAGTGAAAGACTCATCGTTCTTAAAACTATGCATAAGAGAGCTCTGGACAAGAAGTCGATGGAAACTTATTATCCGCTTCATATGTTTCCTGGCTGATCACGACGCTCAGCCATGAGCTACCAACTGGAGAGAGAGAGAGAAATATAACTACATTTCAAACGGAAATTAAATATTTTTATTAACATGTACACAAATTATATTACGGCCATAGGCGCAGAGGCAATGAGAGCTTTAAGAAAGTGATCGTGGTTAGTAACTCTAAAGGCTAAAGACCAAGCCATTCACCAATTAGATGGACCGATCTAGTGAAAGACTCATCGTTCTTAAAACTATGCATAAGAGAGCTCTGGACAAGAAGTCGATGGAAACTTATTATCCGCTTCATATGTTTCCTGGCTGATCACGACGCTCAGCCATGAGCTACCAACTGGAGAGAGAGAGAGAAATATAACTACATTTCAAACGGAAATTAAATATTTTTATTAACATGTACACAAATTATATTACGGCCATAGGCGCAGAGGCAATGAGAGCTTTAAGAAAGTGATCGTGGTTAGTAACTCTAAAGGCTAAAGACCAAGCCATTCACCAATTAGATGGACCGATCTAGTGAAAGACTCATCGTTCTTAAAACTATGCATAAGAGAGCTCTGGACAAGAAGTCGTTGTAAACTGATTATCCGCTTCATATGTTTCCTGGCTGATCACGACGCTCAGCCATGAGCTACCAACTGGAGAGAGAGAGAGAAATATAACTACATTTCAAACGGAAATTAAATATTTTTATTAACATGTACACAAATTATATTACGGCCATAAGCGTAGAGGCGATGAGAGCTTTAAGAAAGTGATCGTGGTTAGTAACTCTAAAGGCTAAAGACCAAGCCATTCACCAATTAGATGGACCGATCTAGTGAAAGACTCATCGTTCTTAAAACTATGCATAAGAGAGCTCTGGACATGAAGTCGTTGTAAACTGATTATCCGCTTCATATGTTTCCTGGCTGATCACGACGCTCAGCCATGAGCTACCAACTGGAGAGAGAGAGAGAAATATAACTACATTTCAAACGGAAATTAAATATTTTATTAACATGTACACAAATTATATTACGGCCATAGGCGCAGAGGCAATGAGAGCTTTAAGAAAGTGATCGTGGTTAGTAACTCTAAAGGCTAAAGACCAAGCCATTCACCAATTAGATGGACCGATCTAGTGAAAGACTCATCGTTCTTAAAACTATGCATAAGAGAGCTCTGGACAAGAAGTCGTTGTAAACTGATTATCCGCTTCATATGTTTCCTGGCTGATCACGACGCTCAGCCATGAGCTACCAACTGGAGAGAGAGAGAGAAATATAACTACATTTCAAACGGAAATTAAATATTTTTATTAACATGTACACAAATTATATTACGGCCATAAGCGTAGAGGCGATGAGAGCTTTAAGAAAGTGATCGTGGTTAGTAACTCTAAAGGCTAAAGACCAAGCCATTCACCAATTAGATGGACCGATCTATTGAAAGACTCATCGTTCTTAAAACTATGCATAAGAGAGCTCTGGACAAGAAGTCGTTGTAAACTGATTATCCGCTTCATATGTTTCCTGGCTGATCACGACGCTCAGCCATGAGCTACCAACTGGAGAGAGAGAGAGAAATATAACTACATTTCAAACGGAAATTAAATATTTTTATTAACATGTACACAAATTATATTACGGCCATAGGCGCAGAGGCAATGAGAGCTTTAAGAAAGTGATCGTGGTTAGTAACTCTAAAGGCTAAAGACCAAGCCATTCACCAATTAGATGGACCGATCTAGTGAAAGACTCATCGTTCTTAAAACTATGCATAAGAGAGCTCTGGACAAGAAGTCGATGGAAACTTATTATCCGCTTCATATGTTTCCTGGCTGATCACGACGCTCAGCCATGAGCTACCAACTGGAGAGAGAGAGAGAAATATAACTACATTTCAAACGGAAATTAAATATTTTTATTAACATGTACACAAATTATATTACGGCCATAGGCGCAGAGGCAATGAGAGCTTTAAGAAAGTGATCGTGGTTAGTAACTCTAAAGGCTAAAGACCAAGCCATTCACCAATTAGATGGACCGATCTAGTGAAAGACTCATCGTTCTTAAAACTATGCATAAGAGAGCTCTGGACAAGAAGTCGATGGAAACTTATTATCCGCTTCATATGTTTCCTGGCTGATCACGACGCTCAGCCATGAGCTACCAACTGGAGAGAGAGAGAGAAATATAACTACATTTCAAACGGAAATTAAATATTTTTATTAACATGTACACAAATTATATTACGGCCATAGGCGCAGAGGCAATGAGAGCTTTAAGAAAGTGATCGTGGTTAGTAACTCTAAAGGCTAAAGACCAAGCCATTCACCAATTAGATGGACCGATCTAGTGAAAGACTCATCGTTCTTAAAACTATGCATAAGAGAGCTCTGGACAAGAAGTCGATGGAAACTTATTATCCGCTTCATATGTTTCCTGGCTGATCACGACGCTCAGCCATGAGCTACCAACTGGAGAGAGAGAGAGAAATATAACTACATTTCAAACGGAAATTAAATATTTTTATTAACATGTACACAAATTATATTACGGCCATAGGCGCAGAGGCAATGAGAGCTTTAAGAAAGTGATCGTGGTTAGTAACTCTAAAGGCTAAAGACCAAGCCATTCACCAATTAGATGGACCGATCTAGTGAAAGACTCATCGTTCTTAAAACTATGCATAAGAGAGCTCTGGACAAGAAGTCGATGGAAACTTATTATCCGCTTCATATGTTTCCTGGCTGATCACGACGCTCAGCCATGAGCTACCAACTGGAGAGAGAGAGAGAAATATAACTACATTTCAAACGGAAATTAAATATTTTTATTAACATGTACACAAATTATATTACGGCCATAGGCGCAGAGGCAATGAGAGCTTTAAGAAAGTGATCGTGGTTAGTAACTCTAAAGGCTAAAGACCAAGCCATTCACCAATTAGATGGACCGATCTAGTGAAAGACTCATCGTTCTTAAAACTATGCATAAGAGAGCTCTGGACAAGAAGTCGTTGTAAACTGATTATCCGCTTCATATGTTTCCTGGCTGATCACGACGCTCAGCCATGAGCTACCAACTGGAGAGAGAGAGAGAAATATAACTACATTTCAAACGGAAATTAAATATTTTTATTAACATGTACACAAATTATATTACGGCCATAAGCGTAGAGGCGATGAGAGCTTTAAGAAAGTGATCGTGGTTAGTAACTCTAAAGGCTAAAGACCAAGCCATTCACCAATTAGATGGACCGATCTAGTGAAAGACTCATCGTTCTTAAAACTATGCATAAGAGAGCTCTGGACATGAAGTCGTTGTAAACTGATTATCCGCTTCATATGTTTCCTGGCTGATCACGACGCTCAGCCATGAGCTACCAACTGGAGAGAGAGAGAGAAATATAACTACATTTCAAACGGAAATTAAATATTTTATTAACATGTACACAAATTATATTACGGCCATAGGCGCAGAGGCAATGAGAGCTTTAAGAAAGTGATCGTGGTTAGTAACTCTAAAGGCTAAAGACCAAGCCATTCACCAATTAGATGGACCGATCTAGTGAAAGACTCATCGTTCTTAAAACTATGCATAAGAGAGCTCTGGACAAGAAGTCGTTGTAAACTGATTATCCGCTTCATATGTTTCCTGGCTGATCACGACGCTCAGCCATGAGCTACCAACTGGAGAGAGAGAGAGAAATATAACTACATTTCAAACGGAAATTAAATATTTTTATTAACATGTACACAAATTATATTACGGCCATAAGCGTAGAGGCGATGAGAGCTTTAAGAAAGTGATCGTGGTTAGTAACTCTAAAGGCTAAAGACCAAGCCATTCACCAATTAGATGGACCGATCTATTGAAAGACTCATCGTTCTTAAAACTATGCATAAGAGAGCTCTGGACAAGAAGTCGTTGTAAACTGATTATCCGCTTCATATGTTTCCTGGCTGATCACGACGCTCAGCCATGAGCTACCAACTGGAGAGAGAGAGAGAAATATAACTACATTTCAAACGGAAATTAAATATTTTTATTAACATGTACACAAATTATATTACGGCCATAGGCGCAGAGGCAATGAGAGCTTTAAGAAAGTGATCGTGGTTAGTAACTCTAAAGGCTAAAGACCAAGCCATTCACCAATTAGATGGACCGATCTAGTGAAAGACTCATCGTTCTTAAAACTATGCATAAGAGAGCTCTGGACAAGAAGTCGATGGAAACTTATTATCCGCTTCATATGTTTCCTGGCTGATCACGACGCTCAGCCATGAGCTACCAACTGGAGAGAGAGAGAGAAATATAACTACATTTCAAACGGAAATTAAATATTTTTATTAACATGTACACAAATTATATTACGGCCATAGGCGCAGAGGCAATGAGAGCTTTAAGAAAGTGATCGTGGTTAGTAACTCTAAAGGCTAAAGACCAAGCCATTCACCAATTAGATGGACCGATCTAGTGAAAGACTCATCGTTCTTAAAACTATGCATAAGAGAGCTCTGGACAAGAAGTCGATGGAAACTTATTATCCGCTTCATATGTTTCCTGGCTGATCACGACGCTCAGCCATGAGCTACCAACTGGAGAGAGAGAGAGAAATATAACTACATTTCAAACGGAAATTAAATATTTTTATTAACATGTACACAAATTATATTACGGCCATAGGCGCAGAGGCAATGAGAGCTTTAAGAAAGTGATCGTGGTTAGTAACTCTAAAGGCTAAAGACCAAGCCATTCACCAATTAGATGGACCGATCTAGTGAAAGACTCATCGTTCTTAAAACTATGCAAAAGAGAGCTCTGGACAAGAAGTCGTTGTAAACTGATTATCCGCTTCATATGTTTCCTGGCTGATCACGACGCTCAGCCATGAGCTACCAACTGGAGAGAGAGAGAGAAATATAACTACATTTCAAACGGAAATTAAATATTTTTATTAACATGTACACAAATTATATTACGGCCATAGGCGCAGAGGCAATGAGAGCTTTAAGAAAGTGATCGTGGTTAGTAACTCTAAAGGCTAAAGACCAAGCCATTCACCAATTAGATGGACCGATCTAGTGAAAGACTCATCGTTCTTAAAACTATGCATAAGAGAGCTCTGGACAAGAAGTCGTTGTAAACTGATTATCCGCTTCATATGTTTCCTGGCTGATCACGACGCTCAGCCATGAGCTACCAACTGGAGAGAGAGAGAGAAATATAACTACATTTCAAACGGAAATTAAATATTTTTATTAACATGTACACAAATTATATTACGGCCATAGGCGTAGAGGCGATGAGAGCTTTAAGAAAGTGATCGTGGTTAGTTACTCTAAAGGCTAAAGACCAAGCCATTCACCAATTAGATGGACCGATCTAGTGAAAGACTCATCGTTCTTAAAACTATGCATAAGAGAGCTCTGGACAAGAAGTCGTTGTAAACTGATTATCCGCTTCATATGTTTCCTGGCTGATCACGACGCTCAGCCATGAGCTACCAACTGGAGAGAGAGAGAGAAATATAACTACATTTCAAACGGAAATTAAATATTTTTATTAACATGTACACAAATTATATTACGGCCATAGGCGCAGAGGCAATGAGAGCTTTAAGAAAGTGATCGTGGTTAGTAACTCTAAAGGCTAAAGACCAAGCCATTCACCAATTAGATGGACCGATCTAGTGAAAGACTCATCGTTCTTAAAACTATGCATAAGAGAGCTCTGGACAAGAAGTCGTTGTAAACTGATTATCCGCTTCATATGTTTCCTGGCTGATCACGACGCTCAGCCATGAGCTACCAACTGGAGAGAGAGAGAGAAATATAACTACATTTCAAACGGAAATTAAATATTTTTATTAACATGTACACAAATTATATTACGGCCATAGGCGCAGAGGCAATGAGAGCTTTAAGAAAGTGATCGTGGTTAGTAACTCTAAAGGCTAAAGACCAAGCCATTCACCAATTAGATGGACCGATCTAGTGAAAGACTCATCGTTCTTAAAACTATGCATAAGAGAGCTCTGGACAAGAAGTCGTTGTAAACTGATTATCCGCTTCATATGTTTCCTGGCTGATCACGACGCTCAGCCATGAGCTACCAACTGGAGAGAGAGAGAGAAATATAACTACATTTCAAACGGAAATTAAATATTTTTATTAACATGTACACAAATTATATTACGGCCATAGGCGCAGAGGCAATGAGAGCTTTAAGAAAGTGATCGTGGTTAGTAACTCTAAAGGCTAAAGACCAAGCCATTCACCAATTAGATGGACCGATCTAGTGAAAGACTCATCGTTCTTAAAACTATGCATAAGAGAGCTCTGGACAAGAAGTCGTTGTAAACTGATTATCCGCTTCATATGTTTCCTGGCTGATCACGACGCTCAACGATGAGCTACCAACTGGAGAGAGAGAGAGAAATATAACTACATTTCAAACGGAAATTAAATATTTTTATTAACATGTACACAAATTATATTACGGCCATAGGCGCAGAGGCAATGAGAGCTTTAAGAAAGTGATCGTGGTTAGTAACTCTAAAGGCTAAAGACCAAGCCATTCACCAATTAGATGGACCGATCTAGTGAAAGACTCATCGTTCTTAAAACTATGCATAAGAGAGCTCTGGACAAGAAGTCGATGGAAACTTATTATCCGCTTCATATGTTTCCTGGCTGATCACGACGCTCAGCCATGAGCTACCAACTGGAGAGAGAGAGAGAAATATAACTACATTTCAAACGGAAATTAAATATTTTTATTAACATGTACACAAATTATATTACGGCCATAGGCGCAGAGGCAATGAGAGCTTTAAGAAAGTGATCGTGGTTAGTAACTCTAAAGGCTAAAGACCAAGCCATTCACCAATTAGATGGACCGATCTAGTGAAAGACTCATCGTTCTTAAAACTATGCATAAGAGAGCTCTGGACAAGAAGTCGTTGTAAACTGATTATCCGCTTCATATGTTTCCTGGCTGATCACGACGCTCAGCCATGAGCTACCAACTGGAGAGAGAGAGAGAAATATAACTACATTTCAAACGGAAATTAAATATTTTTATTAACATGTACACAAATTATATTACGGCCATAAGCGTAGAGGCGATGAGAGCTTTAAGAAAGTGATCGTGGTTAGTAACTCTAAAGGCTAAAGACCAAGCCATTCACCAATTAGATGGACCGATCTAGTGAAAGACTCATCGTTCTTAAAACTATGCATAAGAGAGCTCTGGACAAGAAGTCGTTGTAAACTGATTATCCGCTTCATATGTTTCCTGGCTGATCACGACGCTCAGCCATGAGCTACCAACTGGAGAGAGAGAGAGAAATATAACTACATTTCAAACGGAAATTAAATATTTTTATTAACATGTACACAAATTATATTACGGCCATAGGCGCAGAGGCAATGAGAGCTTTAAGAAAGTGATCGTGGTTAGTAACTCTAAAGGCTAAAGACCAAGCCATTCACCAATTAGATGGACCGATCTAGTGAAAGACTCATCGTTCTTAAAACTATGCATAAGAGAGCTCTGGACAAGAAGTCGTTGTAAACTGATTATCCGCTTCATATGTTTCCTGGCTGATCACGACGCTCAGCCATGAGCTACCAACTGGAGAGAGAGAGAGAAATATAACTACATTTCAAACGGAAATTAAATATTTTTATTAACATGTACACAAATTATATTACGGCCATAGGCGCAGAGGCAATGAGAGCTTTAAGAAAGTGATCGTGGTTAGTAACTCTAAAGGCTAAAGACCAAGCCATTCACCAATTAGATGGACCGATCTAGTGAAAGACTCATCGTTCTTAAAACTATGCATAAGAGAGCTCTGGACAAGAAGTCGTTGTAAACTGATTATCCGCTTCATATGTTTCCTGGCTGATCACGACGCTCAGCCATGAGCTACCAACTGGAGAGAGAGAGAGAAATATAACTACATTTCAAACGGAAATTAAATATTTTTATTAACATGTACACAAATTATATTACGGCCATAGGCGTAGAGGCGATGAGAGCTTTAAGAAAGTGATCGTGGTTAGTAACTCTAAAGGCTAAAGACCAAGCCATTCACCAATTAGATGGACCGATCTAGTGAAAGACTCATCGTTCTTAAAACTATGCATAAGAGAGCTCTGGACAAGAAGTCGTTGTAAACTGATTATCCGCTTCATATGTTTCCTGGCTGATCACGACGCTCAGCCATGAGCTACCAACTGGAGAGAGAGAGAGAAATATAACTACATTTCAAACGGAAATTAAATATTTTTATTAACATGTACACAAATTATATTACGGCCATAGGCGCAGAGGCAATGAGAGCTTTAAGAAAGTGATCGTGGTTAGTAACTCTAAAGGCTAAAGACCAAGCCATTCACCAATTAGATGGACCGATCTAGTGAAAGACTCATCGTTCTTAAAACTATGCATAAGAGAGCTCTGGACAAGAAGTCGTTGTAAACTGATTATCCGCTTCATATGTTTCCTGGCTGATCACGACGCTCAGCCATGAGCTACCAACTGGAGAGAGAGAGAGAAATATAACTACATTTCAAACGGAAATTAAATATTTTTATTAACATGTACACAAATTATATTACGGCCATAAGCGTAGAGGCGATGAGAGCTTTAAGAAAGTGATCGTGGTTAGTAACTCTAAAGGCTAAAGACCAAGCCATTCACCAATTAGATGGACCGATCTAGTGAAAGACTCATCGTTCTTAAAACTATGCATAAGAGAGCTCTGGACAAGAAGTCGTTGTAAACTGATTATCCGCTTCATATGTTTCCTGGCTGATCACGACGCTCAGCCATGAGCTACCAACTGGAGAGAGAGAGAGAAATATAACTACATTTCAAACGGAAATTAAATATTTTTATTAACAAGTACACAAATTATATTACGGCCATAGGCGCAGAGGCAATGAGAGCTTTAAGAAAGTGATCGTGGTTAGTAACTCTAAAGGCTAAAGACCAAGCCATTCACCAATTAGATGGACCGATCTAGTGAAAGACTCATCGTTCTTAAAACTATGCATAAGAGAGCTCTGGACAAGAAGTCGATGGAAACTTATTATCCGCTTCATATGTTTCCTGGCTGATCACGACGCTCAGCCATGAGCTACCAACTGGAGAGAGAGAGAGAAATATAACTACATTTCAAACGGAAATTAAATATTTTTATTAACATGTACACAAATTATATTACGGCCATAGGCGCAGAGGCAATGAGAGCTTTAAGAAAGTGATCGTGGTTAGTAACTCTAAAGGCTAAAGACCAAGCCATTCACCAATTAGATGGACCGATCTAGTGAAAGACTCATCGTTCTTAAAACTATGCATAAGAGAGCTCTGGACAAGAAGTCGTTGTAAACTGATTATCCGCTTCATATGTTTCCTGGCTGATCACGACGCTCAGCCATGAGCTACCAACTGGAGAGAGAGAGAGAAATATAACTACATTTCAAACGGAAATTAAATATTTTTATTAACATGTACACAAATTATATTACGGCCATAGGCGCAGAGGCAATGAGAGCTTTAAGAAAGTGATCGTGGTTAGTAACTCTAAAGGCTAAAGACCAAGCCATTCACCAATTAGATGGACCGATCTAGTGAAAGACTCATCGTTCTTAAAACTATGCATAAGAGAGCTCTGGACAAGAAGTCGTTGTAAACTGATTATCCGCTTCATATGTTTCCTGGCTGATCACGACGCTCAGCCATGAGCTACCAACTGGAGAGAGAGAGAGAAATATAACTACATTTCAAACGGAAATTAAATATTTTTATTAACATGTACACAAATTATATTACGGCCATAGGCGCAGAGGCAATGAGAGCTTTAAGAAAGTGATCGTGGTTAGTAACTCTAAAGGCTAAAGACCAAGCCATTCACCAATTAGATGGACCGATCTAGTGAAAGACTCATCGTTCTTAAAACTATGCATAAGAGAGCTCTGGACAAGAAGTCGTTGTAAACTGATTATCCGCTTCATATGTTTCCTGGCTGATCACGACGCTCAGCCATGAGCTACCAACTGGAGAGAGAGAGAGAAATATAACTACATTTCAAACGGAAATTAAATATTTTTATTAACATGTACACAAATTATATTACGGCCATAGGCGCAGAGGCAATGAGAGCTTTAAGAAAGTGATCGTGGTTAGTAACTCTAAAGGCTAAAGACCAAGCCATTCACCAATTAGATGGACCGATCTAGTGAAAGACTCATCGTTCTTAAAACTATGCATAAGAGAGCTCTGGACAAGAAGTCGTTGTAAACTGATTATCCGCTTCATATGTTTCCTGGCTGATCACGACGCTCAGCCATGAGCTACCAACTGGAGAGAGAGAGAGAAATATAACTACATTTCAAACGGAAATTAAATATTTTTATTAACATGTACACAAATTATATTACGGCCATAGGCGCAGAGGCAATGAGAGCTTTAAGAAAGTGATCGTGGTTAGTAACTCTAAAGGCTAAAGACCAAGCCATTCACCAATTAGATGGACCGATCTAGTGAAAGACTCATCGTTCTTAAAACTATGCATAAGAGAGCTCTGGACAAGAAGTCGATGGAAACTTATTATCCGCTTCATATGTTTCCTGGCTGATCACGACGCTCAGCCATGAGCTACCAACTGGAGAGAGAGAGAAATATAACTACATTTCAAACGGAAATTAAATATTTTTATTAACATGTACACAAATTATATTACGGCCATAGGCGCAGAGGCAATAAGAGCTTTAAGAAAGTGATCGTGGTTAGTAACTCTAAAGGCTAAAGACCAAGCCATTCACCAATTAGATGGAGCGATCTAGTGAAAGACTCATCGTTCTTAAAACTATGCATAAGAGAGCTCTGGACAAGAAGTCGTTGTAAACCGATTATCCGCTTCATATGTTTCCTGGCTGATCACGACGCTCAGCCATGAGCTACCAACTGGAGAGAGAGAGAGAAATATAACTACATTTCAAACGGAAATTAAATATTTTTATTAACATGTACACAAATTATATTACGGCCATAGGCGCAGAGGCAATGAGAGCTTTAAGAAAGTGATCGTGGTTAGTAACTCTAAAGGCTAAAGACCAAGCCATTCACCAATTAGATGGACCGATCTAGTGAAAGACTCATCGTTCTTAAAACTATGCATAAGAGAGCTCTGGACAAGAAGTCGATGGAAACTTATTATCCGCTTCATATGTTTCCTGGCTGATCACGACGCTCAGCCATGAGCTACCAACTGGAGAGAGAGAGAGAAATATAACTACATTTCAAACGGAAATTAAATATTTTTATTAACATGTACACAAATTATATTACGGCCATAGGCGCAGAGGCAATGAGAGCTTTAAGAAAGTGATCGTGGTTAGTAACTCTAAAGGCTAAAGACCAAGCCATTCACCAATTAGATGGACCGATCTAGTGAAAGACTCATCGTTCTTAAAACTATGCATAAGAGAGCTCTGGACAAGAAGTCGATGGAAACTTATTATCCGCTTCATATGTTTCCTGGCTGATCACGACGCTCAGCCATGAGCTACCAACTGGAGAGAGAGAGAGAAATATAACTACATTTCAAACGGAAATTAAATATTTTTATTAACATGTACACAAATTATATTACGGCCATAGGCGCAGAGGCAATGAGAGCTTTAAGAAAGTGATCGTGGTTAGTAACTCTAAAGGCTAAAGACCAAGCCATTCACCAATTAGATGGACCGATCTAGTGAAAGACTCATCGTTCTTAAAACTATGCATAAGAGAGCTCTGGACAAGAAGTCGATGGAAACTTATTATCCGCTTCATATGTTTCCTGGCTGATCACGACGCTCAGCCATGAGCTACCAACTGGAGAGAGAGAGATAAATATAACTACATTTCAAACGGAAATTAAATATTTTTATTAACATGTACACAAATTATATTACGGCCATAGGCGCAGAGGCAATGAGAGCTTTAAGAAAGTGATCGTGGTTAGTAACTCTAAAGGCTAAAGACCAAGCCATTCACCAATTAGATGGACCGATCTAGTGAAAGACTCATCGTTCTTAAAACTATGCATAAGAGAGCTCTGGACAAGAAGTCGATGGAAACTTATTATCCGCTTCATATGTTTCCTGGCTGATCACGACGCTCAGCCATGAGCTACCAACTGGAGAGAGAGAGAGAAATATAACTACATTTCAAACGGAAATTAAATATTTTTATTAACATGTACACAAATTATATTACGGCCATAGGCGCAGAGGCAATGAGAGCTTTAAGAAAGTGATCGTGGTTAGTAACTCTAAAGGCTAAAGACCAAGCCATTCACCAATTAGATGGACCGATCTAGTGAAAGACTCATCGTTCTTAAAACTATGCATAAGAGAGCTCTGGACAAGAAGTCGTTGTAAACTGATTATCCGCTTCATATGTTTCCTGGCTGATCACGACGCTCAGCCATGAGCTACCAACTGGAGAGAGAGAGAGAAATATAACTACATTTCAAACGGAAATTAAATATTTTTATTAACATGTACACAAAATTATATTACGGCCATAAGCGTAGAGGCGATGAGAGCTTTAAGAAAGTGATCGTGGTTAGTAACTCTAAAGGCTAAAGACCAAGCCATTCACCAATTAGATGGACCGATCTAGTGAAAGACTCATCGTTCTTAAAACTATGCATAAGAGAGCTCTGGACAAGAAGTCGTTGTAAACTGATTATCCGCTTCATATGTTTCCTGGCTGATCACGACGCTCAGCCATGAGCTACCAACTGGAGAGAGAGAGAGAAATATAACTACATTTCAAACGGAAATTAAATATTTTTATTAACATGTACACAAATTATATTACGGCCATAGGCGCAGAGGCAATGAGAGCTTTAAGAAAGTGATCGTGGTTAGTAACTCTAAAGGCTAAAGACCAAGCCATTCACCAATTAGATGGACCGATCTAGTGAAAGACTCATCGTTCTTAAAACTATGCATAAGAGAGCTCTGGACAAGAAGTCGATGGAAACTTATTATCCGCTTCATATGTTTCCTGGCTGATCACGACGCTCAGCCATGAGCTACCAACTGGAGAGAGAGAGAGAAATATAACTACATTTCAAACGGAAATTAAATATTTTTATTAACATGTACACAAATTATATTACGGCCATAGGCGCAGAGGCAATGAGAGCTTTAAGAAAGTGATCGTGGTTAGTAACTCTAAAGGCTAAAGACCAAGCCATTCACCAATTAGATGGACCGATCTAGTGAAAGACTCATCGTTCTTAAAACTATGCATAAGAGAGCTCTGGACAAGAAGTCGATGGAAACTTATTATCCGCTTCATATGTTTCCTGGCTGATCACGACGCTCAGCCATGAGCTACCAACTGGAGAGAGAGAGAGAGAAATATAACTACATTTCAAACGGAAATTAAATATTTTTATTAACATGTACACAAATTATATTACGGCCATAGGCGCAGAGGCAATGAGAGCTTTAAGAAAGTGATCGTGGTTAGTAACTCTAAAGGCTAAAGACCAAGCCATTCACCAATTAGATGGACCGATCTAGTGAAAGACTCATCGTTCTTAAAACTATGCATAAGAGAGCTCTGGACAAGAAGTCGATGGAAACTTATTATCCGCTTCATATGTTTCCTGGCTGATCACGACGCTCAGCCATGAGCTACCAACTGGAGAGAGAGAGAGAAATATAACTACATTTCAAACGGAAATTAAATATTTTTATTAACATATACACAAATTATATTACGGCCATAGGCGCAGAGGCAATGAGAGCTTTAAGAAAGTGATCGTGGTTAGTAACTCTAAAGGCTAAAGACCAAGCCATTCACCAATTAGATGGACCGATCTAGTGAAAGACTCATCGTTCTTAAAACTATGCATAAGAGAGCTCTGGACAAGAAGTCGTTGTAAACTGATTATCCGCTTCATATGTTTCCTGGCTGATCACGACGCTCAGCCATGAGCTACCAACTGGAGAGAGAGAGAGAAATATAACTACATTTCAAACGGAAATTAAATATTTTTATTAACATGTACACAAATTATATTACGGCCATAAGCGTAGAGGCGATGAGAGCTTTAAGAAAGTGATCGTGGTTAGTAACTCTAAAGGCTAAAGACCAAGCCATTCACCAATTAGATGGACCGATCTAGTGAAAGACTCATCGTTCTTAAAACTATGCATAAGAGAGCTCTGGACAAGAAGTCGTTGTAAACTGATTATCCGCTTCATATGTTTCCTGGCTGATCACGACGCTCAGCCATGAGCTACCAACTGGAGAGAGAGAGAGAAATATAACTACATTTCAAACGGAAATTAAATATTTTTATTAACATGTACACAAATTATATTACGGCCATAAGCGTAGAGGCGATGAGAGCTTTAAGAAAGTGATCGTGGTTAGTAACTCTAAAGGCTAAAGACCAAGCCATTCACCAATTAGATGGACCGATCTAGTGAAAGACTCATCGTTCTTAAAACTATGCATAAGAGAGCTCTGGACAAGAAGTCGTTGTAAACTGATTATCCGCTTCATATGTTTCCTGGCTGATCACGACGCTCAGCCATGAGCTACCAACTGGAGAGAGAGAGAGAAATATAACTACATTTCAAACGGAAATTAAATATTTTTATTAACATGTACACAAATTATATTACGGCCATAGGCGCAGAGGCAATGAGAGCTTTAAGAAAGTGATCGTGGTTAGTAACTCTAAAGGCTAAAGACCAAGCCATTCACCAATTAGATGGACCGATCTAGTGAAAGACTCATCGTTCTTAAAACTATGCATAAGAGAGCTCTGGACAAGAAGTCGTTGTAAACTGATTATCCGCTTCATATGTTTCCTGGCTGATCACGACGCTCAGCCATGAGCTACCAACTGGAGAGAGAGAGAGAAATATAACTACATTTCAAACGGAAATTAAATATTTTTATTAACATGTACACAAATTATATTACGGCCATAAGCGTAGAGGCGATGAGAGCTTTAAGAAAGTGATCGTGGTTAGTAACTCTAAAGGCTAAAGACCAAGCCATTCACCAATTAGATGGACCGATCTAGTGAAAGACTCATCGTTCTTAAAACTATGCATAAGAGAGCTCTGGACAAGAAGTCGTTGTAAACTGATTATCCGCTTCATATGTTTCCTGGCTGATCACGACGCTCAGCCATGAGCTACCAACTGGAGAGAGAGAGAGAAATATAACTACATTTCAAACGGAAATTAAATATTTTTATTAACATGTACACAAATTATATTACGGCCATAGGCGCAGAGGCAATGAGAGCTTTAAGAAAGTGATCGTGGTTAGTAACTCTAAAGGCTAAAGACCAAGCCATTCACCAATTAGATGGACCGATCTAGTGAAAGACTCATCGTTCTTAAAACTATGCATAAGAGAGCTCTGGACAAGAAGTCGATGGAAACTTATTATCCGCTTCATATGTTTCCTGGCTGATCACGACGCTCAGCCATGAGCTACCAACTGGAGAGAGAGAGAGAAATATAACTACATTTCAAACGGAAATTAAATATTTTTATTAACATGTACACAAATTATATTACGGCCATAGGCGCAGAGGCAATGAGAGCTTTAAGAAAGTGATCGTGGTTAGTAACTCTAAAGGCTAAAGACCAAGCCATTCACCAATTAGATGGACCGATCTAGTGAAAGACTCATCGTTCTTAAAACTATGCATAAGAGAGCTCTGGACAAGAAGTCGTTGTAAACTGATTATCCGCTTCATATGTTTCCTGGCTGATCACGACGCTCAGCCATGAGCTACCAACTGGAGAGAGAGAGAGAAATATAACTACATTTCAAACGGAAATTAAATATTTTTATTAACATGTACACAAATTATATTACGGCCATAGGCGCAGAGGCAATGAGAGCTTTAAGAAAGTGATCGTGGTTAGTAACTCTAAAGGCTAAAGACCAAGCCATTCACCAATTAGATGGACCGATCTAGTGAAAGACTCATCGTTCTTAAAACTATGCATAAGAGAGCTCTGGACAAGAAGTCGTTGTAAACTGATTATCCGCTTCATATGTTTCCTGGCTGATCACGACGCTCAGCCATGAGCTACCAACTGGAGAGAGAGAGAGAAATATAACTACATTTCAAACGGAAATTAAATATTTTTATTAACATGTACACAAATTATATTACGGCCATAGGCGCAGAGGCAATGAGAGCTTTAAGAAAGTGATCGTGGTTAGTAACTCTAAAGGCTAAAGACCAAGCCATTCACCAATTAGATGGACCGATCTAGTGAAAGACTCATCGTTCTTAAAACTATGCATAAGAGAGCTCTGGACAAGAAGTCGTTGTAAACTGATTATCCGCTTCATATGTTTCCTGGCTGATCACGACGCTCAGCCATGAGCTACCAACTGGAGAGAGAGAGAGAAATATAACTACATTTCAAACGGAAATTAAATATTTTTATTAACATGTACACAAATTATATTACGGCCATAAGCGTAGAGGCGATGAGAGCTTTAAGAAAGTGATCGTGGTTAGTAACTCTAAAGGCTAAAGACCAAGCCATTCACCAATTAGATGGACCGATCTAGTGAAAGACTCATCGTTCTTAAAACTATGCATAAGAGAGCTCTGGACAAGAAGTCGATGGAAACTTATTATCCGCTTCATATGTTTCCTGGCTGATCACGACGCTCAGCCATGAGCTACCAACTGGAGAGAGAGAGAGAAATATAACTACATTTCAAACGGAAATTAAATATTTTTATTAACATGTACACAAATTATATTACGGCCATAGGCGCAGAGGCAATGAGAGCTTTAAGAAAGTGATCGTGGTTAGTAACTCTAAAGGCTAAAGACCAAGCCATTCACCAATTAGATGGACCGATCTAGTGAAAGACTCATCGTTCTTAAAACTATGCATAAGAGAGCTCTGGACAAGAAGTCGATGGAAACTTATTATCCGCTTCATATGTTTCCTGGCTGATCACGACGCTCAGCCATGAGCTACCAACTGGAGAGAGAGAGAGAAATATAACTACATTTCAAACGGAAATTAAATATTTTTATTAACATGTACACAAATTATATTACGGCCATAGGCGCAGAGGCAATGAGAGCTTTAAGAAAGTGATCGTGGTTAGTAACTCTAAAGGCTAAAGACCAAGCCATTCACCAATTAGATGGACCGATCTAGTGAAAGACTCATCGTTCTTAAAACTATGCATAAGAGAGCTCTGGACAAGAAGTCGATGGAAACTTATTATCCGCTTCATATGTTTCCTGGCTGATCACGACGCTCAGCCATGAGCTACCAACTGGAGAGAGAGAGAGAAATATAACTACATTTCAAACGGAAATTAAATATTTTTATTAACATGTACACAAATTATATTACGGCCATAGGCGCAGAGGCAATAAGAGCTTTAAGAAAGTGATCGTGGTTAGTAACTCTAAAGGCTAAAGACCAAGCCATTCACCAATTAGATGGAGCGATCTAGTGAAAGACTCATCGTTCTTAAAACTATGCATAAGAGAGCTCTGGACAAGAAGTCGTTGTAAACCGATTATCCGCTTCATATGTTTCCTGGCTGATCACGACGCTCAGCCATGAGCTACCAACTGGAGAGAGAGAGAGAAATATAACTACATTTCAAACGGAAATTAAATATTTTTATTAACATGTACACAAATTATATTACGGCCATAGGCGCAGAGGCAATGAGAGCTTTAAGAAAGTGATCGTGGTTAGTAACTCTAAAGGCTAAAGACCAAGCCATTCACCAATTAGATGGACCGATCTAGTGAAAGACTCATCGTTCTTAAAACTATGCATAAGAGAGCTCTGGACAAGAAGTCGATGGAAACTTATTATCCGCTTCATATGTTTCCTGGCTGATCACGACGCTCAGCCATGAGCTACCAACTGGAGAGAGAGAGAGAAATATAACTACATTTCAAACGGAAATTAAATATTTTTATTAACATGTACACAAATTATATTACGGCCATAGGCGCAGAGGCAATGAGAGCTTTAAGAAAGTGATCGTGGTTAGTAACTCTAAAGGCTAAAGACCAAGCCATTCACCAATTAGATGGACCGATCTAGTGAAAGACTCATCGTTCTTAAAACTATGCATAAGAGAGCTCTGGACAAGAAGTCGATGGAAACTTATTATCCGCTTCATATGTTTCCTGGCTGATCACGACGCTCAGCCATGAGCTACCAACTGGAGAGAGAGAGAGAAATATAACTACATTTCAAACGGAAATTAAATATTTTTATTAACATGTACACAAATTATATTACGGCCATAGGCGCAGAGGCAATGAGAGCTTTAAGAAAGTGATCGTGGTTAGTAACTCTAAAGGCTAAAGACCAAGCCATTCACCAATTAGATGGACCGATCTAGTGAAAGACTCATCGTTCTTAAAACTATGCATAAGAGAGCTCTGGACAAGAAGTCGATGGAAACTTATTATCCGCTTCATATGTTTCCTGGCTGATCACGACGCTCAGCCATGAGCTACCAACTGGAGAGAGAGAGATAAATATAACTACATTTCAAACGGAAATTAAATATTTTTATTAACATGTACACAAATTATATTACGGCCATAGGCGCAGAGGCAATGAGAGCTTTAAGAAAGTGATCGTGGTTAGTAACTCTAAAGGCTAAAGACCAAGCCATTCACCAATTAGATGGACCGATCTAGTGAAAGACTCATCGTTCTTAAAACTATGCATAAGAGAGCTCTGGACAAGAAGTCGATGGAAACTTATTATCCGCTTCATATGTTTCCTGGCTGATCACGACGCTCAGCCATGAGCTACCAACTGGAGAGAGAGAGAGAAATATAACTACATTTCAAACGGAAATTAAATATTTTTATTAACATGTACACAAATTATATTACGGCCATAGGCGCAGAGGCAATGAGAGCTTTAAGAAAGTGATCGTGGTTAGTAACTCTAAAGGCTAAAGACCAAGCCATTCACCAATTAGATGGACCGATCTAGTGAAAGACTCATCGTTCTTAAAACTATGCATAAGAGAGCTCTGGACAAGAAGTCGTTGTAAACTGATTATCCGCTTCATATGTTTCCTGGCTGATCACGACGCTCAGCCATGAGCTACCAACTGGAGAGAGAGAGAGAAATATAACTACATTTCAAACGGAAATTAAATATTTTTATTAACATGTACACAAATTATATTACGGCCATAAGCGTAGAGGCGATGAGAGCTTTAAGAAAGTGATCGTGGTTAGTAACTCTAAAGGCTAAAGACCAAGCCATTCACCAATTAGATGGACCGATCTAGTGAAAGACTCATCGTTCTTAAAACTATGCATAAGAGAGCTCTGGACAAGAAGTCGTTGTAAACTGATTATCCGCTTCATATGTTTCCTGGCTGATCACGACGCTCAGCCATGAGCTACCAACTGGAGAGAGAGAGAGAAATATAACTACATTTCAAACGGAAATTAAATATTTTTATTAACATGTACACAAATTATATTACGGCCATAGGCGCAGAGGCAATGAGAGCTTTAAGAAAGTGATCGTGGTTAGTAACTCTAAAGGCTAAAGACCAAGCCATTCACCAATTAGATGGACCGATCTAGTGAAAGACTCATCGTTCTTAAAACTATGCATAAGAGAGCTCTGGACAAGAAGTCGATGGAAACTTATTATCCGCTTCATATGTTTCCTGGCTGATCACGACGCTCAGCCATGAGCTACCAACTGGAGAGAGAGAGAGAAATATAACTACATTTCAAACGGAAATTAAATATTTTTATTAACATGTACACAAATTATATTACGGCCATAGGCGCAGAGGCAATGAGAGCTTTAAGAAAGTGATCGTGGTTAGTAACTCTAAAGGCTAAAGACCAAGCCATTCACCAATTAGATGGACCGATCTAGTGAAAGACTCATCGTTCTTAAAACTATGCATAAGAGAGCTCTGGACAAGAAGTCGATGGAAACTTATTATCCGCTTCATATGTTTCCTGGCTGATCACGACGCTCAGCCATGAGCTACCAACTGGAGAGAGAGAGAGAAATATAACTACATTTCAAACGGAAATTAAATATTTTTATTAACATGTACACAAATTATATTACGGCCATAGGCGCAGAGGCAATGAGAGCTTTAAGAAAGTGATCGTGGTTAGTAACTCTAAAGGCTAAAGACCAAGCCATTCACCAATTAGATGGACCGATCTAGTGAAAGACTCATCGTTCTTAAAACTATGCATAAGAGAGCTCTGGACAAGAAGTCGATGGAAACTTATTATCCGCTTCATATGTTTCCTGGCTGATCACGACGCTCAGCCATGAGCTACCAACTGGAGAGAGAGAGAGAAATATAACTACATTTCAAACGGAAATTAAATATTTTTATTAACATATACACAAATTATATTACGGCCATAGGCGCAGAGGCAATGAGAGCTTTAAGAAAGTGATCGTGGTTAGTAACTCTAAAGGCTAAAGACCAAGCCATTCACCAATTAGATGGACCGATCTAGTGAAAGACTCATCGTTCTTAAAACTATGCATAAGAGAGCTCTGGACAAGAAGTCGTTGTAAACTGATTATCCGCTTCATATGTTTCCTGGCTGATCACGACGCTCAGCCATGAGCTACCAACTGGAGAGAGAGAGAGAAATATAACTACATTTCAAACGGAAATTAAATATTTTTATTAACATGTACACAAATTATATTACGGCCATAGGCGCAGAGGCAATGAGAGCTTTAAGAAAGTGATCGTGGTTAGTAACTCTAAAGGCTAAAGACCAAGCCATTCACCAATTAGATGGACCGATCTAGTGAAAGACTCATCGTTCTTAAAACTATGCATAAGAGAGCTCTGGACAAGAAGTCGATGGAAACTTATTATCCGCTTCATATGTTTCCTGGCTGATCACGACGCTCAGCCATGAGCTACCAACTGGAGAGAGAGAGAGAAATATAACTACATTTCAAACGGAAATTAAATATTTTTATTAACATGTACACAAATTATATTACGGCCATAGGCGCAGAGGCAATGAGAGCTTTAAGAAAGTGATCGTGGTTAGTAACTCTAAAGGCTAAAGACCAAGCCATTCACCAATTAGATGGACCGATCTAGTGAAAGACTCATCGTTCTTAAAACTATGCATAAGAGAGCTCTGGACAAGAAGTCGATGGAAACTTATTATCCGCTTCATATGTTTCCTGGCTGATCACGACGCTCAGCCATGAGCTACCAACTGAAGAGAGAGAGAGAAATATAACTACATTTCAAACGGAAATTAAATATTTTTATTAACATGTACACAAATTATATTACGGCCATAAGCGTAGAGGCGATGAGAGCTTTAAGAAAGTGATCGTGGTTAGTAACTCTAAAGGCTAAAGACCAAGCCATTCACCAATTAGATGGACCGATCTAGTGAAAGACTCATCGTTCTTAAAACTATGCATAAGAGAGCTCTGGACAAGAAGTCGATGGAAACTTATTATCCGCTTCATATGTTTCCTGGCTGATCACGACGCTCAGCCATGAGCTACCAACTGGAGAGAGAGAGAGAAATATAACTACATTTCAAACGGAAATTAAATATTTTTATTAACATGTACACAAATTATATTACGGCCATAGGCGCAGAGGCAATGAGAGCTTTAAGAAAGTGATCGTGGTTAGTAACTCTAAAGGCTAAAGACCAAGCCATTCACCAATTAGATGGACCGATCTAGTGAAAGACTCATCGTTCTTAAAACTATGCATAAGAGAGCTCTGGACAAGAAGTCGTTGTAAACTGATTATCCGCTTCATATGTTTCCTGGCTGATCACGACGCTCAGCCATGAGCTACCAACTGGAGAGAGAGAGAGAAATATAACTACATTTCAAACGGAAATTAAATATTTTTATTAACATGTACACAAATTATATTACGGCCATAGGCGCAGAGGCAATGAGAGCTTTAAGAAAGTGATCGTGGTTAGTAACTCTAAAGGCTAAAGACCAAGCCATTCACCAATTAGATGGACCGATCTAGTGAAAGACTCATCGTTCTTAAAACTATGCATAAGAGAGCTCTGGACAAGAAGTCGTTGTAAACTGATTATCCGCTTCATATGTTTCCTGGCTGATCACGACGCTCAGCCATGAGCTACCAACTGGAGAGAGAGAGAGAAATATAACTACATTTCAAACGGAAATTAAATATTTTTATTAACATGTACACAAATTATATTACGGCCATAGGCGCAGAGGCAATGAGAGCTTTAAGAAAGTGATCGTGGTTAGTAACTCTAAAGGCTAAAGACCAAGCCATTCACCAATTAGATGGACCGATCTAGTGAAAGACTCATCGTTCTTAAAACTATGCATAAGAGAGCTCTGGACAAGAAGTCGTTGTAAACTGATTATCCGCTTCATATGTTTCCTGGCTGATCACGACGCTCAGCCATGAGCTACCAACTGGAGAGAGAGAGAGAAATATAACTACATTTCAAACGGAAATTAAATATTTTTATTAACATGTACACAAATTATATTACGGCCATAGGCGCAGAGGCAATGAGAGCTTTAAGAAAGTGATCGTGGTTAGTAACTCTAAAGGCTAAAGACCAAGCCATTCACCAATTAGATGGACCGATCTAGTGAAAGACTCATCGTTCTTAAAACTATGCATAAGAGAGCTCTGGACAAGAAGTCGATGGAAACTTATTATCCGCTTCATATGTTTCCTGGCTGATCACGACGCTCAGCCATGAGCTACCAACTGGAGAGAGAGAGAGAAATATAACTACATTTCAAACGGAAATTAAATATTTTTATTAACATGTACACAAATTATATTACGGCCATAGGCGCAGAGGCAATGAGAGCTTTAAGAAAGTGATCGTGGATAGTAACTCTAAAGGCTAAAGACCAAGCCATTCACCAATTAGATGGACCGATCTAGTGAAAGACTCATCGTTCTTAAAACTATGCATAAGAGAGCTCTGGACAAGAAGTCGATGGAAACTTATTATCCGCTTCATATGTTTCCTGGCTGATCACGACGCTCAGCCATGAGCTACCGACTGAAGGGAGAGTGAGAGATATTTTATATACATTCGAATCGCATACTTTATAATCCACGGACCAAAAACATAGACTGTCCTAGAAATTTGAGTCGCCTATTGTTTGTTTAGGCTTGTGTCAACGGAGTCTTATGTAGGTTAAGGGTCATTGTATTTTGAACTTCCAAGCATCAATTTCTTGAAGGTTAAATTGACGCGATCGAAGTGGTCTATATATAATCCACACTGAAATAATTATCGTACGTATGAATAATTTAGGGACCTTACTTGTCTAGTGAAGTTTTGTATGTGTTTAGATATAAAAATAATGAATATTAAAATTCTTTAAAACAAATGCTATGAAAATATTGCGACAATTGATGAATTTATTCTAGTGTGCTTCGTTCGGGATTCAAAGACACTCCAGACGTCGAGTGTCGTTAAACCTTCCCACAGGGCGCTCCCTAATCACCAATAAACCTATTTATATATATAATAATATTCTTTAAAACAAATGCTATGAAAATATTGCGACAATTGATGAATTTATTCCTGTGTGCTTCGTTCGGGAATCAAAGACACTCCAGGCGTCGAGTGCCGTTAAACCTTCCCACAGGGCGCTCCCTAATCACCAATAAACCTATTTATAAATATAATAATATTCTTTAAAACAAATGCTATGAAAATATTGCGACAATTGCTGAATTTATTCCTGTGTGCTTCGTTCGGGAATCAAAGACACTCCAGGCGTCGAGTGCCGTTAAACCTTCCCACAGGGCGCTCCCTAATCACCAATAAACCTATTTATAAATATAATAATATTCTTTAAAACAAATGCTATGAAAATATTGCGACAGTTGATGAATTTATTCCTGTGTGCTTCGTTCGGGAATCAAAGACACTCCAGGCGTCGAGTGCCGTTAAACCTTCCCACAGGGCGCTCCCTAATCACCAATAAACTCATTTATAAATATAATAATATTCTTTAAAACAAATGCTATGAAAATATTGCGACAGTTGATGAATTTATTCCTGTGTGCTTCGTTCGGGAATCAAAGACACTCCAGGCGTCGAGTGCCGTTAAACCTTCCCACAGGGCGCTCCCTAATCACCAATAAACCTATTTATAAATATAATAATATTCTTTAAAACAAATGCTATGAAAATATTGCGACAATTGCTGAATTTATTCCTGTGTGCTTCGTTCGGGAATCAAAGACACTCCAGGCGTCGAGTGCCGTTAAACCTTCCCACAGGGCGCTCCCTAATCACCAATAAACCTATTTATAAATATAATAATATTCTTTAAAACAAATGCTATGAAAATATTGCGACAGTTGATGAATTTATTCCTGTGTGCTTCGTTCGGGAATCAAAGACACTCCAGGCGTCGAGTGCCGTTAAACCTTCCCACAGGGCGCTCCCTAATCACCAATAAACCTATTTATAAATATAATAATATTCTTTAAAACAAATGCTATGAAAATATTGCGACAGTTGATGAATTTATTCCTGTGTGCTTCGTTCGGGAATCAAAGACACTCCAGGCGTCGAGTGTCGTTAAACCTTCCCACAGGGCGCTCCCTAATCACCAATAAACCTATTTATAATTCATGATAATTTTACGGTGGTATGATGATGAGCTACATGGAGAGGCCCACCAGGAAAACGGTACAGAGGCAGACCTTACGCTCGATGGGATGATGACATTAAAAAAATCTCGGCTCCTCAATGGATGCAAATAGCTCGAGATAGAGAAAGATGGCAAGCTTTGGAGGAGGCCTTTAATGGAGAGGGTTCCTGATTCATACTAACTGTTACAAATAATTACTAACACATACGATAACCGGATATTAGTGGATCGGGAAATAATTTAAGGCTTAAAATAAATAAATAAATAATTGTACGGTGGATTTCTATTTAAAACATCTAAATAATATAAGACAGATAAAATTCTTCATTAAGGAATCCTCAAAGTTTACAAAGCTTAAAAGTTTTGAAGTCTCCAATCCGGGTCTAAATGAATGTAATTTACTTCTTATGAACTTACCGAAAAGCGAGTGGAGGCAGTTTTTAGCTTCAACTAAGTTGATTTCGTAAATCTTTTTAATAGAACACAAAAACTGAGAAACGATGTAAACAATAAACCATCATTATTTTTAATTTACTGACACATTGATCACACAAATAATTTATTAATCTTATAACACATTAAATTAACTTAAATTTATCAATCACTGTTTGTTTTTTTTTCTTTGTTGTGTTGCGTAACTATTGTAATTTCTGTATCTAATAAGTCTTCTATTTACATGTGATGTACTCTTTTTACTATAAAGAAGCGTAATGTATTATTAAACATAAAATAAATCAGTAGCGCTACAAGCTTTTTAGGTCAGGGCCTCAGATTTCTGTATCAGTTTCATGGTCATCTGTCAATCTAATAGGCAAGTAGGTACAGCCCCCTGTGTCTGACACACGATTTTCCCCACGATGTTTCCTGTGATGTTTGAACGAAAGTTAAATACGCACATAAAAATAAAGTACATTAGTGCACAGCCGGAGATCGAACCTACGACCGAATAGAGTCGTACGCTGAAGCCGATTAGATCAATGTTCTTTAAAGTCAATGTCAAAGTCAAAAATCATTTGTTCATATAGGTAACACAATGTACACTTATGAACGTCTATAAAAAAGAAATATACATTAAATGCTTCTAATTTTACATTTACTGCCAGTTCTTAAATCAAGGGCGTAGAACGGAAGAGAAGAACTGGCAATAAACTCTCCGCCACTCTTTTTAATCGCCAAGTTTTTTTGTATTACAGAGCGTTTGTAAGGAGCTGCATTCATCACACCATTCATGTATTATTGTACTAGTAATATCGAAGTGGATGTTGTTATGTTCTTTTGGATAAATAAATATCTTAAACCACATGCCTCGATATTATTTTTATCCTTTGTGGTATATGGCGGAGATAAGGTAGTAAAAAAATCGTAAAATAAACTACATAAAGAGTGTGTATATACAACGTTAACCTTTGAGTTTAAACCTATCATTAGGTAATAAAATACTGACAAATAACATGTGGTTAGTTATAGTTATGTGTGAACGGAAGGGTTTCAAACTCATAAATGGAAAGCGCAAGGTTACGACAAAACATCTTGGGACACTGTCACACCGATCAGTTATTTTCTGTATGTAGTCACAAATGTAATTAAAAGAAGTCTGTTTTCCAAATCCAAGTTAGTCTTTCTAAAACGAACAGTTTCACTCGACTATTCAATCATATTGCATTAATTCCGATTATATTGTTTTCGGGATCACACAGTGGAAATTTGCAAGAAACTATGTAGTCCAGCCATAAGTTATGTTACAAATTAAAATGCATTTTTTTGGCGGTAATGTAATATTATTAAAATTTATACCTACAAATTAATTAAAGTCTCAGCAAAAATAAAACAATATTATATTTGAAATGGCCACCTTTAGCTTTTATAGAGGTCTTTAATCTCTTTAGCCACGATTCAATGAATTTACGCACTGTTTCTAAGATTAATTTCGCCACAGCTCGCTCCAAAGGGTTTTTAAAACATTCGATGTCGCCGTGTTGTTTAGAGCAGGCCATGTCCTATTAAACTGACCATAATTCGATGTCTAAATGGTTGGGGTCTGAGCTAGATAAGTGCCAGTTTTCAGATCTTATAAATTCTGAAAAGGTTAAAGCCAGGCATATAGTAGATCATTTTTCAAAAAATAAGGTTTCTGGACCTTATTTTCTTTCACTTCTTACGTGTACACATTTTTTTTTGCTGGCTCTGCGGTTCAACTTGCATTAATTCGACCGTAACACTATGTTCTATAGTATATCTCGGTTGATAGACTTTTGAATGCAAAAATAATATTTGTTTGCTCTATTGTCAATAGTTTCCGCGAACGCGATTTATGAATCTATTTTGGTATGTTTAGAACCTTGGGTTACATTATCGTATTTTCATATAGAACGCTAACTTTTTTTGAAAACATTTCGTAGCTATATCAGGGATAACGTAGGCTAATGGTGAAATAATTATTCAAATCAGTCCTGTATGTTCGGAGCTGTTCAGAACTAACCAATGAAGGTTTCATTAGTATTGCCGAGATGTAGAAAATATTTTATTTAAAATATAACTGAACGAATTTAAAAAAAAAAAACAATTAACAATACTCAAATTTTGATAGGCAATTTGGAACATATATAATATATAGCAAATAGCCGACAACGCACGCAGGCGAATCTTAGAAAAAGCTTAGTCGTTTAATTTCTTTGTTACACTCCCGTGTAACTGAGGAATACCATTAGGGACCTCCGGGTAGCGTTGCGAGAAGACACCGAAACGAATTTGTTCATTTACCCACCACTTAGTTTTGAAAAGGGTAAAGATATCTGCGGAAGAGTTTTCACGATGATGAGAATTTCCATACATATATAACTAGTGTACATATATTACTTGTTACACAGGCCATTCTAAAGAAGCTTTTTCGTAGTAAATGCAAAATAATAACGTCTTGCAGACCTTACAGTTGACGATCCATGAAGCGAATAAAAATCTGTTTTTAAGGATATAATGATTATTAAAAAAATAAGATTAATTTCTACATATACAATGAAATTTATATCGCGCAGCTCGGACATACAGCAACCAATATTTTAGCTTTGACTTGTTTAAGCTATCGCGGAATATGCTTAAAAAGAGGATTATTAGTATCAAATCACCTGCATCATGACCACACTGTACATACACACCCTCACATACCCACACTTTTACAGCATCACACAACACAACCGAATAATGTATTCGTTAAATGTATGAAATCCTTTTTTATTTTTTTCTTATGCAAATATTATGTATTCCATCTTTAGCTGTATCTTTAGTATAATTATTTTTTGTTTTATTATTTATTATATATTATTTATGTTAGCTGTTGGATTACCAAGTAAATAAACAATAAATACGCATACATTTTAATTAATTAATTAGTGTTGGTCCACGTTAGTCTTAAGTGCGAATCAAAGAGAGAGAGAAAGAAAAAAAATAAAACACAAGAACTGGCTTCTCCTTAATTCTTATTATATTACATTAGATTCAAATTACTCATTAGTCTTAAGTTAGGCTAGATCGTAATGTTACATGATGTCTCTGCAGACTCGAGTATAGAAAATTCAATAAATCACAATGTATTTAACTATTTAGAACTTTGATAAAAGAACAGTTAATCAGTCCAATCAGACGCACACGTTTCCGCGTTAGTTATTATTTAATGAGATGAGTTACAGTTACCTTTTAACCAAAACAATTGAAGGAATAACCAATCTAAATCCAGTAAGTGATTCTACAGATTCCGCTCTGAATATTTTTAACTGTATTTTAATTGCAAATTTTCATACATCAGCCTCAGACTGGTTCCCCACTAAACATAATCCTAAGAGCTTTTTTGTAATTAACGAATATTATTACCATATGCAATAGCGATTCCTCAACGTTTTCGTATTGAATTACAAAGTATGTATTTCATTGACTCAACCTATTGAAATGCGGGATGGAATCGCTATCACTATACAGGGTGGTAATGCCTATTTCTGAAATAATAAAAAAAATTACCGGTTTTCCAAGTAACACGCCCTGCCGGGTGAGTTATAGAAAACCAGAACTGTGTAATGATATGATAGAAATAAACGTATTTAAATGAACTTGAAACTTTTAGTCATTTTCATGACAAACTAGAAACCCTTTTCTAGAAAACAATCCATAAACTGCTGAACGAGACACACGATACTAAAAATTGTCCAAAAACCAACTAACTTACATTGTACGATTGTGTTTGCGACAAAATTGTTGTACTTTTACAACCAATACTCAATTCGACCAAATTTTCTGCTTGTTTTCTTTTATTGTCAAGTTTCTCGAGATATCTAAGATTTTGTTTTTGTAATCTAAGTCAACTTTGCTAGATAAAGTCAAAGGTTTGGCTACTTTTTGTTTTGTTAATGTTAATGATTCAATTATACATTACTCGATACTCGATTGAACAAATACATAGAAAATAGCATATATAAGAAAGGCCTTTACCGGAGAGGGTTCCTTATACATACTAACTGTTACAAATATTTACTAACACAGGATAACCGGATATTAGTGGATCGGGAAATAATTTAAGGCTTAAAATAAATAAATAAATAATATATAAGAAATAGACATTTGTTTTTAAAATATACAGAAGATGTGTTAAACATCTGGTGATCCCATCAACTTATACTCGTGATGATAATAATATTTTGTTTTCGACCTAATTGGACTTCGGCAATGCAGTCTGACAGTGCCCATCAGCGTGAAACTGAATTATAAGTATATACTGCGGACATAGTTTTATATAAAATAAAAAAATATTGTTAATTTTTTTTCCCAAGAAATCGCGAAATTCGACAGGATTCGTTCTTGTAGAAAATACGAGTGCAACCTTTTATTAAAGAAATTTCATATTGAGTCGTGTATCGCCATTTTGTACGTTGTCTTATGACTTCTATTTTGATTCAATAAACTTGACGTAATAAAGCGAATACCGAAAAGTTTCGGTCTTAAGCATAGCCTATAAGCAAATTGTACTGATATCGTGTACTGATATTGTATTTAGTAAGAATTTTTTGCGGTAGTATTTTTATTTATTTACAGGAAAACGTACATTATTCTTAAAGACTATGACGATAATGTTTAGAAAACATAAAATATCTTTTTTTTTATAGAACAGGCGGCAAACGGGCAGGAGGCTCATCTGATGTTAAGTGATACCGCCGCCCATGGACACTCTCAATGCCAGAGGGCTCGCGAGTGCGTTGCCGGCATTATAATACAATTGGTACGCTCTTTTCTTCAAGGACCTTAAGTCGAATTGGTTCGGAAATATTTCAGTGTGCAGCGTGGGTTCCACATAGCGGCAAAAATTGCCTTGAAAAACGTTCAGTCGTGGAACGGCGGATGTCGAAGTGATAAAATATAAAGTATATAAGATACTATGTCGATAGTGTCGGAGAGAGCATTCAGTAGGAAACGTCTTTAACGGGGATCTGTGAAACAGACAGGTTCCAGCACTTGGTATCGGTAACAACCTTGGCCTTCAGGCCTTTGGTTGCACACCACCCCGCACAATGTTTTCAGTATAAAGGCCAACTGTAAGACCCCGTTCATTTCCATTTTATTTAGGCGTATTTTAGCCTACCCTAAATTAACTATCTAACACAAGACAAACAAACTATTTAGTACAAAATTTTTAATAAAGATTCGTAAATTTTTTTCCCTAAGACTCTATAGCATGCCAGTTTACCTACAATTATCCTTATCCTCCTGTGAACGAGTATAATATAGGGACATAACCGAGAATCGAACGCCCAACCTCAAGCTAAGACGCTCGCTGAAGCCAGCTTCTCCATTTATTAGACAGCTATTAACTTTATTTTTCTTAATGATATAAAATTAGCAGGCATTTACTGGTTTTGTTTTATTACGAGAGCAGTGTAGGGTAATTTATAGGCTAATTGGCAATCAATTTGAGTCACTGGGGGACCTTCGATCGGAAATTTAACAAAGCTTTGTGAATTCTAATATTATTATGATTTCATGACTTTGTCTATGTGATTCTCGAACTAAAACTTAAAAGCTTTTACCTTATTTAGTTACGTTGACAGAAAAAGAGAAATATTACGCAATTTAATATGTCATATTCCGTTAGCCCCTTGTTTTATAAAAAAGCGGGCATTGAAAAGTTTTAACTTTATATAGTATTTTGGTTTTCGCCGCCTACATTCCATACATTTTAAAATCTTTCATAAATTAAAACAATGGCTGATATATGGATGCTGTCCCAAACAATGCAACGGCAAAAACTATGAACATTTCATATGCAAAACAGTTCGTGGAATTCAGTAACAGGGATTTCATTGTTACCACGATTTCTCGTTTTGAAATTATGTTATAATTCGTATAGGGTTGTTAATGTCACGTTTTGGAAATTACTATATCAATGAAGTTATGTAGAGAAGGGTGATGACCTGAGATTTTGAAAATACATCAACAATTACACTTATGGACGTCAACAGTAAAGATGTTAAATTAATTCCAAATTTACTACCAGTTCGCAAGTCGAGGGCGTGGAGCGGGCAAAAAGAACTGGCTAGAAACCCTCCGCGACTCTTTTTAATTACTAAGTTTTTAGTCATACAATTTGTTTGAACTGGAGCAAATCAATCCCAAGGATTAGGATCATTTAAATATTCGCCAATTTTATAAAAAGCTTTATTTAGTAATATACGTTTAATGAGAGCTTTGAATTTATTCAGTGATAATTCTGTCATTTCACTTGGGAGTTTGTTCCCAAAACGAATACAATTTCCATATGAGGAGTGGTATATCTTCTGGAGCCTGTTTGGTCGTACGCTTAGATTACTTATATTTCGGTTATTATACTGGAGAAAGTAACCATTCGTTTTTTAATCGTTACAACAATATTTTTTTGTACATACAACAAGGCTTCAAGAATATATTTACCAAATAGTGTCATAATATTTTATTTCTCAAACTTATTCCGTAATATGCTTTTAATACACAATTTTAATTAGGAAATTATCGCTCTATTATTATAGGAACCAATCTAATTTCACCGTTTTATTTACACTAAGTACGCAACTGTCTTATTTTCGAAAAGGGACCAAAGAGAAGTTTAAAAATGCAATTAGACTCATTGTTTTTGTAAATAAGGGGGTTGAATTTTATTTAATGTAGTCTTTTTAAATATAATCTTAATATCTTCGAGTTAATATTAGAGTATGTTTTAACCTATATAGAGAGGTTGCGTCGCGGTTTTTAAACGACTGTATAGAATATAATCAATTAAATATCAGTTAACTGGTATTTATATCTTGTATATATCATTTATGAAATAATATATATATATATATTATTTCATATATATATATATATATGAGAGATAATACTTTGTTACAGTGTAAAAACACAACACTCTACATTTTAGTTTTTATTATGAAATGAACAAGTCAGTAATATATTGGCATTTATGTAAATTACAGTCAATCTTATAATCATAATTAAAATCACAAATTCCAAACAACTAACTTTGTGAATTTTAATAATATTAAATTCAATCAAATCATATTGTCTTTTATTAACATAACTTTTACACATTTAAAGAAAAAAATGTTTAACGGATTGACGGTATATATATATATTTTACAAATTAATATATACCGGGGAAATAAATACTGATAAGATACCTTTTGTCTTCAGTCACCCCGCACGCCGTATAGCACGCGAAACGACGGGAAAGAATTAAAATTATGTAAATAAGTATATACGTTGCTTCAATCCATTAAAAAAGTGTTTTCTATCGAATCACTCTAAATATTTTTATAATAAATCTTCGCTGTGGACTATGATGCATCAAAGGTCACAAAGATTTTCCACGTTACAATCTTTTCCACAATTAAAGTTCTGTGAGTTATAAAAACACAAAAAAAATATTCGGCCATTGTGAAAACTTCACTTCACAAAGATGTAAGAATATTTTGCGAGAGGTTTTGCGGCTTCGTGATCTCGTTTTGCTCAGAATTTTAAATAGAATTTCTTTTCGTCTTTTACCTTTGCGGTTGAACAGATGGTACGCTTTCTACGCAAATTGTATTGCTACATTTTGGCATATAAAAAAAATGTTAATATTGTTTTAAAGAACACTTATTTATATTAATACTAGCTGCCCCCGCGAACTTCGTATTTCACTGAAGAATAATTTCACTATATTATCGTTACTATAATTTGAATTTGATTTACACTTCGGTCTAAGTAACACGTGGTTGGCTATGCTAACACCAAAAATTAAAAAAGTAGAAATAATTTAATTTCACGGTATTTCGTTTACTACAAAATTAATTTAATTTATACTTTAGCCTCAATAACACGTGGTAATCATGATATTGAATTGTAGCTTATATGACACGTTTGTCGGCTTACCATAGCAGTGCCATCTATTGATTACTTACTAAATCCAGTCGAAAAATATCGACATCTGTTAGAATATTTTGGAGTTAACAGATAAATGTCACTGTCAATTAATTATAGACAAATAATTTGCAATAAAATAAAATTGCGACTATAATTAAAGACCTAAGCTAGTAGTTTAGGAGCCCATCGCGGACAAACATCGTGACAGGAGATTTATATATATTAAGATAATAATTCAGAGCCGCATAATACTATAGGCCGCGACCTAAAAATGCATATGTTTGTTTTGCAAGATTTTTTGACGTTTTAAATATGAGTTAATTGCGAACATAGAAATTGAAATTCCATTTGTGTATATCCCGGGCTTAAACTTATCACCTTATCTAGCACTACATTAACACCGCTCTCATTTATTGTAACTATAATTACCCTCAACATCACCATCTTTAGGGTCCATCTTTGGACGTAGGTATCCTTCATTCCCCTCCAACCCGACCGGCATAGCGCCTTTTGATTGCAGACGTATATTCATGTGTTATCGAATGGCTTAATATAGAACACGGTGACAAATCTCAGAGTCACTCCAAGACTGTCATTCAAAGTACTACTACTAGTGTGTTAAAGTACTCACCTGTCCCTCTCTATCACAGCAAGAGTAAAAAGAACGAGACGAAAAAGTATAGTTAAAGGAGTGCAATTAAACTAATTTAGAATCTATGAATAAGGTCTACCGCTGAAATCTGTTTATTAAACAGATGATGTTTTTGTCACTTTTATAGATGTAGATCCATTGAAAAATGGGACTTAGACAAACCTTGAGAGAAGTCAGTAGTAAAGTGGTATATTGACATGATTCATAATTTTTGTACCGCAGCTGCAAGAAGAGGATATTGGTAAGATAGGTGCATATTTCAGCAAGATGGCCACAGCCCAAGCAGCTAGGGTCTCCATGGACACTACAAGCGTTGTTTCCGGAAATTATCAAATTCCGTTTCGCGCGACTTAACCCCATCTGTCTTTTTATATGGGGTTATCTCAAAGCAAGAGTTTATGATACACCTTTTGAAACTAAAATAACGACCGAGGTAAGAGCCATTAGTTGACTTCCTCCGCCGTGTCGCTGCAAATTCGCTAGTCCGCTTTGAAGAGAACATTCACCGTGATGGAAGACATCTTGTCGTTGTAATATTCCGTACATAAAATCCGCACTAATACATTACAATTTACTCCAATTATAATACTATAAATATATATTTTTTTATAAATATTTAAAGTTTGAAATCGGCGCTGTGCCACCCTATATTACGTAGACGTTACTATTGTAATAGTCGCGTTTGGTGTTAGTTATAAACATTGCTATTTCTATAATTTTCTCGTATAGGTATATGAACTCTCATTCGTCATTTCTCTCAATTCCTAGCGATTTATATAAAACGTCAAAAACAAAGATCCATTTGACCACTATGTCACTATCATTTGCCGTCTTTGTCAAGATAAGTTTTCCACCCTTTTCTAGTTACGCGCCCTTTTTCCGCACGAAAGGGATTCAACGAAAACTCTCACAGTGAAATTGTTTTCATCAAAGATATATATTGATATTTACATTAATGAAATATTATTGAATAATATTTTTCGATGGTAGCTTGTATAGAATTTAACTTTAAAAATTGACAGATAAAATTATTAGGAATAACAATATTTTTACATCGCCAACAGGACTTATATCATCCATATTAATAAAAGATTTTATTTAAAATACTATGTTATTACGTTATTTTTTACTCCTTATATGGAAATTGTATTCGTTTTGAAATTGAACTCCCAAGCGAAATTAGACAATTATCACTGAATAAATTTGAAGCTTTTATAAATTTGACGAATACTTAAATGATCCTAATGATTCGGATTGATTTGCTCCAGTTCAAACAATGACTCAAAACTTGGCGATTAAAAAGATTGCCAGTTCTTTTTGCCTGCTCCTGCTCTTTTCTGTTGACGTTCATATGTGTATTTGCTTATCTATATGAATAAAGTTATTTGGAGTTTGGGTTTGAATTCGATCGGGGAACATTAACTGTAAATTCAGTTTGGATATTAATTCATTCCTTTGACACGAAACCCACAAAAGCCGTTGGACAGCTAAACTAATTTTCTTATTTACTGAACCGTATTTAAATTTGCCGAAGCTTATTTGACGGAATAACTGGTATTTGCTAAAGCTATGCAATCCTTTTTCGTACCACTTATTCAGATTGGCTATTATTTTTAAGACAGCTTCTTCATTTATTACTTTTTATAGTACTTTTAGCTGAAGTTTTCTTCTAAATGTGTCACAATTTTGTTGTACTTGTTTGACCATATTGTAAATGAATATGAATGAAATGAGACCTGAGTTTGTTGGATTGCGACACTTACACTTTTTAAACAAACATACAACATTTATTGCTAACGAAAAACACACACTCAGAAACAGACAAAATAATAATGATGAGTGTGGAATATGTGTGCTGTGGTTGTAACTGGCCCTGGCTCAGCGTCAGCAGAGGTGTTCCACAGCGCCGGTCATTCTGCCAGACACCACAACAGTAAATTTCCACCTCAGCCGCAAAAAAAAATTAATAGTAGTAGTAAAAATTAACAGTAAATGAAAAAACATACTATTATACTAAAACTACTAATAAGAAATAGATAAAATACGATATTGTAATAAATATTTTCTAATATGGACTGTTTTTTTAAGGCCGAGCTATACAAAATGAAAATTGTACTATCCACAATCGAAGCCTAGACTACTTTTTGCCCCAAAGTCACAAAGGCACTTTAAAAACTTATCGTTTATAATTTTTACAGACATGTTATGTACATAATATTTATTACGAAGTAGTGTTGATAGTATCTTTTCGTAATATTTAATTACGTTTGTAATTAAATAATCATTTTTCGTACCAAATGATAAGATCAAGTTGTTGAAAGTTAAATTAAATATTCGGGAGTTTCAACCTTTTTGAGATTAAGACTTTATGGATAAGTATATTTTTGACAGACCTTGTTTTAATATTTCATTATAATAATAATATTTTATTTGCAATAATATTATTCTATATTCTATCACACATGGCAATCAAATTTGTCTTAAAATGTAAGATTTTACATAATACTTACATTATAAGTCATATCAATAGACAATTCTTTTATTATTTTATCAATACATCATTACATTAATATTTAATTAAAACATTTAACTCAAATAATTACTTACTTCGACTGAATTTCCCCAAACTATAATTTCATATCTAATGAATAGAATCGAATACAGTATCATGGTTCATAGTTTCCCTAAGTGGTTTTAACACATAAATAAAGCTGTCAAAATTTATATATACAGTCAAACCAGGATAATAGGGAGATCAAGGGACCTCGATCGCTTTTTCTCTGATAGAGGTATCTCACTAACCCGAGTTTCAACCTTACAGAGTTACACAAGGAGGCTGTTTCACTGATAGGTCTATAATGGCAAATATAATGAAATTAGAAAGAAAATACGTATATGTATTGGTAAAACGTTTTTATTGAATTAGTAGATGAACATAAATGTTTGATCAAAATAATATTATAAAACATTTACTTGAAATAAATCTGTTAATTGCTTTTGTGATGTTTTACACTTTGTGTATGTTTTTCAAGTTCATAAATTTTATCAAATATGGTTTGATATACCGCCGCATATTCATAAAATGTGTGAAGCGTCTCCAATGCCTTTAAGCAACTGCTGTTTATGAACTGGTACCGACTTATTTGTCAAAGCTTGACAAATAAGTCGGTACGCACATTTGGCTTCTTAATAGAATGAGGTTAACTACGAAACAATAACAGACATTTGGTTTGAATTAAATAAAGCTCCTTCCTAAATATCTCTTCTTAAATAAATGTCCCTCAAAATTTCAGAATGTGTCATAAATAGCACAAGTAAAACGCGTTCAACTGTCACTTATAGTGGTATATATATCAATTTCCCGTATAAAGGTTCATCCGTGACAAAAGACTGTCACTTATATATTTAGTCACTTTTTATTTAGGTTATATATTTCTCTCTCATAATTGTTTTAAGAGAGCAAAATGATTGGTAAGTACTCTTATTAAGAGTTTTCTCGCTTACCCAGTTCTCATTACTCAGGCATTATGATATTAATAATATACATTTAAGTAATTGTTAATAATTTAAAAGTACTTAATTTTTTGTTATAAAAGTTCAAGTAAAAGTGAAAAATCTTCGGCATTCGACCAAGAGCAGCGATTATATAACTTTCAAAGTCTAGTCTGATTTACGGTAGTTTATAACGATCCTAATAAATTGGAAGCATTCATGGAAATTGCTGAAAATTTTCCACATTTCAAAAACAGATACCAGCAGGTGGTGAGAAATTTATAGCCAGTTAAATCGTTTATAAAATTCCTTAGGTTTTATTTGCTTAGATATATAATAATAATAATAAAAGCCAATTTAATTTTCAATCATTACTAAAGTACAGACATACAGCTTAAATTTGTTTGATATTTTTCTTGTTATACCAATATCCTAGTTTCTTTCAGCATCGTCGGTCGGTACCCCAACGGGTTAAGGCCTCCAGCTTTTTCTAAATGTATATTTCTTCTACCCACCGTTGATATTGAAGATATATATAAAAAGGACTTAAGGAAAAAGGGCTAAATGGACCAAGGGTAAGAATACAAGCGCGCTCCATACTTAGATAGATATTTAAATGAATTCCCTAGATAGGAATAAAAATTCTAATCTGCTTTAGTTTATACATTTATCCAACAATATTTTTGATTACAGAAACGTATAATTCTTAATTTTTCTTTTTTATGACCGTATGTAGATGTAATAAATAAATATGTGTAAAGATCACAAGATCGGTGTCTCAATATATATCGCCTGTTAAAAAATACATAGCAAAATATTATTCTCATAGTATCCTAAAATTTGTCAAAGATGTATAAATTAATCAAATTTCACATCAACGACAAATTCGGCCGAATATTATAAACATATACTCCGAATATCAAATAGCAGAATATTCGTTGTAAGGCTTTCCAACGTAGTATTGGATGGTACAATTTCCCCCGGTGCTAAGTAACCGGTATCCGCACCCTTACTGCCTTCACGATATCATCAATTGTACTAGATGAATTGGCTACGGTCAGGCTAAAGGAGCTTTATAGGTACGCCATTTGGTGAAACTGCGTAATTACAAAACGCAATGTATTATCACTAACTTATGGTCTAAGGTAAGTAGATTGTCAATATACTGTTGTGTTTTATATAATAATATATACATATATATTTGTTGCCCCGAGGCTTTTAGACCTCTAAATCCGGTCCATATTCATATTTTGCTGCTATGCACTTAAACTAAGCTTTATATATTCTATAGTGTATTGATCAATTAAAAAACAAAACTGTTATATGCCTATCTGATAACTTATACGCTATTTTGCTAATATTTATTGTATTTTTATTAGTCAAACTTTTGCTGTAATATATACTATAGATATAACATTATATATGATGTGGTGAACTTTAATAAATTAATAAATAAGTATTTAAGTTACTAGCCTTTACCATAGCCTTAGTAAGTTTATTATTAAATAAATCTTCGACACGTGCAATCGTTGTTTTTTTTTATCTCTCTTTCATTTATTGATAATACAAGGTAATTCTATATAAAAACACCAAAAGGACTATGCAATTTATGGTGCTATAGAGAGCAGTCGGTATATGGAGAGAATAAAAACGTGAAGATAATCCATGATTTGTACTTATTAGTCATGGTCAACAACAGTCTAAACGTGCAAGCAATCTCAATTTGTCAACAAAAGAACGAATTCTCATCATCATCGAAACATCGAATGCAGGACAGTCTAATTTATTGCGGGATAATAAAAAAAGGATACAAACGACTGTATTACTCAATTGCTGTCGTTATTGAGAGTGCGTGTAATGCTATGTATCTAAGAGTGTATATTTGTATGGAAGACAATCTAAACGAACCAAAGCCAATTGATTTCGACGCTTTGGCGAGTTCGTCGTTAAATCGTGAGACGTTACACGGAGTTTACACTGTCATTTATATTAAGTTGCACTACTGAGCGGTTTAACATTGGTGACTGAAAAGTAATACTACAGTATTAAATTACTTCAATTTTACATTAAAGTATCAGTAAATAATACATAAAAAACATGAATACTATTTTGATTCATTCTATTACACAAGTATTCAGTGTGATGTGCCGGATATGATCATAAAAGCTTTATCGTGTTACGAAACTTATACATATCAAATCTGCTAAGTGTGCAAGATACTTAAGTGCTTAAATTTTTACAATTTCCAATACTTTATATGTTTGTCAAGGCTTTCACAAGCTGTGTAATATACATGGATTAAATTTTAACGGGCATTTAAGATTATGTGATACACCTGTGTGTGATGCGATGTGTATAAAAAAATGTGTGCGTTGTTCTAGTATACTCACGTAAGAAGTGAACTTTCTGACCTTATTTTTCGAAAAATGATGTACTATATGCAACTTTACAGAAATTGGTTAAATAAAGTTAAATAAGATATAGTTTAACAAAAGGCTTTTATTATGATAGACATGAATACATATAATACAATTATTTCATTTTGCCTTATAGTAATTACCTTTTGAGCGAATGTTATATGCGTAAATAGAAAGAAAGTGTCAGCTCAGCCGCGGATCAAACCTACGACCTCAGGATGAGAGTCGCACGCTGAAGCCAACACTGCGATCTGTATGTATAGTAAAGAATTAAATCGCAAAGCTTTTAAACAAAAAGCAACGACAAGATTTGTATTGAAAAGTTAAGAAGAACTTGGTAGGCGTAATTGAAACATGAATTGAAATAGAATACTTGTAAACTGTACATTTGTAGGAAAAGTTGATATATTTGATTTTCCATATTATATATTAAATTTCTCATTAGTCCATCCTTGCCTTTCTTTCGTGGCGCTGTATTAGCACATCTCCCTCGCCAAGCGGCAGCTACATTATGTCTGTGTCCCAGTAAAGTAGTTAAATCAGAAAGTTAATTGAATCTCTAGACAGTTAATTAAATGTCGCTATTCAATCAAGTCACTAGCATTTTGATTTAAATAAAGCAGCGTCGAAAACGTTTAACTATCTGTCTGACCAAAAGCCAGCGTGTTGATTAACAATGTAAAACAAGACTCCGCCATGATTATTTCATTTGTTATTGTTATTTCGATGTGATGATGAAGAACTGAGAGCTTGGAGTAAATGGTTAGGTTAGGTTTGTCTTCTTGCCTAGGAACGTTTAGGAAACTCGTTTAACGTTTCGTTCTTCTTTTAATTAACTGTCTAGATATTCAATTAACTCTCTGATTTAACTACTTTACTGCGACATCTATATATTTATAAATTATACAGATATGTTTAATCCCCGTATAACTAATACATTGTTTTATATGTTCTTCGCGTTTAAATTTTATCACAGAAGCAGATCAAGAATTCCTCAGGCCTTTGGAGAGTTTGAACACAACTTTTAAGTTTTCTAAGAAACCTTAAATGAGCAGAAGCAAGTGGAAAGCTCGGAACAAGTGTTTCCCACACGTATTATACGATTTATCGTTTTACAATGCTGTGTTACTCAAGGGAAATTACCGTTACAGTAATTTTCACAGACGTGTTTTTTCTCACTGTGATATTAAAATCGTTCATCTAGAGACTAAGAACCAAGAAACTATCTTTATAATTCCAATATTAATAGCGATATCAACCCTGTTTTTGTCTCTCAATAAACCACCCTTAGTATCGGTACAAAATTCCGGTTTTTCTTTTATAAAGCCAACTACTTTTGGTCGCTCATAATTGAGGTTTTAATTGCAGCTGTATTTCATCATCGGACGTCGAGGCAGAATACGCAATTCCACCCTTATCGCCTCGACGTCTGACGTTCCACAATTGACGTTTTTTAAAGCAGTTTTTGCCACGTAACACCATTATATGAAACCAGTTGCCTGTTGAAGTATTCCCAAACCAATTCGACTTAGGGTCCTTCAAGAAAACAGTACGAATACTAAAGCAACGCAATTGCGAACCTTTGGGTAATGTAAGTGGCGGTATCACTTAACTGCCGAACCTTCTGCGGTTGTACGCCTGTAATATAAAAAAAATGCCTTGTTTCTGACTGCCAGATTATATAACTATTTGTCAACCAAGATGTGCCTCTGTTAGTCCTAAAGTCAAATTAAATAAATGTAATAAGTAATTAAAGGCTTGGGCGTAGATTGTAATTAACAATATTTTACATAGTAATTAACAAATTAAATTTTTGCTTACTTTAAACCCTTAAGAGTCTTCGCTTAAACAAATTAATTTACATTTTGCTTACCCATTGGTTATCTTAAGAAAACAGCCTACAAAGTTTTAACTTTAATCTTGTACTAAACAACAGCTTTCTACTTTGAAATATTTCTTTGAAGTTAAAAGCCTATGAAAGTAGTATGTAGCCTATAAACTACCTCCATATGCTTCACTAATTAAGCCTCGATCAAGTAACCTTTTAAAATCGAAATAATTAATATTTCTTGTAATTAAACTTGAGGCCTTCGTGTTGAATATTAGTTGCGTGATGTTGTATTGATGCCATTATTTTTTACTACATTCAACTGGCGTAAACAACAGACAGTATACTTGTATAAAGTTTTATACTCGTTGTTACTGGAATATATAGACACAGTTTTAACAACTTTTATAGAGAAAGTTCACAATTAGAAAATAAAATATATATTAACTCCTACTTACTTCGTATAATCCCTGAATGAAGAGGGCGTCTGCAGTAAGCTTCGTATTTCACCTCGCTCCAAGTCTTTTCATCCCTCTTTGCAATTGTATGTCACCATCTTTGCTTGAAACCGCCAGGATTCCGCTTACCGTGCGGGTTCCAATCAAGCGCCTGCTAGGGGATATAAATGGAATCTGTTCGGAGTGTATAGACTATCCAGTTCGACTTAATCTGCTGGCTAACCAGAGTTTATCGGCAGTGCTCCGAGAGTTGCTCGTTGGAGATCTCCTCGATCCAGTAGATCAGACTCAGAATACAGCATGCGGCGAAGACAGCGGTTGACGTTCCACGTTTTCACCTGAGAAGCAGAGACTTTTATTTTATTTGTTTTTTTTTCTCATTCATGTTACTAGAGGACATTCAGATACTTATAACTACATGTTATAGAAAGAATATTCATGTATGAAATTGATAAGAGAACTTATGACAGCGCTAAACAGATCCATGCAACTCCCTCACAATCAATATCGCAGCACATAACTCACGAGGAACTCTTTGTTACGAAGAAGTCAGATGGATCCGACAAGCATCCACGAATGTACACTGTAAATACATAATTATTTGGGAATAAAGAAAATAATAACAATATCTAATAGTTAACACAGCCAGGTCTCTAAATCGACTCGGCGATAGGTCTCCTCCATGGAGTTGCTTGGAATGTCCATCAAGTAATTTTTCTTCGTAGTTTTATTGTAAATCCGACACAATATTTTAAAGACTGACCAATAAACGATTGATACGATCATAAGATAGGGTGTAAAAGGAATATTTCTTTCTAGTGAATCGTGTGCTACAGTGCAAAGGGATTTTAGCAACCAATCTTGTAGATACACTACATCGATGACGTCACTTTGCAATTCAAGCAACATTTGTATTACATACAACACATAAACAATATTCAGTTTCATTTAATTTTACTAATACTTAAGTACCTTATGTCATTGCAACATTATTGATGAGATTAAAGTAAAAATAATATATTAAAAAGTATTAGGCAATGTATTGACATGTACGTACACACGTACGCGCCAGACTATGCATACGCCGCGTCGCGCACGTTGGCTACGTTGACCCCGAATTAAAACAAAGACTAAGATCAGATTTAATGTTTTTCAAAATTGTTAATATGTGTGAATAAAATTATACACTTTCTTAAACTAAATCTTTACTTGTTTTTTTTTTAAATATTGTTAAAATCTCAACAAACAAATTTAATAAAAAGATAATTAAAACAAATTTTGGTCCTTCCTTGGTACCTTTAACGCTGGCAGCATTTCCTCAATGTATTGGCATACTTATTAGTCAAATTAAATACTTTTATTAGCGCTTGTGCCCTTGAACTCCACGGCCCAAGAGTCTTTATTCCATAGGGTACAAAATAAAAGTTGGAGGATGAAAAAAACAAAGTATGTCTAGACTAAACTCAAATATCGGTAAAACTTAACGGAGAATAAAAAATAAAATTGGTGTCAAACACTCTCTGTAAGTATGTTTTAATATGTAGCCCACTGTTTTAGCATATCAACATATGGAACATTTTGCTATGCTACCCCATAGAAACTGCTCACTATCCGCAAAATAATTATGTTCTAAATTTTTAATTTTTCTGAAACCTGAAAGTTTAAGGAATAAATACAATAATTACCGAGAACATGAAAAAGCTGCTATAGTGTGGGTGTAGACATTCCAAAAACCAGAAGTGCAAAAGCAAATTACTTGCGACAATTGCTAAATAACCCGTTTAATACTTTAAGGACCTTGGTCATTTATTGAATCAAAAAACGTAAACAACGACACAGTCCAAAGTACGACTAGTGATGGGTGCACAATATTTATATCGATAATATTGGGACCACTGAATTTTTAACAATATTAAAATTATTCGTTTCAATTGATTGTTAGAAATTATAAGTAGTATAATTCCTTCAAACATTAAGTATATTCGTCCTAATATTTAAGCATACTTGACTAAGGAATTAATATCTATGTAACATGTTTTTAAAAGTGTATCAATTCTTAACAGGCCGGCAACGTACTTGCGAGCCCTCCGGTATTTACATAATATTTACCAAAAGGTTCAAACATTTACAAAAGGAAAAAAACAATAAAAATATTAATTACATATAACTAAGTATAAATATCTAAGTCTGTGTTGTGTGATGGTGTAAAAGTGAGGGTATACGTGAGGTTGTGAATTTGGGATGTGCTCACGATGCAGGTGATTGAGCGCTATGGATATTCTTAATATTGTATTATATTAAAATTCATATTTTCATATTCAATTTATAAGTCATGACTTAATATATGTAACGTATCACTTACCATCAGTTTAGTATTGGCCAATAATATGAAAATAATAAAAAAACTTCGATATCTCTGACCAACACTATTAATTTAAGTCGAATCAGCGACCGCCACTCGCACGCATAACCGGCATAACACGTGAGGCAGTCGGGTCAGGCACTCGTATCACCGTTACTATATTTAATATTATTGTGCAGTGTATTAATGATTGAAGGATGGCTAAGCCGACAGTGTTTATGCGACAATGCATGTAAGTATTTAAAAAAAATATATATATTATGGGATGCTTGTTTTTATAGACAACAAAACAGACAGTTAGTTGTTGTTTAGTGTTTGTTAGTTAAATTAGTTTTTTATCACATTTTTTGCTACTAGTTCCTTATTGATCAAAGTCACCATGGAGAGTGTTCGGAGGAGTTGTTCGGACTAATACATGCAGCTGAGTTTCATAATCGGACGTCAAGGCAGAATACAAAATACCATCCGTATCACCTTGACGTCCGTCGTTCCACAACTGAGCGTTTCTTAAGGAAGATTTTGCCGCACATCACTATGTGGAACCAGCTGCCCAGTGAAGTATCCCATCAAATGAGCCTCCTGTCCGTTTGACTCCAATTACATATAAAAATTTTCACCACAGCAAACATAATGATGTATCTACAGTTTATATTACAAGCAATGTTTTCTAAAATATGTGAGAATTATTATTGGTAAATGATACAAAAATTTAAAATATTTATTGTTAGCAAAAATACCATTAAAAATAGTCGGTTCAAAACTATTGGTGAGATTTAAGACACGTTATCACTAGTTGTTCTAGAAACAAAGTGCGGTTATAAAGTATACAGAATGAGGAATTGTCGGTAGTAGTAGTGATAATAATACAAATATGACAAAATGTGGGTAGTATAAAGTAATATTTTTTTCTATTATGGGTGTGTGCACATTTATAAAAACATAACAGCTTAATCGCTCAACGAATAATTATCGCAATAGATCGTGGAAATGTCAACATTAAAGGTACACTGCCACAGATTTATGTAACTTTAAAATATTGTGAATACTGTATATGTGTTGGAAAAAATATCATTGACAATACAAATTAATTTAATTATGACGACAATAATTTCAACTCTGTAAATGTGTGTAATTTTATTAACAGCAAGGAGTATTTTCTTTGTAGATAATACATTTTATTTCTAATCACAACAATCAAATACAATTTTCTTAACCCACATGGACCTTTAGCGAGATTTTGTCATTGAGATTTTGCATTGAGTCTTAATGCTAAAACAATTAATTAAAAAACTAATATTACTTGGAAATCGAGATTTGATATCGTCTATTCATAACTGAGCCAAATTACGCCAACGTGTTGTATATAATATAATAATAAAAACATCTAAGAACTATTGAATACTAAACATGACGGCTCAATCAGTTTAGAATGATCACAATTTTTTTTCAATATTTTTATGAATAATAAAAATTCATTGTTTATTAGTGTACACATTTATGGGGTCAATGTACGGTTCAACAAACTGCAGACTGCATTGGCATTTTTTTGTTTCTTTGAAAGTAATCTTGATGAATACTTTCTAATCGGAATTGTAAATGAAGTAACTTTCACTTTTAATTTATTTCGCGTTAGTTGAAGCTTCGCTAGAACATTCCTGTTGTTCGGTATCCTTGCATAAATCTGTCTGTATAAACGTGATAACTACTTCAATTACAGTTTTTGTACAGCATGTGTACAGATACTGTGAATCCGAAAGTCTAAATGTAAAATTGCTTTAAAACGATTAATATTGAAATACCAAATAATCTTGCTAAAACATACGAAAGCAAAAATGCAGCCTTGCGCTGTTTCCGCTGTTCTTCATAAAAGTAATTAATTATAATTACAGGGTTGGATTAGTGGTTTTAACGAGCGACTCAGCCCTTGAATCGTAGGTTCGATATGGCTGTGCACTATTGGAATTTCTGTCTATGTTTAACTTAACTTTTAACACACAAAATTAAATAATTTACAATATTTTGTAATGTAGATACATAATAATAATAATGAAAAACAGATAAATAGAAAACTAAAACAAATTTTAAAATTTTGTCCCTTTGGCAGTTCCTTTTCATTCATTTTAGTACCATGCATCAATAGCGTATTCATTTTATTCATCAATATCATTTGTACCATGTACCATGCATCTGAGTTTCAAAGCTACAACCTTTTTAGATCAGAATGTCAGAATTATCCGTGATAATTTCTAATTGTCCAGGAAAAAAATCCTCCTCCTCCTGTCCTCTTGCAAAAATGCTTTCTATAAAGTTAACTATTATCTAGTGGTAAAGGGCCTGTGATTAGTGCTAAACAGGCTTGTTTTGTAAGTGTTGTTTGCTTTTTTGTATGATGATTTGCTATTTTAAAATAGTACCGAGAGTTTTTTACGCCGGCTTTTTCTCTCGGTTCACACCCTTTGTCTTCTGGTCGATGACTAGGGATGTTTGCGATATAAATTTGATGACGTGGAAGAAGTTGTTGTTGTAGTACTTATTGTATCTATGCAAGTCGGTTTAATTGCGATGTTTTCCTTCACCGTTCGTGCGAATGTTAAATGCGCATATAGAAAGAAAGTCCATTGGTCCTTAGCTAGTTATCAAACCTACGTCCTCAGGGATGAGTGTAGCCACTTCGCACTCGCTAAAGCCACTAGACCAACATTGATCTACAAGTTTAGTACTAGAACTACTTTATATACTAATAAACTGTTAGCACATTAAGACGCAAAAGATTACATCGAACCGGTCCAATGGGTAATTGCTGATCGTTGTTTTTCTTGCCCTTGATCTTGAATTGTGTATTGAATTCCATATCATAGCCAAACAGCGGTATAATAATATATATAATATATATAATAATATATAATAATAATTTATCAAACAGCGGTACAGCTTACAATCTACATAATAATAATAAGAAATAGAAAACTTAAACAAATTTAAAAAGTGACCACAGGGACCAACCCTGTGGCAGTGTACCTTTAATTCATTTCATTCCATTCATGGAATTTTCTCGCTGTATTGCGATACTTATTCACCGGTACAATCTACCAGGCGCCGACTTAAATCTTTAATTAGCGATGCACTTGAATCCCATCGCCCAAGTCTCTACTCCATAGGGAACAAAATCAAAGTTGGAGGAAATACTCAAGTATCATAAAAGTTAATTTATATTGTTTGGTTTACATTTAGCTTTTTTATTTTTATTTTATTTATTTTTATTACATACTTACATTACATTACATAATTATTACCCACAATATAATACCCACACCGATTATCCTATATAAAAATCATTAAAAAATATAGATATATACTTAAATCTTATAACTAGCAATATAGCAAGCAACTCTTGTAAACTCAGCCAGTGTACAAACAAATAGGTCTACCTCAATAGAAGTTTTGTTTATTATTTGTTTTGCTCGCGTGAGTGGCATGTATAAAACTTTTTTAACAAGTTTTTCTTTCTTAATTGACTGTTAAAAAGTAGTCGTTGAGTGTGGTAGATTAATGAAAATTGAAACTAATAATGTTATTCCGAATTAACTTACTGTCTGTGGTTGCAAAAGCCCTGCGCTACAACAGGCTATGTATATTCAAGACCTGTCATATTAAAATGCGCAGTACTATATAGTAATATAAAACGTATGACTATAGTAAAGAAATTAGTTTTTAATAAACTAATTTCGTTCGTCGCATCTGAGGCATCATCATCTGACGTTGAGGCTGAAAATTCCACCTGTATCTCGACGTTCGTCGTTCCACAACTGAGCGTTTTTTAAGGCAGTTTTTGCCGCACCAACACATTTTGGAACCAGCTGCCCACTGAAACATCGCCAATGCTTATAAGACCGCACTAGCGAGCCCTTGTTTTGAGAGTGTTCATGGGTGGCTGATATCACTTAAGATTAGGTTACCTTCTGTTCTATACGAAAATAAAAAAAAAACCTGTACTAATTTTACGTTTTAAGATCTTATGAAATTGTATATGAAGAGAAAAGCCAGTCACATTATGAGGTATCTTTTTGAAGTGAAACTTCTTTTTCAGCGTTGGAAAACAAATTACCGTCACACTTTTCGGTTACGCGCAATTTTTTTCCTGTTCATACCACGAAGCCATTAATAACAAAAATATATAACAACGATAACACTGATAGTAATAATTATATTAAAATTAATGATATTCTGTAAAAATCTTAGTAATAATAAGGTAAAATTAAGTAATTGTATTATTTGTATTAATGATAATAAAAGCCTTTTGTTAAATTTTATCTAATTTAACTTTATTTCTGTAAAATTGCGTATAGTAGATCATTTTTCGAAAAATAAGGTCATTTTTCTAATATTTTTCTCGGACACTATTTTTAAATATTTTTCTTCATTATATAGCTCTTGGTCAAAACCTTTGGCAACTGCATATTGCGTCTTTACTTCTCAGTACTTCGCAATTAAAACAACGAAGTTCAATTCTTATTACATTGGGTTACAGCTCGTTATTCGCAAATAGTACATTGTATATCGTTTCTTGGAAATTGCTTGGAAATGCTTCATTAACCATTTAACGTATAGTTTTAATCTGTGGTTGTGGCTGTCAGAAGTATTGATAAATTCAACATAAAAATGATATTGTTTTAAATTATAAATGTATCATTTGTAATTATTACAAGAGATCTCAAGCAAGTGTTCTCTACACAGAGGTCGTCCGATTTACAGAAAAAATATTATTATTTCGAATAGAAAGAGTACCTATTTTGACACTAAATTTAACAATGACACAGATGCAATTATATGTTTGTTGCATGCCATATTTAGGGTACTTTTGGAGCATTGGCTTATTGGTTTACTGGTTACTGCATAATACCAAAAGGTAGGAAGGCGATCAATTTACAGAGAATTAATAATTTCGAACAGAAAGCATATGGGGGGGGGGGGGTAATATACTATAATTTAAAAATATATTTGGAAAAGATTAGAGAAACTTTATTTTAGTTTTATGTTATTTTGAGGTAGAATTTGGCCATGCATGGGCTGTAAATAAATAAATAAATGTGTTTGTTCCATTGATATTTGTTGATCAGTTAATACGGACTTCAGATATACAAATTTCGCAAAATATTGTAAAGCTATCAATGTTGCTCTATCTAGTTGGTAACGCGTTTATTGCACAGAGTGATGCGATATTTAGATCCTTAATTAAATCTTTACATAAGCCACTTTATAAATAATAACTTATAAAAACCACTCACGTTGTTGCGCGCGTGAGCCCGGTCGGTCCGCAATATGTGCAGACCAAATGAAGATTAAATTTTTATTTTTAAACAGTTAAAACTAATGTAAAGTACTCTAAAGTATTTAGTTTTAATTACAGTATGTAAGTTTATCAACAGTTATTGCATTTAACTAAATAATAGTGATAAAAATCCTTTTTGTGAATTCAATCACGTTGTGTAATCGACGAGGTCTGTAGTTTAAAGAGATTTATTATACAATTTAGATTACTTGAAGGGCAAAGAACATAACTGTCAAATCACAGTAACATAGTTTAGGTGTCTCTCTTTCCTAAGTTTTGGACTAATGCGTATCTGAAAACGAAGATACAATCCTGATATCAAAAACTAATAGGTAACATATTGATTTATAGGTACAAATATTCATCTTAATTTCGCAGATGATTTAATTCCAAACAGGCAGGAGGCTCACATAGCCAGAAGGCGCGCAAGTGTTTTGCCGACCTTTTAAGAATTAGTATGCACATTTCTTTAAAGACCCTAAGTCGAATTGGTAAACAGTATTTATCAAGAAAATTATAAACAAAGCATCATTAAGTGGCAACAACTACAAATCTAAAACGTTAACAATATTTTTATTTGTATTTTTTGGAACATTTGTATTTACCAAAATTTTTATATATTTTACAAAGTATAATAATATAAACTGTAAATATATATATGTATGTAAGCTTCAATAAATAAATATGTGTGTTTTGTGACTTTAAACATATTTTGATTCATTTCATAGGATTTCCCGACCTCGTCGTGTATCCACTTCATCATCTGGAAGGACCTCGACATCACCCCAGCGGCACAATGCTGTGGTACCTGCTGTTGCAAAAACATATAAACGCTTCGCGGACATTCCTGGACCAATTGCTCTTCCGATGATGAAGCATCATGAGCACGTATTACCAAGAATAGGTGAGCAAACATTTTTGATCCTGCAAAAGCAATCGTTGTGGCTTAGTGGTTAATATGAAAGTATTAACTTCACATTCTTCAAAATTGTTTATTTTTGGTTGTCGTTCGCTGATGAAACATAAATATGCCTGCACCGTGCCTCATTGAGACATGTGTATATGAATAACTTTTACGCACTGTCCCTTAAATAATAAAATGGAAAATATACTTGTATAAAAAAAATTAAAACCCGTTTGAAAAACACCGTAAATCAGAGATATTTCGATTGGAACTGTTATCTTACTTAGTGTTTTATTGACTCGTAAATCCATATATCTAATCTATTATATACACTCGAATTACTCATCAACGCAATTCGTAACTAGATTTTCTTTTCTACAAAAAAGTTCGTAAAAAGAATTCAATCATTGCAAATGCAAAAATACATGAATTGCAATCCAGCCTATACAATAATTATGGCTCAAAAGTAACATTATGTTTCTGAATTTTCTACAATACTTGTGAATATCTTAAACTAAGGTAATGTTCATTAACAGTCTTAGTGTTCTATAATGTTATGACACTACGTTGGTGAGTCCGAACTAGAAATGTTAAATTGTTTAAGCATTTTACATTAAAACTACTAAAGATATGTTCTTAAAATATGACATGACCAGTATGTGTAGCCCTAAGTACCAGTGGTTCCACGGTGTCAAATTGTGCATACTCAGCGTAATGAAGACCGTGGGACACTTAAGCATAAGATACTTAGAATTGTCAGATATAATGTAGTCATATAAGCATCGAGCTGTTATACTTTGTAATTAAAGTATAAGATTTATTTTAGTTAAAATAGTTTTTGGTTTCCGGCGGCAACTAATATAATTAGTATGGAGACATTGTCAAAGCCTAACGCAGTAGAAACTGAATTGCAAGCAATCGCTAATCTAATATATATGTTAGATTTCCTTATGGTTTAAATAGGAATGTACCTACATCCTTATTATCCTATTCAATGCGATAGAGGATGTGAGCCATTTGCTTACGTTAAACAATAAGTTTTAAACTGGTGTATATTGAAATAGGCTATTTTAAATGTATCCATTTTTAGTATATAATATATATAAACAAGCGGATTAAACAGAAAGTTTGCTGTCGTATTACACGATGGACAACTTCTTTCTCACAAAGATTCTTTGGTTTCCTAGGCTGTTACCTGTATAATAAATAAAAATAAAAAATTAACATTTATCCACTATCCAAATATGAATGTAAAAAAATGGTTACTAATTAGCTGAAGACGTTGAGTTATGATGAAACAGAAGATTTAATAACTGTTACTCTGTAACACACCTACTCGTCCACACATACACACACGCACGCGCACACACACACGCGCGCACACACAACCACACACCAAATTTATTTTTACGACTCCGTTTTCAATGTTTTCTTTTAGCACTTGCTTATTTTCTTCTATTGTATCTTATGACCTGATTGTACGTATTCCGGTCCGGTGGTGGAGAGGCTGGATCTGTCACTCAGGTCTCCTGTTACAGAGACCAGTCTCTCACATACACTTCCGAATGTTATCATCTTAGTTTAATCATAATAACCTTCTATGTATATGTGAGAGAAGAAATAAAGATTATTATTATAGTATAGTATTAAGTGTCGGTCGGTCGGATTAATACCGGCAGCTTAAATTCATCATCGGACGTTGAAGCAGAATACGAAATTCCATTCGTATCACCTCGACGGCCTTCGTTCCAGAATTGAGTATGTTTAAGGTAGTCTTTGCCGCGCACTACCACAATGTAGAAACTGTTGCCTACTTAAGTATTTCCGAACCCATTCGATTTGGCCCCTAAAGAGCGTACCAAAAAAACTCTTATTCTTCGTTATAAGACTAATATTCTTCTTTTTAATCCAATACCAAGCGCTTAAAAGTTGCTAAAACGCAACAATAATAAGAACGACTTATCTATAATCCCCGATTGTCAAAAATTTGCTTGTAATGTAATAAAAAATAAGAAATACTTAATATATATAATTCTATTTGTAAGGCAAATTTATGCGGCATGTTATATTTTGATTTAAAAATAATTTATTTAATACTAGTTGTATAAGGACGCAATCGTAAACAATAATATCCATGGTCATATTTCGACGCATTTACATTCAAGTTGGGTGCCGAGACTTGCTAATAAATGACGCATCAATCAATTTGAATTTCAAATTAGATTTTTATCGCTTGCAGTATAAATTATATGTATCGTCATGATCAATTTGTAACAAAGTATCGAAACTATTATATAATCTGTGTTGATTTACATCGAAAATAAAAATAGAATTGTTTTGTTCTTGAATATTTCACGTTAGCCGTTACTGATTTAAACTAAAGTCAGTATTCACGAATTTTTTTTTTTAGCATCACTATAATCTATAAATTTTAATCAAAATACTTTTTGGTGCAGTTTGGCACAGAACACTAAATTGATGTAAGCTCGGACTATGCGATATAAAATATAGGTTATTAGATAACCTTTATAATTCGACAACTGTGAACACTATCAAAATTGGCGGGAAATCATGCTATGGCCGCGTGCTTTCATAAAATGGTGTCAAGTTGTGAATTGTTAATGCAGGCATGTTAATGTTATATCTACAATTTTATTTTTAGTCAATATAAAAAACGATATATTTAAATTAAAAAGTTCAGTGCAGATCTACAAAAAAAATATATATTCTGTTTTAAGTGTCCAAGTGCTTGTAAGGAGCTGCAACTACTATCTTGCATGACAAGTATTCCTGAAGTCATTAAGTTATTATTGACAGCTTTAAATATCTATCAATACATTAGTATATTGTATAGATTAGAATAGTATAGTATTACATATTAAATACGCTGACGGGGTTGTGACATGGTTTAATTTTATTCTTTCAATCATCACATATGTTAAAACGAGGACAATCAAACACTTATAAAATATAACAAATGTATATCTCATACGCGAAAATCAACGACATTCAACTTATTCGCCATCAAAGTAGATGCAGCAAATCCCGAAATGGCTTTTTGTATCAAAGAATCGTTGGTCGGCCAAGCGTCCGCGAATAAACAAAAAACAATATTAATTCATAAAAAGCAATTACGTAGGAATATAATCCAAAAGAAAATGATTGATCTCTAGTGAGACTGACCATTAGAGGACAATGTACATGTATGTGCGAAGATGTGAGGGATGTACGGCTGGGAGACCTGGACGCTAACCGTGAAAGAGGAGCAGCAGCTACTAAGGTGGCGGTGGTGTTTTGCTTCAAAGGAATATGATCCTAAGACCCAATTCTCAACAACATGCTAATAATAAACGTGTCTTATCAATTCGAAGCTTTGATATCATTGTTTACTGGGATATTGCGCTAATATGCTATTAATACTAATTAGACGTATACAAATAACATGATTAATATATTTACAATATATATTCTCATGATTGGGACATATCAATAGATAAGCAAATTTTACTTTTATTGTTTATTTATTTATTAACACTTCCTAGCAATTATACAAAAATATAGTACAATAATAATTATTACAAAAATTGAGGACTATTAGTGGCCTTCGAGCGATGTCTTCCAGGCAACCACAGTGAGAGAAAACCATTGATGACGGTGATTCAACGCAAGAAGTGCAAAATTACAAAGGACATATAGTTATTTAGACAAATTAAAACTGAATGAAAACTGAACGTACAAAGAAAATAATTTAAAACATATTTAACCAACGTCGGTTGTTATGCTTTTCTAAACAGATATCTATCTGCAGTAAATGACTCTTTAAGTACATGCAGAGCAGATCCATTTTATGACAGCCTCCATGTCTTCAGGTGTAAGATGCTGCAGCCACTGTTGATCCGTCACCAATAATAAAAATTTCAAAGTAGAAATAATTAAATTCTAAATTGCATAATTGTATTTCTTGATGTAGTTCTTTTTCCTAATTTTTATTGTATAATTTCTTTTCTCTTTTATCATTATAATTATTCCCTTTTAATGTGCACACTTGTCATTGATGTACATGTATGTATTGTGTTTTTGTAGGTCCTGTGTTCTCTGTAAGTGTTTTTATGTGTTTCGTTAGTGGCCTTTTCAAAATAAATAAACATAGTTACAAGTTAAAGGGACAATAATAAATAAGGACGCATGGAACAGAGAAAGTGCATATTTATTGTTTTCTTGTATGCGAGTGTAAATAGACTAAATTTATCATATAAGTATATAAAAAGTATATAATTTATACAGTATAAGAGTGTAGAAATAATATAGGATTATCACTTAATCTAATTTGATACAAATTACTTACGGACATCGTTTGCTGTGTCCTGTCTTACATACATAGATACCCGGAGCACATATACAATGCATTTCACAAGGGTATGATGTCCATGTCTATTATTATTCACAATTATAGTTTTAATACATATTTACGTTTAATATTTGGAGTAGCATGCTATTGATATATTAATCATAGATGTAATTTCTATAGGATGCTATCATCACACCATTGGATTAGGTCTGCTGGACAGCTTGAAGGAAAAATATGGAAGTTTGGTTCGTTTGGGCAAAACTTCCCGTAAGCGTCCGGTGCTTTATGTTTTCGATCCGGAGCTAATGAGAGAGGTATGTTTTTCAATATATACAATATATGTCCGCTTCAGGGCAACTTTCCAAACTTGCCAATAACAGTCAAACTTACTGTTTTCAATATAATATGGACATAATCATTAATGAAACAGTGTTTTGTAATGTAAAATGTATCTAAAAAAAGTGGCTCATAACTCAACTGGACTGGAGCCGCCCTAGAGACTTTGATTTTTATTTTTTAGTTTTTAATAGACGATATGATATGACGAAATATATATGAATTTGTATTTATGCTCTCAAACATCAGACATTTTACGACTACGAGTTACAAGGAGGACACTCAGATACTTGAAATACCTTATAGAAAGGATATACATTTGTGAAAATAATCCAAAACTTATGAAGGCGCAGAGCTAACTATTAGACTTTAGTTCCATGCAGTCGTATTTTGTTTACAATTCCATCTGAATTAACTTGACCACAAACAGAGCGTAACTTATGTTTGATTAAAGAACACTTTGGTAATGTAATGTATGCGGATATTATTTGCTTAGATACACGCAATCTTTGACGGAATGTACCTGATATAAAATGTACATATTTAGAAATGAAAATAACACAAAAGCTTCCAAAGCTTAACAATGTTTGTTTGCTATTTTATGAATTGAACATCAAAGCTTTAACGATAAATAAACAGGTTGTTCTTAGCAAAATATCAGCGACAAAATTGCAATCCATTTGCGGATTGTCATTTGTTTAAAAATGTTTTATTGGAATAATAAAATTTTCATCTCGTTATAAAAGTTAACTGCTTTTCTTAGGACTTTCCATTAGAGATATTAGCTTCCTTACGTATTATATGTATTTCATTAGAATAGCTATATACCGATGTACGTTGTAAAATCTCCAAATGAGTGAAATAGTTGTAAAAATCTTTACCTGTACTAACCAACGTTACGAGGTGTAATGTAACATTCGCATCGAGCATGTGCGGTAAGCATATTCTCCATGCACCTTACTTCTTTAATTTGCTATAATGCTCTGGATGAGCTGGGTTCTACAACACTGGTTCTTTTTTGTATTTTTCTATAAAATACAGAGTTTTTCTTTGTCCAATTCCACTTCTACTCGTGACGACTTTTTCAGCGTACTGACTGAATCGCGTTACACTTAAAAGATTCGCCAAAAATCTGACAGCCGGGTGGAGCAATCAAAGCGAGCTGCTCGTTGCTCGCTGATTTCCCCTTAACACTTAGTACTGACTGTACCAATGCTCGCCATGTTACAACTCGTAACGTTGGTCAGTACCTAGCTTTAGACGAACAAAAACCTACAAGGAAACCATCCTCCACATATTAGGGATGCATGTATCTCAAAAACATATGACATAACATACACTTAACAGATTAAGCAAACTATATTAAAAACGTAAGTAGATTTACAAATATTATTCATATCAAATACGCGCCGATAACCGCATATCGTTGGAGTCGTAAAAAGTTTCACTTGGTATTTGTAAAATTTTGCAACCTCCAGGATTGAGTGGGTTGTTAATAGAAATTTTATAACATAGTAGAAATCATTTATTGATAACAATTAAAAGATAGCCTTATCATTGACGCAAGAAAAGGTCATGTTTGTGTTGTAAGTAATGAATAGTCGTAAAAATTGTCTATATATTTTTGATATTCCGTATTCTTTATGTATAGATTACATTTTAATAAAAAAACGTGTTGGAAAAAAGATAAGTGCACAACGTAACACACGATTTGTGTTTGAGATGTCTTAACTTGACTTAGTATCGTATTATCCCTAGATGGGGCAGAGGGCGTCCCCAGTGAGTCTCCATCATGCTCGGTCTTGAGCCTCGTATTTCAGGTTTGCTTGGGAAGGCCACGCTTCCGCTTTTCTGAAGGTTCCAATCCAGCGCCTGCTTGGGCATATAATTGGAATCTCTTCGGAGTGTATGGCCTATCCATTTCCACTTGCGTTGCTTGATCTGATGGTATCGCATGTAGAAGTAACTAACAAATTTGCTATAGACATAGGATAGATAGTGCTCACCATGAACACGTTTTTTTTACAATTTTTATTGCAATAAATGTGTGTGTTCGCTAAAGGAGTCTTACTAAAATCCCGTACGAGAACGAAGGGTTTATATAAATAATGAAAACAAAAGATATTTACATGTTTATTAAAATAAAATGCCGACGTAATTGTGGTGATAAAGCTGTTACTTCTATTAGCAAAAATTTGGCACAAGTGTACATTTGTTGACACAAGTCATTGACACTGTTCAGCTTATAAGTCCACAGTCAACTGACCTGCTTCCGTAAACATAGTTAATAAACATCTGTTAATGTTTCTGTAAAATAAATAGGTAGTTGAACCTTTCTTACTCGATAATTTATTTAATTGTGTTTCAATATACACAGAAATGATATACTACTACTATTCCAATAGCATAGATATGCTTGAACGGTGTCAAAAATACTTCAAAAGTTATTGTAACTTAATCTAAAAACCTACAAGAACAAAGATTTTCTATATATAGAAACTTTTGTCATTGTTTGTTTATGACTATCATTAATTATATACAAGGCGTAAAAATAGGATAAATAATAATGTTTATCAAACATTGCTTTTCCGTCACACACAACGTCTCCATAGCATGATAAAATCTAATACTAAATAAAAAATAATTAAAAAAACTCACAGTAACCTTTGTTACTGGAATTCAAACAATCGCAATAATTAGATTTTCTAATAAATATTGCATTAAAGAAAATTGATCACCGCTTACAAATATTACATTTATCATGTTGCTTAATACTTGAATATGTTTATATTAACTTCAAAATTATCCTTATATCTTCGTATGACTATAAAAACTTCTAGTGGAATGCCTCAACTCATAAGAATTCCAAGTAAAAGTATTTTGGTAATACTATTTAAATTGTAAAGGGTAAAAAAATAAAATTTCTAACAATTTATTCGTCTTCGGTGCCGAAGGGCATAATTAATTATATATTTAAGAGCTATTTGAAGAGATAATCAATAACCTCATTTATTTTTACATACAGAACGAAGCTTAAAATAATATAATCGTAAAATATTGTTAAATCTTATATAATCATGACCTCATAAATTTGAAAGTTATGACGTCAAGAGCGTCTAAATAATTAGCATGTATTTGTCACGTGTCTTACATTCATTGAACTGATGCATAAGTAATATTAATAAAAATTTATTTGCAAGAATATGGTACAAAAATGTTACGGTGCTACAATCTTAAGTTCGCATATGCCACTCATAATGACGTGCAAATTTACAAGTTACAATTACATACAGAGTCATATCATTATAGTCAATTCTTATATTACTTTATCAATACTATTATCAATAATTAATATTACTTATAATGTTTCATGCAAATAATCATTAAGAGTTTTTTTTTTATAAAAGTAATACATTAAGATTTAAAAAAATCTAGTAGGAAGAACTTATAATGATTTTGGTAAATTATTATAAACATTGATTGCCACAAGGTCGTTTCCAGATTCAAACAATTCCAGATGAATTTTTGGCATAGCCAATTTCTCCCCATGTGGTCATTGCCGTTGACGTAAAAATATTTATGTTTTTGGGACTAAATGTATTTAAATTTGGCAGGCATTAGGCATCGTCTAAAAATCTGTATTTATTCAAAAAATCCTGTAGATCAATCATATTTCGTATTTATTCGTGTAATAAACAACAAACACAGCTATTAGTAAAGCAAATAATTCTTTCAGTAACGGGGAACACTGCGTTCTTTATTGTATTTATGTAGAGCAAAGTCATGTATGTTCATTAACATAATACAAAATTTAAGCCCATGATAGTATATTTTGGTGACTAACAGACAATTTATATATAAATCAAATTACATTTCGGTGTGTATGAAAGCGATTTATCTGAGGCCAGTCACGTCCTAATTGGGTAGTTATGAGTGATTTATACTTCATTATTCCCATTATGGTCTGTTTCCGGGACTTCCAATTTTTGTTGAACAGATTCAAGTAAGTCCAAGAGGATTGTTAGAACCTTAATAGAAATCACAATGATTGATTAAGACATTTTTCATATCATTTTACATTTAAATCCAGCGTGAAGCTGTTAGAACTTTCTGACATTTTAACTAGACCCCACTAAACTTAAATGTCACATGAACCACGAAGGCCCAAGCTACATAATAATATATAAGCTGTTTTACTATATATGCATAGTATATATATATAAACATAGTTTAATGGCTGCGTAAAATAATTCGACGTTAGACATGTCTGCTGGGATAAATCGGTACACTCCTTAGTCGTTACAATGTCTTTGTATGAAAAACTATGTTCGTATGCTAATATATATATATGGTACACTGTACATGGTAAATAATATACGAAATAATTATTAACGTGATGATTTTTAGGTAGGGAGAAGCTGTTCAAATACCCAATGATTATAATGTATAATATAATGTATAATAATAGTTTTAAACCCAGTTGTATTTTGCAAAATATTGCAAATTAAATTTTGAACGTCAATACTGTAGGCACCACCACTATGTGGAACCAGCTGCCCACTGAAGTATTTCCGAAACAATTCGACCTAGGGTCCTTCAATAAAAGAGCGTACCAACTCTTGAAAGGCCGGCAACGCACTCCTCCTCCATGAAAAAAGTAATATTCATATTATATTACAATTACATAACAATATTTGTTTACAGGTATACAACAGCACAGCAACCGAGCCACCGGTTTGGTTCGGATCGCCTCTAGAAGTACAAAGATACAGGAGAGATGAATGTCCAATGAATAGGTAATCTCCAATGGAATTATATATATATAGTGGCTTTAGCCTACGACTCGGACAGGAGGCTGATCACCTACTTGCCTTTTAGATTGACAAATCATGATTGAATTTTAAACTATAATTATACATGTATGGACGGTACAAGGGCTGTGTAACAATAAGAAAAACACAGTCTTGTTCCATTCATAGTAATAAACATCAGCTTCTACCCAAGACTTGTAATACAAAACGATAAAATGTTTCCAGAGACGAACTAAAAGCAATTTGGTCGGCGCTGCAAATTATACTACAAGATGGAACACTACAAAAAAGTTACGAAAAGGCCTTCGACACAATTGCCCAAGATTTCTTACAAAGGTCAGACGCACATTTAGTCTTAATTTATTTTAGAGAAAAGGTTAATTTAGGTTGAAATGTCTTCCAGTCGGTTTAAAATTCTCTTCGTTAACTTCTTTAAAAAATAGGTATAAAATTAACTCTTTATATCAATAACATCAGTTCAATGTCTACACCTCAAAGGCTTTGATTCTCTAGTTTGCCACATTAATACTTATCGTTTTCTTATGAGACATATTCCTGCCTCTGCAGTAAAAAAATTTCTATGGAAAGGATGAGCCGCGCCCTGTGTATTTGGAACTAAAACGAAGCACTAACGAAATGATACAAGAAGTAAATTAAAGCAAGTAAAGGTTACATTGTAACGATGTACTTGTCGAAACAATGTATATATGTAGATAGGTTTTTATTCCCTTTGGAATAGAGTATTGGGCTATGGTGTTCTAGTGCATAGGCGATCATTAAAGATTTAAGTTGGCACCTGGTAGATAGTACCGAGTTGGTGTTTTCCTCAAAATAATAGGTATATCGCAATACAGCGACGAAATGAAGTTTTATGTGCTATTTTTTATTGTGTTGCTATTAGCTATGTTATATAGGTTTTGTAATGCCTTCTTTTGCTGTGCCCATTATGCCCACAGGGTCCATAATATTGTACCTAGCTTTAAGCCTCATAAACATCTTTTGTAACGTTATGGAATGCAAATAAATACATGAATACATGAAATGCTGCCGTTAAAAGTACTGCCACAGGGACCAAACTTTTTAAATTCGTTTAAATTTTCTATTTATCAATTTTTAATTATTATTATTGCTATTTAGGTTAAGAATATTTTTATTACTGATACAGTATATACAAATATACATTGTATTGATATACAAATATACATGGATTATATTATGAAGATGTCAGAATCAAAGCTGAAATTAGGGGAATCTTAAAAAGTAAATAACCGCTAGCGTATGTAACATTAATTTATTAAGTCATGAATATTGATAGAGCAATCGCTTAAATTATTCTCCCAAAAGATTTTAGTTTACATACCCCAAATTTTAGTTAAATAATTCATTTTTTATCACAGGGTCAGCGAGTTACGTCATTCTGGTAACGCTCTTAATGAAGAAATAAATACGGAAATGTATCGGTGGGCGCTTGAGACTATAGGAGTATTGATGTTTGGCATACGCCTGGGATGCTTACAAGGGCCTGTACACATACCTTCAGATAATAGGTAAGGTTCAAGAACTACAGAGCTGGAACACCAAATAATAATTTTAATTCGATTAATGAGTTAATATTTTCACTAGAAACGTCTTAGTATTACTCCTGATTTGGTTGAAACCTAAAGCCTTTTTGCGTTGTTAGTAAAATAGAGTTTTCCCTACGTATTACGACCGACTTTTACTAAATCTCCGAGTCTAGTTGAACGATCTTGTAACCGACAGATGGGTCATTTAAGAAGCCTTCAATCAAGATCTGAGTAATCTTATTCAAGGATTTTATTTACAAGATACGTTGAATAATGTAAAGCTAACTTTTTAGCTGTTTCTATATCTTAATATAATTTCCTGAATTTAGGAAAAAAAATTTAGTTTGACCTGGATATTGATGGAGTTAGATAATATTCAATTATGATTTATTAATCGTAATTCGTAAGTTGTCATTATTAATTCAAAATCATGTGAGTTACAATATCCAAAGATTCCCCAAAATATCTGCTGTATAACTTAAGAAACAGTCCAAGTTTCAGCGAAATCGGTCAGTTTTTGAGATATGACTCCACGCATTTCAAAGATGCGTAATTTAAATTTATATATATATATTTAAAATAGTATTTTTTTTATTTATAATAATAATATTGAAACCTTAATTTACAATCATGACGAAAAAAAATATTTAGCTTAGATTTTTATACAGTTATTTTATTTGTCTTGTTATCCTGTATATCCTATATCTTAGCTACCTTCAGTACCGTCGATCGGAACCTCTTTACGGGTAAAGGCCTCCTCCAGCTTTTTTCAACTGACTCTGTATATGGCTTTCTTGGCTCCAATCCATTCCATTTCTTCTATCCACCTCTTTTTGGAGCGTCCTCTTCTCCTTATTCCCCTTGGTCCATAGTCTTTAAAGTTCTCCTTTGATCTGTGTATCTTGCTTAATTCCCCGTCGTCAATGCCACGACGAATCGATGTGTAATTACCAAGAGTCATTGTTTCTAGTTCTTTTAGTCGGTGCAGGTTACCTTTAGGACTAGAATGTTATAACCGGTTGAGACACAAAAAGCTATCATAACGGCTAAATATAAATTATAGTTTTATATAGAGTTGCCTTGAATATTCTTCATATATCCTCGTAATTATTTATAATTTAACTATGATTATGTGAAATAATAAGGTATAGTGTATAGTTATTACGGCATATGTATTAGTTGTATTTTACGTAGATAAATTTACTAACCTGTTATTCAATACATATGTTTGAGGTCAGTGATCTAATCAAGATGAAATGATATTTCCTTCGACTCAATAGGCCCATTCGCAAAGTAACGATGATAACTGAAGTTTGTTTGTGGGACTTCATTCTAAAATTCGACTTAGGGTCCGAGCGAGCCACTTGCGAGCCTTCTGGCAATGTGAGTGTCCATGGGTGGAGGTATGAGTGTCCATGGGTGGAGGTATGAGTGTCCATGGGTGGAGGTATCACTTAACTTCAGATGAGACTCCTACTTGTTTGCCTCCTATTAAATTAAAAAATCAACGACAAAACATTTTATAAATAACTTACGAAATAGTATAACTTTATACAACCTCAATCAACTTTATATCACATATGTTGTTTACATCAAATCCCATTAATTTCTAGGCGTCCAGAGATGACTTCAATGGATGACGATATCAAGGACCTATGCTCCTTATTCCAACGAAACCTGGATGACCTGTCTCCAGCTGAACAGCTGGTGAGGTGTTCCTTGGAAATCGCCGATGAAAATTACTTAGTGAGAAGTGAAAGTACGCTTAAACCAGATTCTGAGCGATTCAAGAATGCTGTCTTGACTTTTGATCGTCATTTCAGGTATTATATCTAGACTTATTCCTTTTTAAACTAAAATATGTTAAACAGCATTGCGTTGATGCAAGGAACCCTTATTTTTAAATAATCTTTGGCCAACCTATGGTGTGATTGGCTCCATAAATTTAATTTAAAAGTATTATTTTCTGTTGAAATGTTTTCGTTACGTTTTTTGTATTGATTGTATTTAGTTTAACATTATAGTTCATTAGGAATTTAACGTTTGTACTGTGGTGTAACCCTTCAGGCACCAAACTTAAATCCCTTAGTGGTAATTTGGTGTTTTCTGTAGTTTTAGTTTATTTATAATGTTTGAAAATTCAAAAAATCATTTATGCAGTAAGGGAACACTATGCACACTTATGAACGTCAATAAAAAATACATTAAATGCTTTAAATGTTAAATTTACTGCATATATATATCTTCAAATCTGGCGATAAACTCTGGCAATAAGTTTACTGAATAACAAAAAAAAATTGTAGATTCTATATAGATAAGCATAGCTTAATTTGGGCCTTACATAAATCAGTCGTTAACTAATCTATTGTCAAGTTTGGACCATTATTTTAGCCCCTACACAACTACATGATATCATCAGTTAATAAACGTTAGATATTATTGACAACTGTGAAATTGGTTTTCCTTACTTCGTGTTTCTTTTATAGCTTAACACAACAGTTTCTAAAGGAAGCACAAGCACGTCTCGATAGCGGCGACATAAAACCAGAGCAAATACTCTTTGACAAACTAAAACCCCTTGGAGAAAAAATGCTGCCCATAGCCGCTGACGTCTTACTCGCTGGAGTTGATCCAGTTAGTATTATGCAATTGTATTATTCATATAATATTTATCATTTTGGGATGCTACTTGTGTAGATTTGTCCTGTATCACCTCCCTCGGACAAGCAAAAAGCTGGGGCAAATAATAAATGGCTCAAATGTAGGAGTCTTTCTTCCAACTTAGATTTTATTCCCATTGGAGTAGAGACTCTTAGGCCGTAGGGTCCAAATGCACAGACGCTTATTAAAGATATAAGTTGGCGCCTGGTAAATGGTATTGGTAACCCCAGAGCTGGTGCTTTCTTCGCTAAACGATTAAGTATCGCAATACAACGAGGAAACGCTGCCAACGTTAAAGTTACACTGTCATAGGACCAAACTTTTAAAAAATTGTTTAAATTTTAATTTTATCAATTTTTAATTATTTTTATTATGACTATGTAGTTTAAGAACATTAAATTTTTATTTGAGTTGCCTATAGTGCCCAGTGCTAAAAACTAAGTTAGACACCTAGAACTAAAACCCAGAAGCACAGAGTTACCGAAGTTAATTTTTAAAAGTTAGTGAATAATTCAAGTTCTTGATTGAACAACGGAACTGGTTAGGGGTGGTGAATTGCCAATATGAATGTTTACTCCATTACACTCATTAAATTATGGTCATTGAGTAAACGGATGGTAAATATTTGAAAGTAATCAATCAATAGAGGAAGGTAAATTTATATAGATTAAATTGAAGTATTAAGGCAATAATTCGGTTTGGCTTCTATAGAGGTTCTAGACATATTTATGGCGAAGAATTCTTTCAGGTTTTAAATTACTTACCTATGAAGTGACCTATAAAAATGTCTGCCATCACTCACATGTGTCGCAACATAGACAGATAATATATTTATTTATATCATTATATATTTTCCCGAAGACTTTATCCACTTTCATGACATGCACCATGCATGCTCGTTGTACCTTCTCTAGTACCTGGATTTGATCCAGGTACGACAAGGCCTAGCCAATCCGATTTCAATATCTACGGTTTCCTTGTATATCCTACATCTTAACCGCTTCTCAATCATCCGTTCTACATAGCCCAACCACCTAAGCATTTCCATTTCTTTCCATTTCATAAATGAGTTCTGTGAGAAAACCTGAACATCATACCATCTTTACAGCTTGCGCAAACAGCACTAAGCATGTTCTATCAGCTCTCACTCCACCCAGCACAACAACAGAGAGCCCACGATGAAGTCGTTTGGTCGAAGGCGTCAAATGACGCGGGCATAGAGACCGGTGACCTGCCCTACATAACTGCTTGTGTCAGAGAGGCGATGCGGCTTAAGCCTGTTACAGGGGGAGTTGTGAGAAGAAGTAAAGAAGAGTTGGTCATCGACGGATATGAGATACCTGCTGGGGTAAGTTCCGACGTAGTTTCACTTGTAGGTGATTGTATTAAACGAAATGTTTAAGATGTTAATGCGACAGTGGTATATGTAGATGGTACGTAACGGAGTGACCTCCATTGAAATGAAAGAAATAGACGCAGTTGTGACTTCTTGTTAGCCTCATTATTATATTATATTATTAGAGTATTAAAAATCTCATGTAAGAATTAATGATTAATTTTAACGACTCATACATTTTCTCTATTTTCAGGTGGACATCGTACTGGCACACGGTGTTTCAAGTAAAACAGAGGAAGAATGGGGCAGGGCGAAATCATTCATTCCGGATCGGTGGATCAGCCAAGGGTGGACGCCAATTCAAGCTTCGAGAGCCCATTCCTTCGCTTCCCTTCCATCTGGCCAGTCATGTCCGGCCAATGGTATCATCAGTCCCATGCTGATACCACTTGCAACAAGAATGCTGGATAAGTACAGACTAGAATGGCACGGTCCTCAACCCAAGTTGGTGACCGGCGGGGTCAACAAGCTCCAACCACCATACTACTTCGTGCTGCAAAATGCTTCGTGAAATGTGACAAAATGTTAAGAGAAAAAGTTTATTTGATTAATTCTCTAAATATGGGGATGTCAAAGTTTTACAGTCGTACTCTGAGTTGTCAATTTAACGTTCATGGTATATTAATAATTATATATCTAAAGAACTATGCAACGAAACTGTCCGATTACTTAACGACTGTCGGATATGAAATTAGATTTTGAGTATGCCTGTTATTAAGTATTAGGCCTGGTAGATGGCGCATAATTATGAATATGAAATAATTGTATTTTTGTATTAAATAAATGATATTAATAATATTTTTTTTTTAATTCAAGAAATGTCAAAATCCTTAGGGTGGACTTTATCTTTAGTGTACAAATACAAAACCTGGGTGCAGAACATTAAACAAACAGAAAAATATAAAAGATTTTCTCCAACAAAATTGCTTCTTTTTAATAAAGATTGTAGAACTTTAGGTACTTATATGGTGTACGGGATGTATTAGGAGACGAACGAAAACAACGATATCATAATTAAGACTGCCTTTTATAAATGTTAAACATTGATTAAATAGGTTTTATAATTAGGTTACACGTATTACATAAAATATGAACTTAAAAGATACATGGGTTATTCATACACTACAATGGTTTTCATTAAATTACTGTACCGGTAGTAAAACCTTTGACAATGTTAAGCGTGAAGTTGTCAGAATTGTAAGAGCAACCTGTGAGCAACCTAAGAGACCAAAAAGCAACCGTGGAACTGAATCAAGATGAAACAAATGAGATCAGTATTTACCCGTGGTGTTCGTCAAGGCTGTATATTGTATCTATGGCAATTCAATATATATTCCGAAGCAACTTTATGAAAAGCCATTGAATGACCAGAGGTTGGAGTAACGGGATTTAATAGCTTTAATAGTTCATGAAACTTGCGAAAAAAATTGTCTGATTATTAATGCAGAAAATACAAAGGTAGTGGAAATGTAATGGTAAAGATATTTCTCAAAATAGGCACTTTAACCTATCTGCAGCTGACAGAGTGAAAGATGTTGGAATAAGTTCGGCAATACAAGTCTCCTTTGTTACATATACGCCTGTGAAGTTTGGATATTTAAAAAAAACCCGCCGGACTTTAGAAGTATTTAAGATTGGATGTTATCGCTGCAAGCTTTGTATATTATGGATCTCTAATGAAAGAAGTCTCTAAAGATAAAGTTCTCGATCGAGTTGGAATGTATAAAAAACTTGTGCAGAACATCAAACAACGGGATGTTGAGAACCGGGGCCAATCGCTACCAGCTAATTCAATTAATTATAATGGATAAAATCCCGGATAAACGGCGTATTGGAAGAAGAAAGAAACCATGAGATCGAAACGTTAGGGGGTATTTCGTCTACAGAACGCAGGATAAGACTGCTTAATGAGACTGACGGTTAACTTTCAGTAATGAAAGAAGAGGAACTAATACGGCCAACAACGGAGACTAGACTTGCGCTTTCATGGAGGTTCTACTACCAATAAAAGTACTTTCCCACAAAACATAATATAAATATAAAACATTTATTTGCAACTAAAACATAAAATATATATAATATTTTCTACCGCATTTAACATGGTGAGTGTACAGAAGAGTTGTTCAGATTAATACCTGCAGCTGAGTTTCATTAATGGACGTCAAGGCGTAATACCATCCACATCACCTTCACGTTGTCGTTCTACAACTGAGCGTTTTTAAGGCAATTCTTACGTCGCACCGCCATATTGTGGAACCAGCTGCCTACTGAAGTGTTCCCGAACAGTATCACTTTATATCATGTGAGCCTCCTGCTCGTTTGCCCCTGTTATTTAAAAAACAAATGTGTCCAATCTTATATGTTACGCGTACGATTGCAACTAATTATGAATTAATATACAATAAAATAAAAAATACCTACGTTCAGCCATAATATTAAAAAAAAAACACTAATAATACCGTAGATAAAGTAAAATCTTTCTAAATAAAATTAAGAATTACTTAGATAAGGGGATACAGTTATTCAAACATTTTCAAGACCAACAAATTATAGCAATCTATTTTATAGAATTCCCCTGGGATACACCTGAACGTGTTTGATCGAACTAATTAATAACTGTTCGTTAGTTCAAAATAAATGAAAGTTATTTCGTACACTTACATTTTTACTTAATCATATCTTTAGAATTAATTACCTAATTAAGTATTTGCGTAAGTGGGTGACTTCATCCATAACATTATTTAATATGGTAACATCAGTTATTAGGAAAACCCAACTCATTATAATAGCTTTTATTCTAATCGTTGCTCTAGTGGAAAGCTCGTTTAAATCCCTAATTTACACCAACAAATCAAAATCAATTATTCATAAAGGTACACTTATGAACACAATGTACACTTATGAACATCAAAAAGAAATGCATATAAAATACTTCTGACTTTACATTTATTGCCAGTTCTCAAATCAAGGGCGTCAAACGGAAGAGAAGAACTGGCAATAAACTCTCTGCCATTTTTTTTAATCACCAAGTTTTACACAATGTTTGGAGCTTCAACCATTACAGCATATTCCACATGACATCTTAAGTATTTAATAGTTAATTAATAATAATAAAATAAATTAAAAACAAATATTGTCCCTCTCCTGGAGGAGGCATGGTGAAATAGGAGCACGCACTTATATTCTCGTGGGATCAACACGCAAATACGTAGTCGAAATAACTAATATCACCCCATACACGAATTCAAGTCCGACCAGTCACCACAATTAGCACCCGTTCACGAATATGACGCATGGCCAGCCATCGGCCCCCTCGCCAAATTTTAGGGAAAGAGAAACATGGATGCAAGAACAGATGAAAACTAGTAACATAAAGGTGGAATATGAAGGAAGGAATTTGAAGTTACGCAAATGTATTATTACGAAATACAGTTTTGTTCATATCTGTATACTGTATAGCATTACATTAAATAATGCTTTCAAAAATAACTATACATTACTGTTGTCGCATTTGTCAAAGCGTAATGGATGTGACAAAAGAATCATAAACATTATCTAACATTTATACGCCACAAATTGCTTTCACTCTATGTCTGACACATCATACAAAAACAGAGGTTTTTACTTTTATAAAGCATGAAGCATTGTAATAAAGTTAATCTTACATAGGACAATGTTTTTTTTAATATATTTATATGTAAGCGGTGTATACACAGTACAGTTTCCTCACCTAAGTATTCGCCTAATTAAGTAGAACAATTAAACAGTTTGTTACAATTAACATTTAATAAAATAATATCAATGACAGTTTGCATAAAAAAAAATACTTTTCGGAGGAAGGGCTTTACTGTCTGCTATGACTGTAATTATATACAGAACTTTTTTTAGTATACAAATTAACGTCAAAGTTAAATCAGTTAAAAAATACTAGTGGTTTAGTTGATAAGCCAATATTTGAAAGAATAATTTACGTGCAAGAATATGGTACACAAATGTTATGGTGGTACAGTCTTAGCTTCGCATATTCTGCCACACATAATGGCGTCAAAATTTATCGTATATAAATAAAAAGTACAATTTTATATAGTAGTTACTTATTAAATTATAAATCATTTTATTGTTGCCAAATCTTATATTATTTTATCACATTAAACTAATTTACATTATCAAATTAATACTAATTATAACTTGTCGAGAGCTCTACGAAACTGTGGATAAGAAAACGAAAACATTGTCTTGTTAATATAGATACAATTTCGATGTACTATCTGCATTATAAATTTGGACGATATTTAATTAATAAGATATATTAGTATATCTGATGAACAGAAATTTAAATTAAAATAACTTTTCGGTCATAGTTGCATGTTTTTGAGTAAGCATGAGGCATTTATAAAATTATTGATATAATACCATCAAGTTGATTTATCTATGACTGTATTAATTTTAAAAAACATACCCACCAACGATATAATATCTCAGTGTAATGTCAGAGACTTCAATCTCGTTGACAACCCCGAAGCACAAGCTGTAAATTGAGAGATCTGAACATAAAAACAATTTGTTATTTTGCATTTACGACGCGATACAGGACCGCCTTATATCGTACAAAGACCCTTGGATCTGTTCAAAAGATTTAGAAAATATTTGGATTGAAATTGTGTCAAGATTAGCCTAAAAGATTAAATCTTTCATGCTTCTTCAGGGTGAACTCAGTTGAAATAAATTTAATTTAAATTTAAGAATAAACACAAGATATTTATTATAGCTTCTAAGTCAGGCATGTTAGCTGAAGATAAAAACGGTTTTAATATCGGCTGGGGCATGTTATGAAGGTAATGAAGAACTAGGTTCTGTAAAATGGTTGTGACAAGGTAGATAGGTGTCATTGGACTCTGATTACGACTAACAATTTAGTCGTTTAGTTTATCAATATAACTGTGTTAAGCTGTACTATAATGTATGGGTCCAAAATGCGGTCCTGCCCGAGTGGCCCAAGAAGGAGCACTATCAAGTGACACATCTTTTCTTTTTACAGGGGTTAACTGAGATTTCCCCTGAGACCGGGGTGAGACGACACGACTTCTCAAGAGCATAGTCAATCAAACACGTCACAGACTTCATTTTATACGGAATTCATGAAAGTTATGTCAAAAGTTACTTTTGGGTTTATGAATAAAACTAGTCGGGTTAAATCAATAAAATTACTGAGTATTAAATGAAACCAAATCGTATATATACAAACTCTCAATTTAACTTTACAAATGTGTTGTTACATTGTGATTTTTTAGTGGGACCATTTTTCGTTCTTTTAGAATGTCGCTGAGAATCTCTCTTAAATTTTGGTTATTATCAGCTCAGCAATATATAACTTTAAAAAGAACAAAAGCTACTTTTAGTCTACATTTGATAACATCTTAAAAGTCTTCTTACTATTTTCACTTTGAAATATTCCATTTACAAAGCAAAATTGTCCGAGTGAGTTTCGATACGGAATCAGGCCACAGTCGTCAAGATTTTATCGACTGTCCGATCAATTGAATCCAGATTTTTATATACGATATGAAGTTTACTGAAAATTTTTAACCATCTTCAATTTGAACGTTCTCATTTCGGTATCAAGTCTAAAATTAATGAAACATATAACTAAGGACGATGTTGATTTGAATCTAGATTGCATTTTAGAAGGTATTAATTTAAGTTTACCTATAATTCAAGTACCTAGATTATGATTAATATAAAGTTCTGTTACAGTTGTAAGTCAATATTGTCCCGACAAAGGACCCTCAAAAAAGAGGTGGTCCACATCCTTTAAGAACCTGTTTTTATAAAAACTTATTCCTGTCGTTACCGGTGTTCTTGGCTCTGAATCTTGCCCTAAGTGCTTCCTCAATAGCCAATCTGTAAGAAAACCTCACATTATAAGCAGAAGAAAAATAAAAGAAATGCTCTCATTCTCATAAATATGACAATTAATCATCTTGACACAAGATATAGTGTAAAATGCATGTAACCCTGGATTTAACGACAGACTCCAAACAAGTTTCGAAATCAATTGGCTTTGGTTGGTTTAGCTTGGCTTCCATACAATTATACACTCTACATAGCATTACACCCGCTCTCAAAAACAACAACAATTGAGTAATAAATTGCTTCTTAAGTTTCTAAAATTATTAAAGACTGCGCTGCTGTGTACGTTCTTTTGTCGCTTATTATCTTAGCCCGCAATAAACTCGACTGTCGGCATCGTGCATTCGAACTTTCTCATAAACTCCTTCTTTTATTTACAGATTGGAATTGCTTGCACGTGTAGACCATGTTGAAGATTGTTGACCATGACTTATGATTAATAATCCTACTAAAACGTATAAATAATCAATGACTAATAGTCAGACGACGACAACTCTCTGTAACGCCATAAAATGCACAGTTCTATCAGTGTAGTTATATAGAGTTTACACTGTATTTTCTTATGAAGCAAAAAATAACCAAAGGACACCGTAGGATGGCATAATATCAACCCTGGTCCCACCATTAAATGGTCCCAACAGAGACAACGGCTCTCAAACAAATACATCTCATCCCGACACTTTAAATCAAGCTTGACGTATAAAAATCAAGATTAAGTTGAAGCCATAAGCTAAGATTGCGAGATAAAACCTACGTCCGTTACCCTCGTAGACGGGTATTTTTTTCAATTGAATATTTTATGTAGGGAGACCAAAATGTATGGAAAATAATATATTTATCTCAGTAGGTAAAAAGTATTTGTTAAATGGCATTGCAGAAGTTTGGCAGATGACGAAACGGTCTCCCGTTTGGACGAACGGTTATTTTGGAGTACGAACAACTAATCAACGCGTAATAGTCAACGTGAGGTCATTTTGTGACGCCGACGAGCTACACAAGTTTTTTGGAGGGCTGGAAAATAGTAGTTTATCTGTCATATTGAAAAAATTTATTGATTTTAAATATCATTAACTTAGTGTATATATTATTAGTTTTATTTTAAAGAAAAGAGTGTACCTATTCCTAATAGGCCGGCAACGCACTCGCGTTTGAGAGTGTCCATGGGAGGTGGTATAACCTAGCATCAGGTGAGCCTCCTGCCCGTTTGCCCCCAGTCCTATGAAACTTAATTTCTTATATCTATAAATGTTTAAATGTAGTATGATAAAATATGTGTTGATAAAATTTAAATATTCTCTTTATAATATTATGTTTTTTATTTATTTATTAGTAAGTTTAAATAAGTTGAATAAGCCATGTCATTAATTTTGTATGAATGTAGTAGTAGTCAAAAAGTATCATGGCTGCTATTTACCAGCTCCGTTACTTGTCAGTAAACTAAATTGGCTGGCATTGATGGCATATGAGATTTTATTTATGAAATGTAATTTTGACCAAATTAACCATGAAAGTATGGTCAGCCTACTCTTGAAAACAATTTGGCCTCGCCTGCAAAAATTTGCATAATGTTCAATATATCAAAACACAGTATAGTGTTTTTTATAGTCCAGGGGAAACAGGCAGGGGGTTCACATGATGTTAAGTGATACTTGCCAACCATGGACACTCAATGCCAGAGGGCTCGTGAGTGCGTTGCCGCCCTTTTAAGGATTGGTAAATCGATATCGGTAAATAATTGAAGAGTTATTCATCATACCTACATCAAAATTTTTATCAATTCAACTATAAAATTTTACTTTTTTAATGCAGATAGATGCGCATTAAAAAAGTAAAATGCAGTCACTAGAAACATACCCAAAATGTCACTTGAAGAATACTTTTGAGTGTTGGATGATTAGCTCACGAATTCACTTGGAGAGTAGCATCATCAATAATAGTAGTTACAGCTAATTATGGGCGTTCAGTTTGAACATATAAAGTTTATACAACTGTTTTTCTTGGAATCACCATGTATTCAAAACTTCAGTGGTCCCCTCATATTAACGGATTGGCGAAGACTTAGTTCTGCAGCTTTAAAAAAATTCGCTCACTATCTGGTGTCGATACAGCTAGACTAGTTTATTTTAGTTACTTTCACAGCTAAATGACCTATGGCTTATTATTATGGAGTCATGCTGCTGAAGTCGAAACTATTTTCATACAGCAGAATAGGGCTATTTGTGCAATCTATAATTAAACATGTAGGGAATCTCTGAAAGATAAATTCAAGGAAATGAATATACCTACCTTTCCCTCGCAATATATTTATGAAAATATTATGTATGTTTACAAAAGTAGTGATAAGTTTACTAGAATAAAACATACGCACAATGTTACTACTCGGAACAATTTTCTCGTACTAGGCTATCTAAAGTTAGTAATTATTTTATGGGAAAAGGGAAACTCTTCTTTAATAAAGTTCCAAAGGCTTTTTTATCTCTGTCTTTTAATAAATTTAAGAAATGTATTTAATTAATTTAATTTAACGATTATCTAGTTGATAAAAGGGCCTGGGACTAATGCTAGACAGGCTACTTCTAATTAATTTGCGATATTTGTTTTAAAATAGTGACGTTTGATGATTTGCTATTTTAAAAGAGTACCGAAAGTTTTTTACGCCGGCTTTTTCTCTCGGCCTACATCCTCTGTCTTCTTTGCCGATGAGTAGGGATGTCTACCTATTCAAATTTAATGACGTGGAATAAGTGATACTTGTATCTTATGGTCCACAATAAACATATTTTTTTTTCTTTTAACTCCATTTCACCAATGCAATGGCTAACAAGTAACTAAATTTTTCTAAATCATAAATTCCCTTGAGTATTTTAAAAAATACACCAGCGATTTTAAAACCTCTTTGGATGTCGGTACTCATTATTAATTATGTTCACAGTTTTTCAATTAACTCTGAGGGTCTCCCGCGAATTCCCTAATTCGATTGTTGATTATCATCCAAGAAACTAATTAGCGTGCTAATTAATTAGATATTTTGTATATATATCTTGTGTGTCATGTTTCAATTATCATTCGAAACAGCCATCAACCGCAAAATGAAGTGCATTGTAAGTGTAATATTTATTTTAAAGTTCTTTAACTCATTACCTAAACTCTTTGATTTTCCAATAGTCTAGTCGAGTTACTGACTAAATTTAAATTATTCATTTTGGAGTGATAGCTACTAAACTTGTTTAGTATTTCAATTTTAAACTTGACAAAAGCCGATTAAACTAAAGTATGTAAAATCAATATCTCATTGTTATTTTGACTTTATAATCCTGCCATGCTTAAGCAGCTTAAATATTGTCATTTACCGGATTGTCTATATTTTATTGTCATATAATGTAAATATTAATTTATATTTTATTAAATATAACTTTAAAAAAAAATGTTTACAGATTCTCGTTGTCCTGTCCTGCGCTGCAGTATTAAGAGCTCAGCCATTCGGAGGGCTTGGTCTAAGAAGAATGGGTGGGTTAGGCTTAGGTTCCGGATTAGGCCTAGGTGGTCTTGGAATGGGAGGAATGGGCCTTGGTGGTCTTGGAATGGGGGGAATGGGAGGAGGTGGTCTTGGAATGGGAGGAATGGGGGGAGGTGGTCTTGGAATGGAAGGAATGGGTCTAGGTGGGATTGGAATGGGAGGAATGGGGGGAGGTGGCCTTGGAATGGGAGGAATTGGGGGAGCTGGTCTTGGAATGGGAGGAATGGGGGGAGCTGGTCGTGGAATGGGAGGAATGGGGGGAGGTTACACCAGCGGTGGCGAATATGGCGGTGAAGGTTATGGCAGTGGCGCCAGTGGTGTCGGAAGCGAAGGTTACCAGAACGCTGGAGCGGGTGGCTTTCACAACGTTGGTGCTCATCACAATAAAGTTACATCTGTAAGTACACATTGGTTAACCACGCCTGTTAATTAGTTTCGTATATTTTCTTTATATTGGATTGTGTATAAAAAAATGGAAAATCTTGATATTTGTTCAATTATTTTTTTTTCTTATGCAACGCATTGCTTTTCGTTCCAGATAAACCAAGCTGAAGATTCCGGCTTCCATAACGTCGGTGGTGGATCAGCGATGGATAACGCGGGTTATGCCGGAAACGGATATAATGGATTTCAAAACGGTGCCTCACAATTTGGAAATGGTTTTGGATCTGGCAGTCAAGGAATGATAATATAATTATCAAAATATTAAAGACTTGTTTTAACCTTAATCTATAAAAATAAATATTTTAATATGAGTACAAAGCCTTATTAATCAATATTATTTAATGTCTAGTTATCTTGATAAACTCTTGATTGATATGATTGAATATTTGCTGAAAAATAGAAATTTTCTTCAATACATTATTACACTTAATAAATTGGACATTTATAAATCTGAAATAAAATTATAACGACATAATTTTATGATTTCCATATTTCTGTGAATAAAATTAAAAATTACTACAATTCAATAATAAATACGCATATATCCTATCTGTTCAGATTTCATTTGAACATAGACCTGCTGACGGTTCACGTGGCTCTTCTATACTTTAATAGCTGAGGGTTTGGGCTGTTCTGGCTTCTATGGCGTTGGTGGCGGATCTGCGATGAACAATGGCGGCTATGGCGCAACGGATAAAATTAATTTCAAAATCATCACATTATCACATGAATTTGGAAATGGCTTCGGAGCTGGACGTCAAGGGATTATGATTTAGCGAAGTATATGTGTAAATGTCTTCAATCACGCACTGTGTTAACTTTGAAAAATATAACAATGAGAGATTCTTTGATGTGAAGGCATTTCAAAATTAGGAATAATTTTAATCAACAAAGCCTAAAAAAATATTCCTACAGGTATCAATAAAATCTTTGAAGACGGTTTCGACAGCCCCATCAAAGTTAAATTCATAACGAGTCACGGGCTGCGATAACTGCTCTTTTTGGACATTTTCCTAGAATGTTTACCAAACTTTTTTGCGTTACTTATCGTTATAGAGCTTGAAAGTGTCGAGCCAATTATTATTATTTTAAAAAGTACTTGTACCCTTCACAGATATCTGGTACCATTTTTATATTTAAACCTTAATGAAAGAAGACAGTGTAACCTGTCTAAATAACATGTCTTTATATTATTTAATTATCGGGAGTTACGATACAGATAATTACCTCAGAGACTCCAGGTGATAGACACATAATGATTTATACACTCAATACATGCTTTACTTTTCCTGAATCTTGATATCATGATGAAGTGAGAGATAAAACACCTTGTAGAGGGTAAATTCTTTTCTTCTATACAATTGGTTTTTAGACATTAAGATTGCTTTTAAAATAAGACAATTTGTTAAATTGTAAATGCTGTCGACATTACTATACACATCTACTACGAAATTTGAAATAGTTGCCCACTGATGTATTTCCAAACCAATTTGACTTAGGGTCTATAAATTCTTAAAAGGCGGGCAACGCACTCGCGAGCCCCTTTGCCCCTGTACTATAAAAAAAAACAGTAACAGGGTTCTAGTCGTAATAACAATAATTTAGTGGCACTTAAAATTGTCATTGTCCTTATTTTATCATTATAAAATTTTATACGAGTTACACACTTGAGTTAGGTATAAAAAATTCATAAAACACACAGAGTACAACCATTTGCATGCAGAGGTACATGGAGAGTCACACATCTAAGCTATTTGATTTATGTATTTGTTATAGATGTTCTTGAATATTTATTTGAACGTCTTGATTTACAATGACTTGGAGTTCTAGTACGTTAGAATGTGTTAGTGCTATGAAACAAACAGTACCTAACTCTTCAGTCGCTACAGTAGTAAAAAAAATATTTATATGTATATATTTTTGTGAAATATATATCATTAAAATGTGGATGAATAAAGGTTCAATATGTTTTTTATTATAATAACTTCGTAAAATATATCCATAACAAGCGATTAAATTATTGATACAGTTTTCGAAATCTGAATATACCGGCTATTCACGAATGAAATATTTATTTTATTAGCGTTATATAGCGTTAACTACTTATAAGGCTTGAATATAAATCGTTTTCCTAATGAAGACGTCATTATGAATATTAGAGTTTTCATATGTTTTTACGACATGACGGTTTTCCAGTTCTGCTGTAACACCTTCTACGTTATAAACTCTAAAGGAGAAGTTACGTCTTAGCCTAGTAGCTTCACCGATCAACCCTGAGGCCGTAGGATCACCGGCTGTGCATAAGTAGAATTTATAAACGGTGAAGGAAAACATCGTGTGTCGGCTTTCTGGGCTGATCACCTACTTCTCTATTACATTGTCATTTGCCAAATGTTCGTGAAACAGATTAAGAAATCTGAGGCCCAGACCTAAAAAGGTTGTGCCGCCATTGATTTTAAAGATGCAGTTATATTAAGTAGTAGAAGTGAAGAGAATAATATTTCTGAAGATCCTGTCACATGGGCAGTTCCATAACTTAACTTACCGAAGTTAAAATAGTATTATTTTTAATACGTTTTTGCAGTTTTATTCCGTTTGACTAACTATCCCAACTACCACTTTTGACTAACATCAATGGTGGTATTGTTATTACGTAAAGAGTTATGTTATTAAAAATATTAAGTTGTCTTTCATAAATAATTTATTCTCTTTAAGTTATTTATATACAATATAAATGTCATTATTATTTATATATCTTATATTATCATTCCTTGGCTACCGGATCCAAAACCATTTCCATATTGTGAACCACCGTTCTGAAATCCGTTGAATCCATTTCCACCATAACCGGCATTGTTCATCGCTGATCCACCGCCGATGTTATTAAAACCAGAATTTTCAGCTTTGTTTATCTATCGTTAAAAAATACTGTATTAGCATATATTTCTACCAATTTTAAGATTTATGAGCCTTTTTATCTGTTCTTTGCTAGATAAAGTATCTATTCATTCTACTTACAGATGTAACTTTATTGTGGTGAGCACCCACGTTGTGAAAGCCACCCGCTCCAGCATTCTGGTAACCTTGGCTTCCGATACCACTTGCGCCACTGCCATAACCCGCACCGCCATAACCGCCACCTCTGGCGTAACCTCCTCCCATCCCTCCCATGCCGAGACCACCTAGACCTATTCCCCCCATGCCTAGACCACCTAGCCTACCTAGGCCAAGGCCAGACCCTAAGCCTAGTCTTCCCAGACCAAGACCTACGCCAAATGGTTGAGCATTTAGTGCTACAGCACAAGATAGAACGATGATTACCTGAAAGATAATAAGATTTTTAAGTCTTGATTTCAGATTTCGGCATATTTCTCATGATCTTAGACCAGTTGACTGATACACGTCTTCGACTTTTGAGCTTCACTTCACCGTACAATCAGGTATTACTTATGCTGAATCAGTGATATTAACCATTGGACTAACTCAACAATCTTAGATTAATAATTTTAAATTAAATATACTCACAATACACTTCATGTTAACTGTTAAATAAATCTGCGTTTATGATAAAAACCTTCCTTACACATGTTTATATTAAACTTCACTAATTTGGAAACGCATTATCTTGTATCGTCATTGATGACGTACTTTTTTCCATAATTACGTCATTATGAAATTAAAGTTTAATTTTAAGCGTAATTGAAGCCGTGGACTCTCCTAATCACTTTTAATGGATATTTTAAGTAATTTAGGAGTGAAACATTTAATTAGAATATTAGGAATATTCCAATAAATTTTCCGATTTCGGAAAGTTCTGTTCCTTCTCAGAAAACTATAGATAAATAATTTCGAGATTCTAATTGTCGAATGTTTTCGTATCGATAAATATTTTAGTATGAAGATACTATTAGATCGGTACCAAGACATAATTCGCTAGTCAATCGTTGTAGGTACTTCCGAATCCGTAGTAATCCGATCATAAAGGCAAGTTTTACAATTTTAGATGAAAGAAATGAAAGACAAGAAAAAGCAATCATTATACATTGGTTTTTGGCACCGACGTCTAAAAAATAGCTTAAACGATCTTTTATGATTTTAAACAGTCCCTAAGATATTCTTTAATATCGTTAGAACTAACTTATATTTTAATATCCTTAATATCAACGTAGTTTGTATATCTTTTTTCTAAATCTGAAGTCCTCGTAAAATAATCTTGTACCTGATCCTTTAAAAAAGAGTGACTTGAGTCTCCTCCTGAGATGTTTCTGTAATCGCTGGAAACAGGTAAAAATATCTAGCGGCTATGTCCAATGAATATATACGATGGTCATCAATTCGAAGCCAGGTTTTTGAATGGCAGCCATTGCAAATCTGAAGTTGTACGCGACCCGCGTATCTTCGTGAAACAAAGCCACTTTTACAAGCTTGCCATGCCATTTACCATTTTAACCTCCCAGCCTTTAATGGTTTTGCGCGTCAGATAGCATCTTCCATCTTCAATGCATCTTTTTATTTCATTTCTAAAGTAAGTTTTTAAAAGTGGTTGGTTACACGGCTTCGATTAGGTGTTAATATACATTTTAAATACAACGATAATTTGCAAATGACGACGTCATTATATGGGTTTTCGTATGTTTTTACGTCACCAATGACATTTCAACTATTAATAGTTCCATTCGAACGTTATTAGATAATGCGTTTCCAAATTAGAGTAATTGTATATAAATATACGTTTTGGCAATTGTTTATCATTAAAGTTGGAGTATTCAACAGTTAACAACATGAAGTGTATGGTGAGTATTTAACTGTATTTGCTGAGATGGTCCAATGGTTAATTTCTCTTATTCTTGAGGTCATGTCTGGAAATCCTAGGCACCAATCGATTCTTTTCAATTACCACTTGCTTGTACGGTTAATCTCAATATTGTAAAGAAACCGGTAGACATGCCTTTATCTTTCTTTACTATCTAACCCAAACAAATGTAGATACGTTTATATAAATATGCGTTTGAAAATTGTTAATAATTAAAATTATAGCATTCAACAGTTAACACCATTAAGTGTATTGTTTGTGTATTTAATTCAAAATTATAAATCTTAATTTGTTGATTTAGACGAATTGTTAATTTCTCTAAGTTTCGAGATTCAATAAACACTGTAAGCAAACCGTCATGTGTGTGACTCAAGAGTCGAAGACTCAAGAGTCTATCTTGTGCTGTAGCACTAAATGCTCAACCATTTGGCGTAGGTCTTGGTCTGGGAAGACTAGGCTTAGGGTCTGGCCTTGGCCTAGGTAGGCTAGGTGGTCTAGGCATGGGGGGAATAGGTCTAGGTGGTCTCGGCATGGGAGGGATGGGAGGAGGTTACGCCAGAGGTGGCGGTTATGGCGGTGCGGGTTATGGCAGTGGCGCAAGTGGTATCGGAAGCCAAGGTTACCAGAATGCTGGAGCGGGTGGCTTTCACAACGTGGGTGCTCACCACAATAAAGTTACATCTGTAAGTAGAATGAATAGATACTTTATCTAGCAAAGAACAGCTAAAAAGGCTCATAAATCTTAATAATTGGTAGAAATATATGCTAATACAGTATTTTTAACGATAGATAAACGAAGCTGAAAATTCTGGTTTTAATAACATCGGCGGTGGATCAGCGATGAACAATGCCGGTTATGGTGGAAATGAATTCAACGGATTTCAGAACGGCGGTTCACAATTTGGAAATGGTTTTAGATCCGGTAGCCAAGGAATGATAATATAAGTAATATAAATAATAATGACATTTATATTGTATATAAATAACTTAAAGAGAATAAATTATTTATGAAAGACAACTTAATATTTTTAATATCATAAGTCTTAGAGAACTTTAAGTACTAACAAAAACAATTTGATGGAGTTAGGTATAGTCAGTCAAATGTGATAGAAGAAGAGGTTTTCATTTGTTCGCAATATTAAATAATTGACAGTTAATTATTTTAACTTTTTTTTAAACTCATAATTCCAGATAATTCCCTGACTATGTAGTCGTCGGAGGTATTAAATAGCTTACGTATTGTATTGCTAACCTGGATGATTAAATACTACTATCTATTTCTATTAACAACTTTTTGTATGGCTTTTACAGCAAATCCCAGAAAGATGCCTTAATAATTTTAACTTAGGTAACTTATAATATACCACCACTCCAATGGCAGAATAACGTTCTTTAGAAATATTGTTATCTTCACTTCTATGTCCCTATACCTTTATCTTAATATTAAAGGAGAACTGGCTGTATGGAATACATTGCCAGAAAACCCTATCACAACCGATCATTTAAGTTCAGGAAGAAAGTGGCAACATAATGCAAGAATAATATTTAAATAAACGTGTTGTTGAATGACCTAAACTAGAATTAACTAATGTTATTTATAGAGCTAATGGTCAGTAAATGGTCGTCGATTATTTGTAGAGATTCAGAGTAGTTCACAAGTATTATTAAGTAGTATTAAGTAGCAGTAGTATTAAGTATCTTTAGTAAGCTTAAGAAGGTACAAAACAAGGTATCTACATTAAACAGTGTAGTTTATTATTCTATTTAGTTCTTAATCCTACCTTTTCACTGATGCCTATGGTGCGGAACCTAATTATATTGTAATAATTAGGAGACAATCTAGTTTTCTTTAGTTACGTAAACTCGTGAGAGGTTGTAATAGCCACATGTCCAGTAGAATTAACTAATGTTATTTATAGAGCTAATGGTCAGTAAATGGTCGTCGATTATTTGTAGAGATTCAGAGTAGTTCACAAGGAATTCTATTAAGTATCTTTACTAAGGCACAAGCTTAAGAAGGTACAAAACAAGGTATCTACATTAAACAGTGTAGTTTATTATTCTATTTAGTTCTTAATCCTACCTTTTCACTGATGCCTATGGTGCGGAACCTAATTATATTGTAATAATTTGGAGACAATCTAGTTTTCTTTAGTTACGTAAACTCGTGAGAGGTTGGCATAGCCACTTTTCCAATAATAATTCTAATATTTGTAGGCCATCTTACGTCTCGACCCAAAGATTTAGCGAAAATCACGTGATTTTACAATTATAATGAAAACATTATTCAGTTGCAAACTGAAGCTGCTTAATATTTCGGGTAACTTTACTGGCAGTTACTTTTATATCGATTTGTTGTTTCAGGTCAGCTCTAAAGATTCCAAATATTGGACAGCCTACGTAAATAATATTATTATTTTCTTTATAGGTCGAATAAAAATACTTCCCGATTACAAATACATGCATCAAGCCCACTAGTCATGTCTATCAAAATTTATAATAAACTACCTGAGACACTAAGAAATGAAAAAAGATACATATATTTACAAACAAACTAAAAAAACTTCTTATACGTAAATGTTATTATAGCGTTAATGAGTACCTAGAAGATAAAAATATAGCTTAATTTCATGGTTATTAATCCCTAAATATTCAAAATTAAATAAATTAAAAAAAATGTTATTCTATGTAATTGGTACTAGCCTGGAGTGTGAAGTTTTATGTGCTATTTTGTTGCTATTAGTTATGTTATTCTTTTGCCTTCTTTTGCTGTGCCCTAACAGGGTCCATAATATTGTACCTAGCTTTAAGCCTCATAAACATCTTTTGTAACCTTATGGAATGCAAATAAATACATGAATACAAAGCATGTCGAATCTGATTTCTGGTTAAATCTACGCTGTTTATCTGAAAACGTCTCGAGTCTCCCCGTCCCATCGATCGGCAGCATCTATGGGCTAGGTTTTTATTGTAATTGTGGTTTGTATTTTTTTGCCATCCATTGAATGTTGTACTACGTAAAGACGGAAATGGTATCAGTCTGCTGTGGTTTCAAATCAAGGTAGCTGGAGTGGTTTTCTGAATTGAGACCCACAAACTCAGAGAGTTGGAAACGAAGGCAAAGGCACCTCAGAGTGTATGCATAAAAGAAAGGTTCCTAGATTATATTTATATCTTTATAACTGTTTTTAAGTATATTTAAAACTTTTATAAAACTAAGATGTGCCATATCCATAGCTGCTTAGTGTAGATGTTGTTAATACTGGATTTACCTATATTACAAATTAATTCGCCATATTACCTAAATCTGAATATAGAAATGTATTTAAATCCCCCATATACATATTTTCATGATACATTTCTTTATGTTTTCCGCGAATATTATAATAATAAATCACAAAACATATTCATTGGTAATTTAATACAAGTCTTCGGAGTGGGTAATAGTGTTAATTCTAGAATTACATCTATAACCTATCCAAGATATTTAACTTCTTACGAAGTTCCAGAGCTTTGTCTGACAAGGTATCTTATGTCAATCGCTATGTTCAGAGCAGCTGAAAATATCCTCTCAGACCAGCCGAGTAACTAACTATAACTATGACTCTCTCTCTCTCTTCGTGACGGGCTTTTAGCTGCTTTCAGATACTTTTCTAATTTCTCTACAAAAGTCTTTTTAATATATTTTCTAGGTAAATGGAAAATTTTGTTTCTCCAAGTCATCTAAATTAATCTTTGCTGTAATTTATTTTCTTTCTTAACTTAACTTAACTACACCTACAGTTGCGTTGGTATTTCTTTATAAGTTTTGTGAGATTTATATAAAAAATGAAATACATATGTACCGTTTTATAAATAATTTATTCCCAACAATGTATATACAAAAATAAAATCTGAGGTTCGTTATTCCTTGTAAACAGTAATAATTAACTTCTTATATTATCATTCCTTGGCTCCCAGATCCAAAACCATTTCCAAAATGTGAACCGCCGTTCCGATAGCCGTTAAATCCATTTCCACCATAACCGCCATTGTTCATCGCTGATCCACCGCCGATGTTATTAAAACCAGAGGTTTCAGCTTGGTTTATCTTAACATAATAAAACAACTGTATAAGCATCAATCACCTCGTCACCACTCAATTAACAAAAAATTAATAATAAAAAATAATTATTTTAAGAGCGATTTGAAATCCAAAGTCAATGAAATTCTAACTTAGTGATATTTTTTTCTACCAATGTTTAAATTTATGAGCCGTTTCACCTGTTATTACCATGATAATAAAACTATTTATAATATACCTACGGATGTAACTTTATTGTGGTGAGCACCAACGTTGTGATAGCCACCCGTTCCAGCATTGTGGTAACCCTGGCTTCCGATACCACTTGCGCCACTCCCATAACCCGCACCGCCATAACCGCCACCGCTGGCGTAACCTCCCCCCGTCCCTCCCATGCCCAGACCACCTAGACCTATTCCCCCCATGCCTAGACCTCCTAGCCTACCTAGGCCAAGGCCAGACCCTAAGCCTAGTCTTCCCAGACCAAGACCTACGCCAAATGGTTGAGCATTTAGTGCTACAGCACAAGATAGAACGATGATTACCTGAAAGATAATAAGATTTTTAAGTCTTGATTTCAGATTTCGGCATATTTCTCATGATCTTAGACCAGTTGACTGATACACGTCTTCGACTTTTGAGCTTCACTTCACCGTACAATCAGGTATTACTTATGCTGAATCAGTGATATTAACCATTGGACTAACTCAACAATCTTAGATTAATAATTTTAAATTAAATATACTCACAATACACTTCATGTTAACTGTTAAATAAATCTGCGTTTATGATAAAAACCTTCCTTACACATGTTTATATTAAACTTCACTAATTTGGAAACGCATTATCTTGTATCGTCATTGATGACGTCCTTTTTTCCATAATTACGTCATTATGAAATTAAAGTTTAATTTTAAGCGTAATTGAAGCCGTGGACTTTCCTAATCACTTTTAATGGATATTTTAAGTAATTTAGGAGTGAAACATTTAATTAGAATATTAGGAATATTCCAATAAATTTTCCGATTTCGGAAAGTTCTGTTCCTTCTCAGAAAACTATAGATAAACAATTTCGAGATTCTAATTGTCGAATGTTTTCGTATCGATAAATATTTTAGTATGAAGATACTATTAGATCGGTACCAAGACATAATTCGCTAGTCAATCGTTGTAGGTACTTCCGAATCCGTAGTAATCCGATCATAAAGGCAAGTTTTACAATTTTAGATGAAAGAAATGAAAGACAAGAAAAAGCAATCATTATACATTGGTTTTTGGAACCGTCGTCTAAAAATAGCTTAAACGATCTTTTATGATTTTAAACATTCCCTAAGATATTCTTTAATATCATTAGAACTAACTTATATTTTAATATCCTTAATATCAACGTAGTTTGTATATCTTTTTTCTAAATCTGAAGTCCTCGTAAAATAATCTTGTACCTGATCCTTTAAAAAAAGAGTGACTTGAGTCTCTTCCTGAGATGTTTCTGTAATCGCTGGAAACAGGTAAAAATATCTAGCGGCTATGTCCAATGAATATATACGATGGTCATCAATTCGAAGCCAGCTTTTGAATGGCGGCCATCGCAAATCTGAATTTGTACGTGGAAGCGCCATCTTCGCGAAACTAAACCACTTTTACAAGCTTGCCATGCCATTTACCATTTTAACCTCCCAGCCTTGAAGGTTTTTGCGCGTCAGATAGCATCTTCCATCTTCAATGCATCTTTTTATTTCATTCCTAAATTAAGTTTTTAAAAGTCTTTGGTTACACGGCTTCGATTAGGTGTTAATATACATTTTAAATACAACGATAATTTGCAAATGACGACGTCATTATATGGGTTTTCGTATGCTTTTACGTCACCAATGACATTTCAACTATTAATAGTTCCATTCGAACGTTATTAGATAATGCGTTTCCAAATTAGAGTAATTGTATATAAATATACGTTTTGGCAATTGTTTATCATTAAAGTTGGAGTATTCAACAGTTAACAACATGAAGTGTATGGTGAGTATTTAACTGTATTTGCTGAGATGGTCCAATGGTTAATTTCTCTTATTCTTGAGGTCATGTCTGGAAATCCTAGGCACCAATCGATTCTTTTCAATTACCACTTGCTTGTACGGTTAATCTCAATATTATAAAGAAACATGGTACGGTAGACATGCCTTTATCTTTCTTTACTATCTAACCCAAACAAATGTAGATACGTTTATATAAATATGCGTTTGATAATTGTTAATAATTAAAATTATAGCATTCAACAGTTAACACCATAAAGTGTATTGTTTGTGTATTTAATTCAAAATTATAAATCTTAATTTGTTGATTTAGACGAATTGTTAATTTCTCTAAGTTTCGAGATTCAATAAACACTGTAAGCAAACCGTCATGTGTGTGACTCAAGAGTCGAAGACTTGTGTCAACAGCCCTATAAAAGATCACCAAACAGATTATTTTCTTTCAGGTAATCATTGTTCTATCTTGTGCTGTAGCACTAAATGCTCAACCATTTGGCGTAGGTCTTGGTCTGGGAAGACTAGGCTTAGGGTCTGGCCTTGGCCTAGGTAGGCTAGGTGGTCTAGGCATGGGGGGAATAGGTCTAGGTGGTCTCGGCATGGGAGGGATGGGAGGAGGTTACGCCAGAGGTGGCGGTTATGGCGGTGCGGGTTATGGCAGTGGCGCAAGTGGTATCGGAAGCCAAGGTTACCAGAATGCTGGAGCGGGTGGCTTTCACAACGTGGGTGCTCACCACAATAAAGTTACATCTGTAAGTAGAATGAATAAATACTTTATCTAGCAAAGAACAGCTAAAAAGGCTCATAAATCTTAAAATTGGTAGAAGTATATGCTAATACAGTATTTTAACGATAGATAAACGAAGCTGAAAATTCTGGTTTTAATAACATCGGCGGTGGATCAGCGATGAACAATGGCGGTTATGGTGGAAATGGATTCAACGGATTTCAGAACGGCGGTTCACAATTTGGAAATGGTTTTAGATCCGGTAGCCAAGGAATGATAATATAAGTAATATAAATAATAATGACATTTATATTGTATATAAATAACTTAAAGAGAATAAATTATTTATGAAAGACAACTTAATATTTTTAATATCATAAGTCTAAGAGAACTTTAAGTACTAACAAAAACAATTTGATGGAGTTAGGTATAGTCAGTCAAATGTGATAGAAGAAGAGGTTTTCATTTGTTCGCAATATTAAATAATTGACAGTTAATTATTTTAACTTTTTTTTAAACTCATAATTCCAGATAATTCCCTGACTATGTAGTCGTCGGAGGTATTAAGTAGCTTACGTATTGTATTGCTAACCCGAATGATTAAACACTACTATCTATTTCTATAAAAAACTTTTTGTATGGCTTTTACAGCAAATCCCAGAAAGATGCCTTAATAATTTTAACTTATAATACACCACAACTCCAATGGCAGAATAACGTTCTTTAGAAATATTGTTATCTTCACTTCTATATCCCTATACCTTTATCTTAATATTAAAGGAGAACTGGCTGTATGGAATACATTGCCAGAAAACCCTATCACAACCGATCATTTAAGTTCAGGAAGAAAGTGGCAACATAATGCAAGAATAATATTTAAATAAACGTTTTGTTGAATGACCTAAACTAGAATTAACTAATATTATTTATCGAGCTAATGGTCAGTAAATGGTCGTCGATTATTTGTAGAGATTCAGAGTAGTTCACAAGGAATTCTATTAAGTATCTTTAGTAAGCTTAAGAAGGTACAAAACAAGGTATCTACATTAAACAGTGTAGTTTATTATTCTATTAAGTTCTTAATCTACCTTTTCACTGATGCCTATGGTGCGGAACCTAATTATATTGTAATAATTTGGAGACAATCTAGTTTTCTTTAGTTACGTAAACTCGTGAGAGGTTGGCATAGCCACTTTTCTTCTTGTTGGCATAGCCATCTTACGTCTCGACCCAAAGATTTTGCAAAACTGAAGCTGCTTAATATTTCGGGTAACTTTACTGGCAGTTACTTTTATATCGATTTGTTGTTTCAGGTCAGATCTAAAGATTCCAAATATTGGACATCCTACGTAAATAACATTATTATTTACTTTATAGGTCGAATAAAAATACTTCCCGATTACAAATACATGCATCTAGCCCACTAGTCATGTCTATCAAAATTTATAATAAACTACCTGAGACACAGAACAAAACCCCATAAATACGTAAATGTTATTATAGCGTTAATGAGTACCTAGAAGATAAAAATATAGCTTAATTTCATGATTATTAATCCCTAAATATACAAAATTAAATAAATAAAAAAAAATGTTATTCTATGTAATTGGTACTAGCCTGGAGTGTGAAATTTTATGTGCCATCTTGTTGCTATTAGTTATGTTATATAGGTTTTGTAATGCCTTCTTTTGCTGTGCCCGAACAGGGTCCATAATATTGTACCTAGCTTTAAGACTCATAAACATCTTTTGTAACCTTATGGAATGCAAATAAATACATGAATACAAAGCATGTCGAATCTGATTTCTGGTTAAATCTACGCTGTTTATCTGAAAACGTCTCGAGTCTCCCCGTCCCATCGATCGGCAGCATCTATGGGCTAGGTTTTTATTGTAATTGTGGTTTGTATTTTTTTGCCATCCATTGAATGTTGTAGTACGTAAAGACGGAAATGGTATCAGTCTGCTGTGGTTTCAAATCAAGGTAGCTGGAGTGGTTTTCTGAATTGAGACCCACAAACTCAGAGAGTTGGAAACGAAGGCAAAGGCACCTCAGAGTGTATGCAGGTTCCTAGATTATATTTATATCTTTATAACTGTTTTTAAGTATATTTAAAACTTTTATAAAACTAAGATGTGCCATATCCATAGCTGCTTAGTGTAGATGTCGTTAATACTGGATTTACCTATATTACAAATTAATTCGCCATATTACCTAAATCTGAATATAGAAATGTATTTAAATCCCCCATATACATATTTTCATGATACATTTCTTTATGTTTTCCGCGAATATTATAATAATAAATCACAAAACATATTCATTGGTAATTTAATACAAGTCTTCGGAGTGGGTAATAGTGTTAATTCTAGAATTACATCTATAACCTATCCTAGATATTTAACTTCTTACGAAGTTCCAGAGCTTTGTCTGACAAGGTATCTTATGTCAATCGCTATGTTCAGAGCAGCTGAAAATATCCTCTCAGACCAGCCGAGTAACTAACTATAACTATGACTCTCTCTCTCTCTTCGTGACGGGCTTTTAGCTGCTTTCAGATACTTTTCTAATTTCTCTACAAAAGTCTTTTTAATATATTTTCTAGGTAAATGGAAAATTTTGTTTCTCCAAGTCATCTAAATTAATCTTTGCTGTAATTTATTTTCTTTCTTAACTTAACTTAACTACACCTACAGTTGCGTTGGTATTTCTTTATAAGTTTTGTGAGATTTATATAAAAAATGAAATACATATGTACCGTTTTATAAATAATTTATTCCCAACAATGTATATACAAAAATAAAATCTGAGGTTCGTTATTCCTTGTAAACAGTAATAATTAACTTCTTATATTATCATTCCTTGGCTCCCAGATCCAAAACCATTTCCAAAATGTGAACCGCCGTTCCGATAGCCGTTAAATCCATTTCCACCATAACCGCCATTGTTCATCGCTGATCCACCGCCGATGTTATTAAAACCAGAGGTTTCAGCTTGGTTTATCTTAACATAATAAAACAACTGTATAAGCATCAATCACCTCGTCACCACTCAATTAACAAAAAATTAATAATAAAAAATAATTATTTTAAGAGCGATTTGAAATCCAAAGTCAATGAAATTCTAACTTAGTGATATTTTTTTCTACCAATGTTTAAATTTATGAGCCGTTTCACCTGTTATTACCATGATAATAAAACTATTTATAATATACCTACGGATGTAACTTTATTGTGGTGAGCACCAACGTTGTGATAGCCACCCGTTCCAGCATTGTGGTAACCCTGGCTTCCGATACCACTTGCGCCACTCCCATAACCCGCACCGCCATAACCGCCACCGCTGGCGTAACCTCCCCCCGTCCCTCCCATGCCCAGACCACCTAGACCTATTCCCCCCATGCCTAGACCTCCTAGCCTACCTAGGCCAAGGCCAGACCCTAAGCCTAGTCTTCCCATACCAAGACCTACGCCAAATGGTTGAGCATTTAGTGCTACAGCACAAGATAGAATGACGATTACCTGAAAGGAAACCTGTTTTCAGCTTTTGGCATCGTTCTCATCGATACACGCCTTCGATTTTTGAGTTTTACTTTACCGCACAAGCAGACACTATTAAACACATAGAATGGGGCTATGATTTCACCCTCAAGAATTAAGGATTAATGGGCTACATTACATAGCAAATATGGGTTTATATGCAACAAATTTAAATTAATAACTTAAAATTAAATATACTTACAATACACTTCATGGTGTTAACTGTTGAATAAATCTGCGTTAATGAAAAAAAAAAATAACTTTCCACGCATATTTATATTGAACTTCACTAATTTGGAAACGCATTATTTAATAAGGTTTGAATAGAGATATTTTTAATGACAATTGAATCGTCATTAATGACGTACAAACCTATGAAAACCCTTATTTCTATAATTACGTCATTATGAAATTAAATTATAACAATAAGCCTAATTGAAACCGTGGACTTTCCTAATCACTTTTTATGGAGATTTTAAGTAATTTAGGAGTTTTTTATTTCATCAGTTTATTCAGAATTCAGAGATATTTTCCGTTTTCGGAAAGATTGTTTTTTCTCAGATACTTCCGAATGGTCACCGAGTTGAGTTAGTGATAATACGTTATACGAACTTTGTTCAGAATTTTTTACTTTTCTCTAACTGTGATATTCCTAAATATAGCTGAACAATGTATATATTGACTCCACTGTGCATCTGTTTATTTTAAATCTAAAAGTGTTTTATTCATCGATATAGGGTAATAACAATCGTCTTCTTTTAATTAATTTACATGCCGTGTCGATTGTCCAGAGCGGTTTGCGAATGGAGTTATACTTGAACATACAGAAAAAAAGTTACACGTCAAACTAGCAAACCACATTTGTCACGTTCTGGTGGAATTTTACTAGTTGCCTATACTTTGGTTAATTTCCCCACCCACCCATACTTAAGAACACATTCCAACACTGAACCATAGAAGTTCACAGAAACAAATAACTAGTGTTTTTAAATAAAAAATAATTTATATCGAACTTCCTGACAGTATTTATTTTAAGAAAACACTTTTTAAACGGATTAAAGCTATTTATTATTATTATAAACTTATAATTATTTACATAAAAAAAACAATTAAAAAGTGTTTTCTTAATGTGTAAAAGCTATGTTAACAAAAGACATAGTATTTGTTTTTTCCTTCAAAGGGAAATGAATCGCATTATTACCTATTATTGATCAATCCTCGTCTATAACGATTGATGTCGAGCATTTATTATGAAAATTTAATTGTTAAAAGCCATCTTAATTTTTTCAGTGTGACGTGTTCAATTACGCTTGAATTTTAATTACAACTGTAATTTCCAAATGACGACGTCATTACAAATATTAGGGTTTTCGTATGTTTTTACGTCACCAATGACATTTCAACTATTAATAGTTCCATTCGAACGTTATTAGATAATGCGTTTCCAAATTAGTGTAATTTTATATAAATATGCATTTTGGAAATTGTTTATCATTAATGTTGGAGCATTCAACAGTTAACAACATGAAGTGTATGGTAAGTATTTAACTGTATTTGCTGAGATGGTCCAATGGTTAATTTCTCTTATTCTTGAGGTTAATCTCAACATCGTAGGAAAACCGGCATGTCTATTTTTTATCTCCCAATAATCAAAGGCTTGTGTTAATCATACGAGACTGATCTCCTGGTTGTTTCATTGATCAAATACAGGTTGGCACCATTCAATCTTAAAGCAAAACTAAAAAAGCCTTCTTATCTTTCAGGTTATCATCGTTCTATCTTGTGCTGTAGCACTAAATGCTCAACCATTTGGCGTAGGTCTTGGTCTGGGAAGACTAGGCTTAGGGTCTGGCTTTGGCCTAGGTAGGCTAGGTGGTCTAGGCATGGGGGGAATAGGTCTAGGTGGTCTCGGCATGGGAGGGATGGGAGGAGGTTACGCCAGAGGTGGCGGCTATGGCGGTTCGGGTTATGGCAGTGGCGCAAGTGGTATCGGAAGCCAGGGTTACCAGAATGCTGGAGCAGGTGGCTATCACAACGTTGGTGCTCACCACAATAAAGTTACATCCGTAAGTTCCTGTTGTTAGATAAATATTCCGATGTATATATTATAAATATTTTCTTTCTAATAAAGGAAATAAAATGTAGAATATGGTATAAATCAATTATTTATAATTATTGTTTATATTGTAGATTTACATTGGGTTTATTTTTTGTTATTTATAGATTATGTAATACTAAATTCATTAGTGCTTATAAAGGTCATTTTATTTTTAGATAAACCAAGCTGAAAATTCCGGGTTTAATAACATCGGCGGCGGATCAGCGATGGCCAATGGAGGTTATGGTGGGAATGGATTCAACGGCTATCAGAACGGCGGTTCTCAATTTGGAAATGGTTTTGGATCCGGTAGCCAAGGAATGATAATTTAAATTGTTATTCAGTCTTGTCTATAGGGATTACGAAATTTAGCTTTTCTATTTTGTATATAAATTACATAAATGACAAGAAAGAAAATAAATTATTTATGAAAGATAACTTATTTTTTTGTATAATTTAATTCTAAGAGGACGTAATAAGTGATAACAATACCACCTTCTGTCATGATGTGGCATAGTCAAATGGAATAGAGCATATGTTCACTAGTCAGCATGACTAACAGTTAATAATTTTAACTGTTTAAGACAGGTAACTTAAATTATAGGACTACCTCAGTGGTAGGATTAGTAATATAGTCACCGCTTCTTCGTACTATATCTTCATCTCTTTAAAAAGGTTATGTTGAAGGTGAACTAATTTTTAGATAGAAAATAAGATCATTTAAAATTACTAGAAAATGATTGCTTGAAAGTTTAAGATTATATTCAGTTCAGGATGAAAGTGGCAACATGATGCAAAAAATTAGAACACAAGATCTGATCTGAAGTGCGAACGTGAATTCAAAATTAATTGTTCACTTAGTTCTAATCAAATAATCAATAATCTAATAATAGTACAAACTTTTTAAAACGCTGCTCGAATCATCAATCATCTTCGGCTCTGGTTCAGAGTAGTTCAGTGTCTTGGCTTAAAGAAGGTACTATCAAACATTTTTTTTTCTCATCTCTCGGCCGCTGGTTGTGCGGGACCTAACTATATTTGGATGATTTGGATCCTTTCTAGTTCTCTTGGTACCTCGCGAGAGGCTGGCACCCACTTTTCCGATAATAGTTCAAATACGTATGGGCGAGTGGGGGCCTGTCGTCTCTCTAATGTTTAATTTATTAAAAGTGCAGCGCATTTTTTTATGAAACGTGTCACATTTTTCATATTTATTTAATATTATAAAAAATAAAACGAAGACATTGCATTGGTACTAAAGATTTCCACGTTTGTCTTGTTCTAACTCAATAGATTCGAATAGTGTTTTGAAGTTGCCGGCGCCGAATCCCTGAAACAAAATGAACGTTAATATTAAAACTTTCAAATAGACTGAATGTATGTCTATAATCATACCTTATGGTTTCTTCTCTGTATAACTTCTAAGAACAATGTGGGTCTATCTTGGGTATTTTTAGTGAAGATTTGAAGCAGATAGCCATCATCATCGTAGTCTATGAGTATGTTGAGACGTTCTAGTGCGTCGATACTTTCCGCCACCTTCACTTTACTGCTCTTCAAACTTTCTCTGATAATTTTGTAGTACACTGAAGGAATGGACAAGAACTCTACACCGCGTGCACGGAGATTTTCTATCTGTAAAATATATTTGTTTAATAGTTTCCGGTCAGTCTAAAGTCGTTTCAAGACCTACTGAATCAACACGCGCAAACTACAATTGAATGAGTACTGGATATTATAGCCTACTATTTTAGGAAACGGACGACTAAATCTGGCCAAATATGGACCGCCTAGAGTGAAAACCAACTTTTCAAGTAGACATGTCATACATACATATCCAATATTCAGGTTTAGAAAGTCCCCAAATCAAATTATAAAAATTCTATATGGATTAACTGTTATTTTATCGGATTGGAAGTCTGGTCATCTTTTTTTATAATAATCCATCTGAAAAAGGATATAATTCTTATCCTTACTGCAGTAATTATATCCTCGGTGTTTAAAGCAATATGTTGAACACCAGCGCCTCCGTGGTACTCTACATACTCCTGGATCTGACTCTTTTTCTTCCCGACAGCTGGTTCGTTGATTGGCATCTTCACTGTCTCCTCCCAGTTGGCCATAGCAATAGATCGGAGAGCTGAGTATTCTGTACTAATAAGCTTGTCCTCTACTGACCAAAATCTAAAAACAAATAAAGGCCATAGTATTCTTAACCCAACCTCTCAATTCTGAGGTCGTACGTTGCTATCATGGCTGAGCACCAATCGACTTATATATCTTCTTGCGCAAATAAATTTTGCTCCTACAGAGAAGGACTGAATTCCTCATGCTGTGGCATAAGGAAATCGGCATGCCTTAGATCGATGAGTCGACGGCTTGTGTCAGGCACAGACAAATGATAACCTATTTGCCTATTAGCAAAAAAAATTCACGAAATAGATGAATAAATCAGAGGCTAAGCCTTTAGGTACCTCTTGGTACAAACTGGGCTTGGGACTGACTTCTTAGATAACATTGATAATTTTGTAAGGTAAGATATTGGTCGTAATTGTCGAATGAACGAAACGTAGTTATTGTATCGGCGGGGATTACACCTAAAACCTCTATATGCAACCAAAGCATGCGTGTGTTGTTATTTACATTGCTTCGTGTTTGTATGGACCCCTTTTGGGAAAACGCCTTTACTTTACTTACTTACTACTTTTCAGCAATCGTGGTTTTTCAATTCAATTCTCTTGTGTAAGGTATAGGTACGCAAAGCGAAGACAATATTATATTTTATTATAATGACACCAGAATAAATTCATAGAACAAAACAGACCTGTGGAATTGAAGACACCGTTCGTACCATGATGCTGCTGACTCCATCTCATTATCAGGCTGGTTACCGACAATATGATCAATGAAATTTATTCCAATTTTTGGCCTGTAATATAATGATATTTGTAATTTTTCGTGAAAGACTTTTATAACTTTTGTCGAGGGTAATGCATACTTAGTATTATAATAGTTGTCATAAGGCTTAGTATATTTGCCAATTTAAATTATATTAATTAATTAGAGCAGTGTTGGCCAAATGACTTCAGCTTACGACTCTCATTCGTAGGTTCAACCTATGGACTTGTTTTCTATGTGTGGATTGTCACTTTTCCCTTTCATGTGTCAATTGTTTCCTTATTCCTACGATGACTTTTGTCAACCTATTTTCTTTATATTTAGATGAGTTAAAGATATATAATCTTAATATATCTTCAAAGGTATCAACAGCCACCGAACCAATGTATATTTCGTTTGTTTAAACCGTATTTATACACTATTTATCTAAATAGTAATTTTTATTTTAAACATGTAGTGATATAAATTAAAATAAATGCCGTACTTACAAAAATTGTTGTATCGGGTCATTGTTAAGCATTTGATATCCAGGCAGGAATGGGCCTTTATATTTCGATCTATCTATTAGAGTGTGCGTATTGTCTCCATACTAGAAATCAAACAATTCAGTAGGTATATCGTAAGTTTAATCTTATTATTAAATTAGATAGATTAACATAGTATATTTTTCGTTTGAATCGGTTTACTCTAGAGGTTTTTGGTTCTATTATTGGCCAATTAAATGGTCCGTCAAACTACTTGTCCGATAAAACACAAGATCAAGATAGATGGCGCGAATTTTATTATTAAGCCAGGACAGAAAACGAATATTTATTATCGCCAACGCGAACTCAGCCCCCATTACAAATAATTATATACAAGTATTGGTCCTCACCGTCTTCAATTTAGCCATTCTGACAACACCATGATCGTCACTTTCCTCCCACAAGTCCCTGACTACAACCGCGCCCTGTTTCCGCGCGTACTCCACTATGTAGTCTAAATTCTCCACCTCAAACGCCACATCCTTTACAAAGTCCCCGTGATAAGCCACCTCGTTAACGAGTTTCGATTCTTCTGGCTCATATTGGGCTTGGAAAACGAACACAATCTGTAAATTATTGCATTATTTTAACTATACAATATTCATATCTTTTTAGCAACCAGTTTTGTGGTCAGGTTCTCTTTTGACAAAGGCCTGTCTTATTTTAGCTCTTCGACAATCTGCCCATCTTTTTACTCGACGTCCCTGGCCGTCTCAACATATGGTATCTTCTTATCATATGACTTCTTTTCAAACGGTGCAATTTGACTTATTTTTTTATGAATTACGTACGAGTTAAATTTATCTACATTTACATAAGGAATTTCAAAAATAAGAATATAATTTTCCATCATAAATGCCATTAATATTACCGTAACTTTCAAATCATCTTTAAGTACTCACTAAATTACAATGTGCGATCGTGCAATTCAGCTATAAAAGTTAATGCCCGATTTGTTAACGACTGATTTAAGGATATATGCGTGCCTATATTTTAGGTTTACTCAACTATATGTTATAATGTCAATACAATTGTATGCTGTGAAAGACTTGAAATCAAAACAAATATTTATTTACGCATGAAAATCCTTAAACCCAATTAAAATTATCCATGTCACTAACCTTGTTCATCCTGACAGCGTGTGCCGTGATTTTCCTGGAGCCAGTCTCAAGGCCCTGATATCCCAGGGGTTCAAAGCCAAATCGGGTGACGTAGTAGCTCGCAGCCTAAAAATTGTCGAAGTTAAAAGCCGTAGCGAAGTTAAGAGACCTAAGCAGTTTTACTCATAATTTCTAAGAAATATAGGAAGACTGGCTTGTGGCTTCAACGTGCGAGCCTCATTCCTGAGCCGTAGGTTCGTACCCCGGCTACGTACGGACTTTCTATCTATGTACACATTTGTACGATGAAGGAAACCATCGTGAATCAAATTGTTAACGGCGTGTGTCAAGCGAGTAAGAAGGATCACCTACTGGCTTATTAGATATAAATGATCACAGATAGATGAAGAATTCTCAGGCCCAGATATTAATCGATTACAACTTTTTTGAAAAGTGATATAACTGATCACTATCGTCTACTGTAGCTATCGACAATTTTATCAACTTTACGCGATTTTATACAATATACATGTACTCCAAGCCAAAGCAAAATGTCTTATAATATTTTTTTACATTTTAGTTTTCCATTCGGACATCCACAATACTTAAGCAGTTCCGTAGTTACTTTTGAAATATACAAATACATAATAAAATATAGAAACAAATGTTTAAACATTTCGTTGGTGGTTTAATACTATTCAATAAGTACGTGCTTTATTATAAAGATTTGATTCAAATAGATAATGTTATACAGATTTAAAGAAACCAATTCATAAGGTACTGTTAACTAAGCACTACCACTATAAGTTGCGTTACAAGAGAGTAATAATATATATATATTTTTTACTTGGAGAAACTGATCGAAGTTGATAACACAGAAGGCAAAATCACGTGGCGGTTTATCAAACAGGACAGACGATTGAAAGACTCGTCGTTTTCAAAACTATACACTGTTATAAGAAGAGCTGGAAAAAAGCTGGTGAAACGGATTGTCCGCTACTGATGTTGAAGGGTCAGTCATGGACACCCATTTCAGTGTCTCCATTGGCGACCTTGGAGGATAATGCTCTTATTAATTAATAAGAACTACATGTTACTTACTTGCTTGGCATTTGATACCCAGTATGTGATGTGATGAAATGCAACGAAACGACCGTTTTCAGGCTTTTTACCTTTGTATGGCAACTGAAAATATTAATATTATTAAAATAAAAAAAATGGAAATTAAATTCCTGTTATTTTGTTGGTTAACATCTTTTAAGAGCATTATATTTGTTCATTGCTTTCGTCATTCATACGTATATAATAATACTGTTTAAGCAACAACAGATCTGCCCATTTTCATCATAGCGTATATACAATTTGACAAAAATACATCCCATATTAACTCTTTATCAGACAGATGCCGTAAATTGTGTGAAAACTAAAGTAAACAAACACATATAACTTTTAGGAAATGTGCATTTTTAAAAGTAAGTTTTTCGTATTATGTTGAATTATATAAATTTTATTATCGAAATACAGTTGTCTGTCTTGATAGAGAAGCAAGCCTTTCTTAATATTTAACATACGATTTTTTTTAATTTATAACTAGTTAATTATAAACATTTATTTATTTAATTATAAACCATAAAACTCACCATATCGAATACAATCTATATTATTTATTCACTATTCCTTATAGATCGTAAGTCGAGGTTGAACTAATGTCAAAATATTTTGGAAAAGATTTTATATTAAATGCAGAAATCAGGTATTTATGCATATAAATTACGTTAATTTTATTAACAAAACACGATATAAAGATCACACTACAAATTGTATTTTTCTTTTCCATATGATAACGACTGGCACATTTATAGTTTTTTAATTTATTTATAAGAGCTTGCCATCGCTCGGCAGTCTGATTGATACATTGGTACATGAAAAATAAAATACAAATTTTAATGTGACAAGCACTTATAACCAAACATAACAGACACGAAGAGATAATAAAAATAAATTAAACAAATTATATTTGAGTAAACACCTAACTTTAATATAATTGTTAACAGAAAGAAATCTATTGCACAACATAATTTTCTCTATTAGACAGAAAAGTAATAATAATGTGCCTAAGGGTGTTAATATTAAGACTTAGCGCTAAGTTTGACTTCCGTACGTCAAAACGGTGTCGAGTTTTAGCTTACGGAAGTCAAAATACGTACATAATCTTTCAATGAAGAAATAGTTCGATAATTCGACACATTTTGGATAGTTTTATTGACTAAAAGTTTACAAAATATTATTCATTTCGTAAACTTACAGCTAAAAAATAATAAAAAAAATAAATGACGCCACAACCTTTTTAGGTCTGGGTCTCAGATTTCTGTATTTGTTTCATGATCATTTGTTAATCTAATAGTTGTCATCAGCCTTCTGTGCCTAAGGCAAGCCGGTTTCCTCATGATGTGATTAACGCAGATTTACTCAACAGTTAACAACATGAAGTGTATCGTAACTAAATTCAATTCGAAATTATAAATCCAATTTCAAATAATATAATGGGCTTAATTAATAAATTAAACCGGCTTGTACGGTGTAGATCAACATTGTAAACAAACCGTCATGCTTAAAACTTCAGAATTGAAGAAGGGACAACAGTACCTACGACAGTCAATGGTCTATTCTAGTCATGAGACTGATGCTGAAATATGACATCAAGATTTTAAAAAATAATTCTTTCAGGTAATCATCGTTCTGTCTTGTGCTGTAGCACTAAATGCTCATACATTTGGCGTAGGTCTTGGTCTGGGAAGACTAGGCTTAGGGTCTGGCCTTGGCATAGGTAGGCTAGGTGGTCTAGGCATGGAGGGAATAGGTCTAGGTGGTCTCGGCATGGGAGGGATGGGAGGAGGTTACGCCAGAGGTGGCGGTTATGGCGGTGCGGGTTATGGCAGTGGCGCAAGTGGTATCGGAAGCCACGGTTACCAGAACGCTGGAGCAGGTGGCTATCACAACGTTGGTGCTCACCACAGTAAAGTTACATCCTTAAGTAGAATTAATAGTTACTTTACGTTATCTAGCAAAAAACAGCTGAAAAGGCTCATTAATCTTAAAATTGGTAGAAATTAATGCTTATACAGAATTTTTTTATCTTAGATAAACGAAGCTGAAAATTCTGGTTTTAATAACATCGGCGGTGGATCAGCGACGAACAATGCCGGTTATGGTGGAAATGGATTTAACGGATTTCAGAACGGTGGTTCACAATATGGAAATGGTTTTGGATCCGGAATGATGACAATATAAAAAAAATATATAGTATTTTACACGAGGGAAGGACATTAGACTTTTCTATTATTGTTTATTAGTTACATAAAAATGAATTATTTATCAAAAAGTATATTTTTGTTCCTTTAGTCATGTAAATATTAGAAAACTAATTCATGTCAACGTTTGCGGAAGTTTGGTACTAAGAAATAAAAAGATAGCAGAATTACGGAGCTGTATCAACTGAGATGCGATATTTATAATTTGAAATGGGGCTGGGGCTAAGAGGACCTCGCTTAAGGTCTCGTTAAGATAAAAAATAATATATAATACCTGTTTCATTATTTAATTAATTAACAAAGGGTAGTAAAAACATAACAAAATTGACATAATTGATTTAAAAGAACAGCGCTGTCGGCCTTGTCGCTGTCGAACGAGATCTTCCCGTCAACTACTCAATATTGTGGATTTTTAGGACAGATGATAAAAAAATTAAAAATTAAATACAGTAAACTCATGACATACGTCATAGAATTTAAAGTCATTGTTGATCGGGACGTCCAACTCAGTTTTTTTAGAAAATCTATAACAAATACATAAATCAAATCAAACAATGACTTAGATGTGTCTAGTGCTGGAGAAGTATGTGAAGCACGCACGACCTCTTCGTTGAGTCGTCGACAAATCCTGGATGTAGAGTGTGTTCCTAAAAGTATTGTATTTGTTTGTAACTAGTAGGATTAAGTTATGTATCGTAAAAAACGATGGTGTGTCTTATACACACATACATGTTAATGGCTGGGATTGGGTTTAGGAGGAATAGGCGGGTTTGCCAGTGGAGGAGGATTCTGAAGCCAAGTCTTTGGTGGTGGTGTAAGTGGGATTACAAATTTTGTGTTATTTTTGGCAAACAAGCAAGAGGTTCACCTGGTGTTAAGTGATCTCACCGCCAATGGAGACTCTCAATGCCAGAGAGCACGTGAGTTTGTTGCTAGCCTTTTAAAAATAGGTATGCTTTTGCTTGAAGTCAAATTGGTTCGGAAATACTTCAGAAATCTTGTGTACATTTTGTTATATTGTCAAGACCTGTATAATATTTAAGTATCACATTTATAATCATTGAACAGAGAGAGTTTGTGTTTCATTATATTTGAAAATTGTTATTTCTATTAGTTTAACTTGAACAATTGTCAGGTCCAGCTGAAACAGGAGGTTTATGAATTGGTTGATCGAATGAAATGTATCTAACAAACCATTTATAATAAAATTTACTATTCGCGTAGCAATTATTACATAAATCAAACAATTATAAATTATGCATAACAAAAATTATGCTAATCAGACATTAACAGGTTTCTTGCATCGGCTATCTTTGGCGCGTCAATGTTTGTTGCAATTTAATGGTTTAATTGTTATAAATTTACAGTTTATATATCACTGGCCTTAGTATATATGTTAATGATTTAAATATGTTCGACGTCCTGGTGGACAGAAAAATTGTGTACAGTTTGTGTTTCCACCACACCAGCTTCCTTTATATTAAGGTCTATTATACAATAAATAAATAATGTTTATTATATTGTAACGAAGATGGGTCGACTGCAATGTTTTTAGATTTTTCCACGTCTTAGAGAACTTTTCAGTAGACTGAAATAGGATTTCTGGCCGTTTCCGGAGAGGGTCAATCACATATAAGAAAATTGTAATTTACATAATGTTACCCTAGTTTAGAGGAAGCTGAAACATTTTTTCATATATTTACATAATAAGTGGGTTTTAACAAGTGATTCAATTATATAATTAAGAATTCCTTCAGTTTCCACTTTCATATGAAACCTGCTTAAGAAAGCAGAATCAGATATATTGAATTATTAAATTTATAAGGAAAATTTGTTACCTACCAATTATCTTTTTAATGTCAGTAGGTGCGCTAACCTTTTTGGCCTGATCTATTTTAAGAAATGTAAATATGGTGTTATGAATTAAGTGTATAAAATATTGGTTTTGGGTTAAAAGAAATCTACGAGTTTTAATAGCACTTTGTTGGATAATCTCGGAGCTCACAACAACAGAATTGTTTCTGTACGTATATATTATAAAACAATTTTAGTCATTATCTTGCAATTTCAAGCCGACATCAAGCACTATGAAAAAGCACTGTCGTTGGTGCGACAACATCTTTAAGGTCTGGGCTACAGATTTTTCTATCAGTTTCATGATCCAAGCAATATAAGCTTTTATGAAAATGTGATTTTTAAAAGGAAAGTTATCGTAATGTATACGAATAATATTTACATAATAATAATACAATTGCATTACAAATACAAGCAATAATACAATTGAACAAAGCGTCCTTTAAGAAAAAAGCGTGCCAATTCATAAAAGGCTAGCAACGCATTTGCGTGCTTTCTGGCAATGTGTGCCAATGGGCGGTGGTATCATTTAACATTAGATGAGGCTACAGGACGTATGCCTACCGTCACAAAAAAATCTTGTTTATCTGTTATGTTATCTGGACCAATAAGCGCCTCTTCGTCTCGTTATTGTTACTCAAGTATTCCCCCCTATTTATAAAGATTTATCAGTCTAATCTTAAGTAAAATACTGCAATCCTTGTTTGTTAAACTGTGTTTACGCTGTGACAAAAAAGCAGTTGAATCGCATTGCATCGTTTCATATTTAGGTAAGACTCCCGTACGTTAAAAATTGATTGTATTTTAACATACACACGTCATGATTCGCGCTAAGTCTCGGTTCTGAATGTCATCTTTAGTTCTACTCCATGGCGAGAATAGGCGTTGGCATCTTAATATTTAGTTGTTGGTTATATACAAATAAAATTAACTGCATTGAAATTAATATATGTTTATTTTATAACGAGTATAATAATAATTATATATAATATTTTGTTTTATTCTTAATTATTTGATACAATATATTCGTCAATATCATCGGGATCAATCCTATATCATCATCCCTTGCCCCATGTATCCGGATCCAAAACCATTTCCGAATCCCGATCCGCCATTTTGATATCCGTTGAAACCATTTCCGGTGAAGCCACCGTTGGCCCCAGCTGATCCACCGCCAATATTATGATACCCTGAGTTATCCACTTGATTTATCTAAAAATTATAAATAATGTTTATATTCAATAATGCTTACCTATTTCGGTTAGGTTTTTGCAATCTCAGGGGAAAGCAAGGTATCAAAAATGGTTTATCAAATAAAATGAAAATTGCAGGTCTTCTGTATTCCTAATTTCTTAAAAATTGTTTTTATATTCTAAAACTGTAACCAGAAAAGAAAAGAAAAACTTACAGAAGACACTCTGTTGTTATGAGCAATATTATGATAATTGCCAACACCAGAATTCTGATAGCCCAGATTGCCAATCCCACTGGCACCACTACCAAAGCCTTGGCCTCCATATCCTCCGCCATTTGAAAAACCTCCCATTTCCCCTAGACCCATGCCTAGTCTTCCCAAACCTAGACCCAACCCCAAAATCTGAGCATTCAGTGCCACAGCGCACAGTAGATTGATAAGGATCTAAAAAAGTGTGATATTATTTTAGACGACCCGCTCTTACAAAACTCCACTTCCATCTTTTCCATTTCCATTTCAAACATACTCCGAATAATTGTTTACAAGTTTAATAATACCTACTTAACAATACTCGTAAGCAGTGGCGTAACATTAGGGTGGCAGGGCTGGCAATGCCACAGACCCAAGAGGGCTCCTGCCCAAGAGGCCGCCAGCTCAAGAAATTGTTTATTTCATTGTAAATGTATGCATGTTTCTTCACGTTTCCTTCACCGAAAAGCTAGCGAATAGATGATGAATGCATTGAGATATTATGTTCTATGGACTGGGCTAGCGGGCGGACTACAGACCTTAGAGAGGAGAGAAAACTCTTTTAGGCGAGAGGAGTTATTACTGTGGCATTGACGCTGAAAATCTCGAAGTTTATTAAAATTAAACTGAGTACAACGTGACGATTATTACTGATAGGGCCCCATCAAAAGAAATTGCCACGGGCCCCACATGGTATAGTTACACCACTGCTTGTAAGGGTTATATGTAGTCAGATTCAGTCAGAAAAAAATTGGGCCTAACTAAAACCTAAACCTAAACTAAAGTATGTAGAGTATACTTTAGTTAAATGTAAATAAACTATATATAAAAATGTTGTGAATTTTCTTAAAAAATGCGAAGAAACTTTTTCAACCTATTATATTATATTTACATGTAATTCTATATTACTTACAATAGTCTTCATGTTGTGAACTCGAATGTTGATTTCAGAATGATGTATTACTAGATTAACTATTTATATGCCAAATGAAACTTATTGCTTATAATTTGGTGTTGCTTGATATGATCATTAATAAGTCATTAAGCATTTTAAATAGGTGTTGACGAGGAATTTCCAAATAACTATGACGCATGTAGGCGCAAATATATTTTTAAACATCTTCTACTAGTTTTTTTCTAATGTGCTAGATTTACAAGCAAAAAATATTAAGATAATAATTAGCAGATTAGGTGAGTAACTGTCTTTTTTTTAATTATTTTTTTTAATTATGTTGGACAAACGTCGCAAATATAGCGTTTGTACAACCCCATCTTTTTCAAATTTTTCTCAGCGATCGTTCCCTTTTCTGGGCCCTTACTTGTTATACAAACTTATCTAAACTCTAAATATACATCCTAAAACTAAAAGTGTAGAGCAAATAGTTCATAAATTTTCAAAGTAAAAACTTTGACCAAACGGAAAATCTGCTAGATGTATTAAAATATTTTCACATATGTTCTCAGGCGTTTGCCAGATTTTTTGTTTAGAATGGAATCTCGCTGTTGGCCTTAAGGGCCTTTACAGCTCAGCTCGGGCTGTTTTGGCGAGCGTAGCTCGGCCAGAATGGCGTTTTATCCCGCGGCTAGCGCAAGGGCGTCTCCTGTGAGACTCGAACCTCGGCTTGGGCCGTCGCGGGGCGGTCAATCGCCTGAAGGGCAGGACGGAAGCTCACTGTAGTGAGCGAAGTGCGAAGTAAAGGTCCTCGCCTTCCCCGGTGAAGGCGGTTTTTTACCCTAATCTGTGATTGGCTATTTTTATTATTATTTTTGGGCGCTACGGTAATTGGATCGTCCGGATCCGTTAGAACGTGTCGGGGCCTCCTACGAGCCCTTTTTGTCGGGAAGGGATAATAGTTGATGCTTTTACGCACCAGCGGATTGGGATGGTGTTTAGCCTTGTCAAAGTGGCGTGTGGACACCATCATTTCATCAGTTCATCCATTGGGCTATGGTAGGGAGCTCCAAGTCGTGGTGGAGATAGTTTGCCTGACACCCACACACACCCTTCTAACACTAACTCACACCCATACAACTTTATTTCCACTAACTTCTAACTAGTTGACTGCTTTGTTTTGTTTTTCTTTCCTTATTTAAAACGTTAAATTTGTTGGCCTACCCATAAATTATGTATGTACTTTTTGTTACCACTCAATATGACTTTGCTGTGAATGGAATCCTGGTTATGAATATCACAGGTTCTTACCTAGTTTGGAAACCTTAACCGTAATCTTATTTATTGCTGTAAATATTATGTGGGAGAAAATAAAAGACAATATACCGGTGTATACATATAAACTTAAATTTATTTACACCTTAATTATTTTGTGACATAAATTTGAACAATGTTTGAATGTTACATTCGAATTAACGGAACAGTTTGGCACGGACTCGGAGATTTTAAGTTAAAAACATTTTTAATTCCGATTATCGCGTGTTTAACAGCTTTTATGAATATTTAAAAATTGTTTTTAATTTAAACGTAATGCATTTTCTTCGATTTTCTATCCATCCTATACATTTTTACAAATACTTAGAAAACTTAAAAGTTGCGCGTGCGCAGGCTTACCGCGTCGTTTCAATACGACTGTTTTCGTATTACTATCCCCATGTTGCGAATAATTATTTAGTGAACAATTTATTTGATTAATTATTACCTGATTCCATCCTCCGATGTCTTAAAGTCTGTCCCTTTTTGTCTCATTGTAAACACAATTTGAAAGAAAGAGATGACATTATTGAATCTTAAGATCATGAATTGGGGATAAGGGAGCGTTCAAGTGTTACGTAACGAATTTGGGGGGGGGGGGGGGGGGCTTTGGTAAAACGTTACGATGCGGGGCGGGGATTGAATTCCGCGTTATTGTTAATATTATTTTCCACTTTCCAGGACCTTACACCACATAATGGTAAGTTCTAGGTATAAAGAGCTTTACTATTGGATACAGAAAACGTTACGGTACGTTTAATGGGGGGGGGGGGGGGGGTCAAGAATCTCCAAAACTGCGTGACGCAATACATGAACGCTCTCTAAGCCATAGTCAAAGAATTTTTTTGTGATTTTATTAAAAAATCAAGTACATTTACCTGAAGACGAAATTTAATATTGAGATTTTTTCATTTTAATATTTTTTTATACATTTCAGGAATAAATAGATATTAGAATTTGTGTTCCAGATTAAAGTATTAAGCCCTGACAGAAAGTGTGTAATATTTGTATGAGAAATACACGGATCAAACGAACACACATTTGATTGGCAAAATCAACGTCACAAAACTCGTTTCGTTTTCGTAAAATATTAAATTTAAACGCTTAATTTAAATCAGTCTAATTCTTAAAGCGATTTAGCTTAAACAAATGCTATAACACTGAAAAATAAGGCCACTAGGTGTAGGACACTAGCCGTCTCCCTCACTCTTACTAAGTACGAAAGAGACGGATGATATAGAATTTCGAATCAATTTGTGCTCAGTTCAACGATTTTAAATAACTTGATTTAACAGTTAACTATAACGTAATAATGCCCGTTAACTTGCCAACGCTTAAACGGTTAGTTAAATTCATATAAACAGGCCGTTAAAGCGCCAGTGAACCAGGGGCTGTATAACAGTAACTTAATCCTTATAAAACGTGGATTACATACCGATCGTTGCCACGGTAACAATTTAAAAACCGTTGCCATGGCAGCCGACACCAATATTTAGTCAACGTTTTCTAATAAGGCCGTAATTAATAACAGTAAATAATCTATGTTAATATGGCGGTTGCAACGATTTGGATTTAAACATAAGGCGGAATTTTTTAACACCACCCGGGAATCGAACCAATGAAAATTCAAATTCATGACAATAATCACTACAATTTGAAAGATTATCATTAAAAAAAAAATACCCATAAACATTCCACAGAACAAGATAAAGTGGTGATTTTTTTAAAGTTGTTTCCATAAATGCAGTTCCTTTATAAATTCTCAGTGTTGCCAGATGGTGTTAAAAATTCCCCACTTCATTCTCAATTATATTAAATTCAATTGTATACAAAATCAAATTTTGTTAAGACAAATATCCTACGATTATCTTAAATCGCGAGAATAGACCCCAACTGATATATGTAAGTGACATGATTATCGCTAAGTCCATCACAACTAACTGCACCAATTAATTAGACTTAAATAATATCGAAAAATAATTTAAAGCTAATCGCAGAGGCGTTATCAAACCTTTAAGCCGAGAAAATATTTATTCGAGTCATTTCATATATTTCATTTAATAACACAAATGTATGGAACGACTCAAAATTAGCGGAAACAAAAAATCATTCGAATCCTCTTTTCACTGACTTTTCAACGGTTAATTTAACTGTTCGTGTGTAAGGCCAGCCGTTACAGTCTGTGAAATGAAGTATATTTACATTTATCTACATTAACCATTTATTTACATTCCATCTCCATGTTATTATCAAAAATAACTTGTAAGGTCAAAATTTCTTTTTTGAACACCCTATACATTCAAACGAGTCATCGGTGAACGCTTTCTACGTGAATGAAGTTTATAAATGGTGTTCATTATTACAAGCGCATTTCCCACATAATAAGATGAGCATCTTTGGGATTAGGATCCGCGGCCGGCACTGGCCGTTCTGCTGCATCAGCTGTTTGCCTCCAGTCAACATAGCCTCTCCCACCCATAATTGTCACTATCGATCTTCTGCTGTTCTCCACGATGTAATCCGTCCCACGTAAACTCCTCACGGCGTTCCTTTCCGGTTTCTTCGCTCTCAGCTCAGGCTGATTCGCCGAATCGCTTCTAGAAATTGACCGTTCTGAGGCGCTCGATTTTCCCGAGTCCGGAGTGGACACAGCCAACGGCACTAAGCTAGCTGCCCCGGATGCGCCAGAACTAGTTCGAGACACACCCCGTAGAGCCATTGATTCCTCACTTCCGGACGACGTGCATAGGCTTGAAGCCCGCGAGTCAACGGACCAGCTGGATAAGTCCAAACTCCTCGGTCTACCCGCCCTCATTCGCAGCCGCCTGTCCAAGGTACTGACGCGGAATGGAATCGCCGCCAATTCAGGATCACTCCGTCGTAAAGTCTCCCCACCAGAACCGCTAACGTCAGATTCACCCACACAGTCCTTCACAAACATTAAATCACCGAAAAGTCCGTACACATCACACGCATTGAGATTCGCGCACTTTGGCAGAGTTTTGCTCAGACGTACGTCGCCCGGTTTCTTCCTTCTTATCACAGCGGATTGGACGCGTTGCGGCCTATACGGGCTCATTTCTTCGGAGATACGCCGTTCAAGTTTGTGCTTCTCCTCTTCTTCTTTGAACTCGTGGACGGTGTCGGCTAGAGCGCGAGCATTCGACAGGTTTCGTCTGACGACGTTGACGTCAACGTCTTTTGCATCCGGGTTCAGCGCGAGCAGGAATGTAACTGGACCGGCGTGGGCGTGGTAGGAGACGGCGGTGTGGCCACCGATTAAGGGTAGACCTTCTAACTTTGGTAGAGGCACTGTGACGCTGACACCAGCGGTGGTTCCGACCCATAGGAGACCTTGAACCGCCAAAAGGGAAGACACATGAGCCGGTTTGCTGCCTTCTCTTGCTCCGATAGTTTTGGCCACATCGGCGGCTATGTCTATATTCTGCAGATGTTCCAGAGTCTCCGTGTGGTATAAGCTGACGTATGTGGAATCTGAGAAAGCCGCCCAAAGACCGACTCCGGAATGTGCCAAATACTTGACCGAGCGATCTCCTTCCCCTTTGAGCTCTATGATGCGCATGATTTCAGCTGTCAGGGCGTTGATGGCGAAGACCCGTTTGGCGCAGGTCGCGTAGATGATGCCATCGACTGGTAGAATGCAGTGAACCGGTTGGTCTCCGAGCTCTATTGCGATCGGTTCTTGCAACGCCCAGGAGTCGTCGTGGTTCCTTCTGAACACTGATATTCTTCCATTTGAAAGACCCACGAACATCGAATCGCAGTGGTACCGGATCTGCGTGACTGCCGCTACCGTGGGAACCTCGTTCAGTTTCTCCTGCTTCTCGGGTTCGACACCCGAGAATATGATGATTTTCTTGTCCTCAGTGCCGAGCCAGACTGTGTCGCCGCACAGTGTGGTCACTTGCCTCACTCCTTTTGCGTATTCTATTGATGATACCTGCAAATGTTATTACATTATTAGTATGACCATTTACTAACTAGTAAGTACTAGTAGAGAAGGCAGGAGATACCAGAATGCACGGAAAAAGACTTTTATTTAATGCTACAGGAGGAAAACGGGCAGGAGGCTCAACTGATAAGTAAGCCGCCGATGGACACTCTCACTGCCAAAAGGTAGCAAGCGCGTTGCCGACTTTTAAGCAATTGGTACGCTCTTTTATTGAGCGATCATTGAATTATGCCTACAGCATTTGGGATCCACGGAAACGCTTTACCTTATTGATTTAGGAAGGAGGCAAGTAAAAGCTTACACATGGCGCTAAAATTAGAGGCAATATTGGGGAGGTGGTGGTGAGGAACACATTTGAAGGGTAACTCTTTAAAATAAGACTACTAAATATGATACAAATTCCCTAATGAACTATCTCCTACACCAACCAAGTAGTAGTTGACTGGTAAGTGGAATTATTGCAATCTCTTTGAACTCTTTTAAAATCGGTTAGGTAATTTCTCCAAATCTGTAAAAGCTGTGTGTTGTTTGTTTATCTTCATAATAAAAATAATTATTATTATTATCGTAAAAACAAAATAAATTTTTATACTTTTAAAAAAATAATCATCCAATTGATCCTAGTCATCATATAGTTTCGCGAGATTGGAACACAGTCATTGTAATAAACTCACCCTAATATCTGGCAGATCGAGCGTGACAAGCGTTTTGAGCGTAGCAGCCCGATGGGTCAGCACGGCAACGTGACTGTCACTCCCGCCGCCTGCGCAGACCCACAGAAGAGATCTAGCTCGGCGACGAGTTCCACCATTACTGCAGCCCGTACTAGAGTAGAAACAGCCACATTTCACCTGCAAATATTTATTTTAAGGTTACATCATTGTACTAAATTGCTTTTGACGCAGGTTTATGACAGGACTATCACCCAAACATATTATATACAAAATAATTTTACTTACGGGATATAGATACGTGTCAGGAAATGCTCGGATTATCAGGAATGGTTCTGATCGAGTCAAATGACTGTTGATTTTTATTGTTGCTTTGGTTTAATTATTGAGAATCTATTGATATTATGAATTATCATTTATTTTGATTTGATTTGTTATGTTATTGTTTAATCGTTTCATAGTTTGGAATCATTAATTAACGAATAAAAGTACGACCAATCAGAGCAGAGGAAATGCCTTAAGTGGTTGTGGCCCCAACTTGAGGATTTGGATGGTGCATTCAAGGTACGCGGGATAGTTCTGATTGGGTGCACAGTGGAGCATTGGTGATGAGACGTAGGACGGTCTTGGGTCTGTCATTTGTGGTTGAGAAGATTGTGATTAAAACTGATATATGTGGCCTCAATCCGCTGCTCGTTATAATTAAAACTCCAATGTTATTTGTAATGTTAAAAGGATTTTAGGGAAATTAAATAAATTTGTAATTTATTTTACAATAGCTGTAACATATACTGTAGATATAACATTCTATATGATGCGGTGAATTGTAATACATAAATATAATAGATAACTAAGTAATTTACTCTTTAATGTATCTTTAATATTTTATTCCTGTTTAGTTTTTGTTTTAATAACTGTGTATTACATGTATTTTGCACTACTTGCCTATCTTATTTAATACATTTATTTTTTCTTTACTCACATTGGTTGCCTGGAAGAGATCGCTCGTAAGCGATAAGGCCGCCAGTTGCCCTCCTTTTGATTTAATTATGTTAATTTTTATTTTTATTTTGTAGTGTAACGAAGTGTACATAAATAAATAAATTAAAAAAAAAACTAATTTAATAAAAGCTTACCTCGGTAAGAGAATTCGAAGAGTAAACAGGCGCAGCTGTCACATACAAGGGCATCTTATGAGGCGGGGTGGTACTGGCCGGCAATCTCCAAGCTGGACAGTTGGCCCGCGCTTGCGCAAGCTGGGCCAACCTCAACTCAGTCGCCCAAGCTCGCCTCGCCCCTGGTTCGTTGGCCCTGAATGTGATTGGCTCCTCGCGACCTCTGATTGTGAGTTGGAGGCAGCAGGAATCCACCCAGGCCATCTCATCATCTTTTTTCTAGAATAAAAAAGAACTTGGTATCATCTCAAATCATTCGTTCGTAAGGAAATTACAGTCAAAGCCTTTTACGACATCGTTTAGAACAACATACTTATATGATATTGACCTAAATCAAAATGAATTCTATGTATCAGGTACTTAATACCAACGTCATGGGTTTTTACGATCAAATATGAGTAGGCCCTTCGATGTCGTTATAGTAGTTTATTTTATTTTATTTATTTATTAACACTTCGTTACGTACTGCAACCAAATTGTTATTTAATTTATTTACACTTCGTTACGTACTGCAACGAAGTGTTAATAAATAAAAATATAAATTATATAAAAAAAATTAAACATAATTAAATCAAAAGGAGGCCAAGTGACGGCCTCTCGCTTACGAGTCATGTCTTCCAGGCAACCACTGTGAGTAAAGAAAAAAAATAAAGAAAAATGTATGATTTATGTTATGTTATTTGGATTTTTATAAAGGTAACGAAGTGTAAATAAATTAAATTAAAAATACTTCTCAGGCAGGTAAAACTGTGTTTAAAGAATTAACAATAAATATGAACAAGAATTATATGATTCATTCTGGACATATAATTGATTTCCTTCTAAAATGGCTGGACCGATTTTGATGACGTGGTTTTTTGTTCGATATAAAATTAATATTTCCATATAAAAGCACGATATATACAGGGTGTGAAAAAGACGAATAAAAATGTGAAAATGGCATACGCTAAACTATTGACAATAGGGCAAAGTAATATTAATTTTTTATATTTATTTTTAATTACCCACAGTTTTACCTGCCTGAGAAGTATTTTTAATTTATTTACACTTCGTTACTTTTATATAAAAACAAATAACATAAAACATGAAAATTATAAGCGATGGAACAGCCTTATCGCTAACCAGCCTTCTTCAAGGTTCAACCTTAATAAAGGAAAAAACTAAAAAAAGAGGGGTGAACTGCTATTCTGAACTAACCTGTATACTCTGCTGTATATTCTGCAGGAGCGTCCTAAACATTTCAGGTGCAACTTCAGCATACGGCGTCTTCAGTGATGCAGCGAGATCGGCCATCCTCGATACGGTCTCGTAGTCGTGCATCAACGCCGACATCTCATTGCAGAGCGAGTCGCCGGCGTTAGTCCCGCTGCTGGAGTTGGAACGCAGACTCCCGCTACGATTCATGCCTGGGAGAAATTAGTTTTTTTTATATAAACTGGGAAAAAAGATGACTTCAGTTGGCTTCATCTAGCAAGCTGAGCCAAGTGTTCTCCAAGAACTCGGGTTCATTGTGAGCATTGTTCTCAGAGTGAGTTCACAGTAGAGATGTTGTGTATACTATGTATTTAATATTATATAAGTTATTATTTTGTACTGGAAGTTTGGTTAGACGACGGGAGGCGGTAAATCGAAATATGAGGATCAAGACCGAACGCGATGGAGACACACTGAGGAAGCCCACTGCCCCATCTAGGGGTTATAGGACATTAAGTCATATGAGTGAGTTAGTATGTATTTTTGTAAACAAAATTAAAAAGCCGGCGACGCACTAGCGAGCCTTCTGGAAATGTGAGTCCCTATGGGAGACATTCCTCCCATAGAGACTCCCGTGGATCTCTTGAAAGTTTAAAAAATCCAGATTAATTTTATGTATGAGTACATATGTGTTAGTAGTATTTAAGGGCCAGGCACTCATGTCCAATGGGTGCGTTGCCGGGCTTTGAGGAAAGAGTTTGTATATTTTATAACAATACATAAAATTTGAAGATTGCTATCATATTTTTTTTGTATATAAAATGGGCAAACGGGATACCACCGCCCATGGACTCTCTTAATGCCAGAGGGCTCGCGAATGCGTTGCCGGCCTTTTAAGAAGTTGTACGCTCAATTTATAATATTCATTTCTTGCTTCCTCTCAAAGCGGCGAAAACTCTTACAAGCCCTTAATATATGTATTATATATCATGTCAAATTCAAATATTAAATTATATTCAATATCAAATTTAAACACACATTACACTAGCTGGCAACACCTATATATATATACGTACCAGAAAACGTATACGGGACGTAATTGACGATCACAAAAAAAATGAAATAAAACTCACCCTGAGCAAGTACTCGACTGAGGGTGGGCGACGTCCCCGTATCGAGTACTTCGACGTCCTGCACAGGGTGCGCCCATTTGAGGCCAAGTCTCTCCGTTTCCTCTCCCCCAGCGCCCACAGACACGCAAACAACCAGATCGTTGAGTAAAAGCAAGCGACGCGGCTTGCATTTCGTCAATGTTCCCGACTGATTGAATTCCTGTTGAACGGCAAAAATATTATTTAGGACCCGGTGAACTCGGCATCATCACCGAACATAGGTGTGCCGTGTCCACTTGTCATAGATATGTCGCAGTAAAGTAGTTAAATCAGAGAGTTAATTGAATATCTAGACAGTTAATTAAATGAAGAACGAAACGTTAAACGAATTTCCTAAACGTTCCTACGCAAGAAGACTAACCTAACCTAACCATTTTACTCCAAGCTCTCAGTTCTTCATCATCACACCGAAATAACAAATCAAATAATCATTGCGGAGTCTTGGTTTACATTGTTAATCAACTCGCTGGCTTTCGGTCAGACAGATAGTTAAACGTTATCGACGATGCTTTATTTAAATCAAAATGCTAGTGACTTGATTGAACATCGATTTTTAATTAACTGTCTAGAGATTCAATTAACTCTCTGATTTAACTACTTTACTGCGACATACAAGATATACATATGATGTTCTGTAGGATTTGAGTTGTAAAAATACTTGATTTTTATGGCAGCAATTGATCCGGCCAGTTCCTGTATAAAGTTTAAAAAAAAACTCACCAGTTGTAAGAGATCGTCCTGCCGTAGCAGATGTCGCTTATCGGCTCTCGAGGCGAGGAGTCGCGCTGCCCCAAATCTGGCCGCGCCTCCAGCGCCACCTGCCCCTACACCGCCGCGAGTCAAGCGACGGAGGGCACCGCGAAAGGCCTAAACAATAATTTAGATATTAATTTTCAAAAATACGGAAGCATCCAAATCTATTGTACGGTTCCTGGGTCAACGGGATGCTTCAAATAATAGAGATTTATTGATTTACTCTATATTTACCACTCGCGTGTTACAATAGAATATGAGCGAAATAATGACGTGCTAATTGCTATGTATGTATGAGAGTGCCTGCGTCTGGCTATGCTCTCGGGGTGTAACTCCCATGATTTAGTTATTCGCTATGAACGAATAACTGTATGTAGAAGAGAGTGCCTGCGTCGGGCTATGCTCTCGGGGTGTAACTCCCATGATTTAGTTATTCGCTATGAACGAATAACTGTATGTAGAAGAGAGTGCCTACGTCTGGCTATGCTCTCGGGGTGTAACTCCCATGATTTAGTTATTCGCTATGAACGAATAACTGTATGTAGAAGAGAGTGCCTACGTCTGGCTATGCTCTCGGGGTGTAACTCCCATGATTTAGTTATTCGCTATGAACGAATAACTGTATGTAGAAGAGAGTGCCTACGTCTGGCTATGCTCTCGGGGTGTAACTCCCATGATTTAGTTATTCGCTATGAACGAATAACTGTATGTAGAAGAGAGTGCCTACGTCTGGCTATGCTCTCGGGGTGTAACTCCGACGATTTGGGAAATCGTCACGCTTATAAGTGATCGATATGTACGAACCTTGGCACGTACATAGGGATCATCACGCTTATAATTCTAAGATAGCCTGAGTGAGCAAAATGTACAGCTTTGGCTCGTACATCTATTTTAGGCATTTATATAAACTTGTATATACTAGTTTTAGTAACAAGTAAAACTTAGCTAGTAGACAAAAATGAGTAGTAAAATTGTAAAATGGATCATAGATCAGTGAAATAGCTAAATGGACAATACAAATGGGCCAAACCTATAACTGCCGAACTATCGTAGTGTCCATTACATCATTACTACCGGCCATTTGGTAACAAGTCTTACGTTTTTAGTACTGTTATGACGAAATAACTGGCCAATTGTTTTTTGAAGTGAAATTTCTTAAGGCGCGTAAAATTTTAACGAAAACGTCACGAATATGTGCAGCGTTTTTGTCAATGAAAAGAGAGAGAGAGCGATTGAGAGAGAGAGTGAGAAAGAGATATCGAGAAATTAACACGCTATTGGTTGATGTATTCGTTTAGTAGTTATATTAGTACTTTAGATGGCAATTCTGTCTTGTGGAGTAAACGCAGATTTTTTATTTATTTATATTATCATTAGCACGTATAAAGCGTGTAAGCAGTGTGAATATAGATATACAAATACATATATTGTGTACATGATAATCTATTGGAGCTTTTACCTTAGTAATAATTAATTTTTCAAAGTTTCACTATTCATATGACGTATACTTTGTACGCACACACTTTTTTAATGACAGTCTATGTCACACAATTTTTTTTTTAAATGTAAAATTAGAGGCATGTAATGTTTTTTTTTTTTTGACGTTCATTAGTGTACATTGTGTTACCTATATGAATGATTTTTGACTTTGACTGTGACTCAACTAATCATCAATCAACGGATAATTAAATAACAGTTCAAAAAATAGTTAAGTTCAGTTGACCGAAAAGTCGAGAAAATATAATAAATCATTCACATTCAAAACTTTATTAAAAGGAATTAAAAATTAACGTTTGGTCGAATTTGGTACAAAAGCTTTAGCCGGACCTGACCAAATCGGACCCAGGATATTGAGGCTAATAAAATAAAAATAACTACATATTATATTGCATTCTTTAATATTGAATCTAAAATTATTAGCTACGTATTAGAATACTTTCCATACTTTTTCAAAAGCTACCCTTTACGTATGACAAAATATCCTTACCTGAGTCCTCTCAGCCTCCCGTTTCCTCTCATTGAGGGCGTCGGCCATCGCTTCGAGCCTCGTCAAAGCGCGTTGTAGCGCTACACGGTCTACATGACCGGGAGGTGTGTGTTTTAGGAGATCCTGAAAAAATCAATGGTATGTGGTCAGATTTGGACAAAAAAATTGTCTTAAAGAACATAATTCACCAATATGGCTTTTAATTTAATTTTTAATGTTTAATACACGGCTAAGTCGTTATTAGATAATTATTCACAGAATGAACAGTGCTTAAACCAGATCACTACGCCTGCACAGAACCTTTAACCTTCCGACTCCCGGAACCAACATTTGGTTCCGTGAGCCTCTTCACAGGATGTGTTCTACTTTGGATTCTGCTACTCCTCTACTGCTTTATTTAAGAACAGGTTTTTATTATGGCTAGTAGTATGTTTGTCGTTCTCCTGATTTATAAACTTTGTATTGTATTGTCTGCTTAAAGATTTTGTATTGTATTGTCTACTTAAAGATTTTGTATTGTATTGTCTGCTTAAATATTTTGTATTGTATTGTCTACTTAAAGATTTTGTAATGTATTGTCTGCTTAAATATTTTGTATTGTATTGTCTGCTTAAATATTTTGTATTGTATTGTCTACTTAAAGATTTTGTATTGTATTGTCTACTTAAAGATTTTGTATTGTATTGTCTACTTAAATATTTTGTATTGTATTGTCTACTTAAAGATTTTGTATTGTATTGTCTACTTAAAGATTTTGTATTGTATTGTCTAGTTAAAGATTTTGTATTGTATTGTCTACTTAAATAATATTCTGCTGTCATATTTGTATTGTTTTGCTTTATATCTTTTTTTTTATCAGTGAGACTATTTGTTGATACATCCAATATGTTAATTTTTTTTTTTGTTTTATACTTTTAGAGATGTAGGTTTTGTTTCCTAAATGAATAAATAAATAAACATGCGACTCTCATCCCTGAGGTCGTAGATTCGATCCCCCGGCTGTGCAATGGACTTCTGCCGAAGTGCGTATTTAACATTCGCTTTCAAACGATGAAGGAATAATATAGTGAGGAATCAGGCTTGTCGTAGTCCTCGACAGCGTGTGTCATAGGAAACGAATCACCTACTTGCCCATTAAATTAACAAATTATCACGAAACATACAGAAATCTAAGGCTCAGACCTACAAAGGTTGTAGCGCCAGTTATGTAACCTAACATTTGATAAGCCAAAATGAGGCCTTTAGTTTTTCCACACTCATAAATTTTATGTATGTATGTGTGTTATATCGACTACACTTATAATCTTTATATATAACAGAAACGTCACATAGATTTAAGAACCCTTCAATAAGTCAAGTTAGATTTTGTTAATCCAGCGTTGCAACCCCACTACCTCTCACTATTTTAAGCAATTAAAGCTTCAACAGAAGTTTTCATTTAACATCTACAGCCGCCTCCAAACTAAACTCGCCATTTTTTTGTTGTTATATTTACAATGTTTATTTTATTTATAATAACTGATATACTACACAACATACTATGTATATATATAACATTTATGTACGAAACTCTCAACCCAAATAAACATATTTACCCTTCATGTTTCCCATAACTTAGCGGTAACACATATGACTATATAATTGCTACATTACCAAAAAAACAATAGTTGTTCATATACAAAACACCTTTCGCCTTAATATCCAAAAAAAACAGCCAAAATTATTCCTCGTGAGGACTTTTAAACAAAATAGTATCGTCATTATTAAACTAGATGGCGCTATATTAAAAGCTCACCTGTAAAAACATGATGAACTGCGGAAACCGCTGCACCGGTTTCACCATGAGCCCAAAGAAGGAGAGTCTATCGTGTGCGCTGATCTGCTTCACTTTGAAGAAGTCAGCCAGAGCGGATTTCCTCTTCGACTCCATTTTTGCCAACTCCATAGCGACGGAGAAGTTGTTTATAAAGTCTGAATAAACGTCAAGCACTACTGCCTTTGAGAACGCGTTCAAGAAGACCTCGCCTGAAATTAAAAAAAAAAAAACAATAATTTAAAATTTTGCCTCCAAATTACTTTCTTCATATCATTTGATCGTTTCTCTGTTAATATATGAGCCTAACAAACGTCGTACGTATATATATGTGCTGGTTTCCATTCACTGTAAGTTTTATTATTATGGACATCACACAAAAACCGATTAACGATACGTTATCTGTGTCTGCAATTAACAAAACATGGGTATATCTAATCTGTGACAGTTGACAAACGTGTCATTCTGACATATTCCATCAAAGGGCGACAATTACGCAATTGTATCCTTTAGAAATACACGCGTATCGTCGTTAAATTTAAAATTTAAAATTATATAAAATAATTATAAGTTTATAATAATACATATCTTCAATCCGGTAAAAAAGTGTTTTCTTTAATTGTGTAAAATCTATGTCAACTAAAAACAATACTAATATCAATAATAATCGACTAAATTACCAATAATGCCCAAACAGAAAAGTCGAACATCTAAATTGAAAGGTAATCTTCCTACTAATAGCAACCAGTGAATACTTCATAGTGTTTAAAAAAAATCTCGTGTCACAATGTTCGTTCCCATACTCCTCCGAAACGGCTCGACCGATTCTTATGAAATTTTTAATGCATATTCAGTAAGTCTGAGAATCGGCTACTATCTATATTTCAACCCCCTAAGTGATAAGTAATTTTTTTGTTTTTATTATGTTATGATACACCATACAAAAATACATACACCTCACTAAGATCAACCCCTACTTTTAATTATAGTATTATTTTTTATTGATCTAAAAAAAAATGTTTCCTATAAATTATATACATGGCAAAACAGCGTTTGCCAGGTCAGCTAGTATATTATATACACAATAATTGATTATATATTAAAATCTCAGCCTCACCTATCTTTTCATCGCGGTCCCATGTCCGCGCGCAATCGGCAAGTGCTGTCCGGAAGTGTAAATGACATTGCAGGATATCCGGAAGCCGGTGAAAGAGTGTCTGTATTTTGCTCGCATTTAGAATCGCTGGACTGCTCTCCTCTAATGGTTTCTTGTAGTCCTGAAAGTAAATTTCAAAATTTTATTAATTAATTATAAATATGAACTGTACATAACATACAAAGTAACAAAAAACGTCTAAAAAAGTAAATATATTTAGAAGCTAATATATTTTGGTATGGTCGTAATTTAGTGATGCTGTTGAAACTACATTCGATTATGAATTGATTGTAGGCTTATACGTTCGACCATCATGTGTATGTCAACGTTTGTCAAACAAACCACCAAAACAAAGATACATACATATTCGTAATTTATCATAGACATTATATATTATTTTAAAACAGACATATACATACAGATGTTATTTGAATTTTACAATCGTATAACATTAGAGATTTGACACGCAATAAAAACTTGCCAACGCGTCATCTCTGAATATAGCTCATTTCATTTATGTAAACATGGATATATATATATATTTACAAACATTCAATTTATTTACTACAAAAGGAATCGACACATTTGCAAGCCAATAATTTTACCTAGAGTAATAGTTCGACTATTTTAACAACTTTTTTTAAATTTCTGCGTATCACTCAGACATTAATTTATTAAATTAATTGGTGAGCCCGATGTGACTTCAAGAAGTGTATACCAATCCCACAACCGGAACACACTCGGATGTCTGATTTTTCGAAAATTGATCTACTATATACAAAAATTGCTTAAATAAAGTTAAATTAGATAAAGTTTAACAAAAGGCTTTTATTATCATAGACATGAATACAAATAATACAAATTATTTCATTTTACCTTATTACTACTAAGATTATTACAGAATTGTATTAATTGTAATAGAATTATTACTATCATTGTTATCGTTATTATATATTTTTGTTAATAATGGCTTCGAATATGTTGAATCAACCGTGGTAGGGACTAGACAAAAGATATAATAGTAGGGACGGGAAAAATGTGACGCATAACGGAATAATGTGACGCGTAACGGAATAATGTGACGCGTAACGGAATAATGTGTTGCGTAACGGAACAATGTGATGCGTAACGGAACAATGTGATGCGTAACGGAATAATGGGACGCGTAACGTAACAATGTGACGCGTAACGGAATAATGTTACGCGTAACGGAATAATGTGACGCGTAACGGAATAATGTGACGGTACATTTTTTCCAACGCCGATAAAGAAGTTTCACTTCAAAAATTCCCCGTCCGATACAATTGTATTCCCTACGATTGTTGTCTGAAGCAAAACTAGTTTCGAGTTGCCTTTTAACTTGATGGCAGCTACGTAACAGCCCACTACTACAAAACCATTAATACATTGAATTTCTTGTACACAGGCTTGATTTGCGTAAGTCTATAAACTTTATAGTAACAACTTCACAAGTTATTAACCCAATTATCTTTACACCATTATGCAAGAAGCAGTATTTTGACATTTTAAGGTCAAATATAGAACGTCTATTGTCGTAGAGATTATCTATGGCTTTTTATGCTTTCGCAGGTTACGGACAAATGTCAAGTGTCACTATGGACTATGTCACTAAGGAATGCAACGCAAGACTGTTTTTCTTAACTTTTTGCATTTTCGTGGCGACATAAAAATGGTTGAGCAAAATGTGCTAAACACATAGAAATATTTTGAATATATATATGTAGGGCTTTGTTGTCATTTTTGTATTTCGACTATGCAGCGTGTGTAGTTGGTAGCGCTGATCTTCCATGCCGCGCGCAATAAAATATTATATTAGTATTACACAGTCCTTTGCCAGGTGACCCCGCAACATTTAAAACACCTAAATTGATGACCCCGATATAATTCCAATTGTTTAAACATAGTACCAAATAGTCGCATTTATTTATAAATTAGTGACCAAATTAATCAATAACGAGTTGCCATGGCAACACATCTATTCTCGCTGTGTACAAAATAATCGCATTTATTTATAAATTTGTGACCAAATTAATCAATAACGAGTTGCCATGGCAACACATCTATTCTCACTGTGTACAAAATAATCGCATTTATTTATAAATTAGTGACCAAATTAATCAATAACGAGTTGCCATGGCAACACATCTATTCTCGCTGTGTACAAAATAATCGCATTTATTTATAAATTTGTGACCAAATTAATCAATAACGAGTTGCCATGGCAACACATCTATTCTCGCTGTGTACAAAATAATCGCATTTATTTATAAATCTGTGACCAAATTAATCAATAACGAGTTGCCATGGCAACACATTTATTCTCACTGTGTACAAAATAATCGCATTTATTTATAAATTAGTGACCAAATTAATCAATAACGAGTTGCCATGGCAACACATCTATTCTCACTGTGTACAAAATAAACGCATTTATTTATAAATTAGTGACCAAATTAATCAATAACGAGTTGCCATGGCAACACATCTATTCTCACTGTGTACAAAATAATCGCATTTATTTATAAATTAGTGACCAAATTAATCAATAACGAGTTGCCATGGCAACACATCTATTCTCACTGTGTACAAAATAAACGCATTTATTTATAAATTAGTGACCAAATTAATCAATAACGAGTTGCCATGGCAACACATCTATTCTCACTGTGTACAAAATAAACGCATTTATTTATAAATTAGTGACCAAATTAATCAATAACGAGTTGCCATGGCAACACATCTATTCTCACTGTGTACAAAATAAACGCATTTATTTATAAATTAGTGACCACATTAATCAATAACGAGTTGCCATGGCAACACATCTATTCTCACTGTGTACAAAATAAACGCATTTATTTATAAATTAGTGACCAAATTAATCAATAACGAGTTGCCATGGCAACACATCTATTCTCACTGTGTACAAAATAATCGCATTTATTTATAAATTAGTGACCAAATTAATCAATAACGAGTTGCCATGGCAACACATCTATTCTCACTGTGTACAAAATAAACGCATTTATTTATAAATTAGTGACCAAATTAATCAATAACGAGTTGCCATGGCAACACATCTATTCTCGCTGTGTACAAAATAATCGCATTTATTTATAAATTAGTGACCAAATTAATCAATAACGAGTTGCCATGGCAACACATCTATTCTCACTGTGTACAAAATAATCGCATTTATTTATAAATTAGTGACCAAATTAATCAATAACGAGTTGCCATGGCAACACATCTATTCTCGCTGTGTACAAAATAATCGCATTTATTTATAAATTAGTGACCAAATTAATCAATAACGAGTTGCCATGGCAACACATCTATTCTCACTGTGTACAAAATAAACGCATTTATTTATAAATTAGTGACCAAATTAATCAATAACGAGTTGCCATGGCAACACATCTATTCTCACTGTGTACAAAATAATCGCATTTATTTATAAATTAGTGACCAAATTAATCAATAACGAGTTGCCATGGCAACACATCTATTCTCACTGTGTACAAAATAAACGCATTTATTTATAAATTAGTGACCAAATTAATCAATAACGAGTTGCCATGGCAACACATCTATTCTCGCTGTGTACAAAATAATCGCATTTATTTATAAATTAGTGACCAAATTAATCAATAACGAGTTGCCATGGCAACACATCTATTCTCACTGTGTACAAAATAATCGCATTTATTTATAAATTAGTGACCAAATTAATCAATAACGAGTTGCCATGGCAACAAGGCAGATATATAAAAAACACGTATAAAACCTAACGGATTGCCTTATGCACCGCATAATAACGCGTTTATCGGCGCAAACAGGACACTAATTAATAAAACGGCGACCTCACAGTTGCTACTATGTACTTCCTAATATGCAAATCTATGAACAATTCAAGTAGGTCATTTGTCTCGTTTGTTTTTTGACGCAGCTTTCCCGTAAAACAAAAGAATAGAAAACTTAGCTATACTTGTAATTAGACCTGCTGACCTCTCTTAGATTATAGCAAAGAAAAAATTGTTTTCAATTTGTTTTTAGTATTCCTTAAGCTAGTTACAATAATACAATTACAGAATAAACAAGTGTAGTGTCGGTCTAGTGGCTTAAACTTGCGACTCTCATCCCTAAAGTCGTGCATTCGAATCACGGCACTTATGGAAATTTGCAGGTGCTCCTACTGTGAAGGCAAACATCGCGAGGAAACATGTCTCAAACCCAAATATCGTGTATCAGACAAGGTTATTTGTCTATAAAATAAAAAAAATATTAAAGGTATGAAAGCCATCTAAGGTCAAGACCTAAGTAAGGCTGTAGTGCCAGTAGATTATTATAATAGCCAAAAAGGAAATTAAGAAAAACCGTTATATAATAATTGAATAGAAAATGTAATTGTCTTTTGTTAAAATAGCTTTTACACATTTAGAAAAACACTTTTTGAACGGATTAAAGCTATGCTATTAAAACTTATAGTTATTTACATAGTTCTAAATTTTAAGTTTTCAGCTTTTCAGTGCTTTCAGTTCTTTTCAGTTATGCTGAAAAGCACGCGGCGGCGGTTTTAATAATAATACATAGCTTTAATCCGTTCAAAAAGTGTTTTTCTTAGAAAATATAAAACAATATACACAAAACTTAGTTTTACTATAATGTTTACTCTAATTGACAGTTATATATATTATATATATATATATATATATATATATATATATTATTGTAACAAAACAATATTGTTTTGTAAAGATAAAAACTGATCGAACAGCAACATTATTTATATTGATTACAAAACAAAATTCAGAAGGCCAATCCACTGAACTTTTGAACTCGGCACTTATAAACTATCGTAAATCTAAATGATTTTATACCCTATATAATAATCAGCATTCATACCGCATAGTTGTTAAATTAATCATTTTTATAAAGTTGTTTTTAGTGAAGTATTTCGCAATTCCATCATGCCTTGTCAAAAAATTCTAGTTAATTACATAACAATTAAAAAGCATGAATAATTACCACTGCGTACTTCCGCTGCAAATTCGTTCTGAGTGATTACCAACGGCTCTCGGTTTCTCATAGGCACAATTTGGTTAGTATATACATTTTTGATATTCAAAATTTTTATTCTAAATGTTTTTACGTAAGTCCCTATCCCAGCACGCATTGCTGTGTCAGTGTCTCGGGGTGGACTGCGGTACGCAATGGAGAGCTGGAGCGCTGAGGAGCGCCGGCTCGTAATAACAATTAGTTATGTAAAACATTAAATTAATGTAATTTTAGCAATTTTTTTTCTGAAATGGATTACTTGGCTTGCGATAAAATATATTGTGTAAATTTCAAAATCATGTTCTATATATATTTTCGTCATAAAATGAATTCAAAGTGTCAAAAATTGGCTATGTTTTGAGTTTTTTTCTATCGAGCGAAGTTATTTAAATCCTGTATCGATGTTTCAAAATGGATACATAAACTACTCGACTCCACCATATATTTTTTCCATTTGCCATACTTCAAGAAATGATGACAAAAAATGGAAAGAAACTGTAGGTACTTTTTTGGCTGATACGTGAAAATCATAAATATACTCACAATGATAAGTCTCTGAAGTGTGGCGACATACGAATTCTCGCTGTGTATAATAGCAGCTACCACGTGACGCCGTCGGAGCTGCACTGGTGTCAGGGAATCCGGAGGTGGACCCAGGGTAGGTGGCGGTGTCCGACCGCCGCGCAGTTCGCCCCCGCATGAGAACATATCCTCCTCGAGCTGGAATAGGAATTATTTTTTCGTGAGCTTGACATTTGGGAGTCTTATTAATGTCCCTAAGGGTAGAACTGCTTGTTCCGACAAGACACTTCCGTTTTGTCTTAAATATTGCCAACAGACAAAACATGCATATACTATAAATATAATCGAATTGATGTAGTCCAAAAGTCGAATAAAAATAACCGTTTACTAAAATAATACATAGTATGGAAGCAATAAGAGTAGGTCTGTATGAAGTGTTCATTAGTTATTTATTCATAAGTAATCTTAGACTTACTTTCTTACTTCATGATATATAAAAGAAAACACTTAACAATAGACAAAGCTAAATCAGACTACATTGATAAACAAAATATACGACTACCAATAAAGTCACAGCGTTTATTAAAATTTCCTCACATCTTCTACGGTAAGGTGTCCTATTCATAATTTATGTTATAGTTTATAAACAACAATATAACATATATCATTTACGGATTTATTAAATAATTAAAGAAAATTTTATTTTGATCAAAGACATATTTTGATATTGAATTTCGTGTCATTAATTGTAGAGATTTAGTTTTTCGTTATTATAACATTACAGTAATGAATGTCGACGCTTCGGTGGATGGAGAAACTTTGAGTGCGTTCCACCGAAATGTATCTATTTGTATATAATGCGATTACCTTCTTATAATTAAAAGATTTAATTACTTTTCGTGTGTACATAATATTTTAGTAGTAATTATTAAACGTGTTTGCGCGTTAAATACATGTAACGATGTACTCGTTACATGTATTTAACACGTATTTAAAAATAATTATATAAACGATTATAACAATTTTATAAATATAAAAAAAAATCAAAAACGTCCCACGCTTCGGTACCAGTACAGTGTTGTAATTTTAACAGTAATCTATATATTCCAAAAGATTTCGTAACGAAACAAATTCAAAACTTTTTTTGTCATTCTTGGCTTATACATTTATTGCTATAGGTGTGTATAAAAGCTTTCCGACGCTCGTCACACATTGGTACAAGAAAAATAAAATAAATTAAAATTGTTAGTTGATACAAACAGTACAGTTGGCCGTCACGTCAACAACTACTGGGTTTTTTTAACGATTTCAAAGACTCTTTAACACTAAGCATTTATTCCTAGTATTTGTATGTAAAAGGAAAATAAATATTATCAACCGACCCCAAGACAACAATCAGCGAAAATGGAGGACACCGTGAGCCATTTCTGCAAAGACCCGTCATCTTTTAGTTGATATCAACTCCGGGTAAAAATAAATACAGATAACACAACTTTCTCTACAGCTGTCATACTTTTTGACATTCAACACCTTTTGTCTTCAGTCACCGTGACCACGCACGCTGTAAAGCACGCGAAAAATTAAAATTATGTAAAATAATTATAAGTTTACATTGCTTCAATCCGGAAAAAAAGTGTTTTCTTTAAATGTGTAAAAGCTATGTCAACAAAAGACAATACTAATACCAACCGACTTAATTACCAATAATGCCCAAACAGAAAAGTCGAACATCTAAATTGACAACACATAAAAACATACAGCTACAAAAATTACTTACAATAGTTTTAAACACAATATAAAATTGATACATGTATAAAATATTCACTAATCACAATTAAACTGAATATTGTCACCGAATTCCCATTGAGACATCACTAAATTATAGCCATGCGTCGTACGTAAAATTGCGGACCACAATGACAATGGAATCTAGTTTCCCTATAAATCGTAACCGCATGAATAATTGTTGACTAATTCTCTTGTGTGGCTGAATGTTTTTATCAATATATTGTCTTAACACACATAGTCCTATTTTTCATTCACAATTTTAAATGTAAAAACAACCTCTTTCTAAATCGAGGAGGGTATCGTTCAATTACGTAAGATTTACCCATGTTGTTGGATGTTGAGACCAATAATTGTCTTTATTTGGTCTGACCAAAGGGTACTCGATCACCTCCGATTTCTCCAGCCATCACTCCTCCTTAACATTACCAACATGCCGAGTCTATTTGAGTCTCTCCTGATGGCGAAAGTAGCTAAGCACGCAAATATTTAACTCGTAATATATCAATATAATTGTTTTATCATGCGGCAGACTTTGTACTTGTAGTGCATGCATAAACCAACGGTCATATAAATCCTGCATGCTTTATTTCTAAGTAAGAACAATTCAACACATAGCATTAAGCATGACATGTGTATGTCAAAATCTAATACAGCCAATATACCGGTTATATTGACCAAAATCTTAAGAACTTAATAACAACGTCATCGGTTGTTACTACTATTAGTTTTTACGACCAAATATGAGTTTCCCTTCGATGTCGTTGTAGCAGATTTTGACAGTAGGTTTTTGACATATAACCCATATGTCAAAGTTCGGAAACCGCCATGTCTGGGGATGCTTGTATTATGTACTCTCCTTTTCCTATCCACGATGGAAGGCTTGTGACCAGTTACCACAGGGATTCCAGCCTCTTACAAATAAAGTTCTGTATAATTTAATTAGAAACACAATACAAATACAAACGCTTATCTGCTACATTTAATGGTCCAGTGATAGGCTCTCTCACTCTTACAACTGATTACTAACATTGATGAAAATATTGATATATGTTACAATAATATTTTTATTTAACTTGATTTTGTCTACACGAGGTTGGATTTTTTTATTTAGTTGTAGTTATTATTTGTATTTTCTTGCTTATGTTCTAATATAATTTATGTGTGTGTGTAAAATATGTGATATCATTGATTCATACAACGTGTAGAACTTTTAAATAAATAACCAAGTTGTGCTTGTTATAAGATTTTAGAATAGATTGAATGCACAATCGTTGAAAGATTACATCTCGGCCTTGAGAATAATTATAATTGCAAACAAGACAAGAGCATGTTAACCGTAAAATCTATACTTCGATAATATTTTTCTCAATGTTGGCACGAGGTAACTAATGCATATAAACCGGTCGTAACCGTGCCTGACGTCATTCGGTATTATGAAATACCACAATCGCAGTCAGACTTGAAGTCGGAGGAATTAAACATGCTGCCATCATAATATAAACAACGAAAATTGGAAGAAAACTGCTCAAGATAGAGGAGATATGAAGCCAATTTGAGGAGGCCTCTATCTTTAATAGATACTTGGAAAAATATTTAGTTATTTCTGTATATTAAATGTTTTTGTTTTGTAATGATGGATTAATGTTTCATGGAATTTATGAGGCTTAATTATAATTATAAAAATGCGTATTTGTAATTTAGAAACATTTACATTTAAACACATTTCCATTTCAATCCTCTTCTAGTATCAGATTATAAGCGTCTAAAAGTCTGCAACTAGCGACTCAAAACCCCCAACGTACATGACGCCATTACCATTAGTAAGTATCAAACAGTTGTATGAATATTTGTTATCAAACACATCTCCCTAGTGACTTACGTCAAACAGCATCGAATACTGTGCCTTGTCATGAAGAATTCTAACACAAAACATAGTTCACTCTTTACCACATGCACGTTACACATGACAACTAAAAATATACTGATGTAAAAATTACAATTGTGTACATGTAGCGTGGAAGTGGACACTACACAGACTCGTCACGGCATCTTATTGACTGCGATCATTCAATGAATCATACTATTTTAATTGAAAAGACGTACGAGTCTCAAATGCCAACGACCGTAGGGTTTTACGAATGTTAATAAAATAAGGTGAATCTGTTTTAAATTCAATGCAAAATGTTATGCTATATGCACAACAGTTACCAACCTTTATTGAGATATACCGTTTAAACGCGCTTTGGGACGGAGGTTTTAGCCATCGAAATCTCGCTTTAAGTTAGACTAGATCGTAATTTTAAATTGTGTATTAGTTAAGCGACAATTTATGATAAGATGTGTAATGGAATTGAAGATTTTTAGGTGGCTGATCTGATGTTAAATTATATCACCGCCCATGAACACTCACATTACCAGAAGGCTTGCAAGTGGCGGCCTTTTAAGGTACGGTCTCTTCTTGAAGGAATTGGCTTGGAAAGACTTCAATGCGCAGCTGGTTCCACCAGCGTTAAAGTGTCATTTGTTTTACGCAAGGTTTACACGACGATCTACTCGCCTTTTTTTTATAAATAATCTCTGTAGAATTTAACATTATGATAAAGCTCAACTTGAGACTAATATATAATTAAATAACCTTATTTACATACAAGGATATGTAACATAATACTACTTACACTCTGTTCTTGTATACTATTTTTACCACTAACCATTTACAATTAACAAGTCAACAGTTAAAAACAAATAGTCAATATTTTACGACGACTATTCGACAATTTCGATTGGTATAATAATTTAAAATGTAGCTCCTCCTAACTAAGTCCTCCGTAAAAAATCACAAATTTTTTAGCCTTTACATGTAATCTAATAAGATTAACAATCCCATTACTAACAGTACCGGCATGAACTTCGCACATATAAATCTATTCGAAGAATGCTGATCTTGTCTTATTAGACCCTGTTACCGTCATGCATGAACCGGCTTCGCGATTCTGTGCAATGTTATGAATTTTTATCTGATGATGCATTCGGACCATTTTCTACCTGTTACTGCATATATAAATATATTATATATCACCTTTGTGGCTTTGTGCGTAAATGAACGAATTAAGGTCTAAGGTTCAAATCATTTATTTCAGTTAGGCCTATTTAAAAGCACTTTTGGAAGTCAAAATTAAAACATAAAAAAATACTAGTTGCCTTAGTTACCATTGCCAAAAGTATTTTTTTTTTTATATAACTGGGGGCAAACGGGCAGGAGGCTCACCTGATGTTAAGTGATACCGCCGCCCTTGGACAGTTCGAAGAAACTTGTTAAAAAGAAAATTTCATATTTAGTGTTTTTGCCTGATGCGTTTCTAGCACAAGCTTTGGTATGCAAGTTTAACTGTGGGATGTACCGGCCCAGTTAAATTTAGAGGCGCAGTGTTCCTATACAATTTTGAAGAGTATTGCTCCACAGCCCTTTATATTGGCTTCATACATTTAACATTTATCGTTCAAAATGTTACCCTACAGATATTATATTGTAATTATATCCATTAATGTTCAAGTCAAATCATTTATTTCAATTAGGCCTATTAAAAAGACACTTTTGAATGTAAAAATTACAAGTTAAAAATATTTCCCAAAGGTTTGATATGGAGAAGAATGAGCAAAAAACTCCATACTTTTAAAATAGTTTTTACAATATTATGTATACATTGCTTTGATATGAGAATACCATGTAGGTCGGTACTTAGATTTAAAAAAAATCTATTGTTATATGCAGCATATAATTAAATTATTATGTACATACATTATGCTTAGATATTTACAACGGCATACACTATTTAAGATGGATAAAAAAATACCAGTGCCTTTTAGGTCTGTGTCTCCGATTTGTGTCTGTTTCGCGATGATTTGTTTTTTTAAATAGGCAAGTAGGTAGGCCTTCTGTGCCTGACACGCACCGTCTACTTAAGGCACGCCGGCTTTCTCACGATGTTTTCCTTCATCTTTGTATGTGTATGTTATGATGTGATATTTGTATGATTTTATCGGGAGATGAAGCTTAAAGCCAGGAATTGGCGGGAAGTAACACAAGGACAGGGAGGTAACGCTGGAAGATTCTCATTTCCGAGGCTAACTCAATTTTTGGGTCGCAAAGCCGGCGGAGTGAATGAGCAATCAGAGATGTACCTAGGCTAAACGGCTTAATGTAGAAAGTTGCCAATACTTTTTTTTGTTTTTCCAAGTAATCTCCGTTCCTCTCTACACATCGCCACATTCGATGGAACCACTGAGAAAAGCAGTGGGCCCAAGTGGGCCCAATTGACCAATGAATGCAATGCAGTATACCAAAGAGTTTTAAAATTTAAATTCAAAAAAGTTTTCATCAGCAATGTTTCTAACTGGCCAGATTTGTTGTTTTTCGAAGTAATATCCGTTCCTCTCTACACATCGTCACATTCGATGGAACCACTGAGAAAAGCAGTGGGCCCAAGTGGGCCAAATGACAAATGAATGCAATGCAGTATACATTAGGTTACCAAAGAGTTCTAAAATTTAAATTCAAAAAAGTTTTCATCACCAATGTTTCTAACTGGCCAGATTTGTTGTTTTTCGAAGTAATCTCCGTTCCTCTCGATGACGATGTGTACGTCACATTCGATGGAACCACTGAGAAAAGCAGTGTGCCCATTCTTCCTTAGGTTAACAAGAGTTTTAGATTTGCCGCCAATACACAAAAACAAATGACAAATGAATGCAATGCAGTATATACATTAGGTTACCAAAGAGTTCTAAAATTTAAATTCAAAAAAATTTTCATCAGCAATATTTCCACATTTTCTTCACCATATGATGTAAAAATTTGAACATGTCAGTTGCCACATTTTCTTCACAATATGATGTAAAAATTTGTACAAAACTGGGGTTCAAACTTGCGACCTCATGGTTTTGAAACGTTAAATTCCAGAAATTCCTATAGAATAAACAACTTATTCCCGGGTTTCTATAAAAAGATTTCACACCTGTCTTTATAAATAGCCACGAACTGCTTCCAATAATAAGAATGAAGTCCAGAATGGTTCACGTTGGTTATTTACAACCAAGCAAATTGTGTAAAAAATGACATACAGCAAATAATGAGATATAAAGAAAATATTATTATACGTTTTTGCGCTCTGGTATTGCTAGTACATTTGGTTCATTTTTTTTAAATATATATTATAGCTAGACTACTAATATAATATTTAGGAGAATAATGTAACTAACACAATAATAAGCACATGGACTTATGATTGTCTGCTTGGATAAATAAATTATTATTATTAGGTTACTATAAAGATGATGGATTCGATTAATAATTTTCAATCTTTTTAAAGTAGTGCCTTAGCCAGCTTAAAAGCTTACATAGCATTTCCTCACAATACATCAACAAATATTTAATTTTCTTTAAATAATGAAAAACATACCTCTGGCAACTTGGGCATTTTATCTGTCTCATGTGTGTGCATATCATATTGGTGTGTAGAACCCCGTCGTACGCTGAACCATCGCGCCAGCCGCCCTCCGCCTTCGTCGTCCGGGGCGGGCGTGGGCGGCGAAGGCGCGCTGCTTCCACTGCGCCATCGCTCGCACAACTCACGAGCGCGGCTCAGCGTATTCCGAAGCTGTCCAGTGCTTCTGTAACCACGGAGTGCAAATTAAATAAATATATTATGTACTCCATAAAACATATAAATAAGGAGCTGTACTCTTACAAGCATCCCGTAGAACAAAAAACTTAGCCATCAACGCAGAGAGTTTATTATCGGTCATGCGTTTTACGCCTATAATTTGAAATATAATTTTAAAACTTCGAAATATTTCTCCAAATAGGTAACACTTTAAGCCCTGTCTTCTGCTGCAAAAAACAGGAACTACACCAACCCCGGGAACCAACACAGGCTAATCGTGAACCTCAGAATTCGGCTAGGGGAAGGCATGAGTATCAACAAATCTCAAAACGTTACTCTATTGTATGAGCCAAGGCTGTACATTTTGATCATCTTTTCTTCTTAATTTTATAAGCGTGGCTATTTCCTAAATCTATATATAACCTTATAGTGTGGTAAGCGTCTGAGTTACGCCCCGAGAGTATAGCCAGACGTAGACATTCTCTGCAACTATTACTTTGCATTTATTCGTTTCATAACAATTAACCTTTTTTCCCTTATATTCTATTGTTGTACGCGAGTGCTTAATATTGGCAGTAAAACTAGAATCCTCCCATGGCCCAGGAACCGTATACTATAGCAACTTAAATGGGTCGTATAAATCTAGAGAGTGCTCTGGATGGAAACCCTCCACTCTCTATTTCATATGTAACATAACTATCCATGTTTAACCGTAACGACCTTGATTGAAAGTGGAAAAGAAAATGCGAAAATCTCAAAAGGAATAATGGATCCGCCTATGAAAGCTTCAAACATCAAATGAAGCGAAGCAAACGAATTATGCTTCATTATGTATCATTATGGATAGGATATGGACAATTAATGCGGAAGAAAATCAATTCAGCTTGGAAATCAAAATAAATTATAGCGGTACGACTGAAGAAACTGGATTGTTAGACTTTCTTGTTCTTCATCTAAACCTGGGATTGTGAATATTGCTCTAAAACTAGAAAAGTCTATTCCAAGTCGATTCAAAATGTAGAAGAGTTTAGACAGAGAATAGCGGAAGCAGTAGAATTTGTGAATAATGGACGATTTGCCCGCTTCATTTCACGAACTTTTTTAAGGAGATGTCGAGCCTGTATTGCAGCTGAAGGACGGCAATTTGAACATCTTTTATAAAAAAAGTAATAAATCTAATCATAAAAAAGAAACTGTCTATTTTACTCATTTGCGTCACACCACACTGTGGTCATTAGGAACGTTTTGGGTGCGCTAGAATCATTTGTTGTAATTTCAAAGATATTGTTAAAAACAGACTTTGTTTAACAAAAAAAAAATCTAAGAAATAATGGACTCAGTGTTATACCACTGTAGAATCCTTGGTAACTGCACTAACTTTTAAAGCTACTTGCCAAACTGGAGTGATACATTTTTTTTTCAGGACGATCAGTTGAAGTAGTGCGAAAATTAATTTTGAAAACTTGGTACGGTATAAAATGACATTTTTCTAAAAGTTGGAGTGATCAGCACAGAGTTTAGGATCATAAAACACTATTCGGGATGACGTAAGAGAAAAAAAATTGGCAAAAAGTAAATATTTGTAACAACAGGAATGAAAAAACTGTCACATGGTGTGCATTTTCTGGAATAAAAGGAAAATTTCCATAACTTCGAAAATACATGACTTATTTTATTTTATTTTATTTTTTTAATTTTTCTGATAACTGGTGTGGTATTACCTATGAGAAAATTTCGACTTGACGTCCACTTTTGGGACACCCTGTATAAAATTCTCGTGTCACAATGTTCGTTCCCATACTCCTCTGAGACGTCTCGACCGATGATTATGATTTTTTTATGCATATTCAGTAAGTCTGAGAATCGGCTACTATCTATCTTACAAACCCCTAAGTGATAAGGGGTGACCACACCAAAAAAAAAGTTTTATTTTTTAGATTTTTTTTTCTTTTCATTGTTTTATAATACATCATACAAAAATACATACAACCCTTAATTGTCACCACACTGCGATCAACCCCTATTTTTTATTATAGTAGATTTTAATTGAACTAAAAAAAATGTTCCCTGGAAATAATATATAAGACGTTTTCCGGGACAGCTAATGTTATATAAATCTTAAGAGGGGTGAATGTTACTACGTAAAAATATATAAATCCCTATAACGGAGTGGAAACTTGCGAGCCTTCTTGCAATATGAGTGTACCTGGGCGGCGGTATCACTTAACATCAGCTGAGCCTCCTATTACATTAAAAAAAACTTGGAACTAAGCTGATAATATTTTTTAAATCTTACTAAAGCTTCGAGGTAACTTTTTTGATACCGCCGCCCAAGGACACTCAATGCCCATAGTGCTCGAGTGTTGCCACTTTTAAGAATTGGTACGCTTTTTTCTTCTCTCCTCGGGACTCTAAGGACAGCTGGACTATAAACTTTTACCCATACTATTATGAAGAGGTAAAGTTCTTGAGTGTGATGCGTAGAGTAAACTGATTTTGAAAATTCTTAAGAATTAACCAAAGCCAATAAACGAAAGGACTTTAGTAATAATATTTGCAAAGTCGAAAAAAGTTTTCTTCGACCGACTCACGAATGCTGCCTTTTCAGACTTTTTTACAGAACAGGGGTAGGACGGGCAGGCTAACCTGATGTTAAGCAATACCCCCGCCTATAGACATAGTACCAGAGGGATCGCGAGTGTGTTGCCGGTCTTTTCCCCGAGATATGTTTGAGTTCTGAAAAGCTATTGTCTTTTGTTAAAATAGCGTTTACTTTTAGCTTTTAGCTTTTATTATTAAAACTTATAATTATTTACATAATTCTAAATTTTAAATTTTTTCCGACGTTTCGCGTGCCTGGTCACGGTGACTGAAGACAAAAGGTGTTGAATGTCAAAAGTATCACAGCTGCAGAGAAAGTTGTTTTATCTGTATTTATAGATTTAATCCGTTCAAAAAGTGTTTTTCTTCTGAAAAGCTGTCAGCTTGAAGCGCTGACCCTACAAAGTCAATGAGAGCATGTAACTTTTGTATTATATACATATATAATAAAAAAAACAAGTATTATTATTGCTCGGAATTTATTTCGGTTCTAACTAATATCTAAAAAGGTTCAAAGGATTGTATATTAAAAACTATTTTAAGAACTACATTCGTATACAAGAACTAACTGAACAGATTAATGAGCTTACAACACTATAACGTTATATCTAATTGTATTTATTATTATTACTGCTGTATATTAAGAATATTGTAAACGTATGTTGTAAATAAATCAATTATAAACAATATTTATTCTGACTTCAGGTGTGAAGTGATTTCAAACAATGTGATCACTCCGCACTTACCAAGGACGTATTAGCTAATATTTGACAAAAGACAATCAAACAAAATTACACAAAACAAAGACGACACAAACAGTTGTCTATGAATATATTCGGTGCCGGCGATATACAATTGTATGCAATATGAGTAATGTTCTACTATATTTCAGAATTCATTCTTGTCATTTGATCAAATCGTAGAGACATTACAGATGGATTACATCATCCAAGGTTATATTGCTAGCTGCGTGAAACGAGACTGGAATAAGAATTACGTATTATAACGATATATATTCCTTATAGTTCCTAGAAATTTTAGCGGTTTTATGTGTGTGTGTGTGTGGTGTGCATTTATAAACCTATGTGAAAAGTATATTGATAGAAATTTTTATTAACGTATATTAGTTTATAAGGTGACCAGGAATTCTCGTCTACGCTCTCGATTTGGGATTATTTCACGTTAGAGTTTACTTAAATAAATATACTGTACTCAGATAATTTTATTTTAATAAATTAAATGAAAAGATAAATTTTAGTATTGTCTTTGGTTAACATAGCTTTTACACATTGAAAGAAAACAATTTTTTTACCGGATAATAATAGAAATAGCTTTAAGCCAGATAAATTATAAATAATTCAGCCGTTCTCCTAGTTAATTCACAAAAATCCCTGAAAATCTGTATATATATATATATTTCGCTTCATTATACATTTCCTTTTTTCGTACTAGCAAACTGTGCAATCGAATCCCAGTGGGGGGTATTTTTATTGTTTAAAAACCCGTCCTCCCTCATGCCGGAAACGTTCCCACTACAATGGGTGTCCATGGGCTGCGGTGACTGACCTTTTGGGTGTCCCGTTTGCCCATCAAATTCTGCCTGTGTCAAATCTCATTCAATCTCCGTATATACATAAATACATTTGAACAGATTTTATCTATTATCACGATTTGAACGGTCAAATTATACATCGTATTGCAATCAAATCAATAATAAAACTATCTAGATACAAATACTTGTAAAGGTTCCCAGAACCATTATCAAAGTTAACACAAATGTTAATTGGAGGCAGGTTAATAAATTCTATGTCGCAAGTTTCGTGAAACCTTGAGAAAACAGTTACTGTTGAGTGGTGTGAATCGCCCACGCTCTATTGGTATGTCACACGAAATACCAAATACCAACTTCAAATCGAACATAAATTATCTAAAATTATTACCATGTTTCACGTATATACCAATACCTTTTATTTATTTATTTACACAACGATATAAACAAATAAATTGAACATAATTAAATCAAAAGGAGGGCAACTGGCGGCCTCTCGCTTACGAGCGATCTCTTCCAGGCAACCACTGTGAGTAAAGAAAAAATAAAAATGTATTAAATTACATAAGACAGGCAAGTAGTGCAAAAATACATGTTATACACATTTATTAAGACGATACATTAAAAATAGAAAGTAAAAAAAAAGACACATAAATCACGATAATTTAAGATAAGTCTCACGTCTGTCACTTTTAGTTCTGGGCCTCAGATTTCTGTATCTGTGGTCATTTCTAATAGGCAAGTGGGTGATCAACAACTTTCTGAGCTAGACACAGGCCATCGACTTTTTGGTTTTAAGGGTTAGCTCACGATGTTTTCCCTCACCATAGCGAGTGTTAAATACGCACATAATCAGAAAGTTCACTACGATCCCAAGGATGGGAGTCCCACAATGAAGCCACCACACCAACACGGATTTAATACTAGTTAAAAATGTTAATATTCCCAATATTAAATATGCTGATTTTGGTCACCACATGAAACTGAAGCGTATATTAATAAATCACTATATGTATAGTTGGAAATCTGATAATACAACAAAAAAGCCCTAGGCGTTGCCATCCGTAACATTAACCAACCGTTTCACTCCCTCATATATCTCTTTTCACCACAGCGTAATAACAGTTTGAGAGAATAAGACGAAAAGGAAAAATTCATCAACCGGACCGGACCGGATCATAACCGCGAACTGCGAAAAGAGTGCACGACTGTAGAGTAATAATAAAACTCGAAATAGCCATCAGATGACGCGACGCAAATGTGAATGGATAATCCAGGTCATACACTGGAAAAGAAAAAAGAGCCGGAAGGACTTGGAGCTAGGTGAAATACGAGGCGATACCGACCAGGATGGACACGCTGAGGACGCAACGCTGGGGTAGATTGCGTCCTCAGTGTGTATCTGGTGTTATAGGACCTTAAGTATAAGAGTTATAAATAATACGATAAATTTGAAGGGTTTTGTAGCGGAAAGAGAAAAATTGGTGTGGAAAATATCTCTATCTAGAACTTATTAGTAACTGAAGTAAACAAAACTGTCTATGAGTCTTACTGTCTATGAACGCATCTCTTTATTTAAACTGTGTCACCTATAACCACTCCTGATAACAGACAGTACTAAACAACAGGCAGTAACGTAACAATTGATAAACAAACATATCTCATAAATCCTGCGATTATTCAAAAATTGTGGCAATCCTCAATTTCGGTAGGTCCTGATAGTCGCTCAAATTGCTCGGTTTGAGATTTACTTTTGAAGTTTCAAATACGCACACCATTGATGATGAACACAACTGAGATACCTTCTAGCTTCATAAGGATAAAATTTCACTAGTATTAACTATATATTTCATATAAAATTACGGAAATAATATTTTAGACGTTTATTTAAGAAGGAGAACGTAGTGACATGAATACCAAAGAGAATGATTAGATGGTTTGATGTAGAACGGATAAATTAGAAGCGTCTTACAGAGGGATACACAAGGCAACCGTGGATGGTGAAGTCAGGACGGGTAGGGCTTTTTTATACCTGGAACAAATCCAGGGACAGGTCAAAACCGACAAAAGTATGAAACGAGAGAGGTATGACTGGCAGTAAGTAGAGATCGAAGGCCTATGCCTTCGGGGAAAAGGCGTGTATTGTAGATTTAATATTCCAGTAATTAATTTATAAACGTTAAACTCAACATAATATGTCTATGCACCATTACAAAACTCCCTAAAATCTTTAAGAATTTCAGACAATCTTTAGAAATTTCTACCGTTAAATTACTATTATCCGTTTCAACACGAGGGCCAAACATTTGTTTATCATACATTGGCATTATTATTATTATTATAGTTCATTCGGTCAACTTTACCATCTGTTACAACACAGATGTAATTCATTAGTCATAACGAAATCGGAATTTGGGAATGAAATGTTCAATCTAAATCACGCCTACATATTAAAATCTTATTAGCTTTTACAAATATTTAGAAAGGCACTCTGTATAGCTGATAGCCCGCGTGCTTTGGTTTATAAGGGACAATTTCGTGTGTACTAGCACTAGGAATTTAGTACTAAACCTGCAATGTTAAATTTTAGGTTGACATTTCAACATCAGACTCATACCGGTCTCAAAGACAAGACTGACGAAAATACTATTAATTTGTTAAAAATATACATTTATGTACTAGTTATTTAGCAAGTTTCATTAATTCTAAATATTTTGTTTGGATAATATTTGTTTTGTTTAATGTTTGTATTGTCTCTTCGTGTACGTAATGTTTGCCTTTAACTGCTTGTCATATTAAAAATTGTTACCAACGTTGGCAAGCTTATATCAATAAAAAGAGTTAACAACTATACGTACAACTATTATAGGTAAAACAAAGATTTTTTGAACAAATACATCATGTAGTTATAGTTGAATGTCGAAACGCGTCATCGTTTGAGTTTCGTTATACACATTAATAAAATTATTAAATATATTATAATACACGTTAAAACGTACGTATCAATAAGAACCTTTAACTGAAATATGATAGCCTTTATGATATTATTTTATCGTATAATTAAATATGATACTGCGATCTGGCCTCAACTTTCGACTTTTAAACTATATATATTTAAAATGCTTCACCAATAACACCGAATTCAGAGTATACATGAAATTCAAAGTTTCAACCTCGGAACCTATGTACAAACAAGATGACCGATATTTATGTTCTCTAGTATTTTAATTATAATTACAATTAATTTAAATAACATTACCTAGTACCTAATAATTATCTCTCTGAATATTAGAGATTACGATTAAATTAAAATATCATCTATGTACACCTATAAAAACATAATGTTTCAAATTTTACATTTACCGTTAGTTCAATCAATACTCTCCGTCACATAAACCACACTTATAATTAAGGCATACAATAAGACTTTATAGTTAAGAAAAATTAAAACACATTTTAAAGGTTAGGACCTTAGAACAAATAATAATAGCAAAGCTTTAGTATTAACTATCATTTAAATAGGGGTCATCCTCCTTGACTTTATATGAAATGCGTCACTCTAAGATTGCTATTAGTAACATTCCGGAAACATATATTGTATATCTCTTTAGATATATTTTTATCTAAAAGAAGGCAAATAGGCAGGAGGCTCACCTGATGTTAAGTAATATCCCCGCCCATAGACACTCACACTGTCAAAAGGCAAGCACGCTGCCGGCCATTTAAGAATTGGTACCCTCAATTGTTTGAAAGTTCTAAGTCTGGGTATGGGTTCAGCAGCTGCATTGGGCAGCTGGTTCCACATAGTGGTGATGCGCGGCAAAAAACTGCCTTAGAAAACGCTCATTTGTGGAACAACGGACGTCAAATTGGTATTTTGTATTCTGCCTTGAAATCTGATGATGAAAATCAGCTACAGGTCCGAAAAATTATAAAATACTTCAACAAACCTTGGTACAAAAATCTTATGTAACATTTTGTGACTATGAACGAGTGTAGTAAGTAATAATAAAAATTATATACTTTAGACAGTGTTAACTCCATTTTCAAACACGACTTCCAACAGCTGTTCAAGTTCATAAGGTTTTAGTCAACAATAAAGTGTATCACACTCATTGCCTACGTCTTTAAAATTACAGCCTACATTGTAACAATGGGGGCCCAGTAATGACTCCGCACCTACAAATTGTCATTATCAGAACACGCGTACTGCCTTGACATTCTTTTTCTTGCATAAATTTACTAAAACCAGTGATAGTAGTTGTTTGCCCTTGTATAAGACCTCCTTACTTAATTTTAGCAATATTTATTTACATTAAACAGTGAATATAGTATATGTAGCGGTGCTTCCAAATGTCATCTGGACTGCCTTGGATGCTATTAAGAAGCGGGCTAGGTGAATTATAGACGTCGATTCACCCGTTGAATCTCAACTCAAGAGTCTTGACCATCGCCTTAGCAATCAGCTGCCTGGCTTTCGGTCTTCTAAAGATTTCACTTCGTAGTATGCTCCCTAGAACAGCACACGCTCATCTAGAAGCACGCTGGAGTTTCACCGCTTCATTGTCGACATCTCTAGATGCCGCTGCACGATTTAGTTCCTCGTATCATAAAAACAGCAACGGAGTGGAACTCCTGGCATCCTTCCATCTTTCCTATACAGTATCATGTGGGTTTATTTAAGCGGCGATAAAAAAAGCATCTCCTGGACAGGCGTACCCTTAACAGGCCACATCTCACTTAACACCAGATGAGAATGTGAACATTTAGTAATTTATTTTTGTACCGTTTTAAACATCGTATAAACTTTTAATAATTTGTATTAGCTAATATTATCTTCTGTTAGTACAGATAGAGATGGACTGCCTGAAAATAAATGTGGAAAGACCACAAAAGCGATGGGCTGACGACATAGTTAAGAATTTAGGGGACAAATGGATGGAGGAAGCAAAAAAAGAACCAAATAGAACTTACTACAGAACACGACTAACGTAGACTAAGTGTGTCATTTTGAATAATATGAAATTAAAGTGGCTTTGATATTATTAGTTTTATAACATGACCATATTTCGTAAAATTTTCGTTTTCTAACGTTAAACATTTTTCTCATAATACTTGCGTTATTCATTAGCTAACTTGACAGTTGACACGTGATAGCATGATTCATGAGACTTCTGGGTAAATTGGTACAATGTATTTTTTATTATATATTTATTTTATTAGGTTCAAAGACTTATACAAAATACTATTTCTCAAAGTATTACACTACACTGAAAAAAATTAAGGTACGTTATTCGTACATCGTGTTATTAAATTATTAGAAAATATTATGCTCCTTGTATTAAGAATATGCAAAGCGCTAAATAACCTGCATCATGAGCACACCCCACACACACACCCTTACTTTCACACCATCACACAACACCATTCATAAATGATTATTAACGTGTTTAGTTTTATTATTTTTATGTTCTAAACACATAATTTATGTTAGACAAAATAAGCTATATAAAATAAAAAAAAACATTAGTTACTCCTGCAAATAATATGGTATGTGAATTATATAAAACTTAACAAAACATGTTCACATAAATAGAATTTTCATAACACAAAGTTAAATATAATTTCCTCGTATTATATAATAAAAAAATCTTTTTCCTGTATTACTCACAACTTATCAATTTCACTTTCACTATAGTCAATATTTGACTCACAATTTTACAATACAAAATGACACTCATGGGTCAAAGTGGAAAGCGTAAATAATGAACCACCCTTTGTTGAATTACTTTCATCGCGAGTCATCTTAAACCTTATAAAACGTGGACTAGGTGGCACCGTGTTTGGTACCTAAGAATGGTAACCATAGTAACAAGCATCGTTAGTCCTCTAACACATCCAATAACGCTACAATTTTTATGGCCTTTTATGACTTTGCCTTAAGATCCTGCGTGGATCAGATACGAGACTATCAGATAGATCTATGGTTAAACGTATCTACTAGTGATATTATATAGTCAAACAATTCAGATATAAACACACAAAACGTATTAAAATTATGCTTATTGCTTTATGATTTTACAACTATTTTGTGTCATACTTTGGTATGACTGGGGTTCCAAATACTAACACGGATACATTTGTATAACAACTCTCTGCCAGACTCAAATATATTAACGCATTCTTAAGGTCTTACACGACCCGCGATGGATCCGCTTCCACTATAGTCTTCAATACTTCATTATCAACGGTGTCAGGCCGTCCACGGGGCTTGTTCTGCTTGGTCGAAATTTCCAGAACGAAAACGTTGGAACCAAAAACGAACTGTGTTTTCTTTTGCAACATGACCGCCATAGACATCATTCACCCTTCGAGTCGTTACCGCAGCACTAGTGCCACGGCGGAACTCGTACTCGTAAATAATGCGATACTGCGAAAATGGGAAACTTAATCCCATTTTGTAAAATGAGTGACGCAAACAGAAAAAAAAAACTAATGAATGACGGTCATCGAAGCACAGATACATGAGTAAATAGCTGTACAAATTTGAATTTGAAATTCCTAACCAAAGAGGAGGTATTTAAGGTCAAAGTGGCCAGTACGACAAAACGCCAATTTCATATGTAAGGACCTAATATATAGAAAATCGTTGCTATTCTGGCCTTAGTATTTCCGATTGTAACTTCTCCGAAATACCAAGTTTGTTCTGTACAAAACTCTGCTGCGACCAATTCTTATTTATTCTCCTGAAACTTGGGTCCTTATTAAAAAGGACGAGCTTGATCTCCTTATTTAAAGAGGAAGATTTTTCGAAGCATTCTTTGGCCATGTTTGACGACGCCAACACCATCCAATTCATAAAAAGCGGGCTCCAGTGGTCTGGACACATTCGAATAACGGAATACAGAACCCCAAGATCCTTAATAAGCTCAGAATCTGGTGGCATTAGAAAAGCCGGTAGACCGAAGCTGCGATGGTTGGATGGAGTTGTCAAGGACATTGAAACAATTGATTTTCGAAGTTTGACGATAGAACCACAAGATAGAATAGAAATATATTTACAAGGGGCTTTATAGCCATTAATAATGATGAAGACGATGATGGTGATGATGATAATTATGACGATGATGATAGGTATATTTCAAGGGAATATAAGATCAATTTAAATGTCATAACAAAAAGAATAGGGTTATAAATTACAAAGAACGTCGTCTCATATTTGACATTAATTGGAGACTCCAGGGGAATGTTTTATGGCAATTATTGGTAATGGGTGTAAATGGAATCCCAACCCTAAGGTTGTGTGTTCAAATACCAATATTTGTTTTCTATAGGTATAGTTAATTTACACGTAAGCTGGGCATCGTGTGGAACCTAGTCTTTGGGAAACAAAACATCATTTTCATATGTATTTAAATACATTTGACGTACGAAAATCTTGCCTTAACACATTCCGTTAATTATAAGGTAAAGTTCTAAGTAAATTAAACGTGCTTGGAAAGCAAAACAATAGCGCGTGTTAACATAGGCTTAGATGTTCCGAGGTGAACGCTCACTTGCGGATTCATAGTGCTTTCAGACCCACAGCAAATACAGCAGTTTCCTGTTTTTTTTACCACCAAACCGATTTTTATTACTGTAGATCAACCATACAGTTACTTAAAAAGAAATCACATCCCAGATTGTCGAAAAATACCTATTTTGGGCTGTTATTTTGAGATTGTCCCTTCTCCATATACAATATTGGGCGGACTATCACAAGTTTTAGATTATCTCTCTCGTATGTGTTTATTGACCCGCAGTCCGCAGACCCCTAAAAAGTCGAATCATAGAGGCCAGTGCAAAGCGCACTGGATGAAAATGATGATGATGCGTTGAATATTCGACGATGCTACTCAAGGCATATTTATGGGGTATATGTTTTAGCTTGGCGTTGTTAATATACATACAGAAAATTTCCTTCACTCCACTCCAATCCTTTACTTAACTGAATAAGTCTGATAACAGCCTTTTAACTCGAAATTTCAAAATGTGTTTACACCGAGAATAAGAGGCTTTATGTTGCAATCAGATTAAAAATGAAAAAATCTACTGAATTTCCTAGGAAAACTACTGTATTCCACGGAGTCGTGTCACTGGAAGCCAGTGCCCTCAGTACACAGGAAATTTGTGTTAATTGACTATGCGACGCGACGGCCGCTAATAATTGTCGAGCGCGACAGGACCACACCACAAAGCAGAGGAAGTGTGTTGTGTCACTACTTCAGGGCTACCACTTGTATTTTCGTTTTTTTTTCTTCTTTTTTAATGGCATAATTTTAACTTTATGCCAATTTCAAGTAAAAGGTTGGGCAACGGTTTTTCGTTTTCAAATAAGCCGAGAAATTGTTTTCCAAATTTAAAATTCTACTTGTGAGCAATATTATACGCAAATTAACCATATAAACCTCCATTATCAAGCCCTAAAAAGTCGCATCAATATAGCTTTTTAAGTTTCTTGCTTTATCTTAATAACAGAGTATAAAATCCAGTGTTTGAGCTTAAAAATGTCTATTCTACTTTGCCATCTTTTGAAGCTTGGCGATGATACACCTTTTACAACCGCCAATGGACACTCTCAATGCCAGCAAGCTCAGGAGTGCATCTGGCTTTTTAATAATTTGTATGCTCTTTTAAAAGACCCGAAGCTGCTGAACAACGACTTAGTGCTTTTGCATTGAGCTTAAACATATTTTCTTTGCCATCACCTTTCGAAAAGTGACGATCATTAACTTTAATTTTAGATGCATCCGAACAATACCGTGCTTTGAGCTTAAAAATAAACTTGTACCAGCCCTGACGACACAAATTCCAACACTAATGATACGAAGCGCTTTTTGAATTAGCTTAAAATATCACAAGGATTATGAGCTTAGCCATAATATCAACTAAGATATAGCCACGCTTATCTCATACGTGTGTGGCAATCCTATAATCACCTTTCGTACACGTACATTTGGCTTGCATATTTTCATTTTATTCGTAACTATTTCATTTTACGGGAATACTGTTCAATTTATCAATTGAATCGTGAATATGAGAGCCGTATATAAAATTGTATTAACTCCACAATGTATTGGTTAAAAAATTCTTTAGCCTAGTTCTAGAGATCGCTGATAGCGGTTCCGCAAATGGACGCCAAGGATGGAACGATTCCAAGTCGAAGTATCAACTCCAAAGTATTCGCAACACGTCTGTTGTGGTTCTGGTGGTTGGAGCAGACCGTATCATCTATCCTCTACCTCCGCATTATGGGGTAACAGTTATTAGCATTGCCATTATAAGGTCTCTTAGATGTTAGTTATTTCGACTATGTATTTGCGTGTTGTTCCCACGAGATTGTAAGTGCGTGCTCCTATTTCACCATGCCTCCTGCTGATAGAGGATCTTTGACATTCTGAGACTAATCGTTATTTTTAATTTATTTTATTATCAATAATTACTTAAGATGTCATGTGGAACTCCTTACAAACATTGTGTAAAACAAAAAAACTTGACGATTTAAAAAAGTAGCGGAGAGTTTATTGCCAGTTCTTCTCTTCCGTTCTCTGTCCTTGATTTGAGAATTGGCAGTAAATGTAAAATTAACTAATATATTTGTTTGCCGTTCATAAATGTACATTGTGTTAGCTATATGATTTTTTTTTTTTAGTTATATATGTCGTTCTGTCAGTCCTAAGAAGCCCTGGGGAATTCTACCTGGTCTGAAACAGCGTTGGTTCTATGCCCAGCTAGACGCTAATGGACATTCAGTCTATGTGCGCATCTAACTTCTCTGGCGGTGAAGAAAACGGTCAGGAAGTCAGCATCTCAAATCCAAGTCTTGTGCCAGACAGACGGCTGATCTAATACAATCTGAGGCCTGGTTACAGGGTTGCACGACTGGATTATTATTACGTGACAGAACTTTAACACAACACACGCTTTCTAAGGGGATTCAAGTACAATAAATACAAAAAATACAGCACGTTGGAACACTTAAGCTCCCCTATAGCAATTGATTCTAATTTCGGAATAGTCATCAATCTTACTTAGTTCAACTGTTACTAGTCAACTTCTTTTGTTTCACAAATGCAGTGAATTATATTGAATTTCACGTAAATACCATCAAAAACATAACTTGAAAACCTGTCATAACGCAGTTCTTCTATACAACAGTTGTTTAAGGTAGAAGTTTATTCAGTCCCTGTTTAAATTAAATTACAAATATTTTGTGTTTTAAATATAATGATTGGTTAGAGATTTACCGTCACTGCAACACCGGGACATTGCCGGCCCTTTAAGGTCATACATAGTACGCCCTTCACCACTACCAGGTGATGACAAAAGTGCCTTAAGTGTGTACTCTGTCGTGGAATACCAGACGTCAAGGCGGATCGGGCGAAATTTTGATGGCATCCGATAATTGAAATTTTTGAGTTCTTCGAAACACTAATTAATGTTTGTCAATATTTCGTTAATAACAATTGATTTCGAATCTGAAGAATGTATATTTTAAGCTTTATATTAAAATGATAATCTTTTCTTTGCTGTTAAAGACGAGTTTGTTATCTACTACGAAAGAAGTCCTTCTTTCAAACAAAAATCGTAACAAACTCATACAAAAAAACAAAATAGTCTACACTAATTCAACTATTACTGTGATGGAAAGAGACAGAAAAACGATGCAATGGAACCAGTTTAGTCTTTCAGTCAAGTCCCCATATAAGTAATTATGCTAGTTCTGCACACCAACCAGATATTGCCAACATTAACATTATGCTTTACCTTGAGTCCAGCGTGGAGTTGAGCCGTTGGGAGCGTCTCAAAGGAGCGTTCCTAACAGCGCTCACCGGCTCCTCCCAGCTGCCGCCCGCTGATCGATGTTCATCTGAAAATACTTGACTATCAGCAGTATTCTATATCGTTTGAGTCATAGACCAGACTGGTTAAAAAGAGCTGGCATGAATAATAAATATAAAATTTCAACTGCCTTGTAAAGATCGTGTCCTTAAATAAAAATCACGTTTTCAAATAGATATGATGTTGATAGATACATCTTATAGTGTATATTATATACGAAACAATACATATACCTTTTGTATTTCAGTTTCGTTCTTTGGTTCTTTTTATTTCTTTTGAATAGATAGAAAATAGTTTACAGTAATTTTCAATAAATTATTATTATCGTCAGGGGTCGTTTATATTACATAATTATTTTGTTTACTCGACAAGCTACCTTCGACCCCATTTTCTTAACATTAACGACCGTAAATTCATCTTTATCAGACATAAGTGTTTTCTGATGTTTAAATAACAATAATTTCTAACAAATAAAATTCTAACGTATAGACATAACAAAATGTAAGCAGGTAAAATGCAGTAATCTGAAATTTATAAGGGTCAATGAATTAATAAATTATTAAATTCGTGTCCTAGTCCTTTTTAAATTGTTCAAAAAACTGTTTTACGAGAATATGCCTACAACGCACTCCGGGTCTACCCCGCGTTATAGGGAGGATTGCTGTATACCTAAATTCAAAATTCGTGCTATTATAAACAATTATGAAACATATATACTACCGACAGACGTCCTGGGTGATATTACAAGCGATTACAATATTACACTATGTATGAAAGTTGTAAATCTAATCCATCTAGGGCGTCATTAATACAAAAAAAAAACATTCAAATCGATCCAGCCGTTTAAGAGGAGTTCAAATAAATATACACAATATAGAATTATACATATGGATATAATTGAATATGAGACATATAAAATGTCAAAGACAATCACAAAAACACTTACCCTAACCGTTGGAAGCATTAAAGAAAAACATACATATATATTACTATTTCGTTATTAGACCATTTAAATTCATTTGAATATATTATATTAAAGATGGAAGCCAAAATTCTCGTTAAACGCAAATTAATCAATAAAGCTTTTTATCAATTTGACGAATATTTAAAAACCTAATCCTTGGGATTGATTGCTCCAGAATGTAGAACAGAAGAGAAGAACTGGCAATAAACACTCCGCCATTTTTTTTTATTTTACAGATAGATAGCAATTGTACATACTTAATTTGATTAATAAAATATTTAAAAAAAATTGTACTTTTTGTTTCTCTCAATTTGTATGACTCAAAACTTAGCGATTAAATAGAGTGGCTCAAAGTTTCTTGGGTCTTCTTGACCGCTCTACGCCCTTGACTTATAAACTGGTAGTAAATTTTAATTTACAATTAATTTAAATTATTTTCTTGCGTTCATTAGTGTACTTATTTTGGGTTTAAGTTTGAAGCAATTAAAATAACCTTGCTACGTGATAAAAACCAAATCAGTCTTACGACAGTGTTAAAGTCCGCTTGTCTCATGAAAAATTCAGTTTACATTGTGATTTGAAACGAACGTTCTCTGTTCATCGTTTTCTCATAACTTGTCTTGTGATAGCGTCACAAAACTAGGGATAGCCATTGCCTGTCTTAAATCTGGATTGAAAATAATTTTAGAATATAAATCGAGTATAGAAAGCGGCCGGTGAAGTTTAAAACATAATTATATAGTTTTAAATTATGTTAAGCTAAATAAATTATAACCTTCATCCAGTAATGTAGTTCTTATTGTTAATATAATAATTTAATGATGACATATGCTTTGTAACATTGACACCAGCCTGTGGGTGGCATATCACGATTTCGCTTCACGTTTTCTAAAAATTTTGTGATACAAAATTAGTCAATTATAATTTTCAACCACTCAATACCTAACATCCGCTAAAGTATGTATGACTTTGCATATAATTAACGACACAATCGAAGGCCCCGTCTAACCTATACTATGCTCGCGTGAATATAAAAAATATACACGCAGGAATTTATACAAAACTATGACGATTGCTAAAAGCATATATAACGTATATATAATAAATTCGCGTTTATATTAATGTCATTGTTCATCTATAGCAGTCGCATAAAGCATGGACATAATTGTAAATAGATATATAAGAGGTACATACAAAACAAATACATACATTTCCACTTCTTTATCAGTCTATGTCTAAATTTTATTCTATCCCATTTTCTGGTTTTCATTTCTACAATCTGTTGCGCAACTTTGCCCCTAAGTTCATAACCTACACTCCACAGAACAATACACACATGTTAACTCTAAACATCGGCATGTATCACTAAACGAATATCTTAACACACACATGTAGGTGACACACAATCACATGTATGAGCATCAAATGCGATAACATTCGGAAACTTGTAGTTAAATTTATTTTACGGTAATATAATTAATAGTTTCAATAGTTGTATATATTTCTACTTATATAATTTTTTAATGGCGTATATATATGAAAAAATAACCATAATATACAATTATATATAGAAGGAAAAAATTGTATTTTTGTATGTTTTAATAAAATAAATCATCAGAAATAATTTGTAATTTTACATAAATTATATACAACAAAACATATAGCCAAATATGAAACACATAATATATACAAAAAGGTTCAATCATTTACGAAAGGAAATAATCAATAAAAATGATTAAATACGTAATAATAATAAATTATACGTATTCAGCTGTGTCGTGTGATGATGTGAGAGTGAGGGTGTAATGAAGGTCTGTATGTGGGGTGTGTTCAAGAATGTATATAAGCTAAAGTCCAATAATATAAAAAATACAGCCGTGGTAAGCTCCAACTTATTACATTTACATTTGGATGACTCTCTCAACCTGACAAATATATTAAATATATATACTAAATTATTTAACTATAAGTCACATTAAATACAAATTTAAAAACCCTTTTTTTGCAAGCAAAATTATCATAATAGTTTAACAAATATTAAATTTATGCAAATAATATTTAGTAATGGCCAATTAGTAATATTGACAATGAATTTTGGTAGCGCCACTATCTATATCACAATTTTATTTACAGTAACTGACAAGCATATATTTATTTATAGATAATATATATGTGTACACACATACTACTCGTTTTTATCAGGTTCTTTCTGAATCAATACTCGAATTACGAAAGCAATTAGAATGAATTACAAGGCAATTGGAATGTTTTTTAAATCACCGCCACATCACATATAAATACTTACCGTTATAGAACTCTCAACTACCTCAAGGAAACAGACAAAAGACTTCAAGGATGCAATAACATTGATTTAGTTTTTATTACTAATACTTTAAGATGACCGTCAAGTGCCTTAGCAGTAGTTAAAAACAGTTAAAAAATGGGCCATAATAAACACAAATGAAATATTAACGGTAAGATTCAGAATAACGCTATGTCTGGCTTCAGTACATCAATAATTGCATTTTGGCATACGGAAGTCCTAGTTCGCGTCAAGTTTCTGAGTCGCATCCTAACGTTGAGCTGTATGTATTAAGATGTTCTATAAATTATTACTATTAGGAAAAAATATTATGTAAATATTATGAAACAACTAAATTTATAATTATTCATTTATAAATACAGTCGTAACTCGACAGCGTGAAACTCATCCAGAAGATAAATTTCAAATTACCAAGAGTTAAAAATAACAAGCGTTTCAATAGCCACGAGTTATAGTAAAAATTCGTGATTTATTATTTCCATATTATTGTGTAATCACAATTAAATACAATAATAAAATAATTTACGAATTATAATTTAAAAAAAAAAACTAACTGTTGTGGTCTCTGACAGAATGACCAGCGCTCTGGAACACGTCTGCTCCACAGCATAACGCTAAGCCAGGGCCAGTTACAACCACAAAACATACACACTTAAAATGTAACTTTTTCTAGGCTTTTTTGACTATTACTATTATTTTCTGTTTCGTTAGTAATAAATGTTATGTTAAAAAAAATGTCGGTAATCATCAGTCCATCATTGTCCAAAGAATAAAAAAAACAAGTGTCAGATAAATGATAAACACAAATTACAGCAAAGAGAAGCCCAGGCTTATCGCATGTTGGCAAGTAAGATACTTTTCCTTCGACATGAAAATCACAGAGAGGATTAACATTAATTTTATTTTATCAAGTATTTTTCAAAGGACCAGAATCGTTAAAACTATCGAGAGTCGACTGTACCAAATACCACTAGATGATGGTTGGAATATGAAAGTGAATCATACAAAGATAGCCTAACATCAATATCATTTCGAAACATTGAAGGCAATATGGAACATCGAGGCCACACGTTAATACAAGCACTGATAGCCTGATTAGATGAACACACCCGCTGTGGGTCAGGTGAAAAGTGAAACTTGGTACGAATAAGCTGATTCTTAATGTATTTATCTGTACAGTACGAAATATTACAACAGCCAATAGCTCGCTTACATGTAGTTTTGTTTTAAAAGTGTTCGTGGAATCTTCGAGAAGTACAATGTTATGACAACAATGATTCTCAGTGAATCTTATCGATAACAATCACTGAGTCGTGGCTGGAGCGTTCATATTCAAACTCTGAGGCTCTCAGTGCGTGCTCTGATGGATTGTTCTATGTGCATTTCACAATACTTGCAGCTAAAGTTTCATTACAGGCAGAATACGAATTACCATCCGTATCACCTCAACGTCCGTTGTTCCACAACTGAGCGTTTCTTAATGCAGCTTTTGCCGCGCACCACCACTATGTGGAATCAGCTGCCCACTGAAGTATTTCCGAAGCAATTCGACTAAGGGTATTTGAATGAAAGAGCGTACCAATTCTTGAAAGGTTTCGAGCACTTTCGAGCCTTCTGGCAATGTGAGTGACCATGCGCAGCAGTATCACTTAACAACAGATGAGCTTCCTGCCCGTTTGCCTCCTATTACATGAAAGAACCCAATGTTGACGGCGTAAGTACAGTGGGCTAATCACCTACTTGCTTATTGAGAAAAATTAAAAGATAATAGTACATGCATGATGTAAATGATAGTGTCCCAGTTTCCAGTGGGTCCCAGTGAAGTAGGTTAGGTTAGGATTTAAAAAAATCTAAGTGGCGTTTGTGATCAGGAAAGGTTAGGTTTGACCAATTTTTTTTACATTATTTCATTAATTTCACAAGTCATCATGTTTTAATTCAATTCTATGGATAAAAAGCATGCGCCAGCCTGAGTGACTCGTGTGAGCATACCACATTATTGCATAGTACACCACTGCCGAGAGGAAAAAAAATTTGGTGATGTTTAAGGTGGATCCGTAATTCGACAAATTTACTATAATTGTTATATATCTCATTCAATTTACTCACTTTCCACAACTCAACTCAACTTCTGAACAAATTTACTTAAATTATTTAATTTTTACTTAAACTGTATTTCCCACATATTTTATACAGAAAGTAAAATGCAGTTGGAGCAACGAATCAACCCAAGCAATCTTTCTGTGTTAGCGGTTCGAGATGAGAGGCACCGCAAACACGCCCCGTCACTCATACACTCATTGTTCGAGATCTTTATGATTCATAATGTTGCAGTTTCTGATAAGAATACAGCAAATAGGGCGGGCAACCATGAACCGACATGATTTATGTCGTTGACATGATTCCGTTAGCGATAAATGTAATAGGTTAAATGTTTCAAAGAAACCAAATGTCCCGTAAGACAGTACGGAGCAACCAATCTTTGAACCTTAATCTATAGGACGACGTAACGTAACGTAACATTCAAGTATTACGTAAGCAGATTTACTGCAAATTATCATCCCCCCCCCCCAATTCCTCTTATCAGCAAAAGTAATAAAAGCTGTAAATAATAGGACCTAGTAAAATCCTCGAAAATTCATTTCGTTATCAAGCATAGACAATGTGTGGGTAATATATGTAAAAAAAAGTAAATAATTACTGTTGACGTAATCACCAAATAAGAAATCAAAAAACCCTCTCCCTTCCCCCCTATAATACTTACGTATACTTGTACGGCAGGGAAAAACTATCAGGGAAAAGTTAGACGAATGTTGCTGAGGACAAAGGGAAATGGAAACCTATACTTAGTAATGTCAACTAAACAATTGTTGTATGTTAAAAAAGCTTTAATAATAATACAATTCTACTGTCGGAAAATAATGTCAAGGGATAGGAAATTTTGATCAGGAAACAGATGTATCAATTGTTTCAAAAAGACAGATCAAACAAAGACTATTTGATATATGCTACAACAGTGTCACAATAGACAAATTATATAGAACCATGACACAAGGCGGGATAGTCAAGTAAAATCAAATAGTTAAGAAATATTAAATATATCAAGACTTCTTTAATAGAAAATTAAAATCACTTTAATAGAAAATTAACATATTATGTATCCTACAAAAAAATAACAATTATATAATGTACATCAAATAAAGTCAATTAGATAATAAAATAAATATAGAAAATCACATAGACAACTATAGAAAAATGAAAATACATAATTTTCATACATATGTATGAAAACCTAAGGCTATGAACGAAACAGGAACGTGTATCAAATAGCTATTGAACAAATTTATGAAAAAGCTTTCCAGCTGTCGACTAAACGCCAAATAAAACTAATATTTATTAATTTAAAAATATTATGCATCATTAAAAGATACAGGCAATATGACGTCACACAAACACATCAATGATATTAGAGCATAATCGTTAGAATTTAAAAATCTGAAAACTATATAACCTCATTAAGAACATGATAAACCGTAACTATTACGGTAAGTAGAAAGATTGTTGTTAAATATATCAACATTTTCAATAATGTTAGTAATCAAGTTGTAAGAGCGAGATAACCATAGGAACATTAAAAGAGCAAACAAGAGAGTCATGAGCAGGCATGTTAGTCACCAATATTTTACTTCAGCCAGAAAATTATAAACAAAAGTTCAAAAATTCAAAATCTGTATTCTGGACCGTCATTTACGTCTTCTTTATTCTTTTACTTTAAGGACAAAAAACAACTCAATTTAGAAAGCATTCACTCAGAACAGACGTTAGCAGTAAGCGAATAGAGAAGGAAAACCATGGAAAGTGATATTTGGAAAAAGCTGGATGAGGCCTTTACCCGTGACGGAGTTCCGATTAATGGTGCTGAAGGAAGCTAGTATATTAGGATAACAGGAAAAAAATTATAAACCAATCTAAGTTGTATATTCTACTTTTGTAATGATTGGATTAAAAATATTTTATCAATCAAAGCATGTACCATTGCTATATAAACACTTTACCCGTGAAATGAAATGAATCATGGTTTTCGAAAAACAAATGCACGAGTAAAATCTGTGAGAATTTGAATTTGGAATTCCTAACTAAAGAGGAGATATTTGAGGTGAATGTGGCCAGTACGACAAAACGCCTTGTAATCTAATATTGTTCGGTGCTAAGTAATTTTAGTTATCCTTCCTTAGGTATAAAACTAAATGTACAAAATTACCCAAACAACATTACCATTATTGCTCATTTACTGCGTTCGACGTGTATATGACGTCTGTATAAAAACACATCACAAAGTCCAACCACAACGAATAGACGACATTTAGCGGAAGGTCTTGAACGCAAATGTCTTGTAATTACTTGGAAATGTTCATTCATTTTCATTATCTTTACACTCCTAATTCTTGAAAATAGTAGCGTAAGTAATGTTTAAAAAATTCGCGTGTTTGGCTACCACCAAAGTCGTAACCATGACAACTTTTTTCAAGGTGATGTAAAAAACGCAAAGCAAGTTGGGCTCTGGCTCTGTACATCGAGAGCAAACAACGCATATGGCGAGAGAACGTTGAGGTATCGCGGCTAATAAATGTATATTCAGTCAGTTATCAGATAGCCTTACGTTAACTAACATAAAAATCAAACTGAAAAACTACTTTTATTGCATATAAAAGTAAAAAAGATTTTGTTTGTCGCGTTCCTAAACAATACTGTTATGATTGCATTTAAGCAGCGGTTTTCTAATGAAACATATTGTGATTTTATTATATTATTCTGTAAAATAAAGTATCTATTGTAGTAATTTTAATAAATATATTCAATCCGCGACTAGGTCGTACAAAAACGCAAGCTTTATAAACAAAGGAACTGACGTCACTAGGTTTTATCGAGACTTTAACAAAACATTTTTGATATTCAAATACTTTTTTTATTCTAAACCTATCAACGTTCGTGAATGGCCACTGTTTAGCTAATAGCCAGTTGCCAACAGACGTATTTCTGAAAAATTCGACTTAGAGTCCTTCAAGAAAAGAGCATAACAATTCTTAAGACTGGCAACGTACTCGCGAGCCCTCTGGTACTGAGTGTCCATTTGTGGCGGTATCACTTATGATCAGATGTTGATGATAAAAAATAAAAAAATAACTAACCAAACAAACGCCGCCAACCGCTGAAAAGCACAGCTACAACAAGCTTTTAATTAAATAGCTATACATATTAATAAACTCAAATATATTTATAAAAACAAAACATAAATAATTCGGTGGCGCTACAACCGTTTTAGGTCTGGGCCTCAGATTTCTGTATCTGATTCATAATCATTCGTTAACCTAATAGGCAAGCAGGCCGTCTTCTTCTAAGGCAAAGCCGGTTTTCTTAGGATGTTTTCCTTCACACATTCTATGCGCACAAAGAAATAAATTCCGTTGGTGCACAGCCGCGCATCGAACCTACGACCTCAGGTATGAGACTCGCACGCTGTGGCCAACTTTGCTAGAATATATATACTGTTCAAATACTTTTATATGTTTTCGCTTACTAATGCCCCGCGCTGTAATTATTTCATAAACTTATGTTCTAGAACCACCAGTGTTCCGCGATAAATGGACTATCGACATTAAATCGAAAATTACTGGGAGATTCGCCCAGTCATCCTTCAGCTACATTAGTATAGATTATATTCCTCAAGCGAACGTTAAACGGGTCACGGTGAACGCGAAGGTAAAGACATAAACAGGATTACAATCCATACTTGGATATTTATCTTATCTTGCACCGCCTTTCATTAGTAGGGCAAGTTATTTAGGGCTCGTATTTATCAATTTGCCAAGTTAATAATTCAAATTCTGCATTCTCACAAGTTGATGTTTATTTATTTGCCGCACTATATAAGTAGCAAGCTAAATAAGCCGTTCAATTAACAGCCTAGCCTTTTCACTAAATAGCGCCGTTTAACTAGCGGCCTGAAACAAATATAGACGTGGCGTTTGTAACAATATTTAACTGTCTGGCTAATACGTAGGCCATTCGACTGCATATGGCAGATACATGACCATGTGGCAGATATAAAAACGATGAAACATCTGACATAAAAAATATTTCTTTATAAATTAAATTGCTTAAGTCAGTCACAGCTATTATTGTCACAACAATTCCATTGTAGTTGTCTTTCGTAGATTGTCTTTTAATGAAACTTTGGAAAACACCAGCAAAGTTATTGTGCCGACGCCACATTGACAGTTTGAAGTGTTTCGTTTTAAGTGGCAGAATGTGGAACTAAATTTAAATTAACAGACTAGACAAGTAATGAAACGTCACTGGCTGAATATCATTCAGGCCGCTGGTTAAACTAGGCTGTTAAGTTAAGAGGCTAGGTTCATAATGGCCTTTTAGTGAGCTGGCTGCGACATATAGACCGCGCGGTAAAAGTAGAGTGGACAGGTCATAAAGACGGTGGGCTGATGGCTTAATAGAAATAGAAGGAAACACTGGCAGACTATTGGCAAAAATAGAGCCTGAGTCTATCTGTAAAGGGTTGCAGGAGGCCTTCGTCCATATCATAACAACATTTGAAATAGAATTATGACTCTCATCTCTGGGTCGTAGATGGAATCCCGGGCTGTGCACCAATGAACTCTCTTTTTATGTGCGCATTTAACATTCTCTCGAATGGTGAAGGAAAACATAGTGAGTAAACCGGGATCCAAAAACTCGACGGTGTGTCTCAGGCACAGGAGGTTAATCACGAGGGTCATTGATTTAACACCAATAAAAGTTCTATATCTCTTACAAGCCCTTAAGCATTCTAACTAGGTCTAAAAGCGAACAGGGATTAAGCGCAATTGCCTCCTTTGATCTCCAACATATCTTTGTCCTGTGTGTATTGTCCGGCAATAACAAGAACATCACTGTACCCACGAGAGGATTGATAAGTCAGATCGTCAACCACAATACACAATGTATAATTGCGTAATGAAGTATATATATAATGTACATTTTAAGACAATGGATGTGACTATTATCTTGAATTGAATCAACTCCAGCTGCTGTCGACTAGGCAAAGGGCAATCGTTGATGGAAATTGTTCAATTAGCTTTATATAGTCCGTCACTTATAATAAAGTTATAATTGGTTGCTCAATGCGTTCACAAAACAATCGGTATTATCCACATTTTCACTATCATAAATTGTAAATCATATTGACAGCTTTCACACTTATTACAAAGAAAGGCCATTAACTAATTGAGGTTGATATTAAGTTGTATAGCTTTAGAACAGGTTTACCATTATTTCAACACTTATAGGTTATAATCGTTAAAAAAACTTTACTAAAATAACAAAATTCGTGAGTAATATTCACACTGAAACTTTTTCTGCGTAGTAAGTTCCTATTGAATCCAGCTTATTCCTAACACTTTTGAGAGAAACAATACACACTACTTGACACATTAACTATATCCGTGGCTCAATTGGTCACGTACATTTAATTAGTTTAAGGTCCTGGGTTCGTTACCAAAAAGACAAGTATATGTAAAGGCCATAAACAGAGTCAGTTGGTAAAAGCTCGAGGAGGCCTATACGGGGCAAGGGGTATCGACGGCACTGAAGGTAGCTTGGATTAGGATAACAAAATAAAATTAATGTATAAAATGTAAACAATCTTATTTCTTTGTCATGATGGCAATTATATGGGCTTTTTATTATGAGCAGTGTTGGCCTAATGCCTCCAACGGGCGACCCACATCCCTGAGGTCGCAGGTTCGATCTGGCTGTGCACCAATGGAATTTATTTATATATGCGCATAGAATGTGTGAAGGAAAACATCGTGAGGAAACCGGCTTGCCTTAGACCCAAAAATTTGACGGCGTGCTTCAGGCACATGAGGCCGATCACCTACTTGCCTATGAGGTTTATAAATGATCATGAATCAGATATGGAACTGAGGCACAGATCTAAAAAAGCTTGTAGCGCCATCGATTTACGTTTATTATTACTAGGGTCCTGGGTTTGTAACCCGGTGACTTCACTAACGGCCCACAGATAAATCATTACCATTTGGTGATAATGGAGCAATATCTAAGTGCATCTCTTAATTATCACACTACCCTTTGAAATTAATTATTGTAATGTGAAAATTTGTTACGTATAAAAGATAGTGATTTATTCTTATTATACGAATATAAAACACGACTATTAACAATGTAAAAATAGATTTAGTTTATCAAGACATTACAACAATAATTGAGTATAATTTGTGCTGTATAGTGAAGTGTTACACTTAACGACAAAGTAACCAAAGATATAATAGACAGTTAATATAATTTGTTTTTTACTTTCTTAAAAAAAACTGTTTGTCTATATCCGTGATGTCCAACGAGGGACCATACCTCACAGGGGCAATTTAATTGTTAAGGGGCTATTTGAAAATTTATGAAAATTATGCGGAATTAGAATTTCAGTTTTTAATTGTTTTGAACTTTTACCTTTTATTGTGTTTCGTTATTAAAAATTACCAAATAATTTCTTCCTTTAACATATTATTTATTTATTATTTGTCGTAAGACCCTATCCCAGCACGAATTACTGTGTCAGTGTCTCGGGGTGGACTGCGGTACGCAATGGAGAGCTGGAGCGCTGAGGAGCGCCGGCTCGTAATAACATTGGTTATTAGAACATTAAATTAATGTAATTTTATCATTTTTTTTTCTGAAATGCATTACTTGGCTTGCGATAAAATATATTGTGTAAATTTCAAAATCATATTCTATATACATTTTCGACATAAAATGAATTCAAAGTGTCAAAAATTGGCCGTGTTTCGATTTTTTTAGCGAGCGAAGGTATTTAAATCGATCTTTCAAAATGGATACATAAACTACTCAACTTCACCATATATTTCCATTCGCACATACTTCAAGAAACGATGACAAATAACAATAAAAAATATGTATGTTACATAGGGCAAAGGTTTTAGAAAGACTAAGGTGGGACATGGAACAAAAAAGTTCACTGGTCACGGAAAATCTCTTTTCCTTAACAACATATGCACTTGGAATTACAATAAATATGTATTACATAAATTTCCATTCATACTGACTGACCTATACGTTTGAGCGGTTCCTCCGTGAGCGGGCATAGCTGAACTCTGTTTACAACGATCACCAACGTAAACTGCATAATACACTTTCACACACTATCACTGGAATGCATTACGTGTAATCCGCTGTAAAGACCGTTTTCAACTAAGCTTATTAACATAATTCCGTCAATTAATGTGCCTGCTGCTGGCGGAAGAGACAATTAAAAGTCTACCACACAACAGTTATCCGTGAACAATCCTTAGGGAACGTATAATAATTATAAACTTCAAACTGTTACAGCAATAAAGCGCTTTACTAATAAGCTTTGGAAAGCTTCTTAGAATTACGATGATCTATTTTAGTCCATGTTTTCGAATAAGGTTGTCTTAGACTTGGCCATACACTGCCTCCTTTCAGAAGAACGCGTTTTGGCAGGAGATATTCAGAATTTAATGTCTCGCGATGAAATTGCGCTCGTACCGTAGTGCGAAATAAGCGTTAATGGTAAACACGACTCCCGCTGATGCGCGGCCGCAACGGGAGAGCATACGAGGACAAATATAAACAACTATTCCTGGAAATGGCTATCGTACTACGATCATGAAATTCATTTAGTCTTTGCTCAAACGTTTGACAGAGTATTAACACAACGCACATTTTTTTTTGTATGAGGTGAAAATGCGCTTGCGCAGGCCCGCGCCAAGGATATCGAGCTTGACGCGGGGACTGTGGGGCTGGGTCTACACTCAAATCCCTCTGCTATTCAGTGGGGTAGCGAGACCCGACCCACTAAAAACACCTCAGCCCTTCACACGCCCTTAAGATGGGCCCTCGGGGTTCGCCAGGCATTCTACCCAAGGAACACAACGCACATAACTAACATTGTTCAAACAAATGAATGCCACGACAAATACTCAGGGAGTTTTACCAAAGGCTTAATTTCTACCGGCTTGACTGTCCTTTTCGCCATAATACTTCTATTTCTCCTTCGCTCACTTGCATTTTAATCTATATCAGTATGGGTTATAACAAAAATTTGTATCTGTATTAAAAAATCATTATCCATATGCTTTTAGACACTACTGTACGTCTAATGTCTCTTAATTTACATTGAACGCCAGTTCTTAAATCAAGAGCGTAGAAGAAGAAGTAGCACGGAAATATTGAGTTCACAATTTAAACAAACAAATTAATAAGAGGAAGGGGGAAGGGGGGATTAGATTTTTTAAGGGAATGTGGCTTTATAGCGTGAAAGAGTATTTAGACCGTAAGTTTTGACAACTGAATACAACAAAAATAAATAACTTAACTTTTCATATGACATCGTGATAATTGTTATGACATTTGAATGCGCGAATATTTGTGCGGTTTTTTTATATATAATATAACAATTTTAATATACAACTTTCTTTGTAAATAAGCAATTTATTATTTAACAAATTCGAAAACCTTATCATACCTGATGTGCAATGTTTATGCAATGATATATTTTCGTACCTACCCGAGATATGAAGCATTCCACGTATTGCATCAACCAGCACCAATTCCAACTTATTATATAAATATATACACAGATTCTCCAGATTAGCAATTGGATCTTAATGAAACGGTATAATATTTTCAATTTCCTACTAAAATTTACAAATTTAATGGCTATTAGCCTTAGATAACGCAGAAAGTGCAACTAACTTAATAATTAACAGTTAAAGAGAAATTTTTAAATCATTGTATAATTAATCCACTTCGCAGTGCATATTTCTGTATTAATTTCGTAGTTTTATGCACGCTTTTGTATAATTCTATGTCTGTGTATACTGTATAGTCTGAACAGATTAAAAAAAAATCAATTTCAATAAAAAAAAGCATTAGCTACATAAGCTTCATATTATAAAGCTTTTTAATTACATTATATAGCTAACGTTGTCATGTTACAATAGAGAAACAAATCGTAAAATATAGGAAATCATACAAATCACAATCACAATGTGTAAACCAACCGTAATATGACATAAATTCTGCCCTTGTGTTAATTAAATGGCGGAAATCAGTCACTTGTCAGAATTCTAGCAAAGTTTATTTCAAGTTAAAACTTTTTTAAACAACTCAGTTGATAAAGAAGAGGTTTACAATTAGACGAATTATTTACGTTAAAAAGGCTTACAAAGACTGAATATATGTAACTTACTATAACTTAACTATAACTGAAAAAATGTCACTTACATTTTATAAGTACGACCGAGTCGTGTGGCTCGCACTGCACCTGGGTGGCGTTCATGGCCAGCAGCCCGCCGCTGCCGGCCCCGCCACCCACGCCTCCTGCTTCCCTGTAAAAGAACGGTACATTGTCAAAAACTAAACATATACTTTATTTTTAAGTCGCCATAAGTGTAATAATTAAAAAAAAATACAAATAATAATAACTATAGTACTTAAGAAATGTATAATTAATATTGTTGGATATATTCCACATAGATCTAATCTCTGTCACTGACACTGCCAGTTAGTATTTGCCTGCTACAAAACAGATGTTATTCACAATAATTCCAAATGTCACACTATGATTATCATTATTAATAAAATTAATTAAAAAGGAAAATGTATGAATATGGCTCATTAAACAAAACCATACAGGTTACAGGAGTTCAGTTCTTAAGTCGTAGTAAATGTTAAAAAACAGCAATTGAAACAGTAACATTACATTATATAAATTGCAACACAATCCTCCAAATTTATTATTGCAGTCTTTTAACTAATATACAAATTTTTCTCTTTATAAAATTTACTTATAGTGTGTAACAAAAATAACAGATGAGTATATAAGTATATAAATTAAACAGTGCAATAAGGCTGATTTATTTTAACGAGAAAGAGATCTACAAATGTCTATGCAAATTAGATTCTTATTTACTCTCTCTTATAACAAGATAACACCCAAATTAACTTTAACCTTGAATAGTATGAAAGCTTGTTTTCTGAAGTGTTAACCTAATGATATTTTATGATAATAGTATATAATGATATTTCATTATTAAAATTATAAGAAATAATATCATGATTCCCTTTTAAAAATATGTCAACACCATAATTACATGAATTTTAGTTCATCAATGACATAAAAATATAATTAATATTTAATTTGTAGAATTTTACCTACACAATGGCTATATAAAAACAGTTTTTGCAAAATTGAGAAGAAATAGTTATAAAGTTTGTTAAATCTTGAAAATTGAACTAAAAAATATTGCTTCTAATTATGTTTATCTATATATAAAATTATCTATAGATTTTGGTGATTTTATTAATAATTACAAAATTATAGAAATGTTGAGCTACTTAATATTGAATTTTTTTTGTGTAGGTGTAAGTCATTCACTTTGTTTAAATATTTAAATGCCAAAATTACTTAAAATTTTAAAAATTCAAAAACTTCTAACTCTTACTACCTTGACCTATTATGATAATAGTTCATGTACTCTGTTTCAAATAATATCATTGAAGTATAAAGTGTATCAACTATAACAATATACTGAACATATAATAGTGATTGTCATGTTTAATTCATAGAAGACTATTATATACATTTGTGATCATAATAGGTGAACCCTGATTGTATTTGACTTATAAATATAAACAATATACATATGTTTATAAGATGATTAATCAAATATGTCATAAATTATTATTTTAAGATGTTTTTCTCAACATAACATTGGATGCACATAACCTTCTAATTACAAAAACAAAAGTTAGAAAACCTAAGTTGTAATTTACAAAAGCTATTTTGTTATTTATGGCAGCATTTTTTTAATACATATCATACCTTAGTAGGTATATATATGTAAATACAAATTTAAAATGAGATTTATGATATATTAGATAATTGAGTATCACAAGTTTAGATTATATCTGATTTTAATTATCACAGAAATTATTTACAGAATTATATTGAATTAAAAATTATGGTATTAAAATTTTAGTCACTATTAACTTTTTGCTTTGCATTTAATTATAAGATCATTAATTAGAGATATCTAAGTAACATCATTCTATGTTACATTGACCTCCAAACTAAGCACAAAATGATGATTGTTCAGGTTTTATAATGTGGAGGACATTAATTTCTGTTTCATTTAAATGAGTTTAACAATATGTACAAAAGAAACTCCTGTATGCATATCCTTTATCACAAATGGAGTGGGGAATTGTTACAAAGGTTGATCATAATAGATTGCTATCAAATCTTGTCCCAGATATCCTGCCTATAATTTTCTATCCAAGATCGTTTCAAACTGCATTCAACATCAACATCGGTTTCACATGCAAACCACAGGTTACGTTCAACAATATTGGGTCAAAGTACGATGAACTTAAGCGCGCTTTACTCACCGTAAAATACTTATTGCCGGCACTTGCTTCCCTGAGGAATGCGTGCAGGCTTGGCTCGCATTCGCTAGGAAAGCATTACCCACAGAAATATGCACGTTATGAAAGTTTCCACAACGGAAACCGGCCACGACAACAATCACTGATCACTAGTGTCCACGGTACCTGACAGGAACTCAAAATAGCACCACTCTTGGTTTTATTCACTGAGACAAAATACACTGGGAATCCGAGTAATGCACACTGGTACGGTTGGAAACGTCCACAACGGTAATATGTTTTGATTCAAAATGTTTAAACAATGTCATCGGGAAATTTTCACACGCGTATGTAAAAACGCTTTTATTTGTTTGTTTTACACAAAAGACTATGAAAGAAACGTCAATTCTACTACGACATCCGAAAAACACAAGCAAGAACGCGCAGCTGGCAAGCTATCGCCTCTCGCTTCAATACGGGTGTGATGCGGGAAGCAGGCGGGTAGAGGGGCCGCGCTTGCAGCGCCCCCCGGTCGCTGTCTCGATTCTCGACGTGCAGTAATTTGTTTTACGTTTCTTGCTTTGATTCAAAATGCAATGTGCATTATTTTTCGATTAAGTACATTTAATTTATACAAAACTAAGAAATGTTTACTTCTTTGTTCGGTAGATGTTGTAGGTATGTAACAAAAAATGTAGACGGTTTAAAAGCCCGGATGTATAGATGTGTATATTTACCGCTACTAAATTTTAGTGCTAAGTACCTACTATATTTTTAGAAATTGGTAGTTATAATTAGTGTAATTACTACCGACACCTTTAAATTAGCAGACTTTAATTAATTACTCGAGGGCAAGTCAAGTCTCGACAATATAAGATTGGGACTACATAATTAATTAGGTCCAAAACTACATGTTAAACCTATGTACCTATGTACTAATAACGTCGTAACCTAATAATTAACCTCACTTCACTTGATATGATCTTTAAACACCGAAAGTCTTACGTATGCGAATTTAAGTTTGCATGTTTTTTTTTTCTATTATAGATTACATACGATTACGCACTTATGAACACTTACATTTCATTGTTTATACTGATTTTCTTAATTAGTGGAGTGTTAGTAAGACAGCTTAGTAACAATATGGCTGCATCATGCTTTTTTTAAGTTTATTGTATTATTATTTATTTAAATAAATAAAAAACAGGGGTAAAATTTTAAATTTTTTGACGAACGTTTAAAACAATATAATAATAATTATTAAATATCAATGAATATTAAAACTGTAAGCAGTTATTTTTTATTTTAAATGTCTTATATTGGAAATACATATTAGGTACTGTTTGTATCATAGCTACACCCTATTTGTACAAGTCTCGTTTTCGTTCATCGAAATTAACTTCATCTACAAACATATCTTGTTAATCCTTTAGTTATGATTTTCTTCAAAGGAAAGTGCACTCGTGATCATAAATCTGCAAGTGAATTCCATGCAAAAAACAAGAGTTTTCGCACGACACACTTTCGTTCAATTTTCGAGAAAGTCATTCATCATCGATCTATCAAGGAAGGTTTCTCCGCAAAGGGAGGCCTCAACCCCTGTAATTACATACACTTTGTCGGAAGATGAGTAAATGCTTGAAATTCTGGTGAAAGTGAAGAATGCGACAGGTTGATCATAGCGTATCGCCACTGCAGGCCACGAACCGGGAAGCATTCCGTGTTGTAAACTCTACTTTCAATAAACTATATTACCTACTTTAGTAATGAGACGATTAATGGCGTCTCGACAGTATAATACTGTTTACGCATTTTCGATACCATACAATCGGTATTACATTGACAATGTTTTCTAGTTCTGATAATTCTATCATACCATATTGTAGACAAAAAATATATATTTGTTTGTACTATTTACAGACACGTTACACAACTTCAGTTAATACTTCAACGATCAACAGAAAATAAAATAGAAAATTATGTTCCGCACAATAATACAATCCAATAATCTACTAGTATAAAAACTGTTTTGTGTTATTTTCTCTTTGTATAGATTAAAATCATGCACAGACTCTGTTTATAGTATATAAACTACTCTGTGGCTGCCACAGAGTATATAAACTACGTAATTAAAGAAACAAAACAGATCGAATTGTACGAATGCTGAATGCAACAAAATATGAAGGTATGTACAGATACTTTAAAAATATTGTAAACAGCTGATTTGCTCGTATCATCCCATCTGCTTGAGTTTTTGTTTAACTCGGCTCTACCCCGATTCAGTAACGGAAGTGGGGCGCAGACTGGGTGCGTCCTTGAGCTTATGAATGCCGCCGGAAATTATTATCCATTTTGTCTTGCACTACAGGTAGGCTTAATGAACCATATTGCAAATAATTTAATTGCATATGTTCATAATTTGGATATGTTTATATTACATATGTATTCTATATGATTCGGCCGAGTATTTAGCAATTTATCATTTAATATACACTGTAATTTATTGTTTGTTTATTTGTCATTTAATAATGTTATTTAGCTAGCGCTGAACGTTTCATTTAATTCTTGAATGCGACTTCGAATTTGCTTACAGTTTTAACAACTAGGTACTTAGGTAAATAGCTCAAAAATAGTATAAAAACACAGGTTTTTTACGTTATTTTAAATGGTGTACAAATAGCGCGCATATTGTTATTTATTTTATTTTTATTGCCATACGAGCCAACGGCACGCCCAGAAAACAATAATAGCCGCTCCTGGTACATACTCTTTCTTTAAGCAATTGGAGGACGTATCTCCTAGGGAAAATGTCGACTGGGAGTCGATTCCACAGAAAGTTTCTTGTGAAGCGAACTGCCGGAGACTTCAAACCATCAAGGTTATGCTGATGTTATCATGATTACCAGATTATTCTGTATTTTCGATTATTTGTGTTAAAAGTTCCATATTTGAATTTTGCTTTAAGCACTATTAACACGCGAGTGTATTCTGAATTCTAACGGATATCCTCCAGGGAACGTGCTTAGATTAAAGATGGCAACATCTAAAACCCATTGTTTATAATTTGATTTGTTAAAATTAAACATACTATAAAAAGAATTTTATTTAAATATAGCTATTTGGCTAGGTAAATAAAGGTGGGATCATTATTGTAATTACATATCAAACTTTAAAAAACTTATAATAGTATTTACAAAATTGACGTCTTTAATGATTTTCCACGGTTAGTGAGATTCCCATGTCAAGTTGACAGATAAAAAATTCATAATAATGATTGAAGTCTATCAAAATGTTGCTACATTATCACTATCTATTTCCACATGCTAAAATTTGCCACAGACTGCTGAATCTCTACGAAATATAGTCATTGTAAGCTAATTGTGTCTTGTTTTTGAGTGTTACCGAATGTCACGCTTAAAATGTCTGTAACTTCCGCCGATTCACTGACACCTTAAGTACTTTAGAACGTCATTTATTCACAACTTTATTCGTAATAAAATTGGCGAAACATTAATTTCGTGTAATCATTTTATGTGCAATTAATTACGGATTAGTGAATAAAGAGACATTGAAATTAACCTTCACTTTAAGCAGTCGAATAAAACGAAATTAGTGTTTTTCGTTCGCCTCATTTGATCTGAGAGTATTATAATATAAACAGGATATATTTCTGTACATTTATAAGAGCTAAACTCAAACATAACATGACGGATTTCTAAAATTCCCTCATATTGTAATCGTTCCTAGGTAAAGAACCAAATACGATAAAAAAACAACATTGAGAGAGTGCTGATAATAAACTTCGACAAAACATAAAAAGTGCAGACAGCCTGGCAATATTTAAATTAAGACTAAAAGACCATTTCTCGAGTGATCCCAGTTCTCTACGTAAATGAAAGTCTACCCAAGTTCTACTTCGCTAATTCATCCTTGAAGCTCTTCAATGACCCACGACGTGATCAATTTTATCTTTAGTATAAAAGTTCTCATGTAAGTGACTATTGTCTGTTATGAGAATAAATGTCTTTAAACCAACAATTATTTTACTCTGAGAGGTAATGTAAGTTAGATGTCTGAGTAACATATAATATATATAGTATATTTATTGTTGTTAGCATATTTAACCGAACACTTTGAGTGACAATAACGCACATAATACAAATGTATTGTGTCTGAACATAAAATTGACGATTTCGGCTTCTTGCTTTTGAAAGTTTTTTCATATGATTCTTATCTCCCTTATTGATTTTCTGAGAATACGGATACTATTATCAATAATATTTTAGATTTTTATACCGTCGTTGACTATGCGTCATACTATACTTTTAGGATAAGTTTCAGTCAGACTTAGCTAAGACCGTATGTAATTCGACTCTGAGAAAACGCAACTTAGTGCAAACTATGACTCTAGATATCCAATATCTTCTTGACGTACGGGAGTCAATGGTAGCGGTGAGTCGTTTCTGAAACCGTAATGTAGAGCTGGGCTATTGGTAATTTCTAATGTTCACATGAAAGCTCCTCGAAAGAATACGCCTTTTGAGGTCATTTAAAGGGAGTTTATTGGTAACACTAGCAATGTAGAGTGGAAAGAAATCTAGTTAATAATGCTAACATAAAATTTTACTAGACAATATTTTCACATTTAATCCGCTGGCATTGCGACCCAAAAAGTCTTTAGGCCACCGAAATCAGAAATCTTCCAGCGCCTGTCCTGTCCCACCTGCCGCCAATCGCTAAGATTCAGCTGCAGCAGGTGAGCAGCAGGCAGCGGAGTGAGTGTGTGAGATAATATTTTATGGAGTAGTCTAGCGGTAATTACTTAAAACTTATAATGCAATCCACGTTTGTGTCAGTTAATTTTTTTTTAATGATTTTACGGTTACATGATAACGATAAGTGTTATAAATTCAAATTCAATGAAGTTCAGTCTGACAATTTGTACCGGATACAAATCATTGAGCCAATTAAAGGGAGTTTAGCGAATTGAATGGTGTATATCAATGGGAGAGCATTGTTATTTGTTATAGGTTTATGGCTATACGGCTCATTTGATCCGGTGTTGCCATAAATTTGATTAAAAGGAATAAATATAGACGAAAAAAGCAAAATGCAACGAGTTTTCAATGGTAAATTAATAATTAATTTCAACTGAAATAACACTACTTTATAAGACAATAGATCAGTCAAGGTTTAAAAACAAAAATCGATATAAATCTTAACGTACAATATTTTTCGTTAATCTACCAATATTGTTAATAGATGCAGTAATTAATGATTAGTTAGATAAACGTTAGATACGGCAATGTATACAGATTCAAACATTAATATGTTTTATTACAATAGATTTGATTGCCTCAATATATAGATAATCTCAACCACAGACTATGATATAATAAAATCATGGCAACCCTACATAATGTTGACAATATCAACTGAAAGGTCGATACACCTTTCTCATTGTTGTTTTAGTGATTTTGTATTGATTTTATTATGATCGCGCTGGCAAGGGAATCGGGAAGTTTAAAAGCCAAACACAGACTTAAGTATAACATACATATAATATATAGGGAACATTTGTATCTGTTATATCGCCTGTAGGGTTTTCTGACGAAATTTGTTATGTACTGGTATTTCTTTACTGTAGTTAAACATTCAGGTATGCAATTACTAATTAATGTAATTGCATTTTAGTTAATATTAAAAATATTATTTATTTACTCAGGTTATTTGAAAATATTTTCCTATCCGAAATCTCTCAAGGAATTTCCTAGTTTTACTCAGTTCTAGTCGCAACATTTTTAATATGGAATTCTAATTGATATAATTAAATATTCAAAAACATAAGTGTCTATATCTATAAATGCATATTAATGCATAGGCGTCTTTGATAATGCAGCGCGCATACTGTCAATAGCTGACGTTTGTTTTTATACTTATAGTTTAAAATATTAGAAAGCCATCCAAAATTTTAATATATTCTAACATCATATAGATAGTATTTTCATATCAAATAATGAATAACATCCATATTTACCTAGTCCAGCCACAACTTCTGTTACAAATGAAAAGCATTTTTTTTAATGAAGTATTGTAATGTCTCAGCAAAAATATTCTTTTAGAAAAAGCCACCTTTGTATTTTATAAAGGCCTTTGATCTGTTTGGCCACAAAACTATGGATTTACGTACTGTCAGTACTTTTGCCAGTGCTTGCTCCAAAAAAATTTTAAGATACTAAATGTCGCCGGTCGTTTAGTGCCGGCCATGTCCTCTAAAACTGATCATAATTTGGAGTCTAAAGCTTTAAGGTCAAGGTCTGGGCTAAATGAGTGCCAGTCTTCAGCTCTTATAAAGCCCGGTACGTTGGCCGGTGCCTTATGACCAGGTGCAGGATTCTGCAGGAAAATATCTTGGATATTTAAAAAGTGTATTGCTGAGAGGTTTACAACATGATCCAAGACTGTATCCTCAAACATTTTGGCAGAAGATTTCACTCCTTTTTCACAAAAATGTAGTTTTGTGACTCCTCCCACCAAACCGTCACCGACGCAGGATGATGACCACGTTGAACCTTTCCGACCGTTTCAGCAGATTCTTAAGAACTGTGAGCGCTTCGCATTCTATATTGTAATTTGATAATGAACACAAAAAAAATATGTGAAATGGCGCAAAATCGACATAAGTTTTTAAAATAATATACGTGTTCCGAATTCAAAATAATTAAAAAGTTGAAAAAAGAAAAGTTTTTATGTAATAGTAACTATGGCCAGACTCGTTAATTAATATAAGAAAATGACATTTGGATAATAAACAGAATAAGATTGTTAGACACTACTTGACGTCTCCGACTGTTGATAAACAATTAATTTCTCTGCACTATACAAAAATGAAAAATTTCGTATGTATTATTAATTACAATGTTAATACCGAACACGAAAACATATTGTTGATTGTTGTATGCATGTTCAGACCTTATCGGTAAAAATTTATTATGTTAAGCAAGATTACCATTTTAAGAAACCAATTATTGTACAATTAAAGCATAAAGCGCGCTATTAATTTTTATTGCATCGTTGAGCTTAACAAGAAAGCTAGATAAAGTTATTATTGTTGCCAATTAATTACTGATACCGTATTAATCATGAAATTGATTGTTAAATCACAATTTATACAATATCAATAGAAGCCGCTACAGATCTACGGCAACATTCGCGAACTATGAAGGCTAACACAACATCACTAATCCATTTTAATAAATACCTTTTAACAAAACAAAGAAATAGATTAAATATTAAAACAATAGGTTCGATCCCCGACTATGCAACAATGAACGTTCTTTCTATGTGCGCATTTAACATTCGCTCGTACGGTGAAGAAAAACATCACCGGAGACTTTTCACCTACTTGCCTATTAGTTAAACAAATGATCAAGAAATAGATACAGATATCTGCGACCCTATCATAGTATTGACTAGAAGCTCTGCAGCTGAGTTTCATCATCGGACGGTAGAATACACCACCAATTCCACTCGTCTGAGCGTTATGACTCGATATCAAGTGAGCGTTTTTTAAAGCGACTTACCAATTCTTAAAAAGGCGGCAACGTACTTGCTAGCCCTCTGGAATTGAGTGTCCATTGCTGGCGGTATCACTTAACGTCAGGTGAGCCACCTGCCCTTATGTCCTATCAAAAAGAAATCTTAATAGTTTTCTTATAATTCGGCTGGACTAATTTTGATGAGATTTATTAAGCGGTCTAAAACCACAGGTAAGTTGAAACGATAAAAAAGAATTTTCTAATGATTTATTACTACAAATTTCTAAAGTAATGATAATTATGTATCATAACAATATTATTTATGAATATCAAAGGTTAATAAATATCTGTAGAATAGGCTAGCTACGGCTATAGATTACTATAATTTTATGATGGCAACTTTATTATGTAACAAGGTATTATGCCTTTGAAATGGAAATTTAAAGTATCATAAAATAGTGATACATTAAAAAAACTAGTTTAATAATAATAAAGCCTCTTTCATTTCCATACCCTTAATTCCCATTTTAAATATAGTTAGTAGTGATGTTAGTCACTGTCAGAAGTAATGGATAATAGAAACTTAAATATTTTACAAGAGAAAAGTTATTAATGCGTGTATATTACCGTGTCTGATATACGCATGTCAAACCTCATCACTCACTGATAAACAAGAAAACAAACTAGGAGTGTGTCAAAATAGAAATGAGTGTTCCAACCAAAAAGGATTGAAATGGAAATGACAGGACATATTATGACAGAAGACAAAGATACATGGACGAAAAAAGCGACGGAATGGCTTCTGCGCTTAAAAAAAACGAGGAAGACAAATTAAGAATGAGAAGATGATATAAGTAGAGTACCAGGCCCTATGTACCCTACGTAGCCACGTAGAGCTAGACACCGAGAAGAGTGGAAGCTGTTAGAGGAGGCCTATGTCCAAGAACAAGCTGGAAAATATTAATTAACCGGCTTGCCGATTAATATAACATGAATAATTCATGTACTAGGATAAATATTTTACAGCAATAAAGGCTATTATTAATATTATCCTAAATGTTAGTAGTAATACGGTAGTCGCCTTAGGATATGGACCCCTCTTGGCCTGAAGGTCTCCTCGCTTTCCATGTTCTGGAATGTATGTTCTGGATCTTAGCCAATAGTTTGCCAGTCTGACCAGTCAGACCTGTATACCATAATATAGTTATAGTATGCTCTTCACGCAAAACACATTCATAAATGAAAATTAACAATTAACAATGGATTCAGAATTTAGAAATTTTGAGTTTGGACGACAAGCCTATTTTTTTATGAATGGCTGACAAACACGTTAGTATATTATCTAATAACAAAAAAAGTACACTGTCAGAACAATTAGATAACTTAAGTTCGTGGGTCGGTGTTACGAAACTTAAGACAATGAGTATACGTTTTACCGGAAACACCATCGTTATTTGCTAATGAGATAAAAATAACTTTCTTTCCCGCTTTTGTATAGGATGTAATAGTATTGGAAAAATGATAAAATAAAAATCCAGTGGCGCTGTAATCATTTATGTCATCTGATTTCTGTATCTGTTTCATGATCATTTGTCAATCTAAAAAGGGAGTAGATGATGAGCCTTCTGTGTTTGACACACGCCGTCGACAAGGCAAGGTTTCCTCACGATGTTTTCCTTAACCGCACATAGACTAGAAAGTCTTGGTGCACAGCAGGGATTCGAATCTTAAAGATGAGAATCGCCCACTGAAGTGACTAGGCCAACACTGTTCGGTAAACCAAGAATGATACTCTAATCATATTCTTCATCTCATTCATAAAACCTGAGTCGGAAAGAAAACCTCGCGTCGTAAGGTAACCGGCGAAGACTGATATTGCTGGTCTATTAGAAAATCGAAGGCCTAAGAAGATAGCCATTGTTTTTTATATATATTTATTTATTTATTTACACTTCGTTACACTACAAAATAAAAATAAAAATTAACATAATTAAATCAAATGGAGGGCAACTGGCGGCCTTATCGCTTACGAGCGATCTCTTCCAGGCAACCACTGTGAGTAAAGAAAAAAATAAATGTATTAAATAAGATAGGCAAGTAGTGCAAAATACATGTAATACACAGTTATTAAAACAAAACTAAACAGGAATAAATTATTAAAGATACATTAAAGAGTAAAAAGAGTAAAAAAATATAATTACATCACTTAATTCAACTCACAAAACTTTTCATTCAACTATTACCCGTATACACAATTCGTATTAGAAGTTGTAGAGTACAAATCTGATAGTCAAATATCCGAACAGCCTGATCCCAGGTGAAAGTATTCTTGTTTAAGCTTGCAAGTTCAATGGCTTGATTATGGTTATGATGTATTCTTTGCTTTCAACCGGCGCAGGTCAGTTGCGGTAATCGACGTAAGACAATTTTTTGCTCATTGCGATTTCCAAAAGCGGTACTTGTTGTTTACAGCATATCCGGTTTTAATTAAAAGCCTTCTAAAACTCATGTAAGTGTAATCGTGGTTTTACATTTATATATTTCTTTAAAAAGTTCCAAAATCGAACCAAGGGCTGACCAAAATAAATGCTATTCACTGTCGTGCGTTTTAAATAATTGCTATGCATCTGTTGATGGTAAATATCATGAGGAAATCATTTAAATGTGGCGACTAAAATTGTATTTTCGCTTGATGTAAATGTTAATAATATGCGTATAATACTCCTATATCTAGCACCTTATCAATTAAATCGGCATACACTATGAGACTGCCGATTTTATTGACCAACTTCAAAATATAACATTCAATGGGATTCTCCAAAGAACCGACAGCCGAGTGACACTCGGTGCTTGCTGACATACCGAATATTTGTCTTGTAACGTGCTCACAACGAGCGAAAATTTAATGTCGTAGATACGTTCAACGTGAATATGCACAAGATTCGCAGCTGTTACCATAAATTATTTTTGACGGGTAAAATTCACACATAGGTTAAAGCAAAAGAGTTGTCTGCCTATCTATAATCAAACAAAATCATTTTTTTAACAAAGTATCTTAGTAATCAGATTAATCTGTAATGCAACAGCTACATTTTACATTTATATCATATACACACAAAAATCAACACAACGTTTAACAGTAAAAGATTAAAATATTTACAAAAAGACTGTCTTACAGTATTGGAACTGACATGAAGCAGACCTTTTCTCAGATCAACGGACAATTAAAAATGTCTGTAAATCTATGCTGTCCGTTAATTATTTCCATACATTGTGTAATACGTGCCCGAGAGGTTAACCTCCTTACGAACAAACGGGCAAAAACCCTCTGATATAAAGTGGTACCGCCGCCTGTAGAAGACTTTGTTCAGACTTTCTAAGAGTAGAAGAAGAATATTTATTACACATTATTAAAGATAAGTTAAAAGAGAAAGTGCACAGTAAGAGTCCCTGTGTCGTGGGCAACTAGTCTTTTCCATTTGACACATCAATGATTTTAGGATAATAATAAACTCAAAACATTAAGAAACTACATATAAAATGCATAATTAATTTCACTATACTTAAATGTATGGAGAAAATAATGAAAGCTGCATGCAATTTATTTGTACTTGTATTTTGACAAGTGAAACAAAAATCGAATGATTGAACGATCCGATAAGGTCAGTGAAAGATTTCATAAATAGCAGAGCAAGACAATCTTTGTCTTTCGATTTTCCATGAATAGGATTGTTATAATTTTGAATTATTTATTATCCTGTTAAGTTAGGTAATACTGGTTGTAGGGATGTTCAAATCGTTTAAAATTTGAGCTTATAAGTAAAATATTTTTTTTCGATTTTGTTCCCTTTGGAGTAGAGACTCTTGGGCCGTGTGGATTAAGTGCACAGGTGCTAATTAAAGATTTAAGTTCGCGCCTGGTAGATAGTACTGGTGACCCCAGAGCTGGTGCTTTCCTCGCTCAACGAATAAGTATAGCGAGGAAATTCTGCCAGCGTTGAAGGTACACTTCCACAGGGACCAAACTTTTTATTTTTATTACTATATACGTTAAGAAAATTGTAATTACTGTATATTTGATTGTTATGGTTAAGTTTAACGATAGTACATACCATTAGGGGTAGGGTTGGGACGCTAGAATCTTGACTTATTCAAGGGTTCATAAATCTAAGTGACACTTATGTAACGTATAAAGAATATACCTACAGTCGATCAGGACAGTATTGGAAACAAGAATGTAATATTGCAATTTATAGGGGTGGGGAAAGCTAAATCTTTTTGGTCTCAAGTGTGAGATAATTGTCTCTGGTTTGCGCTTCTAATTATTTACTAAAATATATATATATGTAACTAATGTAAGGTTACATAACTAGTGGCACGTGTTAAAAAATACTTTTTACACCTGTTATAGTGCTTTTGAGTGTTACTACTTACTAAAAGATAAATAAAAAAAATGGTTTCTAAGGTACAATACTATAAGTATGTAGATCTCTGATTGCTTTATTTGTATAAAACGTTTAATAATGCATACCCTGATTTGTAATACATGGTTTATATAAGACATTGGAGTCCCAGCAGCGCTTATATTAAATTATTTTTTTTATCAGACGTCCGTCGTTCCACAACAGAGCGTTTCTCAAAGCAGTTTCTGCTGATCACCACCACTATGTAAAACCAGCTAACCAATGAAATATTTCCGAACCAATTCGACCTAGGGTCCTTCAAGCGTACTAACTTAAAAGGCCGGCAACGCACTCGCGAGCCCTCTGGCGTTGAACATTCTTCCCGTTTGCTCCCTGTTCTATACAAAATAAAAAATATAAAAATCACCGTCTAGATAGCTGTTTTGTAATATCCTATAACTCGTTAACTGCACTCATAATTGCTGAGCTCTGAATCTATTGGAGATTTTGTGCGTATCAAAGTATTCCTAGAAAGGAATGCGAGGAATGCCACACACGTCGTCAGAGATAAGTTTTTAAAGTACCGGCTGTCAACGTTCAGATTAGATGGTAACACTGATTGCAGACCCTAACGGTTCTAGTTTATTACGTTAGGTGTTTTTTGATGGTCGAAGCATCGTGTAGAAACGCAATATTATGAGAAGACATTGTCAAGGCTTATTCGATATTTAAATTGCACAATCTTTAAGAATTCGGCAGCTTAAACAAGAAGACTGAAGGATGTGGAGGGATTAATAATGTATTGATTTACTGACTTCAGGTCCTACCACGTAGGTTTATCACGAAGAGTGTTCAAAGAAGTTGTTAGGATTTACAACTGCAGCCGAGTTTCATAGTCGGACGTTAAGGCAGAATACGAAATTCCACCAGTATCACCTCGACGTCCGTCGTTCCACTGAGCGATTTTGAGAGTGTCTCTGGGACACTAACATCGGGTGATCCTCCAGCCGTTTGCCGCGTTATATAAAATAAAATATCCCTCATCTAGAATACAGAATACAATCCTGATCGCTCCTTGTTTTTTTTTCAGTCCAGTTTGCTTGTACTCTGTTTGTTTCGGTAATCTGCAAGTTTAATTGCAGGGTTGCCTCCAGCTCAAGAACAGAATTAGTTTGGTTCTGGTATATAATTTAGATTTAATTTTAGACGCAAAACTGTTTGCCCTTATTTTCAGCTCTGCCGCAGCTTGGTTCTGGTAGTTTCCAGGAGCATACGTGGAAGTGTATGACAGCATATGATATGATACATACTAGTTCGCTGAAGTTCGTTTCTGTCATATACTGGTATTGTACCGTAGAAATGAGAAGTTGATATTTGATTTGCGGGAAAGGCAAGTTAATGTTGTATGCTTTTGAAACTTGCCTCGTGTTTAATTAGGCAGACATTAAACGAAGTAAAACATTAGGTGTGTGTTTAATAGTAGTAAAGCTGTACTGTTACAGCGTAATGTAACGATAGTACGGCATCTCACTGCCGTGTTGTTAGCTCAGTGGCTAAATGACGGTTACTCAATTCGCTTACATAGGTACAAGACTTTTGGCAAAGAACGCTAATCACCTCATTACCATATTAACCATTTAGACAGATCTCATATGTGCTGTGTGTTCGAAATACCTAACCAATATTTACTATAGAATACCTAACTGGTTGGTTCAGTTGTGAAAAGGAACTCCAGTCGTAGCCTAGTGAAACAAAAAAGCATTCTCAACGTATCTGCGTTCTGCTGACATCAAACTAGTGCTTAAGTCAAAAATAATTATTGACATGATTGTTGTCATGATATGTTGGGTATGAAATACATGTTTTATTCCTACTAAGTATATGTTCACCCTCACTCACACCGCTGGCTCTGCTACCCAAAAAGTGAGCTCGCCTCCGACATGAGAATCTTACAGCGCCTGTCCTTCCCTGCCCTGTGCCACCATCCGCCAATTGCTGTGCTGCATCAGGTCCTCCTCCACTTGATCGATAGAGTCAAGTATCTATTCGGTCTGAATAAAAATAACCCTGAACCTACTAACCCATGTTACGTATAAGTAACATCAGTGCAATGTTCTTGTTTATTTTAACGTCTAAATTATGTATTTACGAGTTAAACAAGTCGGTAATTCTCAGGCAATCTGTTCTAATGACGTAATTTTACGTTTATATACTGATTCGGTTTCTGATAACAGTGATGTCCTAGTGTCTTAAACGTGGGAACCCCGGCAGTGCTGAAATACTTCAGTGGGCAGTTGGTTTCACATAGAGGTGGTGCACGACAAAAACTGCCTTAAGGAAAGGCATCATAACAACAGTATGCCTTAGACAAAGAGAGTCAACAACGTGTAACAGAAAATATCACGAAACAGATTGGATTTATATCTAAGACCATGGGTAACGCCACTATATTTTATGGTAAGTAGGAGTGATATTTGTGACGTAATCCCTACACAAGTTAGTTAGACCTTTTACGTGCTAGAAAGGAGATAACAAGGTCGTTGCCTTTGCATACGAAACACGAATTCCAATATTGCATTAACGTAGTCGTAAAGGAAACTACTAGAAAGAATTGCCTTTGCACATAAAACAGTTTTGTGAATGTCACTAGGTGAAGCATTCTAACAGTAAAAACTGACACAGTGAAGACCGTGCTCACGGTGAAAGATGGCTTAGTACTTAATGGTTAAACATAAGATATACAACCAAACAGATTTAACGACCATTGACATAACTGAAACGATTGCGTTGCCGGCATTTAATTATCTTATTTGAATAATCTAAACTGCAAATGACTTTCCACTTCGAACCCCGGCTGTGCACCAATAGACTTTCTTTCTATGTGCGCATTTAACAATCGCTTGAACTGTGAAGGAAATCGTGAGGGAACCGGCTTGCCTTAGACCCAAAAAGGCGTGTCTCAGGCACAGGAGGCTGATCACCTACTTCCCTGTTAGATTGACAAATGATCATGAAACAGCTACATAAATTTGAGGCACAGACCTAAAAATGGTTGTAGCGCCTGATTTATTTATTATTTTTAGTTTTTGAGGCCTGAGAAAAAGTTTACGGCAGGGCTTACTAAAGACAAACTGATTTGTATGGGAACGATATTAACACACGCGACCATACAAATTCCTTTGGCGTTAGTGGGTCACGTCGCAAAGAGATTTTGTCTCTCTCTGAAAGTACTTGGTTATAGGAATTTCGCTATTTGGTAGACAAAAAGTCTCGATACTGTAATGATAATTTAATTATTTTATCGTATTTCTCGCTCAAGTAAAGCGATAATGCCTGTGTGGACTAAAAGCATTCAACTTTGGGGCTGTACAGCGAAGAGCAATTTAGTAATAATACAACGGATTCAGAACAAGGTTTCGGGACATTGTCCATACACCATGGCATATTAAAAATGAAAGTATCCACAAGGATCTTAATATGAATACAATACTTAATAAATACGGAGCCATGTGAATGCCGCTATGTGGAACCAGCTGCCCAATGAAGTATTTCCGAACCAATTCGACTTAGGGTCCTTCAAGAAAAGAGCGTACCAATTCTTAAAAGGCCGTCAATGCGAGCCCTCTGGCATTGTGAGTGTCCATGGGCGGCGGAATCATTGAACATTAGGTGAGCCTCCTACCCGGTTTACTACTGTTCTATAAAAAAAAATTACAATATTTCTTATATAAAGATGCCAAATACTAACACAGACACAACGCATACTTATAACAAGTCTTAGCTACTCTCAAATACATGCGCACACGCACCCATTCACACATCCACACATTGTTGTTGTAACACTAAGAATACTTTTTCTCGAAAAACTGTTTTAAATATGCATGGAATAATTGTTATCTAGTTAGCCACAACACAGGGACTCCCTAGTGTGGACTAGCGATACATGAATTTTGTCACACCTATATGTCATGAATAAAGTAATTATTTATTTATTAAACTAATAGCAAGTGTTTTATACTAATCACCTGTCTCACTTTTCACTTAAACTTTTCATTTACCAAACCGTACTTACGTACCAAACTTACGTAAGGGCTATCTTGGCACCATCCAGGCAAATAGGTCTGATAGACCAATAGTATAATAATAGGTCTAAGGTGAAAGTTCAAGCCACAACATTTATTGTTAAGGATGGTCACGATCCGCTAATTTGAATACAAGCATGTCGACATGGCAGCGTTGATAAATAGACTTCACGTTGATGGCTTTGAGATAAATTGCTATTCTGACGAAAGAGTATATCCTGGCTGGACCCTAGAAAGTGACAGGTTTCATATGCTATTGCAACATAGAGGAAATAAAATTTAATTTGCGAAATATTGATGTGTAATGGACTCCCAGTGGGGGTCTTCCCTGGGGGATAAGACCTCCAATTGTTTACTCCTCCTAGAACTCCTCCCTCAATAGCGGGCAACACACGCACTAAATTGGGCGATGACTACCGAGCTCGTTTGCCCCACTTTCCAATAAAAAAACCCTTTTCTTGTACAACGCTTATACAATATGGGTAAAACTTATAGCTTTAGTTTTGCCGATATGAGCTCTAGTTATACGGCATTTCCACCTTGGTGAATAAAGTAAAATACTTTTATTAACTTGTTCTTTCATCACTAACATCCTACTTAAGCGGGAAAGCCTTCTAGAGCCTTTTAAAACACCTGCGCAGTGAGTCCATTTGATGCTGATACCGCCTCTCATGGGCACACACTCAAGGCTCGCAAGTACGCTGACGGCATTTTAATAATTAATACGCTCTTTCCATTATTAATATTAGATTCACCAGGCTTAGAGTGAACTTCGATGATGATGATGATGCGTTCAGCAGCTGCAACAGAGCTTCAAATATAGATACAATTTTAAATTAGGTCTTATTAAGCCTTATTTAAAGCACAAATGTATCTCTTTCAATCACTACAGGAAAGCAATTAAACGGACAGACGAATTTTGTTAGAACACTAATAATAATAATAAAAGTCTTAACTCAGATACTTTTGGTATCTATCTTTTCCTATTATAAAGGCCTTCTTTAACACTAATAACAATAATAGCCTTTGTTTCAGATACATTTACACATAAACTGATTTATCTTTCTACGTAAGCTTTGGCGTGATTGACATAAGGTATATGTGTGCCCTTTTTTGGGAAGCCTACAAATCCCGCCATTCCTCTCTGCACTGTGCTGCTCTCTGACATGTAAACACTAATAAAAAAAATTAACGTGAAGCATTCATCTAATTTCATTTAGTTGTTCAAACGTTTCTTGCATCGGCTATCTATGGCGCGTCAGTGTTTAGATTTGTTTATGACGTTTTACGTGAAATTTAAAATCGCTTGAATGGTTTGATTGTTATAAATTTACAGTTTATATGTCACTGGCCTTAGTATATATATATGTGTGTTAATGATTTAAATATGTTCGACGTCCTGGTGGATAGAAAAACTGTGTACAGTTTGTGTTTCCACCACACCAACTTCCTTTATATTAAAAACACTTATACAATAAATAAATAAATATGTAGTTACGTTAAAAAAAAGGAATTTTTTGCTGCGCACCACCGCTATGTGGCCAGGTAACTGAAGTATTTCTCAACCAATGCGACTTAGGGTCCTTCAAGAAAAGAGCATACCAATTCTTAAAAGACCGGCATCACACTTTCGAGCCCTCTGGCATTGAGTGTCAATGAGCGGCGTATCACTCAACATCAGGTGAGCCTTCTGCCCGTATAAAAAAAAACAATATCTCATTCACTTTCCTCATTACATATTCAGTATTTCACTTTCGACGACGACGTACGTGAATTGTAAAAGTTACCGAATTTAAAGAATAGCAAATTGGTATTTATCTGTTTCTATTAAAATCGTAATTGAAATGATGTTACGTAATAAGTTACGGAGAAATCATTTCTATCTATATGCCTTTAGGCGGTAAAAGGCTCCGAGCGTTTTTCTTTCGATTACGAGGATCGACGTATATGTACACGTCGGTCGTCGACCTCAATTTATTTTATTACTCACGTAATTGATTAAATCGATCTTAATAGTCATAGATCCATGAGAAATCATCAAACAAATTTTGTGTGAAAACACCACGGACTAAACGCTCCACAAATTTAAACAATTTCGGCGTTTTAAACGGTTTAATCACTGCAATAATTTAAGCAGAATTGGATGTATATACTAACTTATTTTTTTTTGCATATATCGGAAAAACCTGTTTGAACCATTTCGTATATATGTCGAATCGCCTATTTATAACATTATAATGAGGAATCATTTTTTTTTTGTTTCTTACGAATAAATTGAAAGCTTCTGGACCTACTTCAAAAATTCCTTTATTTTGCCACAATCCCACCTAATGTGAAGAGATATTCTATTAATGGTCGCTTAAATGAACCCACATTAAATTTTCAAGGGACGATGGAAGCAGGGGAAGAGTTACGATCTTTTGCTGCTTTTACAAGAAACTACGATCCAAATTGTGCAGTGCGGGTTTATCAACGACGAAGGCATGAAACTCCAGCGAACTTCTACATGAGCCTTGTTTGACATCTGTCACTATCAGAATGTTACATAAGCCGTTAGTAACATAGGCTATATTTTTTTTAGATTATTAAAAAATACAGTCGCGTTAAGCCAAGTCTGGCCCCTAGATTATAAATTAGTTTTTCGTTTAAGCTGAATCGATCATTATAAATTAAGATAGTCATAGAGATTACTTACTTATTAATAAGTAGGGAAACTATTATACTGTTAAATAAATTGCAAATTAAAAAAATAAGTGAAGTCACTGTACACTGGATAATCTAGCATTATAAGAAATTGAATATAAAATAAATTATTTAATATTAATTGTATTGAAGCAGCTGTTAAAGTTATTATTTAATTAATCTTATTATTAATTGGATTTTTTTTATTATTACATACTTTATTTAATCCATTGTATTTAATTTTATTTGTTAAATACTTAAAGCATTGAAACCAACAAGAGAGCCAAATAGAGAAAAAAAATTTTTTTTTAGTTTATATTTTTATTTTAATTAATTACTTAAGTCATGTGGAATATGGCGTAATTGTAGCAGCCACTAACAAACATTTTGTAAAACAAAGATCTCGGAGATCAAGAAGAGTGGCGGAGAGTTTATTGCCAGTCCTTCTCCTCCGTTCTACGCCCTTTATTTGAGAACTGGCAGTAAATGTAAAATTAGAAGCATTTTATTTATATTTCTTTATTGACATTCATAAATGTAAATTGTGTTACTACCTAAATGAATAAATGATTTTGAATTTTAATATTCTTATTTTTAACGCAATTTCCATTAAATGAATCTTCGTTGGTGAATTGGTACAAAAGAAATGAACAAATAAATACTTTAATTATCTATCGAGATTGCAAACAACCCCACTTAATTGAATAGCAGATAATTACAAGAAAAACAAATGCTTATAATTGTATATGCAATTAAAATCTACACATACATATTTTCCATTGTTCGTAATACCTAAGTGTTAGCTATTGTTGCTTATTGCCAAAGATGTGTAAAGTTTACAATTTACATGGTGATGAAATTTCGCATTGAATACATGATTACAAATCGGTGACAACTTGGTGTTGAGGGCAAAGTCCAGAGCGAGAAGTTTCTCATCAAGAACTAGCATTGTAGCGGAATGAGGCCGTAGAGTAACCGTTTAGTAAAACAATCGTCATTTCCGTCCATTTCTACAGCAGTATTTTGTGTTAATCATATCAAAAATTTGATATAATCCCCAATTGTAGGCTCTAATATGAACTTTTGTCTAAAAGGCCACCTAGTGTCATCTGTTTATTTTTTCGTAATTGGAGGCAAACGGGCAGGAGGCTCACCTGGTGTTAAGTTTTACCCATGGACACACCCACATTGCCAGAAGGCTCGAAGACAAATAAATAATTTCAATTGATGTTCGTCTATTAAATTCCCCCTGGATCTATCGTAATCAATTAGCAGAGAGCTTTTGATTTCGTGATGAAAATCCTTTCATATGGCTTCATTGGTTGAAGGGCTTCGTAGCGAGAGTTTCATAAACAATGACGGCCACATTTTGAGTCATTAACCTTTAGATTGAAATAGGTTTTTTTACGTAACATTATGTATATTCTTTTATATAATAATAATCAGTGGCGCTACAATTTAGGTCTGGGCCTCAGATTTCAGTTTCACGATAATTTGTTAATTGAATAGGCAAGTAGGTGATCAGCCTTCTGTGCCTGACGCACGCCGTGGGTTTTTGGGTCTAAGGCAAGCCGCACAATGTTTTCCTTAACTGTTCAAGCTTTAAATGCGCAGATAGAAAGAAAACCTATTGGTATACAGCTGGGGTTCGAATCTACGACCTCTGGGATGACCTAACACTGCTCATGATTTGTTTATATATCTAATAATATACAATATTCTTAACCTGTAATGGTCAGAAGGAGCCTTGAAATGAAAACGATAGGCAAGTATATATATATAAGATATATTAAACAAATTTATTGCTATACAACAAACTTATGTGTATCTGCCATAACTACTGACTTCAGGGGTGGAGCGCATTAATATAACTTAAATAAAAGTTAAATATTGTATACAATTAAGGCTAAAACAAAGTCGTTAGTAATGAATTTTACCTTTGTTAAATAAATGAAATGTACTTATTTTTCTTCATTGGGTTATCTGTATTTTGGCTCTTAAAAGAAAAGTGTTAAGGAATAAATTTAAGCTTAATATATAGATTATCTAGAATTCAAGACCATCTAAAGTTTAGTTAATGAAATAACAGGTGTCTTAAATTAACCTCTGTAATTTAAGACATATCTTAGTTCATTAACTAAACTTTGACAAAGTTAATAGATACCTACCGCAAGTATTAATCAATTGGATGTCACTTTTACTTTTTGATTAGACTGTGGTTATCGCGATATAAAATGTCGGCAATTTATATTATTTATGCATATATGTGATAAGAAAATGTGGGCGTTGTATTGCAATTAACTTTCACTATTTATTCACTACATATTCGCGAATGATTTCATTGTGTACTTTTATGATCTAGTCACGTTTGACTCTCGTTACTTCAAGGTCAGGACGAACTTTCGATCATTGTTGATTGAAAGCGAATTCGGCGCTTGTTTTGCTAAACAAAGCGTCACATGATGCAGACTGGGTGCGGCGACAACAATGATTAGCAGCTGTCCTTCGTATATCAAATTCTTTCTAAAACATAAATCAGATTTTATTTAGTGCTATGAAGAACTTATGAAGTTTTTCTTACAAGTGTGATCTTGATTGCTCCTACAACTTATTTTTTAGTTGGCGTCGCTATTGTCCCTTGGTTTACATTTAATATTCAGTCACCCACTTCATATTTGCGGATATACTCGTTACTTTGTCATTAGGTTCATATCATCAGGGTGTGTCAACCATCAATTATTTCGTTAGTAGTACGGGAGATGTTTCAAACATTTTAAATACATATATGATTTATGTTTCATTTGTTTAATAGTTTTGTCTTTATATGTTGTCGGTTTCATTTATAAGGATATGTGTTAGCTGCAAGATTGCTTATAAATAAACAATTAGGTCAAGAAAAATTAAAGCTCTTTCTTAATGTGTAAAAGCTATTTTAACAAAAGACAATACTAAAATTAAAGCTTTATTCAAAGTAACCATGTCCTACCGGCTGATGAAAAAGCCGTTCGATAGTAACTAGTTATAAGCGAATATGAACCGTTACATAAACAATATACTGTTTATTTTTCATTGAAGCATTGCCAAATGTAATCGAAGTTAAATTAGGAGAATCGAGACAACTTTTTACATTCTCAATCGGAATCTTGATAAACAACAAGTGCCTATAAGAATGGGACCACTTTCGACTGTTATGTAAGATATGGTAATATTATTGTTTTATCGGTAGGAGGGTGCTGTAACGAAAGGACCTTAATTAACGTAACATACGTAATTACAATAAATTTTTTTACACTTAAAATTGTATTAGAGCTAGGGAATGCAATCCCGACTCGAGATCGTGAATTCGAGATCCCGCGGGATTAGAAATATCAATCCAGCGGGATCCCGAAATTTTCGGGATCTCGTATAGTTTAAAAAAAAATTCACGTGACTGAATACGATGAAAACTGCATGTTTGCGATAGTGAGGTTAATTAAAATAAAATATTATTTGAAAGGAAACAAAAGCCTTTATCCTTTAATATTACGAACTAAACAACTAATTTTAATTACATGAACATAATCAAAACAAAAGTAGGTATAGCTCAAGGAGATTAAAATTGGTGATTTTGAAAGTAACTTCTAAAAAAAGAGTATCTTCTAAAGTGTCTCAAGAGTGCTATCTGCTAACCGGCATCTAATGTCCATTACAATGTACCCTATGTAATATGCAATGTCGCGTGAAGCGTCCCGAGCTGATGTGTGTAGAATCGCTGACCATTGCAGCCCAATCCCGTCAATCTCGAATGGGATCTCGTCATATTATGCTTCGGGATTGATCCCGAAAAATTACACGGGATCTCGCGAGATCGGGATTGCATTCCCTAATTAGAGCAGTGTTGGTTTGAGGTCGTAGGTTCGATCCCTGGCTGTGCACCAATGGATTTACTCTATGTATGTTTACCTTTCTTTCATTTAACATTAGCTCGAACGATGATGGAAAACATCTTAGACCGAAAAAGTCGACGGCGTGCGTCAGATAACCTACTTGCCTATTCGATTAACAAAATGATCATGAAACAGATATAGGAATGTGAGGCCCAGACCTAAAAAGGTTGTAGGGCTATTTAATTTTTTTTATTGAATTGGCACTGGTCACAATTGTGGGAAAAAAGTCTAGATTTTCCGAACAACGACTGAGGTTCGAAAGTTACCGTACGAATTCTTCCTGTTCATATATATTCTTGTTAAAGTTAATCCTTATATTATAAGACATTATACCTATACTAACAAGCTTAATAAAATTGTGAATTAATATTTATACCAATACAAATTTAACGTCCAAGAAAAGAGCGTTCCAGTTTTTAAAAGGCTCGTACTCGCGAGACCTATGGCATTGAGATTGTCCATGGTATCACTTAACATCAGTTGAACCTCCACCCCGTTTGATCCATGTTCTATTAAAAAAAATGTCTTACTCGATTGAACAATTTCTTAACCTAAGACTTAACGAGACTTAGTGATATGTCTCTCCAGTACGTCTAAAATGTATTAAATTTACATACGGGAATCATAGTTCGCACTGTCCCGTTCCTGAATTTCAGAAGACCCATAATTACATAATTTCCGTATATAGATAGACCCTGGTAAGATAAATATTGGAATGAAAATTTAATCAACGTTTTTTGCGGCTGAGGCGCCAAATAACTTTTGTGGTCTCTGGCAGGATGACCAGCGCTGTGGAACACGTCTGCTCCACAACATAATGCTGAGCCAGGGCCACTTACAACACACATATTTCACACACTAATAATGTAGCTTGTTCCTTATGAAAAATTCTTACTTCTCTTTTTTGATTATTATTATTATTTTGTGTGTGTCTTTCATAAATGTTATGTCTATGTAAATTTGTCCTTTTTTATTTCCCAAGCCGCCGTTAAAGTATAGTAGAAAGTAATAGTTATCCGACATTTATACGGTTTACAAGAGTAGTATCTCTTAATACGCTATTAAAGTTAACTTTTTCGGGAAATACAACACAAGGCCGCCAGACAAATATCAATTAAACATTTGGTACGATCAGTATAGGATCATGTCTGGCCATGGCACAATTACAGACAATTAGGTAATTCAAATATGTTACTATTAAACAGTTAGCACTATCATGTTATCTTGATTGATTTTGTTTATTAATTCGTGTCAATTTATCAATCAATTGAATACAGTGAACGTTTTGGAGGTTGTGTAATCAGGGTCAAATGAATTATTGAATACGAAACAGTTTAGTACGCAGTCGTAATTAAATTTATATAAACTTCAAACTTATTTACATATTTTTAGGAAATAAAAAAAAACAAATGTTTATGATCTATCACTTGCTTTGGTGCCTCTTCATTACTGGAGATTGGCCTTCAGTTTCGTGTCTGGTCCTGTGCCAAATGTAGCAACCTCTCCGCAGTCGCAATACCGTTCTACACCCTAACGTTGCGAAGCCATGATTACTTCTACTAACACGCCATTTACTCTGGAATTTCTGATCACGCATACATTATAGCGAAGTTACAACCTGGGGGTTAAAAATGTAACAGGATTGAAATAATCATTTTACATCGCTCCTGGTACATTCGGTGTTTTACTAGTATTTTAATGATGTATGTAGATATTGAGAAATACTATTAATAAACTTGGCAGGTATTAATCCTAGAAATATAAATAAATCGTTTGTAGTAATATTTTATGTATAAAGTACTTATCCATGAATATTTTTCTTAATATCGCTTATTCTGTAACGAGAAAACAATTTACATTAAATTCGACTTCGTAACTCCGTAATAAAATCATAGTTTGAATTTAAAGAGGCCACTAAAAAGGTCAGGCGTGTCCCAATTCGCGATCAAAATGGCGCCCGCGCAGAATCAGTGGGTGCATCGAAATGGTGGATTTAATTTTCGCAATGCGCAAACCTGCCGCCAAGGTCAAGGTTACAAATAAATAAACCCACCAATGTCACAGAGATGAAATCTCACCAGAACCGCCTTATTGTGAAACTTTTAAATTTGACAGCATGAGTCCCAAACTAGTTTTTGGTCAATCTGTGATCATATTGATTGGAAAAAATACATTTAATAATAAATAATAACAATATTTTTTTGATGTGAAACTTCTTTATCGGTGTTGGAAAACGCCCTACCACGGTTGATTCGAAGAGATTCGAAGCCATTAGTAACAAAAACATATATTAAGGATAAGAATGATAGTTAAAAATCTATTACAATTAATGAAATTCTGTAAAAAATCTTAGTAGTTACTACTAAGGTAAAATGATATAATTGTATTATTTGTCTTCATGTCTATCATAGCTTTTTGTTAAACTTTACGTCATTTAACTTTATCTAACCAATTTCTGTAAAGTTGCATATAGTAAATCATTTTTCGACAAATAAGATCATAAAGAAGTTTCACTTCTTACGTGTGTGTGTGTACACTAGTACACGCACACATTTTTTTATTGTAATAGAAGGCAAACGCCCATGGACACTCACATAGCCAGATGGCTCACAAGTGCGGATCTTTAAGAATTTGTACCATCTTTTCTTGCAGGACGCTAAGGCAAATTGGTTTGGAAATACTTTAGTAGGGGAGCTGGTTCCACGTGTGCGTGCGCAGCAACAACATATAACAAAGAAAGATCGTGTCATGTGTTTGTGATTCAATAAAAGCTCTTGACAAATAACTATCAAACAAAGATGGCTGCCACCCTTATAGCCAATGTTATATTGCTAACAGGTTGCTAAGTTTAGTACGAAAGATTAACAAAGACAATTACTTTCTACGATTCTTGTCGACGTATTTGCCTCTTAAGCTATTGTTTATTTCAAGGTAACACTTACATTTTTAATTAGGCTTCTGTTTATTGTCTATTGCACTGTGTCAGGTAACGGTAAAAGGCGTGTAAGCCTACTTTAGTGACTTTTGTCGTGCATATGACATTAATACTACGCAAATTAACTTTTTGTGTCATGGACAAATGAATTTATTGACTTTATTCATGGATGTCTCGAATTTCAAGCCTAGACTCCGTGGTTGACTGGAGTTTGATTGTTATCCAAATTATAATTTTTAAAATTTCCTTGGCAATGCTCTACTACTTAAAAGTGGTTGGAATATATCACCACCCATCACTTACCGTCTCAAACCTGATGATGAGCCCCGTCAGAATTCTATGCCACCCAATTTTTATTGATGAGTTTCTCTTGATAACTGTGATTTTTATTTAAATACGACGTTCAAATGTTTTACCACGGTTATAGCGGAAGTCTATTAAAACAAGGTCAAAAATTCGCATTAATATCCGCAAATACAGTTTTATGTAGTACAAGCGTAAAACCAAATACAAAAAAATAACCAAATTGAGGAAAGGTTTTCATTGACATATCTTAATTACTTTTAATACATAATAATAAATGTTTTACTACTTATTTATTGTATGTCTATTGCTGTAATCATGAAAATATATGTGTAGAATCATAAAAATCTGAAGAAAAAAAAACTTTTGTGTTATGTACGCACTTCTTTGGCGTAACGAGACAAAAATCTTTTTAAAAGTTTTATTTATGTTTGTAGAAAAAACTACACTAACAATAGAAGAAACTAAAATGTTGACGATAGCTAACTTCAGGGTGTCGGTTTTTTGTGACGGTGTCGCGACGGTGTCGCGAATCGTAAAAAAATACTCTCACCATTTTTCCGTAAGATGCCAAAAGAAGTATTACTTCAAAAACAAATGAAAGTTATCAAACCAAGGGAGTAAATCGGAGAACTGACCAGAAACATCGCCATACTGGCCAACTATTTAATTTTAATGCTTACAAGCTTTTAGTATTATCAATTATATTATACAAACAACTTTCTTAATTAAAAATACGTGAATTCCGTCACGTTTCCATAAACATTGGAAACAATCGTTTCTTAGCATTACTTGAATGATCAGGAGATACGAACATAAGAAGCTTCGCAAACAATTTCGTATGTGCTAAATGATGCCTAGCGAATATTGAAAGATAAACATTTATCATTTTTATATGTTCTACACCTGTAATTGTGATTTCTTCATTTGTCTTAATGACCTATTATAACGGGAATTACGGCATTATTATAGTAATTGCTTATTAGAGACAATTACGAGCCTCTGTCTTCTTAATGAACATCTCTTTGTCCTAGCCTCGATAGAGAGTCTCTTGTTCAGAGGCTGTTTCAGCGCAGAGGAATCAGTCACCCATTTAGTCCTAGAATGCGTGGCTGTGGCTTCCAAACGAACAGAAATTCTCCGAGGTCGCTCCGTGAAGTCTGCAAACTGCCCAGGAAACTTCTGAGAATTTTCAGCGGACATTACTATTGGCCTTTTATATCTTTGACTACGTTTTAATATTATAGATTAGCAACTGACTGACATGTGTCATGATTCGAGGGGCCAATACATGCCGATTTTCAATTTGCACCGAATAAGTGATAATTGCAGACTCCAATTCCTATCACTGGATGGGACCCATCCGATGAAATTCTGGGGAGAAGAAAGTAGTAAAAATTTTGTGACAACACTTGATCTTGTTCTTTATTGTACTGTTGATTAAATAATAACATATGTCACGTAACTCAGCCAGATTTTGAAGAAAAACCTAAAAGCGTTTGCAATAAGATTGGCCAAATGATTTGCAATTATGACTATCACAAAGTAGTCAACACTAACGTAAAATATTATTGCAGCAAAAAGTTATTTAAAAAATACAAATATATATAGTTTATCTACTTTATCATAAACTGCTATTTAGAATGTCGAGTAAACAATTATTTTAATTAAACAATGTAAAGTTTGTACAAAGGAAGGATAGGCCTTGACTTAATAATTTAAGTAGAGCAATATATGATATACAAATTTAATTAATTCACAGCGGAAATTACGGTATGTAAAAGACAATTAAGTATTTTTTTTTATATAAAAATCTAATTTTAAGTATATCTCAATGCCAGAGAGCTCGCAGGTGCGTTACCGGCATGTTTGTTGTTGTTATATAACAGGGGGAAAATGGGCAAAGAGGCTCATCTGATGTTAAGTAATACTGCCGCCCATGGACACTGAATGCCAGAGGGCTCGCAAGTGCGTTGCCGCCCTAGTTGTTAAATAACAAGGGGAAAACCGACAGGAGGCCATGGCGGCGGTATAAGTTAACATGAGGTGAGACTCCTGACCGTTTGTCCTCTATAACATTAAAAAAAAGTATCTCTTTGATGACCAAGGACTTCATAATACTTCACAGGTTCAAAATAAAAAAAAATTCAAAGTAATCAACTTTGTGTACAATTTAACCAGATACATTTATCCTTTGCCGTGATTATAGGATAAAAAAGTAACTTCAATTATTAAGACAGCCTTACAGTAAATATAATAACCGGTAATATGAAAACATAATTATAAAGACGTAAATACTGTAGATATAAACTGTATACGTCATATAATTATGTTCTAAATGTTGAATGGGCCCTAAGTGAGAGGTAGTGCGCCGGCGCATACGTCTTACGACTGACGCAACTCACCTGCGGGCGTTATATGGTACAAAACTTGATTACTGCATTCCATTACCATAACCAGCTAGCTATCATCCATAAAATCTCTACACAGTAAAAGGAAGTCTCGACTCTACATTCAAAATCGCGTATCATTTTAAGAATTAAACATTATTTTTTCTCTCAAAAATGAAATTATGAAACTATGTTATAGAAAGGATATACACGTGTGAAAATGACATGAGAACTTATGACAGCGCTTACCAGATACATGCAACTTCCTCACAATATCGTAGAACACAACTCACGAGGAACTCTTCGTATCGAAGAAATACATGAGACCACCAAGCATTCGCGAATATACAATGAAAAAGGTTAAGTATGAAAATACAGGGGTCTGGGCTCTGAATATGATTTTGTCCTTTTCGGTATGGAAACCCTTGGCCCGTGGGGTTCCAGTTATAAGGCTTTTTATGGAAATAGCAAAAAGGTTAGTCGACATCACAGAGAGCTGGCAGCTACCTCGGACAAAGAATTAGTCTAGCTATTTAAAGGGGATATATATTTGCCTAATGGGACTTAATAATAGGTATGTTTTAAGGTTAGTTAGGTTTTAGGTGTTTTTTGTTATATTAATTTGTGTTAGCAGTATGATGTTATTTTTGTTTTACTTGGTTACTTATATTAATGAAATTAACAAAAAGTAAATACAATATTATGCACGAATAAAATATAAATAATAGTCAACCGTGTACTGCAAGCCGACAATTACAAATGAAAATAACTATGTAAATTGTAAATATAAACCATATGAAATAATATTTTCTAAAGACATAATAATTATTTAAAAAAAATTTACACAGTTAAGTATCAAAACTTCCAAATAAGTAAGCAATTTTGCGTTTCAGTTTATAGAAGGTACGAAATTTGTTTCCCTTTGTTTTCTCTTAAGCTGTTAATAGGTCACTGTTTTGTGTCTGACATTCGCTGTCAATTTTAAGATCTCAGAACTTTTTTCCTCACGATATGTTCACAAATAATATAATTTTTTTATCTGGCGTTTTAGAACTTAATCCACGTCGGAGTTGATACCTTTGTTTTAAATTTATGAAGCGAGCGCGGATTTGACGTCAGCTTAGCTAATTTACTTAACTTAAATTTAACTGGAATTATATTTATATCTTGTTTCACGGTTGTCGCCATTAAGTTGAGATATTATTGTATAAATTATATATAGTCATGAATTAGTTATATAGATACGTACTTAATCGATATTAATATAGTTTCTTGTGATTTATTTCTATATTATTATATATTTTCTCTTTTATAATTGTTATACTTTCTTTCATTGTGTTTTTTGTATGTTGTGTGTTCCCCGTTAGTCTGCCTTTTTTAAATCAATTAATTGTTGTTAATTAAGGTTTTTTTTATTATTAATGTATACAAAATTTATAACAGTTTAACACCCAATTATGTTACAAAGACTTAGCTACCAATATATCACTTTAAAATTTAAAGGTGTATTTAAGCGTAATAGTTATATGTATATGTGTATGGAGTCTGAGTGTGAATGCATAAGTCGCTATAATAAATAGTCAAATGCCATATAGTCTTATGGAATTCCGTCATTGGATAAAGATGACCAGGCCAGGCGTCTTCGATTAATCGATAAACAAAATATTTTTTTTATTCTATTAATAATTATTTGCGTGAAACATTATAATTAATATAAATTTGATAACGTTATAATATATATTAATAACGTGATGGTGTTGTGTCAAAATAATATAAGAATTGACTATAATAATATGACTCATTATATAATTGACTAACTATTCTACAATTTAAGAAAAATTTGCACGCCATTATGCAGTGGCAGAGTTTGCGAACTTTAACATTAGGTTGCACCACTAAAACATGTTTCATACATCATATTTTTATCTCGGTAACACATAATATAACAGGACAAAAGCAGCACATTCCACACACTACGTATAAAAAGAACATTTAATATATTTTTTCCATAAAAAATTACTTTCTCCTCGAATTTATTTGTCCATGTCTCGATACATTCCCGCGATCATTTGTGAACGCCTGTATTCGTATTTCGACAAGTTTTATGTAACAATATTTAGTTAAACTATTAATCTTTGCATTATTCATGCGAAAATGAGTTTGTTACGCTTTGACCTTGGCCTTATTTTTATTCATTTTAATGCAAAGATAGATGAGGCCTTAATTGGAGCCTCTAGCCGTGACGTAAATTTTGTTTTGACTATGTACACACATACATAGAATGGTCCAAATGATGACAAGAACCGGCTCGTTTACACAATACCTAAAACGATTTAAACTTCGGCCAGGGCAACATGGTCCTGCGATAACAACTCTGAACAAACATACTGCTGGACTGTCCGGCGTATTGGGCATCCAGGTACGAACGTGGCTCTGACAGAAGCTTCATTTCCCCAATGACACACCCCGAACACATGATGTTCATGGACAATCTTTGCGAACGGATAGTTCAGCTACTTACAATACGAATAAAATTTAATAGTTTTGGAGATTGCGGCGACACCAGGTGGTTTGGTATCCCATGGAAATAAGAAAACATGGTGAACAACGCACGCTATAAAGCACGCGAAACGTCGGAAAAATTTAAATTTAAAATTATGCAAATAATTATAAGTTTATAATAATAATACATAGCTTCAATCCGTTTAAAAAGTGTTTTCTTAATGTGTAAAAACGATAGCTTTTAACAAAAGACAATTCTATATCTCATGGAATGTAGTCGTAGAAGATTGAAGTACATATATGCATAATAAGCATCTTCCTTGGTAGCGAAGAGTTATATGATAATTAGTTTTAAAAAATGAAAAAAAAAAAACTAGTTGACTTTATTTTATATTTGGATAGATAGATATGTTTTTTAATATGTGTATTTAAAGAAACATAGGATACCCAACAAGCAGCTTTATCACACACATTGTATATATCAACATTAGCACAGCAGAATATTCGCAGAGCGTTGTACAAACATTTTAACATCGTATACAAACACTTGCGTGTCAAAATAAATGATAAAATCGTGATTTTGAACGTTGTGAAGCTAAATGATGAATGTTTATTGACATCGCCGTGTAACATTGACGTTTTTGTGTGGTCTTTTATTTTAATAATGGAATAGGGAATATTGATTTATTAGGAATTAAATATAATATAGATAAATAAGCTCACGGACTTTTAGAGTATTATATATATATATCTTATATTATATTTATTAGGGGTTGACTGGCCAGGAGGCTCATCTGATGTTAAGTGATGCACTTACATTGCCGCAAGGCTCGCAAATGTTGCCGGCGTTTTAAAAAACTGGTAAGCACTTTTCTATAATCACCTGAAGACGAATTGGTTTGAAAATACTTCAGTCATCTTAGCAAAACGCTCAGTTGTGGAACGACGGATGCGGATGGTATTCTACATTGAATACGGTTAAGTGGAAAGAGCTCGTAACTAATAACTTTATATTAAACTAATAGTTATTTTAAAAGAAACATTTAAATCTACAATCTCGAGATATGATGTGTGTTATTTCCTAAAATCTCATGAATTCTTCATGAGATTTTACGCTTATACAAATTGATACAATGTCGACTTCAGTTAAAATTTATTAAAGAATACACAATAGCGATTCATTAACCATGATTATCTTTGAACGAAAGTGCCCAAACAAAGAAGATACAATAAGTAAGTTGATTTAATACTGTAGAGTTGACCGCTCTGGGTGGTCGAACATCCGACCATAATAATCAGACCCGTGTCTATTTAACATACTCGTACAACTCTATCAAACATAGCGAGATGAAGGCTCTTTAAAACTGGTCGCGTATCACATGTGATGACGAAACTACAAACTGTCTCAGCGAAAGTGTGCGAACTAAACCTACTCGCTGTTTGCATAATTTCTGGCAATTCATCAAGTTTATTTTATCAAACGATTAACCGGTGGGAGGTATTGTGAGAAAAATTTCTAATACATTACTCGTACAATATGTCCTTGTTGCGGAGATTGGATTGAGGAATTCCACTTATGGACTTTCATATTGTGCATTTGTTAATTTAAGAGATGAGTCTCAGCATGTGAATACGAAAGTGAATGAAAATTGTGGCAATATACAGTAAATCCCCCTAATAACACGTTTTCCCTCACCCATATATCGCGGAGATTTCTTAAGTTATATTTCTGTAGTGTGAAATTTATAATTAATTATCAACTTCATAATTAATTTTGCATATATTTGCACCTGCTTCAAAGTTCGTTTTCCCAATTTTTGAATTGTTATAAAAAAACGGTTTTACGAGAATTCTTCCAAAATCCGGTTTCCTATAACGTGGGCTGGGTTATAGGGAGGATTACTGGACACATTTTTAATTTATTGGAGTTACCGGTTATCCCGGTGTGTTGGTAGAAGGAAAAATCATGGCTTCGTAGAGAGTGGATGGATATTGCGACGGCAGTAGGGTTGATGCATCTGGTACAAGACAAGACATGAGAGGCACCGATTTTTTTTTCATATCCCTACGGTATTTTACACCAGCAGGGATTATGTGATACTCAGACTTAATAAACCCTACCCACTAAAACCTGACGGATGACTTCAGCTCGCCCAAGGGCGACGGCAGGTAACAGCTGAGCCCTATCCTTACCCCCGCCAAACGCGAATGCCACAATACACAATGACTCCTCTCACGCACAAATCTTCCAAATCAGAGAGGCACCCAAAGAAGAATTTATTTCAATACTTCCAGTATAATAAGGTAACTTAAATGGGTAACAAGTAAACATAACTGGAGCCACTAAGTCTCGCAACTTTTAAAGAACTGCCATGGTCCATGGGCGGCGTATTACTTAACATGAGGTTTGCCTCCTGCCCGTTTGCCTCCTATTACATTTAAAAAAAAAATCGCTCAATTCTATCGCTATAACTTGTGCGATCCATGTAATACCAAGTCGGTTAATTTATTCCGTCCCTACTTAAGTGGTCTTCTGTCTTATGTTATCACGTAATTAAGGGCCGTTTAATTATTACGTTAGCACTATAGAGGGATCTTTGATTTTCGTATTTTGTGATTACGTCAACAGTAATTATTTATTCGTTCACACATATTACCTACGCATTGCCTATGCTCGAAAACGATATGCATTTTCGAGACAAAACAATACGTTTATGAACTGTTACTGAGCTTACTGTAAATTTACTAAAGTAATACTAGAACAGCCCCTTAGCTAACAATTAAGTTTAATAACAATTAAGTTATTGTTTTGTTTATTGTTAGTGTTGCAGTTGAAGCTTCTAGAAGTCTGTCTGCTAAAAGTACCTTAGAGTTTTGATGATCGGTAACTTAGTATTTTAAGAAAGTTCGACTAGCTATAACTATAGCTAGCTTTAATTCTAAGGTAGAGTATTATCCATAACGAAGTTAAGAGTTGAAAATAGCCGAAACTGTTTGTTAAAATGGATGGTATGTTCGTGGCGCGTTTTTGCTTGCAGTGTCCCCAGACAACGAGAGCGTTGCTATTTTAGATTAAAACTATTAATCATAACATACAATATAACACTTTAAAAAAGACAGAATACAAATAATGAAACTGCTAATAATACATTCTGTAAAATTTTATAACTTTAGGATTCACGAATCACCCAAAGGTTTGACTTTTGTGGGCAATTGTCTGTACGAAAAGTAATTGTAAAACTGAATAAAATAAGATATGTATGCACACAAAGTGATATCAATTCGTACAGATAAATCTTTGAAGTATTACGCGCTATTGTTTACGAAGCAAATTTCATATTTCCACGAAACTTATAAAACATTCTATCAATCTCATCATCAAAATGATGTCTAAGAAAATTTTATAGGGCTGGATGTGTGTGTGATAAAGGGAGAATACTACAGAGGCTGATGCTATGATGACTCAACAGTTCAGTAGGAGTTCAAAGCATTAGAATTGCGACTTTAAAGAATATAGAAAAGAACTGTTCTAGACAGACAGTCCTTAGTCCCTGAGAGACTTGCTGAAGCAGGCATGTGTAGCGCCTATATGTCCTTGTAAATCGTAGGTTCTGGATAGGTGCAGCAATAAAAAGTGTCAGATTTATGTCTGTTTATTCTAATTACCGTTATTTTACTTGAATATAGTGAATATTAGTGACTTTTTGACAATGCTTGTAGGTAAATTATAAGTATACTTAATCAAGCGTTACTTTTCTTTAGGTCTTACGTGTGAATCCATAACTTTTATATAATATAACCTTATCGTCATTGTTTTGGGTACACCTGTGGTTTTACAATCACTTTAATAACACGTGGGAGGCATTGCGTAAGCTTAACATAATACAAATTACTCACAATTAGTATACACAGTGTAAACTCTATATAACGACACTTGAGGTATTGTGCATTTTATGGCGTTATAGAGAGTTGGCGATAAACGGAGAAAAGAAAAACGTATAGATAATCCATGACTCCTACTGATTAGTCATAGTCAACAACAGTTTACACGTGAAAGCAAGCCAAATTTGAAAACAAAAGAACGAATTCCTAAGAAAGTTCGAATGCATGATGCCGACAGTCGAGTTTATTGCGGGCTAGGATAATAAAGCGACATAAGAACGCACACAGCTGCGCAGTTTTTACTAATTTTAGCAACATAAAAAGTACTTTATTAGTCAATTGTTGTCGTTATTGAGAGCAAGTGTAATGCTATGTAGAGTGTATCATTGTATAGAAGACAAGCTAAACCATCCAACCCAATTGATTTCGACTCTAATTAAATCCAGGGACGGTACATGGAGTTTACGCTGTATTTCAAATTTGTTACAAGAGAAATACTTCGTCTACAACATATTCCAAATGAAGCAATCGATGCATACAACCTGACCTGATTTTAGATGGCGGCAGATTGCATGTAATAATTTAGCATAATATTTGCGTTCTATATTTGAAGACAAGGATGTTGACATAGATATGGAACCTACCCAGACACATTAAGTTTCCCTAATGTAAACGTTTCCTTAAGCCTCAAATTAATCTACAACCTTTTAGGTCTGCGCCTCAGAAATATTTACGTTTCATGATCATTTGGCAGTATAATAGGCAAGTAGGGCAGCCTCCTGTATAACACGCCGTCGAACTTTTTGGCTCTAAGGCAAGCCGGTTTCCTTACGATGTTTTTCTTCACCGTTCCAGCGAGTGTTAAGTGAGCACATAGAAAGAAAGTCCATTGGTGCACAGCCGGGGATTTACGACCTCAGATATCGGAGTCGCACGCTCAAATCAGGCCATCACTACTCCATCAAATCCCAAATTAACCGAACGAAATTGTAATTTGCATCGTTCTATAAATAAACCATTAAATATAATTTAATATTCTACTGAGGAAGCTCGATGAAAGTGAACAAAGAAATACTTGTCTCGACCACAATAACATAGTAAAAAACGAAAACAAACATACCATCTCAATAAGACTGATCAATGTCCTTCAAACTAGTTATTGTATAAATATCTCGAGACGTGATGTGTGGCCGAACTGGTTTCACATTGCCCTTACAAGAAAGTCATTCAAAAATATTACAAACAGTTTGTTCAATGGATTTTTGAAATGAATTAAAATTTGTTATTTTTAGAAAATGGTAGGTAATCTATATATATATATATAAATTAATCCTTTTTTCCCTTGGTAATCATCACGTGATCGGCTCGACCGATTTTGCTAATTCTTTTTTTTTTGTTATGTTTGTTATTGTCAGAAGGTTGTTATGAAAGAAAAACATAAGAATATAGTTACGTAAAATTAGAAAAATTTAAGAATACTTAACCACCATATTAAGTAATCATGACTTTTGTTACAATAGCAATTTAATTTCAGTGCATAGCGCTTTTACAATTCAAACTTTATTCACGTAACCTTTGACCGTTTGACATAACATTGACAGAATGCAAACAAAAAAAAAAAATCTTCGATCGGAGTTATTATATTAATATAATACATATAAAATAATTAGAGTCGCTAATTGTTTGTGGCATTAATCTTGAAAATCCATGTTTTTTACATGTCGGAATACCAACAAAACTATTTATATACGTGCCAGAAAAACAAACAAAGAATGTTGTATGTCATAAAGCATTTTAAGTTAATTATACCAATTCGTAATCAATTTTCATAGTTAAGACAAGGTAACGTCTATCCGTTAGTATAATCAGACATTTAATTAAAAAATAAAGTATATTTAATCCGTTGAATATATTATAATCAATTTACGAGTATAAGGTATTTACAATATTCTTAATCTACAAAGCATTAATAATAATAATGGTTATTATTATTACTAAGCCTTTATTGCTGACATCGAGTATAATATCTATACATTTGTTTTAGTTACATAGCTTAGCTTAATCTAATACATTGGTGCCGGTTTGCTCATCAGCGTGTAATGTAACACTAGCTGCTTCCATTATTTTTTAATGTTCTTCTTGATCTCCTCTTTCACTTAAATTCTTTATTACAAGTATTTTTTGATTTTTTTTGAATTTGAACTGTCTTTCTCTTTTCATTTTTCCATCTCGTGGATCATTATGTCATAATTTTTGTCCATTTCAACCGGCTATCTCTCTTCACGTACCTGGTCCGGCAGCCTTTCATTTTCCTTTTTTTTCTTTATAATGTTCTTAAATTTGGCCGTTAATCTCTTGTCTTCTGCTCTTTTGCGACGTCTCAATGCTTCTTTGCATTCCTCTTTGGAATGTTCTCAACTTTAAAGATCTTTCTGAGATAATGAGTCTGGCAGTCGTATGTAACACATGGCATAAAATATTGATAAATAGAATATTTAAACTATGTGTCTGTATCTTTCATTCAGGCAGCTGGGACGAAACTTTTAATAATTGTTGTATACTAGTTATGGTTTCATTATAAATATAAAATATGTCAAAAAAAAATATCTCAAAAAACTGTCCAAGTCCTCTTAAATGGTGCAACGGATATTTATGATTTTTTTAATACTTAGGTCATGAAGGCTTTTTCGCGTAACCAGTATTATTTATACATTTATAAAAAAAAATATATTCTTTCAAACGCTGCTTTTAATCAAATTGATACTAATTTACGATCGAGAATTTATTTAAATTTATTCATCTTATTAATTATTATGTCAACAATAAATAACGATACACAAGTAGTATTTTAAGCGAGAAAGTTTTTTAATGTTTAGCACGTGCTTAAAATATTCTTGAGAAATGGTATTTAATTAAATATATAGAATATTTTTTGTATTTACTTTGAATTTACGGCGTTTTATTAATAGACCGAAAACAGTCAATTACTTACGATATTAAAACACCGAAAAAAGTTTAGAAAAAATATATAAATATAGAAGTAGACAATACTTTCATAGTATACCTAATACTATGAAAGTTTCGGTGTTTTAATATCGTACGTAATTGACATGAACAATTTTCTGTATAATAAACCAATTGGTACAAATTTGTACATAAAATAAATAAACTGTGTTCACCACAGTACTGTTGGCCGTATGGATGCACTTGGTAAAAACTATACGTTAAATCGTATAGTTAATAAAATTAATCAGTATTTGCCTCATTTAACTGGCGCCTCTTTCGGCCCTTTCAGTCAAAATAGTAAACATATATGAAAACAAGACAGATTTGTTTAAAAGACGCCTTAAATTATTTTTCATTGTTGTAACCATAAATGTAAAGGTAAATTATATATGTATATTGGTATGCTGCATGGTAGGTCTTGACGTTGATAATAGTCCTGGTCATCCAACCAGGATCATGGGCAGCATCAGTTGTATAAAAATTTGTTTATTCCTTATTAACTGCGTAAAACTTCCCTAGTCTTCCGTGACAAATTATTGTTTGTTTTTTCAACACGCGTGATTGTGTGGGTGCATGTGACTCAATGGGTGAGTGTAATGTGTCACTACATGCCAGGAGAACCTCAAACTCTGCGTAAGGTGTGATCATAATGCCAGTCCTTTAACCGTCTCTCTATAACCAATAATATTGAAGTGATTAATAAAGATTCAGTATGAGCATAGTGTTTCTCCTCTTAAATCCCAACAGCAACTTTTACACAACAGCATTCTTATCTTGAAATACGGAAAAGAGATTGTTGAAACTATTCCTCAGTTATAAAATTATCTAGCTCACAATTTTGTCACATAATTTATGTTTCATAATGTCATATGTATGTGGTATTTGTAACAGTATTTCATAGTAATCTTTCGACATTTGATTATCTTGCGACGTAATCTTCGGCGCTCCAGTTTCGGAGGTTCACCCCTGATTCTCGCAATCACCATCGTTTGAACTGTAAACCCACGTGCATAGAAGGGGCCGACGACGGCCGGAGCTAAATGTATCGGCTTCGATTACCAGCGCAAATTGTAGATACATTTGTGGACCTCTACTGCGTTGTAGGACCGGAATGTCCAATTCACACAGCGGATAAGGTGAACTGTTATCGGAGACCAAGGAAAACGGTACTCAAGGGAACAATACAACATCATATCATAGTACAACAAAGATGCGTGAACTGCGAATCTGCCTTCCTCCATAATTACAATAGGGATTTCTTCTTATTAGATGATATTAGAATCTGTAGGACTTTTTATGGAGGACAAAATGCAAGGGTTAATGCAGCCTTTAACAATTTTCCCGATACGAGTTGGAAACCACTAGTTGGTTGGTTTGACATTCATGAATTTACAAAGTCTTCCTATTCACGTGCAGCTTTGGGCTCGAGATGAAAGTTGAAGCGTGGGTGAGCGCCGAAATACCGTGAGAATTGACATCGCTTATGAACGAAATTAATCGAACGTTATTTCATTTTGTGATCACACTAATTGCCGCTTAATTAACGGAGGAAATTGTAATTTATTATATCCATTACTGATTAAGTAGATAACATACTATTTCTATTCCTACGTACGTACCTCCATCGTCCATCAGGTACTCATCAGGCGGATATGTGGCCGAGAAGAAAAGCAGCAGGGCAGTGTGGGAATCGGAGCTCGCTGGCTGGCTGGACTCGCGTACTGTCATGTTTGACAATTCGGTAGTTGAATTTTTTCAGCTGCTGATATCATGGGATGGGATGCCAGTCTTAAAAAATAATTTAGTTTAGTTTGTAACTGTTTAAGAGCAGTATTGGCCTAGAGGCTTCAGCATGCGACTCTCATGAGGTCGATGAGGTTCGATCCCCGGCTGTGCACCAATGAACTTTCTGTCTTTGTGCATTTTCGATCGTACGTTGAGGAAACTTGCCTTACACCCAAAAAGTCGACGGCGTGTGTCAGGCATAGTATCACCTACTTACTCAGTAAGTTAGTAAAGTAAAGCTATTTGTCGATGGAGATATCTGAGAACCAGGTTAATAGAACCAAAGGAAAATATTTTTATGTTTTCGGAGTAAAATTGAAGAACTGTTTTTATATACATATTCAGGTACACCACGGAATATATAATACACTTTTTTTACTTTTATACGTAACAATACAGAGCAGTGTTGACCTGCTGTTGTTAGTTCATATATGACGGTTTTCCCAATCTGTTAAATGTTTGTAACTTATAAATAGAAGTTACACAATGTTATGTGTATGTTCCTGTTTATTATGATTTTAATCGTGTGTATTAAAATTGTACATGTCTTTAAATTAAAGCAAATTGAAACAATTAAATTTTAATTAATAATTATTTTAGTTTTAAAGTTAATTAACGCTGTAACCGTTACTAACAGTTAACAATATACTGCACTTAAGATAACTAGAACGACACTGTTTTAGTGGGTTGAAATCGATTTTAGCTAGTTGGACCTAGAAAGACTTAAACGCATTTTGGATGTCTAACAAATACTATACAGTTTAGAGTATTACTATATGTTTAGCGTGTTTCGTGCGTGTTGAATGCTTTAACCTATTTAATATAAGGAATTTTATTTCTATGTGCATCAAAACATAATGAGGAATTCATAAAAATGTAAAAAAAAATTTTTTTACTAAATAATATTTTCTTATGTACTTGCTTAGCTTAGCTAATTCTTTAGCTACACAGTGAAGGACTGGAAGTCATTGCCATCTTCAATCACCTATATTTTGGTTTATTTAAGCATCAGCTCTTGAATCACGCCTTCCAATAGGTTGAATCTCACTTAACATCAGAAAATTAGGGCCAAACTTCGTTCCAGTTCACTACAGTTTTCAGAGAGTACGGTAATAATATCAAATCATATAATTTAGCATATTGGTTGTGTTGTAGATTGTATAATTCTAATATTTATATTGAATATTTTGTAAGCAAATGAAAGCATTGGATCAATTCTCATGTGTTCATTATTATAGTCCCTTTTATTGTTTATATCTGTATATGTTTTAATTGCTTTGTCTAAGAAATTGTATGCCTTATGTAGTTTTGCAGTGTTGGCTTAGTGGCTTCAGCGTGTGACTCTCATCCCTGAGGTCGTACGTTCGTTCGTTCCCCGGCTGTGCACCAATGGATTTTCTATGTGCGCATTTAACATTCTTTCGAACGGTAAAGGAAAACATCGTGAACCGACAGGTCTTAGACCCAAAAAGTCGACACAGGACGCTAATCACCTACTTGCTCATTAGATTGAAAAATAATCATGAAACAGATTTAGAAATCTGAGGCCCAGGCCTAACGAGGTTGTAGCGCCACTGACATTTGTAGTTTTTCACTTTTTGCGCTCATCTAATATATTTTTCTTTTCCTTACGAAGAGATTGCTCGAAAGCCGAAACTCTCCTTTTTTTAATTATTTTAATTGTATTTTATTTCTAAATTAGTGTAACATGTAAATAAAGGAATAAAATGTAATCGACTTGACATTAAAACTAAAAAAAATTTACCATTTCTAACAGTTGATATAGTAATGTTTTATCTTTAATTAGGGAGTTTATGTATTTGCAACGGAATTGTGGACAACGGCATTCTTTAGGCGTCTTGCCAGGAATACTCATGTGTTGGTATTTTTGTAAGGCACACGCAAACACATCAGGTAGGTTGACGTGCTCTTGACCTCAGCTCTGAGTCACAACATTAATTATGTGGGAAGACGCGAACTAGAAAACGTATTTTGCATAATTCGTATCTTTATTCGATCAGCTGTTTAAAACTTGAGTCACTGGTTTTAAATGTATGTTATTATTATGTTGTACAAATTTCCAATAAAATACCAGTCCTATAATAGTTTTTTTTTTTAAACATTAGATAGATTAGACATTATTCCAAATTTAATAAACTCGATACCAGCTACACTTCTTACTAATATAACAAGAAACAATATTAAATTTAAATTAAAAAAAATACTACATTTATAAATTATGCATAACAAAAATTATGCTATATACGTCATTTAATACATATTCGAATATAGGAACTCTTCCTGTATGCGAATGAGAATTCTCGACAAGAACAGGCTTCTCGCATCGGCTATCTATGGCGCGTCAGTGTTTAGATTTGTTTATGACGTTTTACGTGCAATTTTAAATCGTTTGAATGGTTTGATTGTTATAAATTTACAGTTTATATATCACTGGCCTTAGTATATATATATGTTAATGATTTAAATGTTCGACGTCCTGGTGGATAGAAAAACTATGCACAGTTTGTGTTTCCACCACATCAACTTCCTTTATATTAAGAACACTTATACAATAAATAAATAAAATAAAAATAAAATACCATGAGATCCAGCAAAGAAATTTTATCCCGAGCACACGGACACCTGGATATTGTTTTTAAAATATGTATGCATGATGATGTAAAAGTGTGACAATTTTAGAAACTGAATTAAACGACATTAAACAAATGATAGATTATAAAAATAATTTTCCAATCAATTTACGATTTGACACGTTCGATTATAATTTATTAGCAAGTGAAAGTACTTACTGTATAATGTTTATTATACGCTTGTAAAAAATAAAGTTTATGACTTTAAATTATAAGCCCTTTTTGGAGATTTATTACTTAATTCATTAATAACTACGAGCAACAGTTTACTTAGAAATTTTATAACGTAATCAAGTTACATGCGTACTCTCACATGCAACCTTTCTTGTCCTCAACTTTGTCTTCAACTCTTGAGTCTTCGCTGTACCCGTTGGGCTAACTGAATTGGCTTAGCACGTTGCGGGAGGAGAAGATCCGCTGTTACCATATCCTGCCTCGGGCGAATGTTGGTGCCGTGAGGTTTTAGTACGTAGGTAATAGTGAGTCCCACAAAACCCTCCACCTCAAGGCATTTGCGAGAGGATATGTGTAACGCATATCCCCACATAGAAAAAAGCATTTTCAGCTGGAGAAAACGATACGCTTCACTACACTGAAGGCCTCCAGAACACCTCCAGTAATGGAGAGAGAGAGAACATTGGCAGGCTAACAATCTTTTGTCGCATTATGCGCAGATCGAAAGCCACGCCACGTCGCCACGGTCAGTATGATGTATAAACATATCCGATATTTTAGCGCCACCGTTGGCCCACATCCTTTGGCAGCAGGTATAGATGCCGGTGTCGAACGTACGAACAAGTATTCTTAGCTCACCTATTTACTAATTTATTTATTTATAAAAGCTTGCCAGCACTTGGCACACTGATACATTGGTACAAGAAAAGTAAATACAATTTTGAATGTATCAAGTTCTTATAGTCGAACATAACAAACACGCAGAAATAATAAAAATAAATTAAACTATAAAAACTAATCGATTTTAATGATTTTTTTTAAAGAACAGAGGGCAAAGAACAGGACACCTCCCAGGGACACTCAATGCCAGAGGACTCGCGAGGGCGTTGCCGGCCTTTGAAGAATTGATGTCCCCCTACTACAATGCCCATTTATTTTTATTAAGCCACACTCATTATTAATATATCTAGCAAATAGAATTGTTGTAATATTAAATGACTTCAAAACATTTCTGTAAGATTCATCTAATTTCAAATAACTGTGGATGTTCTTTTTTCAATATTTTTGTATAACTAGCAGTCATTGTAAATTGTCATTATTATTCTGTGTACGTTGAACGGCGTGAGTAATCGTGGCCATACAGAGCTTTGTCGGATTCGTGGTTTGTCGGTCAAGTCCAGTGCCTGGAACTTACTGTTATGACAGTAGATACCAAACTACTGCTTAAAGAGGATCAAAGAGAGAAGTAGAGCTCCTTAACCGGAGATGCGATCCAAATAGAAATATTTCAAAAGAAACAGTAAGGGAAAAATATTATTTTGTATGAAGAATAATTTAAATGAACAAATACGTGGGCTAAAATCTGATAACTCATAATATGTACTGTCTTCCTACGTTGGGCAGTTTCCATCGGGTAGTAAAGTAAGAAACAGATATCAATAAATGGTTTAAGCTCAAAGGTGCTTCAACGTAGTTAAGTAATTGCAGAACATAATATTACAGTGGAAAAAAATAATGTAAATAAGTGGATAAAAAATAGGTAATAAGTGGAAATAGCCATCTACTGTATTATCTACCGTATTCATTTAGATTATTTTTGCTGTGTCAACCATATCCCCTTGTTCCGGGGACTTCGTGACCGACACACGCTATTCATGTTTATAAGTACCTGTCCATAGGAAGAGGGGAAACGAATGTGCCTTTTAGGAATTGCGCAGTTGACATCTTTAGAAATATGATTCATAAAAGTGTAAGTTATTTTGAACGAAATGTATTTTCGGATTTTCTCTATATTTATCTTTACATGCATTACAATATATGTTTTTTTAATAATTTTCAATTTTGCGCTCACAGCGCTTTGATTATTTACAGCCCATACATGGCCAAATTTTAAGAGAAAATTATTATGTGTAATCTCGATAACTCGAAACTCGTTAAGTCGAAATCCTCAGTTAGTCGAAAAAAACACAAATCCAAAAAATACACTTAGAAGTCGCGCCTTTGTAAGTCGAAATTTCAGCAGTTAAATCATATGTATTTGGATGTTCTTGTTCAGTGGAAAACGCGTTAACTCGATTTTTTTGCCGTTCCCGTGACTTTTGAGTTATCGAGATTCCTCTGTAAAATTTATATATAATGAAGGCACCTTTGCAAAATCATTTTGCTATCCATTAATCCTCCCTAAGTATGCCCTTAAATCATAAAATACGCTTCATTATAAGGTCCCTCCCCGGCGAAGGGTTGAGAAAACCGAAGCTGCGAGAGTAACCTGGGAATGGGAGCTTGGTGAGGCTGGACAATACGAGTCTAATGCACAGCAAAAAGGTTATGTTTCCGGCGTTGGTAATTGTCCGGAACGTAGTATCATAGTCCCAGCAAGAATGCGCTTTCCATTTCATTATTATGATGATGATATTGATGATGTAAGGAAGAAGATAATTTTATTCTATATTCTTCATTAGTAAATTAGGTTAGACTACTTATCAGTCTTAAGTTAGGCTAGATCGTAATAGTCAATGATGTTTCAGTGAACAGAAAGCGCGGATTCAAGTCATTCAAAAAAAGAGATGATGTAAGTTAAGGAATATACACCTAGTGGCTTAAGCCAGTCTCAACCCTGGGGTCGTCCGTTCAAATCACAGCTGGAATTGTCTTTCTTGGGGCAGTGAGAAAACTGTCATATCTCAAATCTAAAAATCAACCGCAGGGTGTTCACTGTTTGAAAAAATATCAAAAACCTTCGATTGTAGTGCCACTATTAATAATAGACACTAAACCCATAAACAATACGTGTTTCCATAGTTAAAAATTAAATTTGTTGTTCCAACGTGTCGTAATTCATTGTCGTGAGTTAATCATCTTTAACCTATTTAGAAACGACATTACTCAAGCATTTCTTATGTTCATTATATCTAATGAAAACAAACATGGTACATATTATATTCAGCATGATACTCACCTGATGTTAGGTGATACCACCTCCTTCTATACTCAGGAATCTGACACTAGACATATGCCAGAGCGCCCGCGAGTGCTTTAACTGTATTTTAAGAATTGGTACGTTGTTTGAAGCTGCTAAGTCGAATTGGTTCGAAAATACTTCAGTGGGCAGGATGATGCCTCAAAAATTAGTCTCTTCTCTCTTTGCTTCCCATTTCATCCTATCTCCTACCAACGTCATGGGCCTCATATTTGTGGAGTAGACCTTTTTCTTTTCTTTTGTCTACCTTTATTGCGTGTGTGACTTAGAGTGGAAAATTTTGTTGCATAGCCTTCCTCGTTATACATTTCTGCATAAATACATGAATAAACTGAATATAAAAAATATCTGAACAAGGAAGATAAAGTATTATATATAAGAATTACATAAGTAACAAGTGAGAAAATGAACAAAATATAATTATAGTGTTAGGTGTATTCTAGAACAGTACAAATAATTTATTTATTTCTTTTATTTAGGTAGCCAACAGCTTCTATTAAAATTACAAAACCTAAACAAAATTAACAAGGCCTTACCCTAGTAAAATATAATATACAAATATCGGTGTCTATGTGGGTGGGTGTGTTTGTGTGTCAGCGAGTGTGTGACTTTTATATTAATTATAACAGGACAGCTGAACGGTAGACAAATAGACAATAAAAAGATCACACATCGCACAAGGCCTAAGAAAAGTTTTACAATTGTTTTAATTTAATCCAAACGAAGCAGTAAAAGAGTGCGAAAACAGTTTAAATCGACTCTAGCAGGCTTTCCACAATCGATCAATGTCCAGCTTTCATACCACGTCAGTAATATAGTAATATTTTATTTAAATTTATTTTTAGTATAAGTAATAATTGTTAATGGTGTTTTAACTTTATGTTTTTTTTGTGTATTCCGTTTTTGGCTTTTGTGTATAATATAATTGTTTAGATATTATATAACAAGTATATGTAGAAATAATGATAAACAGATATATAAATTAGTGTCACTGTAGAATAATGTATAATAAAATCTCTATAATTTTAAGAATAACGGTAAAAAATTATACTGAGAGTTATCTATTTCACCCAAGTATCATTAAAATATCAATCTCATTGCCTCGTTTGTACTTAAGTAGAAAGACAATTTGACAGAAAGGGACAAAAAAGTTCTTAGTAGTTAAAATATTGCAATTAGTTACAGTGATAATTTTTCACAAGTTAATACGTTTTTAATATTATGTTGCATGTTCGACCACTAGACCACGGAAGAATTTTATCCGCATTTGTAAATATACACGCAATGCGGTTCATTTTGCTATGTACATTAATTAAAAAATAACATGATAATGTCATTAAGATGTTAGCATTGGACTTATATACAAGGAATTGAGTATTTATATACAATACCAAATAAAACACAATTGTAATAATGACTTAATTTAAATCCACAGAACAGGCGGACTTTCCTCCATCTTTGATTTTGTTCTCTTCGATATTTAGAGTAGATATTTTTAATTCAGAGCTAGTCTGGGGTCACCTGTATCCTTTCCACGCTCAACGAATACGTATCCCTATACGGCGACGCAAGATACACTGGGACCAAACCTTTTAATTTTTAATTTATTAATTTTTTACTTATTATTACTGTGTAGGTTAAGCATATTGTAAATACCGTATATTTCATATTTTTATGACTTAGAAATACCTGTCTTTGTTATTAAGTGTGCATATCAATTAAAGTCTGAAGGCTTCTTCATACCAAGCTATAATATATATCACTAAGGCTGATATAGAACACAGGACTACTAAGTATCTGATGCAGTAAGATCATTCATACATTGCCCTCTCTCATATCAAGGTCCTGCTACCCACGCTGTGAAGCACTATTTAGGAAACATGTCGACATTTTCTAAATTTATACATAAATTATATTGTATAGTAAAAGTTAAAAACAACGCCGAGCAAAAACCACAGAGAAACATGACTTTTGCAATTGCCACCACTAAAATCAAAAGTATCATTAAAAGAAGTATTATATATACATATATAATTTTATTCGTTTTAAAAATGAACGTGTACACGAAGCCCTATGTCTATAGTCCCATTCGTATAGTCATATGGTATGTTTTAAAAGTTGCGTACGTGGGCCACCTACTTCAATTAATTATAATGGGTAAAATCCAGGGTAAATGGCGTGTAGAAGGAAGATAACATGGCTTCGAAACGTAAGGGCGTGGACACAGGACAAGACACCCTTCAAGAGACTGATGGCCAATCTCCAGTAATCGAGAAGCACTAACAGAACAAGTGTGTTTTAAAATGTTTTTTATAAGTGCAAGCGGGCAAGGACGCTCACCTGATGTTACGTGATACCGCCGCCATTGCGTTGCTGACCTTTTAGGAATTGGTACCCTATTTTCTTGAAGGACCCTGATTTGTTGGGATGGCATGAATTGAGAATGAAATGGAACGAAAAAATTTGTAATTGGTTATATCAGAATGTTCGAACTCAATAGAGTTTACTATTATCAATTAATAATAGATAATAGAAGTACAGATAAAAGATTGACTTCGCACATAACTATATGGAGATGACCAAGGGAAAGTCGGAGAGGGAGATGTGATTCAGATCAATGAAGAGGTTTAGACAACGAGTAGATAATAAGAAAATATAAATATAAACAATTGGAAATAAACAGGTCTTATTATTATTAATAATATTGAACGGGCTATAACCCTTTCTGATTCATGGCACCAGCTTTCTAAGAGTTACATTGATATTTTTGCTTTTACGCTTGACACGCGTAGTCTAATTCATGGCTGTGACGATGTCCATCTTAACTATAAGGGGTTGGAGAACACAGGGTTGAAAATCGCGTAACTACGTTGACACTGCTCTGCACTCCATTAAAATGTACAATACAAACAAGTGTCCGATCGTTATGTCTACATCCGTAATAGTTTTAAGAATCTCTCAGACCGTTTGCTTTTACTGTTAGTTATAACCCCATCTTTCTGGAACGCTATTTTAGGACGGGAAATGGGACATTATTGAACAATCACACGTAGGGTTGGGTTTGTATTGACTTTAGAAAGTCGTGATTGATTTGTCACGACGCTTTAAAGAGGTTTAATATGAATTTATTTATTAAATTTTTACCACATATAAGAACCAAGAACAGGACAATAATAATGAAATTAATAGGCGCCCCACGAAGTTTGGTGGCAGTTTTTGTATGGAGATGCTTTTAGATGTACCTAACTCTTTGTTTGATGGGTAACAGCTGACTTTAATTGTTTAATATATGAGCTTAAAAGTAACATAAAATTAAGGGTAGTAATATTACTAAACTTGGCTTATCTAAGAGTTCGTAAATCAAAATGACATTATACTACACAAACTATATAGGCCGATGTGTGCGATGAATGTTTACATTTGTTTACGCTTCTAATTTTTAACAAAAATATATATGTAACATAACTAATGTTGGGTTACATAACTCACAATAAAACATGACAATTAGGTCTGCACAATGCATTGAGAAAACACAGAAAATAATAAAAATAAATATATAGGAAGGTTTTACCATAAAGGGGATGTACAATACTAGATCGCAAAAAAAATTACAACTTATAATACCCATATATGTTAACTAACCAATTTTTGTATGGTTTCATTAATGAAGCTCTAAGAATACATAGAAATTGTTTGGTTGTATTTTTAATATTATCATCGGCAGTATGAGTCAAAATGTATGATGTATTTATTTAAATAAACATACTTTAATAAAGTAACTAAGATGAGATTAATGCGAGCGAATAATAATAAGTCTATTTATCACCGATTTTTTCACACAATTTACACAACACACTTCAGTAAATATTTGTATCTGGTTCATGATTAGTTTATCTATTATAGGTAATTATGTAAACATTCTGTTTCTGACATACGCGGCAATTTTTGGGTCAAAGGCTTGTTTCTCGACGTTTTTCTTTACTTTACGACACCGGTGCAATTTCGCTAGCCGAATGTTCTATATTGTAATTTTTTACACAAGTTACCACTTAATACTTTTAACACCTTACCTTTAATACAACTTTCATTTCATCATTGATATTAATCGATTACTTTTATTTTAATTATCAGATGACAGGTAAAAGTAAAATATTATAATCTATTTCAACTACCCAGTTGTTCACCGAATCAAATCGGACTGTCTCGATAGAGCAAACGACTGACGTATTTAGAGCGATTGTTATGGAACAAGCTTATTATTTCTATAAAAATTAAAAAAATTAATAGTGAGTTACGGTCATTGGAGGTTAAATTTATTATGAACCAATTTGGTCAGGTTGTCTGTCGACATAGGCCTCCCCCAATTGTTTCCACGTCTCTCTATCCTTGGGAGGCCTTCTCCATCCTTTTGGTAGATCTTTTAATTTGACCTCCTCGTTTTCTTTTGCCCTTCCTCGGGTACCACTCTATTACATCCTTTGTCCATTTTTCATTGTTAGTCCTCATTATATGTCCAGTCCAGTTCCATTTGTTTTTTGTAAAACGTTTTTTTTCTTATTTTTGAAGTTGTCCATCGATCCCATAGTCCTATATAAAGCATACTTATTTCCATGCTGCGTTGACAAACTACTAGTTTTTGGTTGTGTTTTCTCGTCGCATGCCAAGTTTGACATCCATAAACGGTATTATATAATTTGCTTTTCATTGCCATGGGAATTGTTTCATTTTTAACTATTTCTTTTAGAGGCCTGTACCGTTTCCATGTGTTGCATATTCTTCTGCAGCTGCGGTTGTTGTTGGGCTGTTCCAATGTATGTTAAAAGAAACTCCTTGTTTGAAGCTGGGTGTCAACAGGCTTTAATCATTTAAAACATATAACTAACATAAGATAGGTCGTTGGGTTGCGACGCTGAATGAAGAAAATCTAACTTGACTTCTTGAAGGGTTCTTAAATCTAAGTGACGTTTCTGTTACATGTAAAGAAAATAAGTGTAGTCGACCTATAGGACATAATCGGAATCGAGAATGTTATAATACAATTTATGAGTGCGGGATAACTAAAGGGCTCATTTTGGCTTCAAGTGTGTGATGATTGCTAATATTTGGCTTCTAATTAATAACTAAAATATATATGTAACTTAATAGATGTTAGGTTACATAACTAGCGCTACCACATTTTTAGGTCTGAGCCTCAGATTTATGTACCTGTTTCGTGATCATTTATCAATCTAATAGAATGGCAGAAGCAGAATTTTCCAAAATCTGTCTGCAATAACCAACCTAGGAGTTCAGGCACTTCTTTTTCGAATTCTTTGCGAATATAGCGGATTAAACAGTACATTGAGGTGATCAATTTTAAACAAAACCCTTGTGAAGTAACTATCTTATATCTAATACACTGTTTTGATTCTAATTTTTTAAGCCAGTAGGCTAGCTATATACAAGTACAAATATTAAGAGCTATATCCATAATAATAAATGTAAACGATAAATACAAACTAAGTGCAAGATTCAAAATCGAAACAACGCTAAATATGACGGCGTATGTCAAAACATATGATTTTGACATACAGAACACATAGCTAATTAGCTTTGCCCGCGTCTTAAATTGCCACCGAATAATCGTTATATTTCAGGTAATTTATTTGAAACCATAATAAATTATATACTTAAAACTTTCTCGGAAATTATACTATATCAATATATGTGTATCAGTAGATGCTAACAAATGCAAATGCTAAAAAACAAAAATTTCAGACTTTATTTTGTAGTATATAAAGCTATAGAAAGTAACTTTGCATACAGTACATTCAAAAACTAAACAAAAAATAAGTACCTATAACCTGTATCAAGTGGGCGACCTGTTCCATTGACATGAAATTCGTTATTCGGTGAATCATTCCCCCTGGCCCCTGCCCCTCTTAAGCCTTCGTAAACTAGAGTTACAATGAATCAGTTCATTCACTTTGAGTGAAAAGATGGGAACTTTAGTCATGCAGGTTGTAGGCCACGAAAACAATAGCTAAATTAAATTTACATAAAGGAGAGTGGGTATAATAAACTTATTCAGTAATTAAGAGTGGTCACTTGTGGTCTATCATTCTCTGGATAATGAAAATATCGAAAAGGTGATAATGTTTTCTTAATATTTTATACGCCTGTTAGTTAGTTCATTTATTAGTTTCTGCTACTAAACAGCAGAAAAAAAAACTTTGTTTTACGCATTAATACGACTAAAACACATCTAAGAATCGAAAGAAAACACTTTTTAACCGTGTTCCTTCAATGTGTAAAAGCTATTTTAACAAAAGAAAATACTCCATTTAAAAATCGTTTTTGTAAAAAAATATATATTGTTTCAAGCCTATCGATCGATAAATTGATCGATCTAAATGTAAAAACTTACTTGCATTTGCTTTCTTAATGATTTATTATAATATAATGACACTAACTATCCAGGTTTTTCCAGTCACAAAAACCAACGCTTCACCAACACCAACTTACAATTAACCCAAAACACTGTCCTTTGCTGTACTGACACGAAGATACATGTGTCACAATGTTTGTGACCTTTAAATTATGGTTGTTTTTTATACTTATTTTGTGGTCTATCTCACTAAACTATTAAGTGTTTTACTGACTAACAATTATTATTATTAATGTTGCTTCCCCTGCACAGAAACGTACGCTCAAAGATCAAAGTCAAGGCATTACGTCAGCCAAAAAAGCCGTTAAAGGTTCACGAATTTTAATAAGCTTATATAAGAACATTAACATCACGTCAACATGAATGGGCGCGTGACGTGATCAGCATCGCGGCGGTTATTTTGGTTCGCACGTGCTGACAGAACTACCGGACGTATATATATACCTATATAATATATGTGAGATATACACTTAATTGTGTCATGGGTTATAGTTATTAAGCTATTGAGGTCAATGTACAAATACAATTAGTGTTGTCTATGTGCATCATTGTATTGTAAAATCATTATTAAATCCAACATCTTATGAGAATATAATATATATTTAATTAATATCTAAACATAACAATAAAATATACCCAGTTACGATTTTCTTAACTTTTTTAATTGAGTTTCTTTTGATTAATATTCTCAGAGGATTGAGTGTTGATGTGTGAAGATTGTATTAGGTAAATTTTGGAAACATATACAAAAAAATTGCACATCGAAATGATAATATCCATGAAATGAAAATTTATTATGAACAGCTTATTGGTGCTTGCAGGAGAGTTTATTTTTTTTAACACATATTACTACTGGTTCGAATTTAAAAATCTTTTTCTGTTATATCATTCATGCGATGACAAATCAATGCGGTTGATGTCGTGACAGAAGGCACTGTATTAGATAAAGTAATACAAGATCAATGTTCTCGTTATAATATTTAGTTTTTATAAATAATCTCTCAGGGTCGTACGTTTAGGGTAACATTCTTCCCGTACGTCAAAAATGTATAAGGTTTTGACATACCGCTATTAGTTCACGCTTAGTCTCGTTTCTGAATCTCACCCTCTAAGACAAGATACACAAAGTTTGCCACATCTCCAATTGGCAGCTAAATAGGTAATTATCTGTGCTTCCAGAAACTAATAATTTATCTGGTATTTATCATAGCAAGTCGTCCTGTTTAAGATATTCGTTGACGTTATTCGTATGCCTACATTTCGAAAAGGTCTCGTCCAATCCTCCTACGTCTTCTAGGACATTTCGTCCTTCGATGTTTATAATATTTTTATTATAAGGTCAAACTATCCAAAAATATATCCGTGAGTTGTGAGTCATGTAGTAGGTGTTGACCATCGGAAGACGATAGAAAAGATTTCATGTCAACTCATGGATAACTTGTAAATTTTGTTTAAGGTTACCTGTGGGTGGGTTGTCCTGCTATAAATTTTGCATTTCAATGTCATCATATTATTAACGAAAAAAATTGTATGTTACGAGAAGTTAATAGTAAAATTTATTATTACTTATCCGGGCATTGTGATGATCACAATCATCTGGAGTGGAGTATCTGTTTCCACCAATTTCTGTCCAGGGCCTCTCTCATGAAAGTGTACAGTTTTGAGAACGATGAGTTTTAAACTTTATCGGTCCATCTGGTTGGTGAACGCCCACGTGCTTATGCCTTCTCCGTTACCAACCATGATCAGTTTCTCCAAGTTCGCATCGCTTTCCATTTCGCAGTACGTAGGTAGACAGGCGAGTCCGTATGCGGAGTTGAGTCGATGTATTGGTGTGGTTACATACACCACACCAATACATCGGATGTATTGGTAACACACAATAAAATAAGACTTGGAATAAAATTCGTAGTGCAACCGGCGGTCAAAATAAAAGCGATCTTAGTCAGGCAACCCGTATGAAAGTTGATGTGTTGCCAACTTATCTATGGGTCGAAGAAAGATCCATCCAGTGTAGAAAATCAGTCTAATCGGTCTTGGACAACTCTCTTCACTCCACGTCATTCCAGCATGTAACAAACCTCGATGTAACGACGACAATCGCAATTTTTTAATTAACAAACGGTCCTTTTAGCTAAGGAATCTTAAAATGTCCTAAGTTTGTGACACATTTGAACTGTGTTTTCTAGATATATAAATTACATTTTATTAAGACATTTCAATAAATTATTAAGTTAGCCTGCATGACTTCAAATTATTCCCCTTATAATGGTTTATTTTTATTAACTGCCAATACTAATATACATGGCTCCTACTGGCCACGAAAAGTGTGTCACACTGCAGGGCTACAACTCAACTGGATTATCATTATTAATATACCTAAACGTAGATTTACGATGTCATTGTCGATCTAGCGGCAAATATAACGAACTTTTTTAGTATTGTATATTTATCTTTAATTATTTGTGATTTTACTCTAATTAGCATTTCCAGTTATATCGAGTACAAGTGTAGTCACTGTCAATTATGATTAATACTCGGAATTTAACGAAACGACTGATGCACTTAACCTAAAATGTGTTTGACATAATTTAGTTGATGAAAGCCAATGGCCCAGAACAGAAACATACAAATTGATTTTGGATTGATTGATAGATGTTGTAAAAAGCTAATTAAACTTACAAGAATTAGAAACAAACTTTTTTATAATCTGTGGTGTTACGCTTTTGTCTTTGAAAAACATGCATTACAAGCATAGATTCACTCCCGTTCATTCGGTTTTTTTTATACGAGCAGGAGGTTCTGGTGATAAGTGATACCGCCCGCCCACGTACGCTGCCAGCCTTTAAAAAATTAATAAAACTTTTTGTGCAACATTATATACCTATCAAGAAATAGTTCATGAGATGAGCGGGTTAGAATGAAGTCATATTTACTGTTGAGTTGCCACCAGACGAAACCACGTTGGCGCACTTTAGGATGTTGTCATTGGAGAATCGTAGAAAATTAATATATCGTTTGCATTTAAGATGTTTAACAATGATGATTGCCCTAACCTCTCAACTGAATTTAATTTTCGTGTACCCTCTAGATACCCCAGCCATCCCATCATCCCATTTGTCCTTACGTTCAGAAGAACGCGTTTTGAAACTTTCCCATATCCAGATTGAACATTCTGATAAACAGGCTAGGCTGGATAGCCAAAGTTGCTCCCATGACTTTGAAATCGATTTTCCGTATTCCGATTTAATTATATATTGTATTACGTTACGCGAGCTTTGGCAAGGTTTTATAAATAAATAAATAAATACATCTTTCTGTATTGATGAGGCATCAAAACTTGTACCAGACAAGAGATAACAGTCGGTGAACAAGCACAGATAAGAGAACCATTAATTATTTTTTATTGCATTTCTCGGTAGTGTCAAGAGATAATGAACAAAGGATCATTAGGTATCCCACAGATAATAGACCCACAAATGGGGTATGTTTTTTTACACTATTTTTACACTAATATTTATTTTTCGTAAGAACCATTTTTAGTAGATTTTTTTCCCCGAAAATTGCTAAAAATACCGAATTTATCTTTAACCGATAATCTTTTACTAAAATCATGATTTTGTGCTGTTTTTTTTTCTAGAATAAATTTCAATAATAAGTGCGACTTTACATGAATAACAATCACGATAATTAAAGCAATATTATGTTGACTTAATTTTATACAATACCAGTGAATAACTTAAACTAAAGTTATGTTCTTTAAGTCTTAGTCTTCTATATTGTTTTGACACTATGTTCGTATGTCCGAGACACCGCACTTGCACTTATATTCACTACACTAGGTTCATTATCTCAAAAGGTTTAGTTCTCTTTAGGAGTATTTTTCCCGTTGTATCGAGAAGTTGAATTGCCTCATATTTATTGCCAATAGTGGCATATTATTTTACTATGGACGGACATATTATAATAATCAAGATGAAATCATTCTGCGCTGTATAACTGCTAATTTTAAAAACAGTTATATTTCCGAACCATTTCGACTTAGGGGCTTAAAAGGAGCGTATACCAATTCTTAAGAGACCGGTAACGCACTTGCGTGCCCTCTGGCAATGAAAGTGTCCATTTGAGGTATTACTTATCATCAGATGAGCCTCCTGCCCTTTTGCCCCATATTTTTGTATAACATTATTTTTAAAAAGTTGAAGTTTTTTTGAGTTTTGTGTGTGTGTGCACAGCCCTTATGCATTTCCATAATATTATTAACTTTAAAACGTTGAAACAGTTATGATATTAACACGATTGTTAGGGAAAATAAAACTATTTTAACGGGTTAAGATTGCGGCGGTCACGGCTATTAACCAATTACCGTGACCACAGCCTGGCAAATAATTTCACAGTGATTTAACTGTGAATTTCACTGCTATTTTTAATCACAGGGACTAATAGTGTGCTTCAAACGACGACGAAGACGAGGCAAAGTACGAACCCAAAGAATACTATATTTTCGACCCAATTCGCCATAGGGTCCACAAGAAAAGAGCGTAGCAGTTATTAAAATTCCTTCCTTCTGGCAAAGTGAGTGTTTATGGACGGCATCATGTAAGCCTACTGACAGTTTAAAACGTTCTAAAAAATAATAAATCAAAACTAGAAATGAATTTAATATTTATTGATTTTAACTTTACGAATGATCAGTTTAATACATATGTAAGCAAACTTTTGTATGTATATTAGTACTTAAATATGCATACGATTTCTCTTATGAGTTATAACAAACATCATAGCTTAGAGTTTAATATCGTAAAACAATCATACTAACAGTCACTGTCCTAAGAACAATTGATTTAAGAAAACCACTTTTTGAATTGATTAAAGCTGTGTATTATTTTTAAAACTTATAATAAACTTCGCGAAAAGTACGCGAAACGTCGGTAAAAATTTAAAATTTAGAATTATGTAAATAACTATAAGTTTTGTGTTTTTCTTAATGTGTAAAAGCTATTTTAACAAACGACAATACTATGAACAATTGTTTTGCCTTAACGAATACATGGTGAAAATATATGCCCCTAGAAACATACGCAATTTTTTTAAACCTATTTTAAAAATTACTAGCGACCTCTATTACGAATATAGTACACCATAAAAACACTCTTATTTTAATAATCATAAATAGATTGATAAGAGCGCCATCTTTTGCCTCTATAATGACTTATCACGAACTATTATCTCATAGCTAATAGTTTGTAACGTAGAGTTAAACCATGCCGCTAGATGTCTCTATTTACGAGAATATCTAAAATTGATTTATAAAAATTAAAACATAATTTCCTTTTGGTACAAATAAAACACTATTTAATATTATTTAACGCATATAATAAATAGGCACTTATAATTCCAGTTTTAGAACCATGGCTTTTGCCTACGTTAATAAAATACTTAAGCCCGCGTTCTAGAATGCCAATCAATCGAATCCAGTTGTCAAGCATTTTTTATATGAAGTTTGAATTATTGGACACTGCTCAAGACGAAAATGCGACTTGAGAGAATTATTTCGTTAATCTAGTACAATAAAATGATAAGCAAACCATATCAAGTACATAAGGCTGACCATCCACTATATTATAATTATAAACAATAACTTGTTTATAAACAATTGTTAATAAAACATACCCAGAAATATGTCTGGCTATACACACTTTGTTTCCAATGCGGTTAAGGACAATGAGCTTGATAGATGGTTTTCTGGACAGCTACGTGATAAACGATCACAGATTCTGGGTCCGGTAGACACTAGTCAATGGGCAGACGAAAATAGATTAAATGGACAGTTACAAACATAGACATGTCGGCCGAGAAATACATTATTTATTGCTATTTGAAATTCAGTATAAATATCAAAATACGACGAGTTTGAATTTATTTCTGTTAAAATTAATTCATATATTTTATAAGTGTAAATTAAAGTTTATCAGTCAGTATATAATTCGAAATTCACCTTTGTTCGTTCGTTCGTTTATATAGCGCTTTTTAAGACACTTCTTGCTGCGTACAATCACTAGAACTACCTGCCCATTTAGGTACTTCCGAACCGTAACGACTTCACAAACAAAGGTATCACTTCTTTAAAAGCCGACTATAAACTTGGAAGGTTCCTGGTGTTGCATGCAAAACACTGCAATTGGTGCGCTCCTATCTTGAAAGACCCTAACTTGAATTGCTTCGAAAATAGGTACTCCAGTGGGCAGTCGGTTCCACATAGTGGTGGCAAAAACTGCCTTAAAAATCGCTCAGTTGCAGAACCACAGATAAGGGAGAATGCCTCGACGTCTGATAAAAAATATTATTAATGCTATGAAACTTCAACTGTATGATATTACCATAGATTAGTATTTTATATCAACAAGTAACTATTCAGCTGTTACTCAAGGTCAGAAATGTCTTAGTAAATGTCAATTAAAATGTACTATTCTTAAAAGAACTTAAATATAAAACATATTAAAAAAACATTTTCACCAGTATAATACTCGAAACAGAACTAATTTAAGCGTACGACCAACCAGGCTCCATAAGATAAACTACTACTTATATGGAAATTGTACTCGTTTTTACAACAAACTGCCAAGCAAAATTAGAGAATTGTCACTGAATAAATTCAAAACTCTCGTTGAACGTAAATTAATCAATAAAGCTTTTTGTAAACTTGACGATTATATGATTCTAATCCTTGGGATTGATTTGCTCCAGTTCACCCTTGACTTGCTAACTGGTAGGAAATGTAAATTTAAAATAATTTTTTCATCTTTTCTGTCTGTTCATGAGTGTACTTAGTTACCTATATGAATAAAGTTATTTTGAGTATTATATCAACCGTGGATTTTCTTTAAAATTCCGTATGCCTAACGAAAACTTCTAAAACGAGTGTATGTACACTTTACAAATCACTTCATAGTGTTGTTAACGAAGATAGCAATATTTTTTCATAAATCTTCATTCACAGTGAGCATCCCGCGCAAGTGTTGCCGACAGCTTTGACAGAAATCCGTTTCGTGACGTCCACGCTCAACACTCCTACCATTAATCCTGCATTCATAGCTCAGCCCATTCGTCAACTGACACGCGAATCTAATCTCCTTTACACCGTACAGAACTGCTTTGCTAAACATAAATTACAATACGAAATTATTTAATTGTTTCTAATCGTTATATGAGAACTAAATATTCATCCGTTGGTGCAATAAAAAACCACAAGGGTTTGAAGAATGATATCTTTTAATTAAATATATAGTAATAGTGATTAACTTTAAATGATTTTTTGTCTATAAAAGGCTAGAAGGCTCGAAGGTGTTTTAGGAATTGGTACGCTCATTTATTTTTATTTTCGTTAGTTTAGTTAGTTAGTTTTCTACTTATATCTAAGTACATTTCTTAATTGTAAGTTTTCATTTTGTAAACATCTATGACTCTGACATTCATAACAATAGAAGTCATTTTATAAATGTCAATGTCAGTTGTCATCTGCCACTAAGTATCGTACGATCGTTATGCTAATTCCTAGAAAAGCGAATATTTCAAGTCTAATGTTGAAAGGTGTTTAATATAATATATCTGTAGCCAAGCCATAGCATTTGTTAATTTATAAACTTGTGGGGCTCTTACTAGTAATTATTATAAGTAATTGAATACAAGCTCACGGTTTGTCACGTGACCATTTTCATACAAATTCGTTTGGCATTAGTGAACTAATAATTAGATTAGACTAATAATTATAGCAAAGAGACCTCATATAACTATTATGGTAACGACACCACAATATGATAATTGTTTTTTTTATTTAATATATTAAATATATAGATTTAAATATAAAAGAAAATTTGAGAATGAGCAGTTTTTTCTTTAACCGTCTAGAGACAGTTCATTAGAGTCTTGTTTCGCGTCTGTGAGAAGCTTGTAACGTAAGCTGCTGTTAGTCTACCGCAGCAATTGGCGTAGCGGGAATTTCATATGTTTAATGTGTTTGCAATAAGTCTGTATTATATATCATTACTTTTTTTTGTAAAATAAACTTAAGTTCGTATTAAATACATCAATCGATCCAAGGCTCTTGGTAAATAGTGGACAATTATGATTCAACGTATATACTTAATTCGTTAAGCAGTAGTTACCAATAAAAGATTTTTTTTATATTCTATATTATTAAAATTTTTGAATTTATATAAATTTGTCTATTTCTGTTAAAATTATCGGTTGATAATCAGACTTGTAATCAATAAAAAACCAGATACAAAGTTATTTAATGGTATTTATTGTGCTCGGGCAAGAATTAGGCCACCAATATGTACCTAACTCTGCTTACGGATTCACCTGTCTATCATATGCCGACGACGAATTTCATCATAATTCAGCCATACAATGCGCAGACGTGATGAGAATTTGGAGAAATCTCGTGGTTGTTAACACCGAGGGCGTTTCACAAACCGAAGAAGGTGGCCGAAATCACGGGTAAGGCATATATATTATGATAATAAAACTTGTGATGTGTTTTCAAGTGACTTCAACCTAATTACAAAATGTATTTTAGTTTGTATTATAATTCTTTAAGAACTATAACTGTAGTGCGTTATTTTGTTGATGTCTAAACGCTTTCCGCTCCCTCAAGCTTTAGACACACTCTTCCTTGTGAAGTGCGATAAAAGTGTAGTCGGTAAAGTTAAGATTTATTAGCTTTGTATATTTTTATAACTTTTGTTTCCCATATTAATAATATTGGAATTTACATACTTTTCTTCACAAAAGTTTTTTGTATTCCTAAAATACACACATAGGGGATATGCTGTCAGCAACTTGGCGACGTAAAACTTTTTTTCAATGCTTAAAGCTCGGTGATAACAGTGTTTAATTTGTGTGGCACAGCTGTTGTATTTTTTGCAAGCGACATTGATGGCCGCTGCCCATGGATAATAATGGATCACCTTTAACTCATAGAACCTTAAGCTCATAATGGTATGCCAATTCACATAACTACCTAAATTTATCTTCTCAATATTACACTACTGCAACCAACTCCACACTGAAGTATTTACTTACCAATTCGACTTAGGGTCCTTCAAGAAAAGATCGTACCAATTCCTCAAAGGCCGGCAAAGCACTCACTCAGCCATTTCTCATGAAAGTGTCCATGGATGGCCATCGGCGTCCGTATGCCCCATGTAAAAAAAAAACTATCACTGATATTTCACGCTAAATTTCAAAACACTACCTTCACTGTATTAGATCCTCTATTCCAGATTTAAATAAATCAACGATGCAAATAAAAGAAAGTTTTACAAGAACTTGGCAAACGAAGTTCGGTGTAACAGGCAGCCAACAAAATAGAACTAGACATGTGAAGAAAATCTTAGAAAATAGTGAATACGTGAATCATTCTCAACACGCCATTCTAGTAGTCTGCATTGTACTTGATAAACTACCTAATGAGTGTGAGAATAGCAGGTGTTTCTATTGTATTTTTCAAGTTTTATCAAACCCGATTAATCAAGTACAATATTTAATAATAATAAAATCCTGTTCATTTTCCATTAAACAAGAGTAGAATATACACCTTCGATTTGCAGTGTACATTTTTTTCTCTAACATCCCGGCTTTTAGCGGATCACCATCACGGGTAAACCTTTCTCCAGCCTTCTAGGTCCATGGCGATTTTCTCTTTTCGATACCAACCTTTCTATTTCTTCTATCCACCTTTTAGGGCGCCCTACTACTTCTTCTCCTTGGTGCCTATGATAAAAACGTTACGGGATTGTGATTGAATTACTAGGCCAATTACATAATTCTTTCAATGGACTTTTTTATAAGTTTGAAATTTCTCATAGGTTCACGATTCTAGGGCAAAACAGGTCCGGTTGATGACATTACACATTTATCAGAAGCTTATTATTAGTGTAAGTACAAAACTACATACGTACAAATATACAGTATTTACAATATTTTAAACCTATAATAATTAAAAATTGATAAATGAAAAACTAAAACAGATTTATGGGAGTAAATGCGCTGCAGCACTGAAAGCACCAGCTCTGGGGTCACCAGTACTATCTACGAGGCGGCAACTTAAATCTTTAATTAGCGTCTGTGCACTTGATTCCTAAGAGTCCACTCCAAAGGGATGAATACAAAAATTCAAAATCATTTATTCACATAGGTAACACAATGTACACTTATGTCAAAAACAGGAATGTATATAAAATGCTTCTAATTTTACATTTACTGCCAGTTCTCAAATCAAGGGCGTAGAACGGAAGAGAAGAATTGGCAATAAACTCCCCGCCACTCTTTTTAATCGCCAAGGCGTGTTTTACACAACGTTTGCAACGCTGCAATCATTACACTATGTTACAAATTAGAAAAGATTTGTGCTCTATCAGCAGGAGGCACGTTGCAATAAGAGTTCTCTTGGGTACAACACGCAAAAACATAGTCGAAATAACTAAGATCACCGCATACACGAATTCAAGTCCAATTTAGTCACCCCAATAGCATCCGTTCACGAGTATGACGCATGGCCAACCATCGGCCAGAGTTGGAGGAAATAGGTACCGTTTATTGTTCATTGTGAATTGTATATTCGAGTTGATTATGCTGTATGTGTGTCAGACAATTAAAGATATAATAGAAGAACTGTGGAAAGTTTCAGTAGAAGTACAAAGTTAGTAGATTAATTAGTGGTTTATGCATATGAATGTCATCGCAAAAATTCATAATAATAATAAGCCTTTATTCATGCACATTTTAATAAAATGATTACTACTCTAAGATGCGGCCCCTGTCCGGGAGAAGGCCTCCCTGCAACTTTTTCCAACTTATGTTATTTTGTGCCATCGTCATCTAATTTTTTCCAGCTATCCGTTCGATCCCTTCGACCCATCGGTCTATTGGTTTGCCCTTGTTCCTTTTTCCTGTTGGACCAGTCCATTCGATAACTGTTTCAGACCATCTGTCATCTGTATAACGGGCTACGTGACCTTCCATTTAATTGGAATATAACTATTAAGTATTTTTGTTTTTCTGCGAATACATTCACTTTTACGTTTGTCGCGGGATTCCGAGAATACTTCCTTGTATCGCACGCCTAGACGAACGTATTTTGCCAAAAACTAATAAAGAATTACAAAATCTCTAAGCTTATATAAAGTGTAGACTTATATGAGATTTAGCTATAATCAAATTTGGTTTAAGCGTGATTAAAAACGAGACGGAAAGCGCATACTTGCTGGGAGAGATCATGACACTGTACGTTCCGGACAATTATTACCGCTGCCGTAAACATAACCTTTTTGCCGTGCGTTCGGCTCGCACTGTTCAGCGTCAATAAGCTTCCATTCCTCAGTTACTCTCGCTGCTTGGGTTTCTCGACTCATCACTGGAGAGCGACTTCTTTGTGAAGCGTATGGGGGTAATATACTATGACTTAAAAATATACTTGGAAAAGATTAGAGGAGGTTTACTGCCAATTTTGTAAATAGCTTAATTGTATTTTATTTTAGTTTTATGTTACTTTTAGTTTAGAATTTGGCCATGCATGGGCTGTAAATAAATAAATAAATGAAAACGAAGTAAACGTTTACTGTAAATACTTTGGCGATACAGGGTGTTCGCGCGATTAGGCCGACCACAATATTATTACGTGACTCGTTCCCGAAATGGACAGGCTGGCAATCTCTATAAAGAGGTGTTTGGGACCCTAATTTACACCCCCTTCCGTAATATTCGGTTATGAAGGTCCGGTATTGGACTTTGGACCCTCTTAAGCTGAAATTGTGTATTCGAAAGTACATCGTAACGAAGTATAGAGACTATTCAATACTCTTTCTTTTCGAGAAACTTATATTAGTTTAAAATAAATATTTCAAAGTTTTGAAAGCTTTTTAGGAAACTTTATTTGTTCTATCTGTAATAAGGCTTGAAGTATCAGGGGATTCTCAAATGATGAGGATTTTCAAGTGACCGAAAGTTCAAGCAATATTGGATGAGAGCTGGGGTTTTGTGGGTAGGGTTCCTGCATGTCTTACATTATATGTGGAGTGTACAGTAGTGAAAACTAGGTAAAAAAAGGGTTATGAGAGTGTAAAACAAAAAAATAAACCAAGTCGCGTTTCGTTTCAACCGTTTGCTAAACCGATGAAATCAATGCAAAATTACAAAAAAAACTTAATAATTGATGTGTAGGTTATTATTACACGATAAGAATACGGACACAAATATCGGGATTTGGAGGCGGTTTTTGCCAGAAAGGGTCACACTGATACCTAATAAGAAATATAAATGTCTTTAAATGTAAAAGTGTCTGAAATAATACTTTTACCGTTTCACTTTTACTTGTAACTTCGATATCGATGCCTAGCTTATTCTGAATTTACATTCGAGTTTTCGTACTACGTAGTTTGTGACAGCATCGCTACGGAGACTGAAAAAACTTCGTCAAATTTATGTTGACAAGTGTCTATACACTCTCAACGCCAGAGGGCTCGCGAGTGCGTTGCCGGCCTTTTAAGAACTGGTAAGCTCTTCTCTTGAATCTTCACGTAAGTCGAATTGGTTCGGAAATACTTCAGTGGGTAGTTAATACCATATAAGGGTGGTGCGCGGAAAAGTGGCTCACATAACGCTCAGTAGTGGAATGACGGACGTCGAGGTGATACCGGTGATTCTTTATATTATTATTATTCTAATAATTGTAACACTAAATAACATTGCATAATTTAGTTCTTATTTATGCTAGAAATGTTTTATGTAATATGTATTATTTTTGGTTTTATGGTTATTTTTGGTATTTATCTGGTTCTCAAAGACGTTGATTGACGTATTAGGCGACCATAAATAAATAAATTTTTGAGTTTGTTTTATATTTGTGTTTTCATAAGTGTTTTGCATAATAGATTTATTCCTGATTATTAAGGTCACCAGTTTGGATAGGATTATGTTTTTTGTAAATAAAGCTTTATTCATGTAATAACTTTACAAAGCTCTAATTCCAATAAATCTCCGACATATTAAAAGGAAATTACTAGAATCGTATTACGTCAATGACGTGTATTAAGCATTTAGCTTATATACATCATGTGCTCTTAATATCCGGTGGCGCATCTCAATATCCGCAGACTCATCTGTCAACATTACACACGCATAGATACATAATATATTTTAGGGACTGTCCAGATACTCTACAAATACTCTATGTGTAACCAGCTGCCGACTGAAGTAATTCCGAACCAATTCGACTTAGCGTCCTTTAAGAAAAGAGCGTATTAATTTTGTAAAAAGCCGGCAACGCACTCGCGAGCCCTCTGGCATTGTGTGTGTCCAGGGGCGTCGGTATCACTTACATCAGATGGGCTTCCTGTCCGTTTGCCCCCTGTTCTATAAAAAAATGTCTGTGAAACTTTTTTATGACCTTATTTTTCGAAAAATAAAATAATCTACTGTATGCAACTTTACAGAAGTTGGTTAAATAAAGTTAAATTAGATAAAGTTTAACTAAAGGCTTTTATTATCATAGACACGAATACTCATAATAAAATCATTTCATTTTACCTTATTACTACTAAGATTATTTCATTAATTGTAATAGAATTATAGTATCATTGTTTATTTATTTATTTATTTATTTACACTTCGTTACACTACAAAATAAAAATTAACATAATTAAATCAAAAGGAGGGCAACTGGCGGCCTTATCGCTTACGAGCGATCTCTTCCAGGCAACCACAGTGAGTAAAGAAAAAAAATAAATGTATTAAATAAGATAGGCAAGTAGTGCAAAATACATGTAATACACATTGTTATCCTTATTATATATTTTTGTTATTATTTGGCTACGAATCTCTTCAAATCAACCGTCGTAGGGACAAGAAAAAGATGGCGCGTAACGAAAAAATGTGACGCGTGACCGAAAAATGTGACGGTAATTTTTTTCCCAGCGCCGTTAAAGAAGCTTCACTACAAAAAAACTGGTCGAGTTTAATTTTTATTTGAAGCAACTTATACACATCTAATCTATAAGCTAAATAGGTACCTACATCGTGAAAAACATAACTTTAACAAATATTTTTAACCCCTACAAAAACACTTATTTTTTTTATAAACGATTTTTTTTAGGATATGTTCGTTTCACTTCTACACTATAAAGAGGTTAAAAAAATCACGGTATCAAGTCTGATCTCAGAAATATATTTCGGTATTGTAATATATTAAGAAATTTAGATTCCTGAAGGCACTTCAAGAAATAGGAATGGATGATGCAAGGTAGGCGGTTTATTGCATTATTTAGAGTCAGTTTTGAATTTCAATTGACAGTTCTATCTGCAGTAAACGACGCTTTGAGGACTTGCGAGGCTGTTCCATTTTATGTTACTCTCAATGTTTAAGATGCTGCAGCCATTGTTCCGTCACCAACAACAATTGCAAAGAACAAATGTATTCTTCTATTTCGTAATCTAGTTTATTGTCATTCATGTTTATTGTTTCATTTCTTTTCTCTTATATAATTGTAATGTTTCTCTTTAAATGTTACACTTGTCATTGAAGCACATGCATGTATTGTGTTTTTTTTGTATTTCGTGTGTTTGTATGTAACTGTATGTGTTTCGTTAGTTTGCCTTTTATATTAATTAATTAAAATATCAATAAATACGTCAGACTTTATGCGACACAATTTAAATTTGAGGTTTAATAAATCATAGAATATCAATCGTATTAAAATAGAATCGTATTAAAATCCGTCTAAGGGTTTGTCTCTGGGTCTAAGACTGATATTCTTACGACGTAGAAGAGAGAGTCGCTCGTAGAAAAACGCGGTACAAATACGGGAATCGAACGCACGATCCTTCGCATAAACTAACCTAATCATTGTTCTTTTTTATTAAAGAATGTTAACACAGAAATATGACTTCAACTTGGCACCAATTACGATCTTAAATCTTTTACCGTTATTTGTCTTTTCAAATTTATGTTTTAATGTGTAATTTTATTCACAAATATAGGCCGTTAATAATTTTATTGAGACATAAGCCGTTCTATCAGAAATAGCCATTATTATACGTAGATATAAATGAGAAATGACTGATAACGACACAGCATCCGTGGAGACCTCATTTCATTGATTTATGGCTTTCTTTCCGACAGCTATGCAAAACTGGATAATTTTTGCTTTTTTTCGGATTTCAGTATACGTCTACGTCATCTTAGTCTATCATGCGTTTTTGGTTTAAGGAAAAGGTGCCAATTGTGCACCACGTGATACGATACGATCGACGTCAGCGCAGTGGCGCTACAACCTTTTTATGTTGGCCTCAGATTTCCGTATCTGTCCCATGATCATCATCATCTTATATCCATCTAGCCTCCTGTGCCACAAAGACCTCACGAGTTTCTTCACGCTGTTATCTTTCACCGTTCGAGAGAATGATAATTGCGCACAAAAAGTCCATTGGGAACCGGCCTAAGAGATGAGAATCACGCTAAAGCCACGCTAAAACTAGGCCTCTTAAAGGTTTTCAAAGCTCACTATACTTATTTATAACAATATTTTAAATTTAAAGGTACCGTAAGTTGGAAAATTGCTGTAAAATATGTGAATATTCTCATCGATGTTAGTAATAAAGTTAAGTTAACTTAAGTTAAGTTAACTTAAGTTAAGTAAGAGCGAGATAACCTATTCACAGGACCCTTAAGACTGCTAGTTCTAGTAGCTCTAGGATTATAAAGAAATCTAGACTGTTCTTAAAATTCTTATTTACCAAATATCTACGTTGATTAATCAAAATTAATAATTTACTCGAGTAGGAACGTTCTCATACAATTTCGCTAAACACAAATAACAACTTCTCAGTTAGAACCAAAACATACTTGCTGTATTTAAGTTCATGAAACATTGAAACAACACGCCGTGTTGAACATAATAGGCGAACCGTACCGATAAGTAGGTTACCAAAATATGAATTATCTTAGTAAATTATTAACGAAATTGCTTCGTTATTATTTGCGTAAAAAAACTAAATGTGAACACTAGGAAAGAGTAGAATTTTCGGGCAGCTTTTCACTTGAACTAATGGTTAAAAAGGTAAAAGTCAAGTCAAAGTCAAAAATCATTTTTCATTTAAGTAACACAATGGAACGTCAAAAAAAGAAATATACATAAAATGCGACTAATTTTACATTTACTGCCAGTTCTCAAATCAAGGGCTTAGAACGGAAGAGAAGAACTGGCAATAAACTCTCCGCCACTCTTTTTACTTGCCAAGTTTTTAAAAAAAATATATTTATTTATTTATTAACACTTCGTTACATTACAATATAAAAAAATTGAACATAATTAAATCAAAATGGGGGCCACTGGCGGCCTTATCGCTTTCGAGCGTTCTCTTCCAGGCAACCACTGTGAGTAAAGAATTTTTTAAAATTAAATTACACAATATAGGCAAAAGTGGTGCAAAAATACATGTTATACACAATTATTAAGACAAAACTAAACAGATATATTATTATACAGGTATATTATAATATGTATAATATATTTGTCTAGTTATATTATACAACGTTTGTAAGGAGCTGCAACCATTAAACCATTTTTTTTGTATGAGGTGAAAATGCGCTTGCGCAGGCCCGCGCCAAGGATATCGAGCTTGAAGCGGGGACTGTGGGGCTGGGTCTACACTCTAATCCCTCTGTTATTCAGAGGGGTAGCGAGACCTGACCCACTAAAAACACCTCAGCCCTTCACACGCCCTTGAGATGGGCCCTCGGGGTTCGCCAGGCATTCTACCCAAGGGACCCGGGCTTAAATCCGACACACAGAGGTCATTCAGGACCTGCGATTCCGGGCCACTCGAGGTCGAGACCCCAGCCTTGAGCAACCATTAAACCATGTACCAACCATAGGTTAGTGGACTCAGTTTCCCTAGCTCCGTAGTGCATAAAGTCCTGGCTAACTAAGCCAGCCTAGCTCCTTCCACAAGCACAGAAATCTCCTGTGCACTATAAAGGCTTTACGGAGCAACCTCACTGCTCCAAGGATTTCTGTAGTTGGTTAGCTACAGCCTCGCATTCCAGGACTACGTGGGTGGCTGATTCCTCTGCGCTGAAACAGCCTTTGCATCGTCTATCACGCATATGACAAGATGTTTATCAAAGAGACTAATGGCCCGTAATTGTCCCTATAACTGTTTTGATTGTGAATTAATTAATGTTTAATATATGAAAGTATATAAAATTCATATCAATAACATCATTATTAGTTCTCGCAGATCAAGAATTATCTAATAAATAAATATATATATAGAAAACTTCCAACACTACTTATCCTTTAAATGTTTGGTAGTAGCCTGATCGAACGAAAAGGAAGCATTGTTAAATGTCAGTTGTACAATAAGCAAAAACTGTAACATTTATTTTAACAAATCGTGATGTATTTTAGAACATATAAAATATACTGTAGATATAGCAGTATACGTATATCATGTGAACTTTAATAAATAAAATCTTAAATCTTCATAATAACCACGAACTGCCACAGGAACTGATTGGCAATAAGTAGTATGTAAAGATGGCTGAAAATCCCTAAATATGTTTTGGTTGTTTCTGCCGGACGTATTCTTAAACACCTCTCAGCAAGTAACCTCCTAATTCATATAAATAAAAATATAATCATATATTTAAATAACACTTTACAAACGGCCCCACATGGAATACTGGTCTCACCTCTGGGCGGGGGCTCCCCAGTACCAGCTCCTTCCACTAGACCGTAGAGCGTTTAGAATCGTCGATGACCAATCCCTCTCCGAGCGGCTCGATTCTTTGGCGTTGCGTAGAGATGTGGGGTCATTCTGCATCTTCTACCGCATTTACCATGGAGAGTGTTCAGAGAAGTTTTCGGATTAATACGTGCAGCTGAGTTTCATCATCGAACGTTGGGGCAGAATACAAAATTCCACCCGTATCACCTCGACGCTCACGCTATGCGGAACCAGCTGCCCACTGAATTATTTCCGAACCAATTCAACTTAGGGCCCTTCAAGAAAAGAGCGTACCCATCCTTATAAGGCTGGCAACGCACTTGCGAGCCCTCTGGCATTGAGGGTCCTTGGGCGGCAGTATCACTAAATATCAGGTGAGCCTCCTGCCAGTTTGCCCCGTATTTTATAAAAAGAAAAAAACGCAAATCTATTATTACATAATCTATATATACAAATAAAATTTGTCAAGTTTTGTTTACGTTTTGGTAAAGGGACAGAACAATGCTTTTGTTAAAATGTAATTAGACTGGTTTGGTTTTGGGGTGTTTGGCTGTTCACGTATAATGTTTTAATTTTATTACTTATACATATCAACTCCAAACACCGAGTTTGGAGCAAAGGAACTTTTGTAGCGCAAAATGAAATTTTCACTACATATTGTAAGCCGGTCTGAAGTGTTTTGCGAAGTTTAAGCTGCATGTAGTGAAATTCTGGAGAGAACTTTAAATGAAGTCAGTAACACATTTAAAAGAACTGATTTTGTTCTTTCCAGCACTTTGGGAATTCTGAATTCTATTGTTCTGATTTATTTGTTTTATGTCGAACGATGGTTTATTTGGCAACTTTTTTTATTATATACCACTATATATTGTACGCGGAAAGTATCTTAAAATATTTTGAAATGTTTGCTTTGGATAATTTTTATGGAGTAGAATTTTTTAATAATTGTTGAAAAAGTGGCGCTACAACATTGTTAGGTCTCGACCTCAGTATCTAATAGGCACGAAGGTGATCAGCCTTCTGTGCCTGACACTCGCCGTAGACTTTTTGGGTCTAAGGCAAGTCGTTTTCCTCACGATGTTTTCATTCACCGTTCGAGTGAATTTAAAATGGGCACCTAGGCAGAAAGCCCATTTGTGCACAGTCCGGTATCGAACCTACGACCTTAGGGATGAGAATCACATGCTGAAGCCACTAGGTCAACACTGTTCTAAAAGATTTCCAAAGCTCACTTTACAAGAAACATTTATAAGAATTTTTCTGTGTGTAAGTTTTGTGTGTGTAACTATCCTTTAAGAATGTAAGCATCTTATTTCTGAATAGATAATTTGTATGCTACAACCTTTATCACAGGCACATAACAGGATTTAATAATAACAATTAGTCTAATTGCAATATTTCTATCATAATTTAAATAAAACACAAATATGTACTGTCTTTTTTTTCATAGGTTTTACGAGAAAATATTTTTGAACTGTAATGTGACACTAATGGATTTTTTGTCGTTTTGGACAATTATATTTCTCTTCGTTTACATTAAAAACTTAAAAAAAAACTTTCGTATATGATACTGCCACAGCGACCAAACTTTTTAAAGTTGTTTCCAGTTCCAATTTATTATTAGTATTAATAGGTAGGTTAAGAACATTTCAAATACTGTATATTTGTATGTCGGAAACAAATATCTTTATACCCGATATCAATCTAAGGTTTGTTGTTCATCGACAATAAACATCTACTCGTACATGAGACCTTTTGAATCTGAACGTAATAATACAAATCCAGTTATCAACCTGATTAAAAAATTATACATAAAACCTAATAAATAATACCCAAAATGTAACTACCAGTTAACCGTCAAATTAACTTAATTGCACTTGTAATTGCTTCCAGCCGAGACACGCAATAAAAAGAAAATATTGTCAGTCACTCCGCCCAAAGATCGTCTACAGTATTGGAGTCCCAATATACAAGTCCTTAATAGTACGCGATAATGAACTATATTTCCTCAAAGATAGGAGCTATTATAGCTGTTTGAGAACGAATTCATAAAGATGTTCAGGTGATAGTGATTATTATTATGCTATTAATTGAGTTAAAAGCTCATTTATTTCCAATTAATAAACCTTACATCTAACTAGATAATAGGTTCTCTTCTCTTACAAAGTTAAGAAAGCTGTATATCGATAAATAGATTTTCAGACTCTCATCCCTGAGATCGTAAGTTCGATCCCCGACTGTGCACCAATGGGCTTTCTGTCTAGGTGCGCGTTTAGCACTCGCTCGTACGGTGAGGCAAAACATTTTGAGGAAAAGGCATGCTTTAGACTTTTATGTTTAATTTTAATTGTGTGACAAACTTTAGTTTAAATTATGTATTGTTGTTGATTTGTTTATTTGTCATTTGCTCGACGACGAACAGCCAAATTATTGACCTCTGGGGATAACAATACATTATTTTTCCGTATCGTCCTGAATAAAATTAGGCAATTGTTTTACACTACAAAGATGTAAGATTATACTTTAAACAATATGAATATTAAACAAAACTAGTATGACTAAGCAGACTGACTCTGTAGTTCCAATAGCCATACAACCTGATTATAATGTTGAGACTTCTATTGCCATACTTATATGTTGAGCGCGAAGAGCACCAGCTCTGGGATCCCCGGTACTATCTACCAGGCGCCAACTTAGTGCCTAGATGGCGTCATTAGTAATTTCGTTATAAATTTTATTCATAAGTATCAATTCTTCTAAACATTTGTGGGTATCATTAATAATTAATATCGGTTCTACAGAATGCTGGTTTAAGAATTACTCAGCTGTAAAACCTCAACCCTTGGGTTTTTTTTCTTTGAATTAAAGCAATCGTATAAGAACTGAGCTGCCTGATTAAATTAATGGAGTCTGAAATAAAAGAAAATGTTATCGTTGCCTGAACAATATTGTCAGTGTTAATAGGCTATCTGAGCATTCTTAGTGATGTGCTTCTTAGAAGTATCGACACTTTAAAATCTATAGTGACTAATTTCTATCTATATATAGAATAGGCGGCAAACGGGAAGAAGGCATCATTCTCAATGCTAGAAGGCTTGCAAGTTAAGAATTGATACACTCTTTCCTTGAAGGAATTAGTTCGGAATTACTAGTGGTCAGCTGGTTCCACATATTGGTGGTGTACGGAAAAAACTGCCTTAAACAGGCTCAGTTGCGAAACGACAGACGTAGAGATGATACGGGTGTAATTTCGTATTTTGATGAGATTTGAGATGTAACTCAGCTGCAGGTACTTTTTTGAACCACTCCTCTAAAAACAAAGATTTGTTTATTAACGAATAAACACAAACCACTTGAGGATCCTGTCCGTTTGACCTCTATTTTATAAAAAAATATAGTCTTGATATAAATCCTACATATTTACAAATTATTAAAACTAAATTGTGAATCTCCCTCTGCATCTTCTACCGCATTTACCATGGGGAGTGTTCAGAAGAGTTGTTCGGTCTAATACCCGCAGCTGAGTTTCATTATCGGACGTCAAGGCAAAATACAAAATACCATCCGTATCACCTCGACGTCCGTCGTTCCACAACTGAGCGTTTTCTAAGGCAGTTTTTGCCGCGCACCACCACTATGTGGAACCAGCTGCCCACTGAAGTATTTCCGAACCAATTCGACTTAGGGTCCTTCAAGAAAAGAGCGTACCAATTCTTGAAAGGCCGGCAACGCACTTGCGAGCCTTCTGGCAATGTGAGTGTCCATGGGCGGCGGTATCGCTTCACATCAGGTGAGCCTCTTGCCCGTTTGCCTGCTATTACATAAAAAAAAAAAAAAAAAAATAACTCACCTAACTTTTATACGTATGAAATGATCAATTATAACTTTACGGAACTTCAAGAACTTGCCCAGTCTAAAACCACCAAGACATCATAACCTACTTTAGATTCGAGACTTCCAAGGAACAGTCTTAAAATTTCGACGCAATCTCAAATTCACTAAAGATATGTTTTATGGCCAAGTTCACGAGATAAAAGTCCAGTGAGTTCTGTATTTCATGTTATCACGAAAGTTTTATGAGGTTTATGGGTATTTCAGGGTTATTTTGACCTTCATAATTTGAGTTTCTACTGTATATATCTAAGACAGAGAGTCCCACATGCAACGCAAACCTTTTAGGATTTAGATCTCTCATCGAATTCCTTTTTTGTTTTTTTTTCAAAGCCACGTGTGAGACGTCGCCGATATTTAAGTTTTCATTACCTTTATTAATTGTAACAACAATTTTTAATGTGTATTTTGTTAATATACTTACATAACACGGCACGGCAATCCGGACCAAAGCTTCCGCCAATTCATGCAAAAACGAGACACGGCCGCATCATCCTTCCTCAGTTCAGACCGTTTTCGATCTCTGCACTTCCTATTTTCGTTGTGGATTAAATTAGAAGCCAGAATTTTTATTTAATTAGGATTGTATGAACAGATTGTTTAGTGCAAAGTCAATGTATGTATCTAACATAAAATATTTGTAATATTGACATGGTCACTATAAACAATTAGTGACATACTTTGTATTACAAGTTTTAATGGTAAAACGCAGTTAGCGTTGCGATACTTTTTTACAAGGTATGTTCTTGATGGCATACTACTTATTTTCATTCCTTACTAGGATCGAAGCTTTCTCGACAGGAAGAGATTGCTTGTAACATTAAATAAATGTCAATAAATATCTTAACGTGTCACAGTCGGCATGAAAAAATTGGTGCTATGTCTATAAAATTTACAACACGTAACAATTACGATTTTGTCTCGAATTTTGGTCCCACCCAACGTCCAAAATTCATGACGTGTAAGACCCGTATTATGCTGATTTGCAACACCCTAAATTTGTACAGTGCCGTATTCTTCATTTATACAAATCGGGGGTTTTTCGTTACAAATGAAGTGAAATCCTTCTAGTGGAGTTAGTTAGAAAAATATTTTGATCTTTTTAAAAGAAGTATACAGCGTATTTTACTTTAGTTTTTTTGACAATAATTTTACGGAAAACACCGATTTTCAATTCAAACATGACACTTTTAACTAACCACATAGTATAAGTTAAATTGTTAATTGTCTTATTATAAAAAAAAAAAAACTATTTGTTGTATATTAACTATTTGGATTTAATTTTATTTCATCACGTTCACCCGGTTTGATTGAATAGTTTAACCTTAGGCTTTACACGATAATTTAGATGACCGCAGGACACAAATCGTAAAAAGCCTCAGTGGCTTTGATATGATAACAAAGTCAAAATATCATCATGCCTTCAAAATATTAACTTTGTCAGAGGATTCACATAATTTTATTGGCTATACATTTAATTCACTTGACTCACTTGACTACGAAGTGAATTGCTCAGAATTCCAAAGGATTCACCTTGCTTTGTCCGTGATGCAAATCAATTGAGAATGCCTTCATAAAGCTCCAATACGTTTTGAATCCGTACTTTCCATTATTTGCAAGCTATTATGCGATTGAAGATTCTCTAGGCATTAGCTTTTTAACTATCAATTTACGTAAATTGAACGTTTGTAATTCGCATTAAATAAATACTAAATATCTAGGTTGTAGCTGAAAGTTGAACATGTATATTTCCTTAAAACAGACTTGTGAAGAAAAAAATTGGGGGAATTTCTGATATAATTGAAATCCGAAAAAGTAGAACCACAACATACCAACTTTTATTTTTTTATATTTATCGTATTAATGCGTTTGTAATTAACATTTTATGATACGAAATTATATACTATACTAGAAGATTTGATAGACGTTCTCCTGTACACACGTCTTACATACAAAAAAATATATCTAATAATGTTAATCTACCTCGACTCCACTTGTACACACAAAAATTTCATCAAAATCTGTCCAGCCGCTTAGGAGTTTATTCACGAACACATGCACAGATTTATATATTAAATTCATTCAAATCGGTGAGCCACGTACAGTAGAATTATATATATATTTTCTTATTACTGGTAAAGTTTTTGGCCTCTTTTAGGGTGAAAGCTTCCTCCATATTTAACCATTTCTCTTTGTCTTGAGCAACAGTTTTACCCGCTAGTTCTATAACGGCATCTATCTATCTATCTGTTATTTTGTCGTCCTATACATCTCTTTCCAGTAGGTCCAATCCATTTTGTTATTTCAAATGTCCTTTAAGATGGACTTCGCTTGCGCTCTAGAAATATGACCTGCCTTTTTCCATTTTAGCTTAGAGCTTAGTTTTGTTTTGTTACAAATGTCAACATTACTTGTTTTGTTACAAATGTCAACATTTCTTGTTTATTAATTCTCCTCAACTTTAAGATGCTTTTTTCCATGTTGGCAAGAAAGGATTTTTCTTGTTATTTTCTTGCTGAACACGGCAAAGTTAAGGTCAGACAAAATAACTTACATTATACAGAAAAATACACAAGTATTTCATATATTTTATAACAATAATGAGACATTATGCAGTATCCCCGACTTCGTAAAAGAATTTCACTATTCACAAGTCGCAACACAAAAGTGTAATTTCTTTTTCGCAATTTCATCACAGAATTCGGAATAATTTATCAAATTGTGCGCTCGGAATGCACATGTAACCGTGTTGCTCAGCTGCGCTCGGTCACAGTCGCAAAGTAATTTTTTATCTCCCCTTTCCTACGTCAGCATTGCGGATCCTTGGGGAGCATATCACGAGGGACGCAACGTATCAATCTCAGGCGTGGTAGACGGCAATTTGGAATGCTTATAACGGTCTAATTTATGTGGTTGCTTATGAAAGACTATGTTTGAGGAAAAGTTTGTGAATTTATGCTAAGTAATTTATAAAACTATTAAAGCGTTAATTATCAAAGACGGATGTGATTATTTGTGTTCCCGAATCCATTTATTTGATAGGAATTTGATTAAAATTATATATAATACTGTATGTCATATCTATTTACATCACGATTAATAGATAACTCAACGGGCGACAAACAAGCATTCTTTTCTGTTTTTAAAGAACTGTTATGTTTTATTTATTTCAACCGAATTGTTTGTAGCCAAGAATACTTGGCGAGTGGAGGTTCCTAAAGCCTCCAGAGGTCAAGATGTTGTATATATGCGTAGCGGTTGATAACACTATAATACTATGTTCAAGGTATGTCGTCACTGCACTGGTTTTTGTCGGAAATTGTAAATTTACTAATTTTTTTATTAATAAATAGAGGTTGTATCAATGTAAATAAGTTCGGTACGTAACAGAGGTTAACACCGGATTGATTAAAATATTATACGATATTTATTACTAATGAAATTAACACTAATTTAATTAATTAACGCTTGTTATAAAAACAATTTCACCCGGTGATTTCCGTTAGATCCGCTAGGGAAATCGAGAGGAAACCCAGATGGTGAAAAACGTATAAAAACTCCAATTAATTTTCTCAATTATAGCGAAAATATACGGAGTCTGATAGGAAAAAAACGGCTATTGATTTTCTAATTGTTTACCTCACTGTTTTCGGATTAAGAAAATTCTTTTTTCTCATTTTAAAATGGACTTTCAGTAATCCTTAAATGGTATTTTTAATTCGTTCGTATTTCAACACAATATATAAATTTATCATAGGTTTTATTCAGTTGACTAGATGAGCAGTGTTGGACATCGTGCGACTCTCATCCCTGACGTCGTAGGTTCGAACCCCGCCTGTGAGCCAATGGCTTTCTATCTATATGCGCATTTAACATTCGCTCGAAGGGTGAAGGGAAACATAGCTAGGAAACCGGCTTGCCTTAGACCTGAATTGGACAGCGTGTGTCAGGCTTATCACCTACTTGCCTTTTAGATTGACTCATAATAATGACAAGAGACAGAGAAATCTGAGGCGCAGACCTAAAATGGTTGTAGCAATACTAATTTATTTATTTATTTAGCTCAAATTTTTGGTTGGGAATTAAGTTTTAGTGTCATTTTTTCTGCCATAAAATATTTCTACAAAAGAGAATACTTAAAAATCTAAATGTAATAGAACTTTAAATATTTATATTTTCTATATAAAGTAATTTAGTTAATTAACAGGGCAATTAGAATGATTTATTATTTACGAATAATTTCAGCACTATCGCAAGGATTTCGTAAATCGTAACCAATTTTGAATTTACTCATTCGAGTCATTCAATGCCTAACTTTAGTGGAAATCGAAGTACGTAAAAGCTACCAGCTAACCACTCGTAGTTTCACGGTTGAAAATACTACGAATAGTAACGTATCACGATTCATTTTGCTTTTATTGAATACTAACATAAAGAGCCAAGCAAAAAATGAATTTTTTGAACTAGGTACAGTTTTGTTTGGCTTTTATACTAGTTACAAATATTTATTCCGGATCGCTTTTTTACGTTTGTGACGGGATCACAGTATTCGGGATTTTAATTTGTGCAACGATTCTATTTTTCATTAAGTCAATTTGGAGTAAATTTTTATATTTCAGTGATTTTTTGAGTAAATTTTTACGTTTCAGCGAAGCCAGTGGTAGTCTAAGAGCGCGACAATCAAAGCGAGTTTCTGGTCGTAAGGTTTAAATATATTTTCTTTATTCAATTAATTGTAAATTATTGAACCAATAGTGATCAACAAATCGTTATAAAAAAATGATCGAAAAAACTAACACGCTTTATTTGTTAATGGAGCTGTGTATGTAATATCTTCGACAATATGAAAAATAATATATCATTTAGTGTTATCTGTATAAAAAGGCTGTACTAATATACTAACAATTAGATTAACGACAGTATTGTGACAGAATGTTCACAGATTGAATCGACAATTATGTAAAATAAAATTGTGTGTTTTCATTATAAGTATGCATTACAATGTAAAAAGGGAACCTATTTTAAGTAATAAAAGTATATGTCATATATGCTCTTCCATAACAATATATAAATATACAGTTTTAATTAATATTCTTAAATCGTTTACAAGAAATTCTTCTCCTTTTTTTAACAACATATGCGACGCGTAACACACGTGAGTGTGTAGGTGCAAGTGAGTGTAATGTGTGTGAATGTATATGAATAAACTAGCTTAGGTCTCAGAAGTTTATTTTACTATGACTAAGGTGTGTTAAGAGGCCAGTCCTTTTCCCGTTCCCGTCTTTTTATTTTGGACGTTGAGCGGAAAGATGTTAAGCAGCCTATTTAACTTATTGGTGAAATGTCTTCTTCTTTTAGTGCCTCTCCATTACTCTTCCGCTGTTGCAATACTCATTCACTCCCTAACGAAGCCATGATTTTTTCCATCTACCAACACGCCGTTTGCCCCGGATTTTACCCATTATAATTAATTGAAGGAGGTGGTAGCGATCATGGCGCAACACGTGGCTCAGATACGCAACTTTCCGTTGTTCTTAAATTCGTAGTTTGTAGTTTTTAGTAGAACTGTTTAATGGTTTAATATTTATTCTTTCACTTACACATATGTAAAGTAAAACATCAGAATAAACTACAAGGTCCACGGTGTTTTCAGCACACAGAAAAGCACTATCGTCTCGTTTTAACCATTCAATCCGGCTGAATTCACTTATCTCAAAATAGGGAATGTACTTATTCGGATATAAGACTATACAACATACATTCTTCGTGAAAGAATTTTAAACCGGCAACGCACTTGCGAGCCCTCTGCCAATGTGAGTGATCTTTCTGCCCGTTTGTTTTATTATATACTTCTTATGAATTTGCAATATTTGTTTTACAATAAGTGTTGTTTGACATTTTGTATGATGATTTGCTATTTAAAAAGAGTACCCAGAGTTTTCTCTCTATCTTCTTTGCCGATGAGTAGGGATGTCTACAATACAAATTTAATGACAAGAAATAGGTGTTTTAGAGAATGTTTTTTCTCATTATTTCACCTTGTCGACCAAACCTTTGCTTAATACCGTCCCAGCGATTGCATCAATGACGTGAAATGGCATTACGTACTTCCGCTCAGCTTACCATTGATCGGTTGTGTATGAAACTTTGTAAGCGTATTTCCTGGAAACAAAATGTTTTTTATTTGTTTACAAAATCCATTTCTATTCTAAAACTACATTAAAATCAAATAATATTACCCATACAAATATAAATTCCATTTCACGGTGAACGAGAACATGGCAATCCTCTAAAACGGGACGACTGACTTTAATACAAAATTTGAAGAGCACAGCTAGTGCCTAAGTTCCTTACTGGTTTAGCTGGCTCTCTTAGCGATAAGATTTTGTTTTTATAAACATGAAAAATTTGCTATAAAAAGGATTTACACGTGTGACAACTTCCTCCAACGTAGGCGACAATATCGCAGCACAGAACTCCCAATCTTTGTATCGTTCAGTCCCATGGATGTGCCAAGCATTCTCGACTTACAATTTTTATATTGTATCTAAAATGTTGTTAACTATAGTGATTAGTGTACTCAAGTATATAAAAAAAAATAGAATTTTTGGCTTATTTTATAACGTGTCAAACAAAAATACATTGTATACGAATCTTTCATTTTATTAGCGAGTTTTACGAGTGCGCCTAGATAAAAGAATCTTCATATGGTCCTTTTGTCATTTTACGGTGGACGAAAGCTTTTACGATACACGCGCCGGACGTTATCCGTGATACCTGAGCGGAAGAACAATGAATTTCACCTTTTTCGATTAAACCCAAACCACTTTTGATTTTTTGGTTAGTAATATGCGAAATGGAATAAAATTCAAAAAATGGAAAGCTTGCATTTCTCTAGTGATAACTTTTTTTGTCGAATTTTCTGTTACCCACCCTATATATATATATTAACTATTTGCATATAAAGTCTAATGTAATATATAATAATGTATTTTACTTAATTTATAGCCCACTCACCATTATATTTATATAACTGTCTTATAAACCTAACACTTATGTTCAGAAGCACTTAAGCTTTTCATTCTAATTTACACTGTGTATAGTTACTAAAACCACATAATTTAGGTACCATACCCTCCACTATCATAATTCCTTGGCTTATATAAGTCTTGGATTCGATTCCCGGCAGCAATTATTCTTTTGGCTTGTAGCTACAGATTGGCACCTACGTGTATAATGAAATCAACCTAAACTATATGTCCCTTTGACGCTTCAGCTTAATTATGTTATACAAAGAACGAAATTGTGATTGAAATAAAGTTTTATAAGCTGAAAAATCACAATTCATGCGTAGAAGTGCGGGATAACTTGTTTTAAGCTATAAAGTAATATTTATATATAACTATAAAATCCCCCTTTACCGGGGAAGACCTTTGTTTCGTACTGCGCTCAGTCCAGTGAGCTTTCGTCCTACTCTTTAGGCGATTGTCAACCCCGCGACAACGGCCATTCAGCCCGAGCTGAGCTTTAAACAGTAACAGCGAGATCCAAAAAAAAAGTTCGATAAGTTAAGTTGTTTAATTTCATGTTTCTTGTTTAATTGTGTCTTTTTTAGTAATATTATTTGTTAATTGCTAACTCGTTATGCCTACATGGACATAATCTGTAAAAACAAACCGACCAGATTACGCGCACTGATACAGCCAAGTCTAAACCAGCTTACGAGGTACGCGTAACAGCCTTTACTATAAACTTAAAAACTTCTATTACAATTATTATTAATAAAAACGTAGGTTACTGTCGAGACTGATTGACTAGCTCTTTTTGTGTTATGTAAGATTTAGTTAATATTGTGTGAAGTCATCAATATTGACCCTTTTTCTTAAAAAATTAAATCTGCCTGCACCGCTTTAACTATACTCTTCTAACGCTTCAATAAACAAAATTAAACAGAGACGAAAGAGTAATTATTGCAGAATTTAGTAATAATCATTGCTATTTCAGACAGACAGTGCTAATTGTCAACTGTCATTAGTAACCTTTCTATACTTATTTTTGGTGTGTTCGTTATTTTAATTAATAATTCTTTGTTCTTAAATAATATGGTTCAGACAAAATTTACCCAACACTAGTTCCTAGGGAGTCCCTGTGTTGGTGACCAGGTTACAGTTCTCCCGGTAGTTAATGTATACAACCAAATCTAATCAAACAGAAAATCGTCTAACACTGTAAGTATGTGTGAGTGTTATGCCAAAACATGTAGAACGTGTGTAACGGTTCTGTAGAATCGAAATCCAAAATACAAGCAATGTTTATATATATTGAGTTTATATCTGGACAGTTGGACTCTCTTAGAATCTATAAATAGCTAGGTTTTATTATAAAGGAATGCAAAAAAGCGTTGACCAAACACAGTCGTTTAGCGTTATACATTTCTAAGCGAACTTTGCTAACCCATCATAATGAGACAACCAACAAGTACCGTCTAGAGTTGTATCTGATCTAAAATAACATCGCATATACCTATTCAATGATAATAAAGATGTTTTCCGAAGTTTGGTCCAACTTCAATCGCTAACTTGATAGAAGACAAACAAATTTGAGGACAAACCCCTCTTCGATTATTGAATGCTTTTCGAAAGTTTTGTACAAAACAAAAATTCAAATACATTTTACTTGTAAATAACAATGTAAACAATGTACTTACTTTAATAAGATCTATAATGTTCGTTAAAATTAGTATTTTTCATTTTTATAAAATATGGGGCAAACGAACAAGAGCCTCACCTGATGTTTATTTATTTATTGATTACAAAAATACATACATTATCCTTACAGACCATGCCAATACGTTAATGTCGAGAAAACATATAATATAATAAAGTATATAATATTAAGCACATAATATACATACATATGTTTAGTGATACCGCCGGCAATGGACACTGACGGCTCGCGAGTGCGTAGCCGGCCGTATAGAAGAGTTGCTACGTCTTTTCATGACGGATTCTTTCGGACTCTAAGTCGAATTGTTTCAGTGGGCAGCTAGTTCCACATAGTGGTTATTAATGTATTTATTTAGCTGTCAACCTGCCCTAGAAATATCACTTTTAGGATTACGACTGTCGGCTAATTTTCAGTATCGGACGTCGAGGCAAAATACGAAATTCCACCCGTATCACCTCGACGTCCGTCGTCCCACAACTGAACCTTTTTTAAGTCAGTTTTTGCCGCGCACCACCACTATGTGGAACCAGCTATCCATGGATGTATTTTCGAACCAATTCTACTTAGATTATTTTAAGAAAATAGCCTACCAATTCTTAAAATACGGCGATACACTTGCGAGCCTTCTGGAATGTAAGTGTCCATGGGCGGCGGAACGGTCACTTTACATCACATGACCCTCTTGCCCCTGTTCCAAAAAAAACAATTATAAAAATCAGCGTTATTATCTTGTTTTATAGTAGTTTGTCGTACTTCATAGTTTTCATTTCTTGTTCAAATTCGATAATTTAAACTAGTATTAAAAAGAATTTAATTATTTTTAGGGAACATTTACAAAAAGAAAAATGAAAGTATAAAATCGATGTTCAATCAAGTTGCTAAAGTTCCGTCAGACAAGTGAGTGAACCAAACGTTTGACGAGTTTCCTAAACGTTCCTAGGCAACAATACTAACATAACCGAACCTAACCATTTACAATAAAGCAAAACACGGAATTTCCAAGCTCTCAGTTCTTCACAATTACATCGAAATAACAATAACAAATAAAATAATCATGGCGGAGTCTTGTTTTACATTGTTAATCAACACGCTGGCTTTCGGTCAGACAGATAGTTAAAGGTTTCCGACGCTGTTTTATTTAAATCAAAATGCTAGTGACTTGATTGAATATCGACATTTGATTATCTGTCTAGAGATTCAATTAACTCTCTGATTTAGCACACAAATTTGTTTCAGTTCAATATTTTACATAATAATAACAATAATAGTTAATAAAACGAAAGTACCTATAGTAGGACTGTACCAACACATCCAACAGCGTTTTATGTTATTACTCGTAAAGTAAATATATACTTCAGATATCTAATTTCTTAATAAAGTAATCGGGGATAAAATAGGACCCTCCAAACTTACGACTACTTAGAATTCAAAGCCTGTACTCCATTGAATTTACATTCAGCGTACTAAACTAGTTATTTCAATAGAAATCTATTTATTAACGAATAATTATTTCTTTACACATAAACCAGCTAAATATATAAAAGAACAAATAGAAGCTTGTCGTAGCAAAAACAAATTGAAGAATTTTTATATTTATTTGTCGCACTCCTAACAAGACTGCTATTGTTTAACCAATAGATGTCGCTATTACCTTGAATCTCGGTATTGTTTCGTGGTTAGAATTGTATAAGTAGTTTAAAGGTTTTTTATTAATTATCTCAGCCATGGACACGATTATATTGAGTACAACTATGATCACAATGATTCAAATTGAAGTTTTCAAATGAAAATATACCATGTTTCAGTCTTTAAAAGTAATAAATATGAATGGGATTTTTATAGAATATTTTATAGGCTCATCTGATGTATAGTGATATGGACGCCCATGGACAGTGGACACTGGACATTCTCAAGGTCAGAGGTGAGAGGGCACGCGAATGAATTTTTGGCGTTGTAAGAAACAAGTATATGTATTGTCTTTTGTTAACATAGCTTTTACACATTAAGAAAAACACTTTTTGAACGGATTGAAGCTATGTATTATTATTAAAAACTTATAATTATTTATATAATTTTAATTGTTTTCCGACGTTTGGCGTGCTTTACAGCGTGCGTACGGTGACTGAAGACAAAAGGTGTTTAATGTCAAAAGTATCACAATAATAATACATAGCTTCAATCCGTTCAAAAAGTGTTTTTCTTAAAGTATAGGTATGCTCTTTTCTTGGAGTTAAGTCGAATTTGTTCTGAAATACTTCAGAGGGCAGCTAATTCCAAATCTTCCTTTATAATTCAAGATACAGAATAATTTCGGAAAACTACCGTCATTTTTTGTTAGCTGTTAGCCGAAATAATCAAAGACGAGGTTATTAATTCGACATAGTTTTTTTTTGTGTATGCAAGCTTCCCCGTCCATTGACCGATTTAGATATCCGAGATGTTAAATTATTCAGATTTACAGCAAACATATCTAATTATTAAACCCGTCTTTTAAGATTAATTCTAATAATATAGTTATCTGCTGCATTGTTGATAGTAGAGGATTTTTTTTAAATTCTAGGTAGATGGTTTTTGCATATAATTATCAAATAAATGTATAAATCAAAATATTTTAAAAGAGTAAATATGGTGTTTCCTGCAGATTATTATCTATAACCTTTTGGAAGTCTAGAGCCTAGAAAACGAGTCGTTTTTTTAAATATTTTTAACTTTTTAATTTGACCTTTAAAAGTGCCTTTTTAATCAGCCTAATTGAAGTAAATGATTTGACTTGACTTGAAATTCCTTGATACAAAGTCAGGTTGTAAACGTCCGAGCGTCTAGATGAGTCAAACGAACCATGAAGGTATTGACGCCCTAGACGCGTAATAAACCATATTGTAAACAAGGCTTGATTTTAAACTTTACTTTCAAACTGAGGTTTTCTGTAGTTTCTAGCCCATTCTTCTCTATATGAAACTACCTTTAGGGACAACTGGAGTAATTTTTTAAATATTTTTAAGTTGTAATTTTGACTTTCAAAAGTGTATTTTTCATATGCCTACTTGAATAAATGATTTGACATTGATTTAGTTCTCTAATACATTTAATAAAAGATCAATAAAAATAATAAACATTATTTTAATGCCGGTTAGTTTTTTAAGGAATTAATTATAATTATTCCGATGTTATTATCAAATTATACCTTAATTAAAACCGTACTATCGTTTCCGGAGGGTAAGGGGAACAGGGAAAACATGGAGTTTCGTACTGTTGCGGGGATGGGGTAGGAAAATTTCGAGAACAATCTTACTGATAATATTTTATTAGCAAATATTTTCACTAGTAATTTAGGAGTCCAATAAATTTTATAGTTTTATTACCTGAGGAAACGACGAAAAGAAAATAATCCTCCACGTAAAGATTTACTAATTTAAGATTCATTCAAACACCTCATATAAATAACCGGGAATATAGTTACTATAGTATACTAATGATATATAATAAAGAATACTAGCAAATAGCCACAGTTCACCTGTTTTGTTAAATGAATATTAGCTTATGACTTTGCCATTATTATTAGATTAACAAGCATACATTGTTTTGTAAGGCACTCGAATACTGCGTACTTTTAGATACATACAATTTTATTATACAAATATGAAATGTCTTGTGAAGCGGACCGTGGAAGCCATCAAGGGGATGCTGATGATATAAATCAATAACAAGTTATTGTATCGTGTTGGCCTAGTGGCTTCAGCGACTCTCAACCCTGAGGCCGTAGGTTCTATTTCCTTTGCACCTAAGGACATTCTTTCTACGTCAGTATTTAACATTCGCTCAAAAGGTGAAGGAAACCGGCTTGCCTTAAACCCAAAAAGTCGACGGCGTATGTCAGGCACAGCAGGCTGATCACCTGCTTGCCTATTAGATGGACATGTAACAGATATAGAAATGTGAGGCCCAGAACTAAAATGATCCCGATTTATTTATTTAGTTTGGACTTGCTAAATCAAGCTAGAATAGAATTACAGTATCGCGATTGCTTGATACTGTAATTACGAGATCGCTAATCATAATAAATATAATCGTGTGTGCGATGGACATAACAAACCATTGTACTCACAACTTAATAATTATTATTTACAGTGAGACTATTCAGTCCGAATAGCTAATATTGCGGCATAAGCTTCTATATAAATTGGTTTATGGCGGTGTGTTTATTTTTAGAAAATGGTTTCAAAATTTTACAAATACCGAAAATTTAAATCAAATCAAAATTTACTTGATAGAAATGTATTTAATTAACAAGTCTTGCACAAGTGAAATGCTGGGGTCCCACAAGGCTGTGTTCTATCCCCGACCCTGTTTCTTCTGCATATCAATGACATGTTGCAACTTAGCAACATTCATTGCTATGCGGACGACAGCACTGGGGATACTTTTTACACTGGCCGGGCAGGTATTTCTCGGGCAGTTGTCGATGAGTACCGGAACAAACTTGTGTCTGAAGTCGAAACTCTACTACGTGGAGTATCGGATTGGGGTAGACTAAACCTAGTCCAATTTAACCCCAAGAAGACACAAGTTTACGCGTTTTCCGCGAAAAAAATACCCTTTGTCGCTACTCCTCTTTTCGAAAACACTCTTCTTGAAGCCACAGCCAGCATCGGAATACTTGGCGTTGACATATCGAACGACGTTCAGCCAATTATTTTCCAAATAAAATTAACAATTTTTTCAGTCGAATTTTCATTAATAATTATTGTGGATCCAAGTTAATTTCTTTAGTATTTAAGAAACATATATATCAAAAGAAAATATGTTTACTTAAAAATTCCGAAGTCTATTGTGGGGTTTGTGGCCCCGATTGCCCCCTAAAGCCAGCCATGCTCTGACTTTCTTTTATAAACGCGGCGATTATCTAAATCGTCGCAGTCACGCTCCGACAATATAGACAGACGCATGCATTCTCTTCAACATTTACATTATATTAGATTCATATAATTAGCATTTAATTATATCGCATATACACTCCTGTTGAACGCAACTGGTCTCTCCTATAAAGCACCCTGATGGCCCAGGAACCGCACGAAATCTTTAGATTATTACATTTTGTTGGAATATGTAAATAGTGCTCAACGGTTACTGATTCATTGCCTATTTAACTAAAAACTTGACGATAAATGCATTTGGTAGGTAGTAAACTTTCATATTATAAGTTCAGTTCGGATAATACACACTACAGTAGTGAATTTAATTCTAAATACATAAATGGATACATTGAAAGACAATGCTCGCGCCAAGTGTTCGATTCTATTTGAAGCCTATTATTTTCGTCGTCAATTCTGTCTTGCTCTATAAACGTTACCGAACATTTTAAATTAAGACAGTGTTTCTAAAAAACTATTGTTTGACACCTATGGCAACGATCACTGGGATGTCGTCATTTCCTGAAACGCACTTTCTGAAGGCTACATACAATTTCTTGACTTCTGCCACTGAAGCCAGTCTATATATATGGAAATATTAATCTCACAAATCTTCTCGAAATTCAAAATAGGAACATGCGTGTTCATGGGCATTGAGCGGGCGGTATATCACTTAACCTCAGATGAGCATCCTGCCCGTTTGCTTCCTATTACATTAAAATATATATATATATATATATATATATATTTGTTATTTACGGTGATACAATACACCCTAATAAATCCGCAGCTCTTCATTAATTTAAGCCGTCAAGTATCTAAAATTATTGATGTTTTGCGCATGTTTGGGCCAGAATTTATTGAACCAAATCACTCCCGGGTTTTAGGGTCGATTGATGTAATCCGACTTGTGATTACCTAATTGTGATGGAATATTCAATAGATATCAATGGTTCTTTGTATATGGGTAAAAAAGACGATCTTCGGTTGTTTGCACATGTGGCGGTGGTTTCGTTCCAGTCTTTAGAATTAAGAATTATCAAGACTGGAGGTTAAATGGCTACCAAACTGACTTGGATATGAATATTAGTTATAATTGCGGTGGTGTATGGCGATGGATTGCCCATCACTACATACCGCCAGACATCCCGGCGTCGGGACAGCTTGACTCAATATCAACACTCTTAGATAGGACAGAGGCCGTCCACAGTGAGTCTCCATCGTGTTCGGTGTTGAGCCTCGTATTTCACCTTCCGTCTTTCAACTCTTTCCAACTGTCTTTGCCTAATCTTTAATCAGGTTTTCTTGGGATGGCCACGCTTCAGCTTGACTTGCAGGTTTCCATCCAGTGCCAGCTTGGGGACATGAGTTGAATCTCTTCGGAGTGAAGGGACGCAAGTGAAAATGGATAGGCCATTGATTGCTCTGCTGGCAAATCGGGGTTAATTTCGCTCACAAATTAATTAACTTAATTTTGCTCGCGTAACAGTTGTTCGTTAGAGAGAGACCTCTAACGCGAGCACTATAGTTATAATAAAATAAATTTTGCTAAACAACTTTTGAACATAATTTAATCAGCAGTAATATTTATAATAATTCTTTGAATAATATAGGTAAACAAAAAAGAGAGAAAAATGAAAAATTATGATTAGCTATAGTGATTTTAAGAGTCCGTTTTCGACAGAATCAATATCTTTAAAATCTTCTCTTTAAAAATTTGTGAAAATTTCCAGTCATAGAATAACAGACGCAATAAAAACTTTGCAAGAAAAATATCTCGCAGGACTGTCGAGGGCGGAATGTAAGAGGAAACTAGTTTTATTAATTTAGGATACAGAAGTATAGAAAAAGGAAAAACAATATTTTTATTTTTAACGGGGTTCAAGGAAGTGGTTTGAACTTAATATTTGTGATATTATTGGATGGATTTGAGTATGAGGTATATTGCAAGCATGTGTTTCGTAACTGTCTGTCTCGAGTCGTTTGAGTCCTGCTCTGTAAATTTTGGACATACTGGAGCCATTTTATATAATATGTATATAGCTGTGTATGCGATTTAACAAAATAACTAGAAATTTTTGACCAGCACAGTAAAATGCAGGAATTCAAATTAAACGTGTAACTTTGTTCGCTGTCAGGATTATTTGTGTAATATCAGTTGGTTGATTTAGCGTTTCAATTCTGAAACTCGTTTTAAACTAAATTTGTTTGTTAAATGAATGATTTCTGCCATTTTTAAACGGAATATATGAATGAGGGAGGTCACCGGGTCCGCTTTGACATTCACCATATACACATACGGAAAAAACAAACCGTACTAATAAATTGGCTTTATTAAAAATTTATACCATCATTACATAAGATTTTGATGATTCCCGTCCAAATAGTAGGTAAGGGATCAATGAACTACCTATAAAATGGTGAACGCGCATTGATAGCAATGGTACATACCTTGATTAATTTAATATATGCAATTAGAAAAAACACTTATTGTTTTTCCCATATAAAACGCCATTTCAAATGTAAGGACCTAAATATTATTTTATGTTTCTGTCGTCTATTTTAATATTTTTATTTATATTATCTTCACTTGCCACGGTCCAATCACTCAGTTAGTAGAGATTTGATTTCCGATTTACCAGATATTTCGTTCTGTTCGGTTGAACAGGATTGCTAAAACGCTTGAGGTTATTTAATAATTTTATTATAAAGGAACGACAAATGAATGTCATATCGATATACAACAGCAATAGTATCTAAATATATTACTAAATACATTCAACAATTAACTGCCACTATAGTCATCATTCTCCAAAAACGGGCTGTCACAGCCATAACCAAAAAAGTGCTTACAGTTACAGTATTACATCTATGCAGTACACCACCAGACACGACCAGAAATATTGGGGGACGCGAGTGCCTTTTTTGAGGGTCTCAAGACTGATCCGGTTGTACGCTGTGCCTAGTAATAATATGAGACTAATTTAAAGAAAACATTTTTTCAATGGATTGAAGTTATGTATTAAAAAAAGCGCGCGAAACGTCGGAAACGTTTCGCTTGCTTGACAGCGTGCGTGGTCACGGTGGCTGATGACAAAAGATGTTAAATGTCAAAAAGTATCACAGCTGTAGAGAAAGTTATATTATCTGTATCTGTACAGATACTCTGTGAAAGTTATTTTAATAAAATACTAATTATTACCACTCTACAAATATTATTTATCTTTTTATTATAAATGTTCTCGTTATTATTTATGTGAATTAATGTTTTAATATATATATATATAATAAAATAAATAAATGTTTTTCAAGCATTTCAACCATGATAATATATTATTTTCCACCTGGTAACCCTACTCAGATTGGTTGAGGTTTCGCGAGTGAATCACCTAGCGGCAATGTTCGGTTGGCCTCAAATTACATCAATGGCTTTTCGATATACCGCCCATTCGGTTCTCTTAAGGTCGACTTCTAACCGCTGTAATCACTGTATTAGAGACAAAACCTTTATCAGATAAGGGTCCCGAGGGATGTTTACAACTTTAAGAGCTTATTTCAACAGTACTTTAAGATTAATACAATTAAATGTATTTGTAAAAATGATTTTATACCTAAGAATGATCTGGCCAGACACGTCTTTCACTTTTGTTATAAACATTCTGGTTTCTTTTAGAAATAAAAATCTATTTCTGAACCGGGATTTGATCCTACGACCTCAGGGTTAAGTCAAACGCTTTAGGCCAACACGAGTTTGATAGATGTCGTAGATAAAACAACAGTTAAAATTATCTGAAAATATATTTCATAATCCCCACTTGACATTTAGTAAGCTTCAACAATAATAGGAAATCGTTAAACGAGCTTCTTTCAAATCAAAGAAACCGGAACTGAAAGGAAAACTAACACGTTTTATACGCACCGGAACATAAAAATGTGTAAATACCGCCCTAAAATAGAATAATAGGAGAATAGGAGGATTTCAGTTTACTGACATCGTAACAGCTTACGACGCTTTTAATGATCCCTTAGCTCCTAAGGTGAGACTAGTGATGTAGCAGTGATTTAATTATTGCTATTTACGTTTTTAAATAGCAGTTAGGAATGTCTTGTCCGTGTTATTGCGATTGACGGACAACATGTACACGAAAGGAAGTGAGCAATTCCATTGAAGGCATTGAGCTTGTTCTCCTGTGTGCTAATGAATATGTTCGCCGAAGAATCAGTAAGTGATACAAGTATATGTAAATTTACATAATTATTCATTTCGGTGGGTATTTTTTTTCATATTATAGAACGGGGGGCAAACGGCCAGCAGTTACACCTGATATTAAGTGATAACGCCGCCCATGGACACTCAATGCCAGAGTGCTCGCGAGCGCTTTATTGGTGCCTGCAAATTTGTTCATTTAATGCTATTGAATTAAATTTAACAAAGTGATTTTTTTTATTTTTAATAAACCATACTATGAAACAGCAGTATTCAATGTACGGCTTTCAGTCCTGAGGTCTTATGTCTAATGGATTTTTTCTATATGCGTATTTAACATTTGCTTAAACAGTGCAGGAAAACGTGGGGAAACCGGCTCGATTAGACCCAAAAAGTCGACGGCATGCGTTAGACACACACTTGTCTATTAGGTTGACAAATGATCATTAATCAGATACATAAATCTGAGGCCCAGACCTAAAAAGGTTTTAGTGTCACTGTTGTTTTTTTTTATACTTTGAAACATGCATATGGACAGTGTCTAAATATTTCTGTAGCAGGCGTTATATGAGTTAATTTACTGATATTATTCGATACAAAAACTGTGATAACAGCAGTCTCTAAGCACATCCCTTGAGTCGTTAATTAAGGTTATTAATCCAAAGGCACAGCTACCTTGTTTTCTCTAATTGGTAGCAATTTTATTTCAGTCAGCGAAACCCAAGCCTGTTTTCATAATAAAAGATTAAATTATAAAAAATATACGCAATGTAAGGTTCATAATTAGATGAGAATTTCTTTAGACCAATTTTTGAAAAGCATTTTTGCAAGAAATGTAGGAATTTGTTTATAAGAAATGTATAACTGGGTTTAATTTAACTTTTTATTTATAAATGAAGCCATTTCATATAACAATTAGGTGACTTCCCTAAGTAGGTAACCTTATTATAGGCACAGACTACTAAACTAAATTATCTTTTTAATTACATCAAGAATTTAATTAGTCTATCTTTTGTTATTCATAAAAAAAAATTGGCTGGTAATAATATACAACATTAGTCTGGGTATTATTAAAACGAAAACGTGACTAACTGATTCATATTAAGACTATAACCACACATTGATTTTTTTACTTCTGGAAGAGTCTTTGAGTGATACCGAACCTGGTGTCACTGTTGGCGGCTCTTGTATTTCAAGTTCTGATATGAAGTTGCTGAACTCCGTTCGCAGATTCTCCAGGTACATTCTGTATTCACAGTGTGTCACAGGGTAATGAAGGTATCAGAGCCTGGTTTGTTTTCTGTATTATTTCGTACCTGGATGCCTCATAGGTCGGACAATCCAGCATGTGCAGCTATGTTTGTTCAGAGTTTTTATTGCATTGCTCTGACCTGAAGTTTTACTCAGTGTTGGTTTTGTGCAAAAGGGCCGTGTCCTGTGACCTGTGAATCATTTTGTAACCTTGTCCGTTACAGCTTGTTTGTATCTCTTCTCCCACTCTTCTATTGTTTTACTCCTTATGATGGACTTTGTAAGATATGGAACATTGGTCGCCGCTAACTTAGCCAAGTCGTCTGCTCGCTCATTTCCAGCCATACGTGTGCCTTTATCTAATAAGAGCGTATGATTTTCTTGTTCATAACTATTTACAGATGCCTAAAGTTTTAAAGTGGATTTTCCAACTTTAAAATATCATACAATTTTTAAATAAACCGAGCGTATTTATTGAAAGGAAAAGGGGGCGGAAGGAGATCGTAAGATAATAGAATTATTTTTCCGAGCATCCGGCGGGGAGTCGTTATTCAATTACAAGAAAGCGAAAATGCCGAGCGATGTTTACCTGCGCTGCCGTGGGCCATGCAAAATCTTTTTATCGTAATTACCTTTATCTATTTCTATATTGAACTGACGGACAATGGTAAAGAATTGATTTTGACGAAGGTATTCCTTACCTATTAATCCAATATTAATCCATTTGAATATTTGTAGACTGTTCGTACTTAAATATATAAATGCTTCTATTTTAAACACATTACATACTACACCCGCTTACTATTTCACTGTAAGCTTTAATTAAATATACACGATTAAAACATTTTGTATTAGACAGTTTTGTAAAATATTCATAACGTATTTTACGATTGCCTCAAATATTTCTACAACTCGACCTATGAATCTTTTTGTATAGTTAAATACAAAGTCTATTCGGACGTTATTATAAAAACACGTTTCTTCTTCTAATTCTATAACTCCATCGCTTGTTTTTGTAGGTCGGTTAAATATGTAGGTGTTGTTACTATTTTATGATACTAGCGGAATGGAAAGTTGCGTACATGACACTTCCTTCAATTAATTATAATGAGTAAAATCCAGGGTCAACGTCCAGTAATAGAGAGTCACTAAAAGAAGAAGAAGCTATACTGTATATACTGCTACACTGTAGCCTTGGTCATGGGGATCTAAATGTAGCTTTCTTAACATCATATTTATAAAAACGAAACCAAACGTCCGCCGTTTTAAATTCACCACTGGCATTTACAATCACAATTTGAAAAAAACAGTTCTCTTCATCTTAATTATTCTTAAATAGCTAAATGTGTATTCAGAACTCAACAGGTGGCAACAAACGAATATACGTGATAAAAGGATTCCCTGATAGGAATTAAAGATGAGGTAAATGGGAATGGCTTCTAAAAGGTGATTTACTGTTGCGAATGGACGTGGGATTTCGGTTTATCGTAACAATTTTTGTCATTTATTCGAAATAATCCAATATGGGAGCGCGCGCGCGTGATCTCATTGACGCTAAGCCGTGGCTCCATTATTCATGGTCCGAAATCATTTGCTTTTGAATTTCTGCAATGATAGCGATACTTTTGTGATGCTAATAATGTGTACAATGCGGTGGCTTACCATTTTATGAAGATGAAAATTCTTTTGAACGAATACTTTGCGAGGGATAAGTTTGTATAAGCGCTTTGTTTGGTGCGCGTTTAGATTTTGCTATACTGAACAGTGTAACCATGTAAACATCGCTCCTCTTCATATAATACAATATACATTTCTTTTATATATATTAGAAGTAAGTATCTATGTATATGTTAAAACTTAGACAACCACCCGAGAAAAGAAGATTGGGCAGGCCAAAAACACGGTGGGCTGATGACTTAATAGAAATAGCAGGAAAAGACTGGTAGACTTTTGGCACTTTTGGCATTTTTGACCCTTGGGGGGTCCATAAACAAGGCTTTATTATTAATATAGGGTTATAATATATAAATATAGGGTTATTTCTTTAAAATTTGAATTTATAATTATACCCAAAAAACAGTTAACCCACCATTTAATTGAATATAAATTTAGTCAAGTAACAGCGTTATGCAAATCCGTTATATATTAATCTGCAGTCATAGCTGCTTAACGTTATTGATCGATTGATTTCGGTATAAACGTATCGACCAATAATATTATAACAGGACATTAATTCAAATAGTGTTATAAATGATTCGATCGCATGTTGACAGTCGCGTGAAACGTCCATATTTCCACGATAACGAAAAATGAAAATAAGATTTATTGCGTTCCTCGCTCTCATTAATTTTAAGTTAATTACATTTTATCAAATAAAACAGAATACAAATAATTATTATTAGATAAATAATTTTCAAGTTCCTTTTTTGTAAAGCGAGCAATACCATCAGAATTTGTCAAAGGGGCCAAGATGGAGCATGCTCAACATTAGAAAATGCTCTAAAGCTTAAATGGAGATGGGCAGGGCATGAAGCAAGACTGTCAGATAATCGATGGACCATAAGGGCAACCCGGTGGGGAGGATATTGGGAAACAAAACAGAGGAAGACCGCTCACGAGATGGCATTACTAAAACGGCGGGCTCGAGCTGGTTGCAACTCACCCAAGAGACACCCAGATATCTAAAAAGTAACAGATGGTATTAATGTGTTTAAGTGTAAATAATTCGAAATATTAGGTTTCGTTATTAGTATTAATAATAGTGGTTATGGTGAATAATTATTATGAATGTATATAATTAATATATTTATTAATTATGCATAAATAATCGATATGTTAAAGATTAATTCAAGCATATATCATAGAAATAATAATTTTGATTGAAGGGTTCATCTTTAAACCGTAAAACTTAATTAAATGGTTATATATCGACTCGGAAAATAATGTGACAGCAAGGACACAGCAAAACAGCGCAAACTATGAGTCCGTATGTCAAAATAAAATTTATTTTTGACATGCAAAATATATAATTTAAATACGCCTTTGTAAAATATAGATGGTAGGTAAGTTTATTTAGTTACTAGTAACATTTTTGCATTGATTTTATAAACAAAAAATATTATTCTCGTGAAACTGTTATTTTGAACAATTCAACTAGGAATTGAATAAAACAACACAATAAAAACAGGTGCACAAATGCAAATGTTCACAAAACTAATTATGGACTCGACAAATCATTATAATCACACTACAAAAATATAACTCAGAAATTTGCGTTATAAGGGGGAAATACCGCGTTATATGAAGTACGAAAATCGCGTTATACAAAAACGTGTTATAGGGGAAAACTGTATAGTTAACTACAGCTGTTACTTATTTTGTAGACGGTACAGTAATCAATATTTAATCGAACTTTAAAGTTCATCACGCTATAACGGATGGGAGCGTTTTAAAAGTCGATAAAATACGGATTTTAGGTTTCATAGCAGGAAGTTGTCTGTTCACGTCTGCGGTAAACTAGCGCGTCGCAGACAACGTTCAACTTATTTGCCGAATTTTGCATTCACAATTTTCATAGCGTCAAGCCAAACAATTTGAAACTCGCCGTATATTCAGTCCAAATATTTACACTGTACTATCGTTAGGACTGTAATTTGAGATATTCTGAATGCCGATTGCGTTTAATTAAATGACGATGCTGAAAACAAATATTAATACGCACTTTCAGTACATTAATGAAAATGTTAATAATAAATGTTGCGATGATAATTTTTGTTGGTCAGAAATTGATGCGAGAGCGGCGAAGGCAAAGAAAAGAAGAACGAAAAGCATTGAAATATGGAAACAATACTCACCGATTGACTTCCGTCACTTCACCTGTCTTGTAGGAGAAAACCACAAATAAAAGTGTAAATACAAGCGCGTCTCTGCAGCGCGGGAGCATAAAGAATGGTCCTTCTACACTTGGGTCCATACCCAAGAGAGATCGAGTTATGTTAAGTATATCGGTGCGATAAGGACAGAAAACAAGAAACTATAGGTACTTGGATGGCGTTAACAGTAATAATTATGATTCTAAGGTACAATACTTATATTTGTGTAAATTAATATACGAGAAGAGACTGAAAAAGGAAGAAGCGAATTACTTAAAAACGATGTACACGGCCAAACAATAAAAACAGTTAAATGTATATATATTTTGAGACGCCGTAACCCTCACAATTCCGCATGGCTTTATGTAACCTTCAATGAAGATCAACTTTTTATATATAAGAAATAATTTGAGACATTAGTTACGTAATATTTTCGTTCATAGCAAGGTGGCGTTGGATGCGCGAAATTCCAAATAGTGGGTGCAGCTATATTCCTCACGATTCAAAGCCCAGACCTAGCGCTTAGTATTACTTGGAAAATATATATACCAAATTGTTTGAACCGACGTTATATCGGAATTCTATAATTCGATGTAACGTATATATATATATATATATATATACGTTACATCGATGGCGTTAACAGTAATATTTATGATTCTAAGGTACAATACTTATATTTGTGTAAATTAATATACGAGAAGAGACTGAAAAAGGAAGAAGCGAATTATTTAAAAACGATGTACACGACCAAACAATAAAAACAGTTAAATGTATATATATTTTGTGACGCCGTAACCCTCACAATTCCGCATGGCTCTATGTAATCTTCAATGAAGATCTTTTTATATATAAGAAATAATTTAAGACATTAGTTACGTAATATTTTCGTTCATAGCAAGGTGGCGTTGGATGCGCGAAATTCCAAATAGTGGGTGCAGCTATATTCCTCACGATTCAAAGCCCAGACCTAGCGCTGAGTATTACTTGGAAAATATATATACCAAATTGTTTGAACCGACGTTATATCGGATTTCTATAATTCGATGTAACGTATATATATATATATATATATAATGCAAGTGAGTTGACTCATTCATGTATTGCGAAAGCTGAATAAAACTGGAATTCAATTCGAGATATTGATTTTTAAAATTTGTATAAATAATGGTCCTTTAAAATTCGATTAATGTCTTAATAGTATTACCGAACTTCATTTGACCATAAGATTTGCACTTAAAAACGGCTTTTAATAAAAGCTTTTACTAAAGTAGTTTAAGCCATTTCAATTCGAAATATTTTCAATGACCTAATGCTCGATTGAATACAGGTTTCCGAATTGTAGAAATGTGAAGGTAAGGAAATGTTCCATCTAGGTTATGACTTTTTAATAAATAATAAACTGAAAATTCATCACAAACTATAAACATGAAATATATTAAAGTTACAAATATACTTTGTTTTCATGCATTGGAACTAAATTAATTTAGTTTTAATTTACCCAAAATTCTAATATTAGAATGCTTGCGATGCCACGGGTACTTTGCAGGTTAGTCAGTTTATTTTTATAAGTATTTATGAAAAAAACGAAACGCCTATGAATTTATTAGCCATACTAAATTTAAGTACTATAAATTTCTAAATTTTTCTTATAACTTTATTAATTTGACTATCAAAAAAAATCTCACGAATTATATCTATTATTACAGTAACACAGTACAGTACATACCTCTTTTCCATATATTCTTAACATGAAAACCACACAATTGTCAGTCGTAATGTTATGGTGAAAATCAGTTTGGGAACATTAAGAGAGGTTAGACTGGTAATACTGATGATACTACTAATACTTTTCGTTTACGTAAATACTCACAAAGTGTATAAAAATTGAGGACGCAACTAAAAAGAGTGGCGGAAAGTTTATTGCCAGTTCTTCCCTTCCGTCCTTGATTTAAGAACTGGCAGTAAATGTAAAAGATAATTAATGCTAGGAGCATCTTTATTTGACGTTCATAAGTGTACATTGTGTTACCCATATGAATTAATGATTTTTGACTTTGCCTTTTAATGAATTTATTTGGCGAAAAGGTAATCAATACAAAAATGCGTTTCACTTATGCGAGCGAAAACAAAAAAGCAACAATAATTATCCAAAATACTTTTCTTGTAGATTTGCGTGGTGGTTTCTTTTATTTGTTTCGACAAATCATTTATAAAATAGTAAAGATACTTTTTTTCTATTAAGGTAACATACTTAAAGTCATTTAGTTTTTGTTTTTGTATTCCAATTAATGTCACTAATGGAGTCTTATAAAACACATAAATACAATACCTAATTGATATGTTTATTATATGTCGTTAAAATGCATATTTTTATAGGCCGTACCATATGCTCCTAGTGTAGGGTAAAGTTTTAGGCAAGATAGGCTAGAAGTAAGCAAGATAATTTTTTTTTTCAAATATATTTACCCAGTAAAGAAATGACCACCATAGAGGTCTTCTCAACGGGTCCAGGTTTTGTTAAATTTTTGATTTGAATCAATTCGTTCAGGAAGTGTGGTAGTGTGATCTAAAATTTGAGATTCTGGTACCAAATTATTGTCTAAATCTCAAAGTTTCTACCTCATGTTTGTGCTTCTGTCAAAAGTTAAACATGCAAAGCATTTCAAAAAATCAAAATACGTTCATTCATTTTAGATGCGTCTTAGCGCATGTTTAGGAATGTTAAAAACATTTAAAAAAATCTCAAAAGCGTAAGACTACGCCCTCTGTTTGCAAAACTACCAGGAGAGGTTCTGAGAAGAACTTCGCTCTACATTACAATTATTCAAAGGAAAATGTCATAAGCCACAACGTCATTAAAGTTACATAAGTAAAAAAATATGTTCTGTGATCCACATTCACCATTACATACATATTCACAGCACTTCAAAGATAACAAAACAAATTATAACTATATAACTTACTAGTTATATAGTTATAATTTGTTTTGTTGCGTAACGCGTGGTTAGAACTACTGTTACTAACCTAATCATCGTTTTTGTCTTCTAGGTAGTCATTAACTGTGTAGTAACCTTTACGCATTAATGTTTTTTAATATGTGTTTTGAATCTGTTTAAAGGCAGTTCTAATATTTCACTAGGAATCATGCTACAGCGTATGCTTAGGCCCATAAATGAAGTATTTAGTATTTATTTTCCGCAACCTGTAAGATGACTGGCATAGCTTTCCCTTATTTCGTGTATTGCTATTGCGAATGTCACTGTTCTTTAAAAAATAAATAATATTACTACGCACAAAAACAATACAGTTGTAGATATATTGGGAAGGTACCGTCAAAATATCGATTTCCTTGAATAAATTATCTAAGTGCCTGGTTTGCCTTATAGTATGTAAGATAAAAATCGATTGTATATCTGAAGAATTCCATACGACATAAATAAAGTAACTAAAATATGCTATACTGGCAGTTTCCTCGTCTGTTGCCATTTTTTCTAATAGCGTATGCCGCAGAACTGATGTTAAGATACCTGAAAACAATACCCTTATAAACCAGTAGTCTTAAAATAAATTTTACACTCATTCTGAACAAATATAGTATTTATAATTCAACTTTCCAACTTAATTTCTTCAATCCATCTGAATCATTTGCATTTATATGGTATTTCCACTAATGAGGTGATAATTATGCGATGTTAAGATTGATGTCAGCGTCGCACATACCAATGACCTGTTGCCATTCAGTACCGTCGTTCCCTTGCCACAAACATTCCTGTCTGCATTTTAAATTTTATCATAGCCGCCGTAATTGTTTAGATGTAGCTTAAAATATGATCCATAAAATCATGGTTCAAACAGCATATATCAAATTTACAAATAAAATATTCTTACTTGGTCGTTAATTAGAGTAGAATTATTAAAAACCTGTGCATTAAAAGTCTACGCTTGTCATTTTTATTTGAGCACTCTCAGAATCTGTTTGTTTATTCTCAAGAACAGTATTTTTTGTTTGTAAAATTTATATCAAGAGAGCTTTGTAGCACTAAAATTATTGTTTTTAGACATTTTGAACTTTATATAAAAACTTAATTGATAATTCGAAATTACAAAATTAAAGAGTGATAAAGTTTGTTGCTGTCATACATTATCAATGACAATTAACATTTCACTCTCTATATATATCTCAATTTTCTTAAGTCGAGATTTGGAGAGATCAATGGTCAAGCACTTCCGATATTAAGTAAAAGTACGCTTAAGCGTAATTTTGGAAAATGTTCCTGAGTTGGTTTGGTGTTTGCTTCGCCGAAGTAGTGTGAAATGAGCACATAGATTTTATCTGTTGGTGCTTTGCCGTGATTTGACCACCTCCCATGCATTGAAAGTCACCTTTAACCCACTAAGCCTTCTAAGTATAGATAACAAACATATATTTCGTTAAAAGTATGTAAAAGGCGTAAATGATTTCAAGCAGATTTCTCGTCTTATTTACTTAGCTCCGAATAAATCCACGTGGGTTAATTGGATAGAAAGAGCGCGCCTACTAACGAACTTTGCTGATTATAATTAAGCTAAAGCCTTTAAACGAATGAGTTTTTAAATTTATAAAGTCCTACTTTTAGTACGAGCTTTTATATGACATGCGAATTAAACCATGTTATCGTCTGAGAATAAAAACGGAATCTGTAAAAAAAATTGATGCACAAATCTTTATCGACATTGGATGACACATTACATTCCAGTATATCTATTATGAAATTAGTTGTTGTAGGTTAGCAACCCACTGAATGGTTCATCTGCTATTAAGGAGGGCGTGGTAACATTTCGCTATTACGTCAAAGATTTTCGCCGAAGACAATGGTTGGTATTGTGTTTGTGACAGTTGTTTCGAGTAAGATAAAGCTTATTATTAAATTTGTTTAGCCTATATACTATTTTATTATAACATACCAATGGCGCTAAAACTTTTTAGGTCTGATTTCTGTATCTGTTCCGTCATCATTTCTAATAGAAAGACCGTCGACTTTTTGATTTTCTGTCACCGTACGCGCCAGTTTCGTTAACAGATGCGTAAAAGTTCATTGGTTCACAACCGGGGATCGAATCTACAACCATAGGGATAAGTCGCTCGATGAAACTGTTAGGCCAACACTGCTCAACATTAATACGTAAAAGTTTATTATTTAATCGTCAAAACTTTAGTTGAAGTTTACCCTCCGACTGAGAGTCGAATCTGTTGGAACCGCGTTAGAGCTTTCAAAGCCTTGAAACAAATATTGTTTCGCAAAATCGAAACCAAGACCTGTATTAGACATAGGCGTGTATTTCCAATGAAAAACAGGAAGTTTTAATCACCCGATTATGAAATGAAAATCCAGATTAAAAATTATCAATTTAAAAAGCTTTTGCCATTTTTCACGTCCTTCAACGATTTTTAACAAAGGCAACCTACACAAAGCGTATCGTGTTATGGCGACACTCGTTAAAATTTAAATCTTTCTGGATATAAATCCGAATTTTAAATATATTAAGTGTTAATAGTATTGGTAGAATATTTGGTCATTTACCCAAAATATATACATTCATTTAATGATAAAAATAATATCCGCCTTTTGTACATACTCGAAACAGATATGTTTTGGGAATAAACCAAGGACCCAAGGGTTTTTAATCATGTATACAGGTAGTATCGGCTACCTGTTCAATTATATGTATGTGTTTAATTCAAATTAATCGTCACAGTGAGCATAATTAATTTGAGTATGTAACTAATTATAAGATCTGTTCACATTTCATTTGAAAATTGACCAACTGCTGGCACAGCTCACGTGGCTGTTCTATACTTTAATAGCTGAATGGTTACACCGACAGCTCACAAGACAGCTAATTTAAATATGTATTATTAGAACATCAAGCAACAGCCGACATGGCTTAAGTGGTTGTCTAAATTTTAACAGCTGAAGGTGCGCGTTGCACCAACAGCTTACAAGAATAATATTATGTATAGGTGTAAGTATTATTTAAGATATTATTTTTAAACAATGAATCAGATTTGAATATAGCTCTGTCTTATTCATTTCTCGCTTCCTCTCTAAGTGGCGACTTATTCAAGCCCTTAATTATCGTGGTGAGCCTGCCCGATAGCTCTGAGATAAAACCACCACCTCGAACCTTTGATTCTACTCGTAGGGCTCCGTCTGTTACCTTAGGTCTCTTGGCAGACATCCCGTACTTATTTATATATTCAATACAATATCATTATTAGGTAGCCTTAGTAAATAGGTTGTGATTTGAATTAATATAAATTAAAACGAAAGATACTGTATAGTTTAAATATGATATTGTATAGTTTACAAAACAACATTGTTTCCATGTACATTCGATATTGTGCCTGTATAAAAACAATGGTATTATTTGTAAACCAACGACTATTTCGGTAACATGCAAATGGAAGTAAACAATATCTCTCAATTTTCGTGTTTTTCCCGTGAATTTTCTACGTTTTATAAAGCCCGCTGTAACAAATATATAAAGATGTACTAAACGTGTCCAACATTTGTTTATTACATAAAATACTTTAAATTACAAATACCAATAAATATTATTTAAATAATGGTTCGTAATCTGTTATTTGTTTATTTAAATAAATAATAATAACAACAATAAATTAATAAAAAGAAAATTAAAACAAATTTAAAACGTTTTGTTTCTGTGGCAGTGTTTTACGCTGACAGCATTTTCTCGCTGTATTGTTTTAGTTAATTTTTGAGCGAGGAAAGAACCAGCTCTGAAGTCACCAGTACTATCTACCAGGCGTCAACTCCAGGAGTAATCTTTAATTAGCGCCTGTGCACTCGAACACCACAGCCTTTCTAAGAGTCTTAACTCTCATTTCATACATTTGAACTTTAAAAACGTGTTTTTGAGTTTTGCCAGTAGTGCTTCCAAGTTATTACTGTTATAATTCATTAAAACTCCGTTGTTCGTCCAACTTTATTGAGTTTGTACCGCGTGACACCGGTTGCAAAATCAGCGCTATGGATATTAAGACAACTACATTGAAATGGCGTAAAACAATCGTTGTAGCTATTGGAAGCTGGAGGACGGGCGATGGTCGTAAATTTAGAATAGTCAATTTTTTTATTTACGATCGCAGAAGTAATATAAATGTCGGAGAAATATCGTCACTCCATTAACATCGTCATTAGCGGGTGTAGAATAATTATCGTACAATATTTTATTTAGATTTTTTTAACACTACAAGTAACACTATAGCTCAAATTATAACGGGCAGCGGGTTCAAAGCACCCATTTCAATTTTCACAAAATCGGTACCAACATCACCACAAAAAAAAAAAATGACGCTACAACCTTTTTAGGTCTAGGCCTCAGATTTCTGTATCTGTTTCATGATCATTTGTAAATCGAATAGGTGATGAGCCTTCTGTGCCTGACACACGCCGTCGACTTTTTGGGTCTAAGGCAAGCCGGTTTTGTCACGATGTCTTCCTACACCGTTCGAGCGAATGTTAAATGCGCACATAGAAAGAAATGCATTGCACGCTGAAGTCACTAGGCCAACACTGCTCTCAATCACCACAATGCTTTACTCAATACTTCTTCAGAACTGCCCGCATTCCCTGCCTATAGTGCCTACTATCTTAAGTCAAGATAGTGCTGAGTGATCGTAACAATATTCGTAAACTAATGATTCCAAACAATGAAACAATAAAGTAAATACAAATAAAATAAAATTATGATTTTTAAAAGTCATAGAATTAATGTCAAAGATTAACTTAAACAACAATAAAAATCAACAGTTAATTGGCCTGATCATAACGTCATATTAATTGATAATCATAATAATCTACCGATGTAACCAATTAATAAGACATTTGCCGTCGTTAATTTCTCTTAGAATTACTCCACCGTATGCGACACACACTCACAACGAAGACGAATTACCTGCATAATTCGCCAATGTTTCGGGGTTTATCTAACTATGACACTAATTATGAGGATGTTGATATTTTCCACCTCATATTCTGTGAGGAAATATTTGAAGAGGCGGGAAGACTTTGACTTTGCTTAGCTGTAACAATTTATTTTTTTCATTCAATTATAAAGTAAGTAATAAACGCGTTGCCTAATGACTTATGTAACCTGCTTTTTTTGTTTGTTTATATGTTTAGTTTTGTATATTATAGTAACGAAGTGTAAATAAATAAATTTAAATTAAAGTAGGTATATTTGTTTTATGTTAAATTTCAAGTTTTTTCTTCTTCTTTTTGTCTATTAATGTAAGTTTTCTGTTGCATACACCATTTATCTATGAATGTATTATTATATTGTCTAAGTATTTTACTTTATAATATGTATGTTAGCTGTATGAATACTAATAAATAAATAAATATTCCAAACATAAACATCACCTAGTTATTTATACCTGAAACAAAACAGGATAAGCTTAAAATGCTCCTCTTGTTATAACAAATTGCAGACGTGGAAATCGCTACGATGCAAGCGTTGCTTCCGCAACATCACCTCCGTCTATATAGCCTTTGTTTCATCTCAGTTCACACAATATAACAAGATACCTTCAAATATCAAATAGATGGCATCAATCGATATTCTTTTGTATATGTATGTTATGACTGGTAAACTTTAGTCTAATGCTAATTTGTTTGTTTGGTTAAGCACTAATGTTAGGAATTACTGAGATTTTTTTTCTACTCTTCTTCTTCTTTTATGTAATAGGAGGCAATCGGGCAGGATGCTCACCTGGTGTTAAATAATACCGCCGCCCATGGACACTCATATACATGCCAGTTTTTTTATGAATTGGTACGTTCTTTTCTTGAAAGACCCTAAGTCGAATTGGTTCGGAAATACTTCAATGGGCAGCTGGTTCCACATAATGGTGGTGCGCGGCAAAAACTGCCTTAAGAAACGCTTGTATTCAGTCTGTCCCTGTAATCCCTATAGTCCCTGTCTTCGGCAAACCTCTGCGCCTGGGTAAGAAGTTTTTTTATTAGACAAAAGATACACCAGCAGGCGGGTTAAAAAAAAGAGCTAACAGACGATCCTGCAACGCCGAGGAGCTTGCATGTGTTTATGACCTTTGAGGGAATGGTACGCTCTGCTTTTAAAGACTTTCGGAAATAGTTGACGGTAGAATTATTAAATAAAACAGGAATTATTTATTTAATAATTCTTATTAATAAAACCATAACCTCTTGCAATGCCTGGTATTCTAAAAGAGTTTACGAACAGTAATGAATTCCTTTGTTCATAATTTTATGATGAAACTTCAATTGCTGACTTTTTCAATTTACACCAATTAGTGGAACACGTGGCTTATTATCTTAAGATTAACACTAATTAAGGCTTCGACGCGGGCTTACGGGGACCTCAAAGCAAGTGCTTGCTTTGATATCGTTGCCACTTAATTAATAGTGACATTTAGTGCATTTTAACTTTAAGATGTTTTAAAAAAAATGTCTCAGCAACTATGGAAAAGTCGTTTTGAAATCTGAGTAATGTTTACGGTTTATACGGTAAATAATTAGGAAAGTGTATATATATAATATAATATACGGTTAAAGTAAATTAATATAGAATCTTTATATTAAATTGGAAGTATTTGAATCCTGGGATTTTAATAATATGTGTTATGTTACATAGTGTTATCAGTTAGGGGGATCTCTTCAAGGATTTATTTTAAATAAATTAACGAGGAATTGAAATACACTAAATAGACGCAAATTACCAACTAGGCGTGCTCTGAAACAGCTTGAAAATATGATTCAGCTTCCTGAAAACACCTTCTGGAGCCTCTACTAAAACGGCCATAAGTCTCATTTCACCTTGCTGAAATCGAGAAACATTTAAGTAAGCAGTCAACGTAACAATATGTATAGAAATTTAATTTATGTGTCTTATTGTGGTTCATATTTTCTAATTTCGATTCCGGTAAAACAAAATAAATTACAGGAGGTTGAGAACGAAGACGGAATACCGTTTGTGATAGATGAATAGCTGCTCTATTATAGTATGCCATGATATGCGACACGATACATTATATTATATCTGTTTAAACAATCTTATTGTAATAAGAGAATTATCACTGAGTTAAAATTTATTCTTATACAAGCTGCCCCCGCGAACTTCGTTTCTCCTTACCTCCTCGCCTCTCCTCTCCTTCCTCCACGAAATAATAATTTCACTGTATTATCGTCACTATAATTTGAATTTGATTTACACTTCGGTTAAAGTAACACGTGGCTATGCCATAGCATAACACCAAGAATTAAGAAATTAGAAATAATTGAATTTCACCGTATTTCGTTTACTACAAAATAAATTTAATTTATACTTTAGCCTCAATAACACGGGGTAATCATGATATTGAATTGTAGCTTATATTTTTGTCGGTTTACCATAGCAGTGCCATCTATTGATTACTCACTCAATCCAGTCGAAAAGTATCGATATCTGTTAGAATCTTTTGGAGTTAACAGATAATTGTGACTGTCAATTAATTATAGACAAATAATTTGCAATAAAATAAAATTGCGATTGTAATTAAAGATCTAAACTATCCTATCTCTTAAGTTGGACCAGACTGCTCACGGTGTGCCAATTTAATTTAAAATCGGTTAAGTAGTTTAGGAGTCCATCGCGGACAAACATCGTGACAGGAGATTTATATATATTAAGAAGATATAAAATAATAAATTAATCAATAAAACTTTTTATAGATTTGACGATTATTTAAATAATCCTAATCCTTGGGATGATATGATCCTTCCGTTCAAATGTTTATGGCTTCTCTGCCTTACTTACAAACAATTTGTATGACTCTAGGCTTGGCTTTCAAAAAGTGTGGCGGAGAGTTTCTTGCCAGTTCTTCTTACCCGCTCTACGTCCTGACTTGAAATGTCAATTTAGAATTAATTACTTTTTATTTGTTGACGTTCATAAGTGTACTTGGTTAAAGGTGTTTTTTACATCTCATTACCCAATGTAATGATAATAAAAGTCCTTTCAGTAAAAAGATAATTAAAAATAACATTAACGTGAACACCCTCGTTTATATGACTTTTCTCATTAATCGTAACGATCGTGATACTCAGCACTCAGTATAGAGGAAATTACATCTGTAATCTGCTTATTCCAAACGAGTTGCGTCTTGAATCGATGCAAAGTCGCTCTCCTTGGTATGAAAACGTATAAAATGTTTTAAGTCGTCGAGATGTTGACATTCGTGGCTGCAATTTATTACTGATATGAAGATTTCATTGTCTGGTTTATGTGACCTACTAGATTTAAATAAAAGTAATTTTAAATAAACTAATTTATGTTATTCGATGTGTAGAGTGTTTTGCAAGTGGTCTGTCAGAGATTGCTTTTTTATGTAATAGGAGGCAAACGGGCAGGAGGCTCACCTGATATTGAGTGATACATGAACACTCACATTGCCAAAAGGCTCGCAAGTACGTGGCCGGCCTTGTAAGAATTGGTAGGCTCTTTTCTTGAAGGACCCTAAGTCGAATTAGTTACGAAATACTTCAGTGGGCAGTTGGTTTCATATATTAGTAGTGCGCGGCAAAAACTGCTTTAAGAAACGCTCAGTTGTAGAAAGACGGACATCGAGGTGATACAGATGTTAAAACACAGCTGCACGTATTAGTCCCAACAATTCCTCTGAACACTCTCTATGGTATTTACTGTAGAAGACGCATATTGACCCCCTCTACGCAACGCAAAGGCTGTGTGTGTGCAGAACACTCTCTCCTACTCTATCTCTACTAATCCTATAAGCTTCATTTAATTGTGAATCAGCGGCCTGTCACGGGTTCCCATGAATATAAAAAAAAAACTTTACATAAAAATAGGTTATGTCATTCAGAGACGGTGTTTAGAAATCTGTTCCACTTTTTGACTTTATACGTGAGGAACAAGCTAATTCAATATTTTTTCATTCTATTAAAATTTTAAATTCTTCTTCAACAAAGTGGTAGAAGTGAAACCTTAAAAATGTTGGTTTCAAGGCAATGAGACGAATGTAATTTTAAGTTTAATATCAATTAATATTCTGATAGTAACTACAATGATTAAAAAAATAGTAATAATTAATATGTGAATTACTTTTGACTATCTAAATGTAGTGTTAGACTTTTCTTTAAATTTTTGTTTTATTTCAATTTTAAATTTTAATTTTGAATATCTTTCTTTGTTTTTGATAGAAACTTATAATTAAATAATTAAAGTTTGAAAGTCGATGAAACGAAAATGCGACAGACATTAAGTGTAGTAAGAAGTTTTCACTTCAAAGAACTTTTATAATTAGTAACGTAAATAAAATTCATAAATTTCCACTAATCTTATAATTGAATTAAATTAATCCCTCAATTAATTTTTTGCTCATATATGGTTTTTTAATTTAGAAAATGATCAAATACACACTAATTTAAAGTTAGTTATACACTGTATAGACCATTATACACTGTATAATGGTCCCTATCTCATTTTCTCCAACGTTAAATCTTATGAATATATGTGTCTGTCACTTTTTACTGTCGCTTTTATGTTTCATCGACTTTTAAATCACCATGCATTTAAAGGAGTTTTAATTTTAAAAAAAACGTCATCTATTGACAGTAAATAGAATTTAAACATTTGAAGATTTTCTCGTTAACACGCGAATGTCACTCATCATTAACGTGACCAGGCGTCCCGTTTTGAAAAGGACTGTCCCTTTTTCCAATTACGAGTACCGGTGTCCCCGAAATGAACTGTGGGAGGCAAAATTGTACCGTTTTGAGAAACCGCGCGAAAATTCCAGCAGGAGAATGTAAAAACAACGTGGCAAGAGTTTCATTCTTATTTGAAATCGTCATTTATATTAAAACAAATTTGTTCTTCTGTTCAAGTAACTTACCATTTTGGGTACATTTTGTGATTCGTAACTTTTAGGCCAACTAACTTTTTCTAAATAAATTACTTTAAAAAAGTGTTTCTTTTTTTATTGACTACTGAATCAAAATATAAATGGCCACTTTACTCATCATCTAGACAGATAATTAAACTACGAAATGAATTTTCTAATTCCCCATGTGATACTTTAAACTTCCAAATTGGTCAAATTCTGAAGTTCAATCATGTTTGGAAAACGTGTGTTGTGTCATTTATTTCCACTACATTAGTTTAAATATACATATAAAAAGCATCGGTGCCTTATAAACTAATGGCAGGCCTTATAGCTAATAAGCGATGTCAGCCAGGCAATCCTAGTATAGTGCATAAATAATTGAAAAAACATTTATAACCCTAGAATTATAAAATACTTACCTAAAATGATAAACATAAAAAAGTTAAAGCTTATCATAGGGTTAATGAGTCATTATTAATATATATAATGCTCAAGATGGACGGTTCTTTAACATTGTCGTAATTGCTCAACGAAGGGTGACGAACAAACGTTCAACGTAATATGACGTTATGTCGCGTGTCTCTGATTGGACAACAGATGCGGTTGAACAATGATTGGACCGTTTTGGATGACAAGAAGATGTCATACAAAAGATAGTTTTCATTCGCGCTTAAGGTAATGAGAAGTGATTTTTTTTTTATAATATATATTGTTAATATCAATGCATTGCGCTCTATCGTGATGTAATAGTTATTTTCATTTTGTAGGTAATTAGTTGAAGAGTGTACGTACGTAGCACACAATTTTTGGGTAAAAAACTAACCAACGATATTTTCGTTTACCCTTCAGTGTTAATTCAGCACATAGAAACTAAAAACTCATTAGAAAGGATTCGAACTCCCGACACAACGCTAAAGTAAGTATTCTTCTGTATTTTTATTTAACGAAAGATGTACTCTGCTAATGTATGAATTATTAAATATCCATATTTCGTCAATGAAAAGAATTCCGTTACTGTGTCGAATAAATTGCTCGAAAAAGTTAAATCACAAATAAATCCTTAATGTAGGCAATACGGAGTATATTAGCATAAAACTGATTTGAAAGCGAATAAAAGCCCTGAATTCATTTATACAGCTTTGAATCACTGAATTACCTACGATTTAAGCTAGACTAACTCAATTTTATTAAGCGCAACCTAGTTTTCAACTGATGTACCTAAATTCCAAGAGATTCGAGTGAATGAAAATTTACCAGAAATCGGATTAACTATACACATTTTATGTATAGGAATTCTTCGCGATTGTAAATCATTAAACAGAAAATCTGCTGGATATATTCGGTATTGCTGATCAATTTTAAATAAAGCATTGTTAAGTATCTATCTCATACCTAATCCGCTGTTTTGCTGTTAAATTTTTTGGTTAACAATAAGCAAAAAATTACTAGAATTTTTATTTTATATACTTTTTAATTTTTTGTAACTTTTATGTTAACTAAAATTCATATTTAATGTAGAAAAGCTATTAAGATATACTATAGATTTATCATTATCTATGATGCGGTAAACTTCAATAAATAAATAAATATATTATAACGGGGCAAACGGAAAAACTAACCCTAAGTTCAATTATCCATCTTGGACATGAAAGTGTGTGTGTGAGTTTCTTAGTGTTACGGTGTGATATTTTTTTGCGATGGCGGAAGGCAAAAACAATTAAGTGCGTACTACAGTCCATGGATATCAGTCTCCAGAAGGCTTTTAATGAGGCTGTTAAAGATGTGATACATTCTATTGAAAGCCACGACTCTGAGGCTTATATGGATATTATATACTATGGATATCCAGACCTAGCTCGTTTATCAGCTTGCTCAATCTGGATATTGGTGAGTATTGGCCGAAACGCGTTCTTCTGAACGGAGTGACAAATGAGATGGCTTGGGATGGAATTTAAAAGTAATTAAAAGATTGGACGAATCAACCTGATTCTTAAATATCTTAAGCGCAAACGATATATCAATTAGTTTTCTACGATTCTCCAACATCTTAAAGTGCACTAGCCTCTTTCGGTATATATACAAATTATTTAACTTAGAGGAATACTTTAAAGCTTGAAGGAATGAAATGTATTTTATTGCGGCGAGGCCTCGGTTGCGATTTAGCTAATGTAATTGCGACGATATTTGAAAAGCCTGAAAGTAAGTCATAAGGAAGTGGTCAAAGGGATTGCTCAATGTCTAGTTCGAGCCTGCATTTGGTGTTTCTAAAAAGGAACGTTTTCGTTAACAACGTCGATATAAATTTAAAAAAATTACTGTATACGATCCCAAAGACAGAAATAATGTTTTTTGACTAACGGCAATAACCTTTCTTTCCGTCTGTTAAGCATTTGAAGACAGGTGTTGACACTGTTCGCAAAGCAAAGGGTTGAGGGAGCAGCCCTCACCCCTTTAGAATTATTAAAAGCCTACGCAATCGCCGCGTAACCTTTAGGTCTTAGCTTTTAAAAGCTCACGTTATTTCTTTAAGTCCACCTCGTAATGGCTTCGTTGCTTGAACTTTTGAAGGCCCTGTTGTATTAAAATTAATTTTTTGAATGCCATAAGGATGTGTGGTCATTATTTTCTTGCATAAAAAGCTGCCCAATTTAGGAAGTACTAATTACGAGTTTTCTAGGACACATTTATATAATATAAATATTTTTTTAAAAGTACAGGAATACACAGTAAAGTAAAATTCATCAAAAGTACAATAAGAACGTGGTTTGTCGTTGTAATTAATTGTTTAAACATGTTTTATGTAATGGAATGCAAACGGACAGATCAGGCTCACCTGATGTTAAGTGATACCGCCGCTCTTGGAAACTTACATTGCCAGAAGGCTCGCAAATGCGTTGCCGACCTTTTAAGAATTGGTACGCTCTTTTCTGGAAGGACTCCATTTCGTCTTGGTTCGGAAATACTTCAGTAGGCAGCAGAATCGCTCAGTTGTGGAACGAAGGACGTCGAGGTAGACTATTATAACAAAACTGATGTTAGTTTTGTTATCGATTTGTAATTTTTATTGTATGGAATGGCTTAATTATAATTCTTTAAAACTAGTTTCTGGAAAATGTGTTACTGATAACAGTTTAAAAATAATATTGATAACTAAGTTATTAGTTACAACTGAGCGTTTTCTAAGGCAGTTTTTGCCGCGCACCACCACTATGTGGAACCAGCTGCCCACTGAAGTACTTCCCAACCAATTCAACTTAGGGTCCTTCAAGAAAAGAGCGTACCAATTCTAGAATGGCCGGCAACGCATTTGCGAGCCTTCTTAAAAGCCTTAAAGCAGTTAAGCTTCGCAATGGCGATTTCTATATGCTTCCAATCCTGTCGGTCATACCGTACACCCCAAGGACACCTATAAGAACTTGGAATCGGTTCTTTGCAAATTTAAATATACAAACCGCGGTTGGCAAGTGTGCGGTGACTTAAAAATCTTGGGCATGTTGCTTGGACAAAGATCTTGAACAAATTCTCTTTCTTATTCTCTTCTGTATTTATGGGATAGTGGAGACCAAGAATATCAACAAACCAATTAGGGTTGGCCTCCGAGGGAGCCTAAAGTTGGCGAAAAGAACGTCATGCATGAAACTTTGGTGCGTCTCTATCTCCTGCTATCTCCGCTTATCATAAAGCTGGGATTGATTTTGTGAAGCAATGTGATCTGGGAGCAATTTGTGAAGTCACTTTCAAAAGATGAAAATTGCTTCAAATACATAATAACAAAATTTCCTCTCGGAGACAAAGTTGAAGGAAGGTGTTTATTATACCAGAGATTAGAGGACTCATGACTGATCCACAATTCATCACAAAACATGACGGATCCCCAAAGAGAAACTACAAAGAAATCGTTAAATTTTTTTTATAACATTTCAAGGTTTAGGTTAAGTTTAAAAGTACATTTTCTTCATTCCTTGACTACTTTCCAGATAATTAAGGAGATAGGAGTGAAGCGCATGGTGAACGATTTCACTAAGATATAAGAGATAGAAAAAAGATTCAAGGGAAGATGGAGCGTCTCAATGATAGCAGACTACTGTTGGACGCTTCAGAGACATTCCAGATGCTTCCCACAAGCGAAAATGTACCAAGAGGAGTCTTAATTGGAAAAAATATGTGTGTTTGTGCTTACTAATAAATGTATTTTAGATAAAAAATAAGCTTTGTTACCCACATTACCAGAAAATGTGACGTTCTATAACAAAATGAAAGTCTTTATCGGAAAATCTTAATCATAAAACTACTTTTTCGCACTTGTCTAAGCAGTATTTGTTAAAAACATTTAACCTTAGTTAAAAATCTTCTAAAGATATCTGTAAAATAAAAATATATGGACAAAAAATGTACCCAGCATTTCGATCCGTACAATTTCAAACGGATTGGACTACACTGAAACAATAAGCTGATATGGAAAACACGGTGATGAGCACTGGTTCTAACAAACTATCTTCATATTCAATTTGCCCAGTACTATCGGGACTGGAATTTTTCATCGGCTTGTAATCCGGCGCCCAACGGATCTACGGACGGGTCGTGTTCAATTCACAAAGCCTTTGGCACAGGCTGAATACGGCAGTTAGGGCACAATAATGGTAGTTAGTAAAATGTTCCTATGTAATGAATTTTGATAAGAACAAATTGAATGAACTTCGAAACGTGTATTTATGTTCATTCATATGCATCACGAGATAGCTGAATTTTTCCATTACTCTCGATTTAACGTTGAGGCATTGTTTTACATTGCAAGTCTTCATAAATATGTATAAATGGTTTTTTTATCCCAATCTTAAATCCTAGAGGCTCTCTGCCTTTTAATAAATTTAAGAAATGTATTAAAGAAAAGCTGTGTAAAAAGGCTCACTACAAAGTTAACGATTATCTAGTTGATAAAAGGGCCTGGGACTAGTACTAGACAGGCTACTTTTAATTTATTTTCGATATTTGTTTTAAAATAAGTGTTGTGTGATGATTTGCTATTTTAAAATAATACCGAGAGTTTTTTTACGCCGGCTTTTTCTCTACATCCTCTATCTTCTTCGGCGATGAGGGGTGGGGGTCTACTTATTTAAATTTAATGAGTGTGAGTGATTCTTGTATCTTATGTTCCATAATAAACATATTGTATTTTATTTTGTTTTTATTATATCCCATGGTACGTAAAAAAGTGAGTAGCAACAGAATTTGCTTTTGTCTCGAATCAATTTGTTTTTATAATATCGAGACAGTCTAGTTAATTGTTTGTTAACTGTTTTTTTCAGGGTCAAACGGGCAGGAGCTTCACCTGATGATAACATCGATAGTGTTGGTGCGCGGCAGAAACTGCCTTAAAAAAACACTCACTTGGGAAACGACGGACGTCGAGGTGATACGGGTGGACTTTCTTATTTTTCCTCGACGTCCAGTGATAAAACTCAGCTCAGAGGTATTACTCGAAACACTCTCCATGTTAAAGGCGGTAGAAGATTCAGATATACCCCACATCTCTACGCAATGCCAAGGCCATGTTAAATAATGAAAATGTCTATAATTTTGATTATTGTTTGATCTAGAGATACCTTTTACTTATTATATTATGATCGTAAAACCTTTTTAAAGGTTAATTCCTGCATATCTATAGTTCATGCATCACACATTGAAATCAATTTTGCTTTAATTTTTAAAATAGACGGATCAATATATTTTTCTTCTTTTTTATTTTTGTTACCTTTGCCAATGATTTTCATAACATCTCGTATTTAATTTTTCTTAAGTACCAATGTATTAGCGAGCCAAACGTTGGTAAACTTTTCTAACTAATAAATCCGAAACAAAGAGATTTCTTTACATTAAAATAAATTTATCTACGTTTAATCGTAAAATTGAATTTACTGTTCAACAGTATTCTGTACATCTGATGCACAATCGAATCCAATGGACGTGCTTTGAACGCATGAAATTTACCATAGATTTGTCGGTGGGGATCGTAGCTTTTTCACTGAGTAATGACAACTTCCAAACGAATCGCTTAAAGTTAAAGTTTACTTGGCTTCCCTTTTTAAATAAAAAAAAATGGAATTAATGATTTTCTTGAATTGATTTCAATTTTAACGTATTTGTTTTTTGTAATTGGTTAAAAATATATTACACAGATTAGATTAAAAGATGAACCTTAGAACCTTATTAGATTTGTGTGTGAATTAAATTATTATTTATTTATTTCGTAATCATACAGCTTACAAAAGCCAACGATGGAATAAATAATATATACAAAGATTCAAGCATTTACGAAACAAAAAAAATATAAATGATTAAATACATAACAATCACATCTATGTTAAAAAAAATGTATTATAATTGTACTTTGCGATTTAATTTGTGTATACACTATACATGCACAACTTTCAATTGAAAATAAAATAATAATAAAACATATACAAAAATGTAGCTATCAAAAGCTTTATACTATTAAATGAAAAAGCTTGGTAAAATAACTTTAATTTATATTAAAATCTTTACGTACAAATATATAAAATGTTAACGTAGCTCAATTCAATAAGGTTCCCATTGACATGTCGTAATTTAAAAATAATCTTCATGAAAGGGCAACCCTACCCGTAGGACGAAATATCGTCGTAAATTTCATTAAGGACAACGCTACCGTAGAGCGTATTAAAAAAGATACTGACCGGGGAAGATACTGGAAAAGCTCTGATTACCGCGTACAAGAAAATTATGTAAGAACGTTCTTATTAACGTGAGAGCCTCACAATTTTTCTGAGGACGTGAGCCTTTTCAGTGAGCTTTAGAAAATGTACGTATATTTACTAATTATCCTATATGCGTATAATTGAGCGTTTGGTAGTCACTTTAGAAATTGTGTTTTAATTAAAACTTTAATTTAAGCTCTCATTAGCTGGAAATCGTGTACTTGGTATTTAATTAAAAATAAACTTTTGTGACTAATCAAGTTTTCTTTGCAACATTAAAAATAATTATTGTTTCTGCCAGTGTTGGCCTGGCGTGCGTCGCTCATCTCTGAGACAGTAGTTTTGATCCATGGCTGTGTACCAATGGATGTTCTTTCTATAAGTATGAGCGCATTTAACATTCGCTCGAACAGTGATGGAATCGTGAGGAAACCGGCTTGCCTTAGACCCAAACAATCGACGGCGTTCGTTAGGCACAGAACTAATCACCTACTTGCCTATTAAATTGAACACGAAAGATATACAGAAATCCAGACCTAATAAGATTAATTAATGATTTATTTATTATAGTTTTATTATATATTAGGTTCCAATTTGATTACATTCAGTCTCAAGTCGATAAGCTGTGTTATATCCAGCCGATTTTGATTTCCTCCTTAACTATCAAATGGCCCCAGTTGGGGCGTGGGGCCCGCGTTAGGGAACACTTGTCTACACTATTCTAAATATAAGTGCTACAGAATATATACAGAAAATAGTTTTAAAAGTATATTATTTACACTTAGTGACGACTTAATTAGTATATACTAACCATATAAACATTAATAAAATTAGCTTCACGATGAAAGTATAATTTATTTTAGCAAAGTTCCGATGTCATACTAAGCTCGTTTCTTACACTTATTAATTTAGCGTAGAATTTGTTGTTTCAAACATGTTTGTTATACGCATAAGTAAGTCGGGTTTTGAAGTACCAATAATAGATAAGGGACTGAATTGGGACATTATCTCGTTATGACCGCGGTTTTCGCCAACAAAAATAGTATTCTTAAACACAGATAAACTTATATTGCAGTGCAGAGATCTTTCAATCACTTGTTTTAATAGACTCAGAGAAATATGGGTCAGGAACCTAATTTTAAATACGACTAGCTTATTTTTATAAAGAACTAAAAATCAAACTGAAAAAGAAAGAAAAGAACTGGATAGATGTTTGGCCACAATCCTACCCGATGTTAAGTGAGACCTACACCTAGTCGACGAGATGTCTATTTAATCGTCGCTTAAATGAACTAGCATTATAAAGTTAGGGAAGATGGAAAGCAAAGGAGCTTTAGTAGTGGGGTCGAAAATGACACTTTAGCTTCTAGACGAGTGTTGTTTGAAATGGGATGAACGAATAATATTGTGTAGTTCCATAGAACATTAGTTACCCATGTTTTTATAGAAAAAAATCAACAGCGCCACAACCTTTTTAGGTATGCCTCAGATTTTTGTATCTGTTTCATGATAATTTGTTAACCTAATAGGCAAGTAGGTGATCAGCCTTCTGTGCCTGACGCCATCGACTTTTTGGGTCTAAGGCATGCCGGTTTCCTAACGATGATTTACTTCACCGTTCGAGCGAATGTTAAATGCGCACGTAGAAAGAAAGTCCATTGGGATACAGCCGGGAATGGAACTTACAACCTCAGGGATGAGAGTCGCAGGCTGAAGCCACTAGTCTAACACTGCTGCATGTTTTTATTTGTTTTATATAAAAACTCTAATCGATTCAGAAGCAGAATTAGAACTGAGACATACAAACATTACAAATCGAAACGAATCTACTAACTGTTTTTCAGCTACCCTAAGAGCAAAATCTTAGATATATATAACCTTACTTCGTCGATTGAAACTAACACATATATATAATACTTCAATAAAACACATTAATAAAGTCGGCCTAAGTGTGGATCCTGTACGCCCCATAAACTTCAAGTTCGCTGAATGAGAAATAATCAAAGTATTATTGAGTTATAAATCTTTATCACTGCTCTGAACGATGCCACAACGACCGAATATGTGAATATTTAGATAACTTTTCTATTGGCTTATAGGAAGTTTAATAATCAAGATCACAAATATTACGCTATCGTGAGTTTTTACGAGCGCCACCTAACAATGGAGATATGGGGTGTAATATGCGTTATATTGTACCCATTTAAGTGCCGAGTTAAGTGGTTTGCAACTACAGACAGTACTGGTTCATATCCCGGTTAGGTCTTTAACATTTTGAGGGATTGTATTGACTTTTTAATTCTTAAGAGTAATAGTTACTTGCTTCAAAACGCTTAAACGCTTACTTTAGTATTCTATTAATAAATGCAAATAGATCGTGTGTGTAAGCGTCTGTTGTTAAACTGTTGTGTATTTATTATATATAATTTTAAGTTTATTTTTTTCTGACGTTTCGCGTGCTTTACAGAGTCCGTGGTCCCGATGACCACGGTTACCGGTGACCGGTTAAAAAATGTTTTCTTTCAATGTGTAAAAGCTACGTTAACCAAGGACAATACTATATAACATTATTATTTTATATTTCGTCCCCTTCAGTTTTAGAAGAGCGTTTTGGCCAAAACTCACCGATTGAGCATCAGAATGCTCAATACGAGATGGGTCTAGATGTTCATAGTCGGTCCCCTTACACTTTTAAATTAATGTTTCTTTAGATTTTTTGTTTTTTTTTTATCTCTTCGTGTTTGTTTGCCTATAAGTGCTTGTCACATCTAAATAAAATAAATCTTGAATTTTATTTTTCTTGTGCTCAGTGTGCCGAGCTTTAATAAATAAATACACTTTCACTATTAAAATTGGTTAGCTTAGATTCCTAACATGTGTTTTAACTAGAACAGATGGCGTTACACTATGCGTAATATAAGGCGACCGAATGAGGAAAAGATTGAGTTTTTTAACCGTGTAAACTAGTTTTTAAGCACTTGTTCATTCTCTTGTGTAAAGAATTTTTTTTCTAAGAAAAGAGCTTGGTAACTGATTTTGGTAGCTTGTTTGTAAGACCACACCGTTCTGCACAAGTGAGCATTATAATACTAATAAGTCTCAATAGAGTTTAGCAGACTGATCGACTGACAGATCGAATTTTCAGAGTGTAGGATCAAGTACGATATTGCGTTTAACTTTTTTAATTTTTAATAGACCAGCGACACGAGGATTAAATTCACCAATTTTAAATTAAAATATAATTATAAATAAAATATATAATAAAAAACAAAGCAAACAAAATTTCAAATTTAAACAGTTGCTTCGGCGAATAAATCATAACATGACAGATAAATAAAGCGCCTACTATAAATTTCAGAGCAAATTCAATTCAATTTAAAAATAATCTAAATAAATTCAATTCAATTAGCTCTTCGTTGCTAAAAATTAATACAAATTAAAATAACAATTTAATATAACATTAATTTATTTTAAATATAAACTCACAGTACATAAACGCCATATTAAAAAATATATTTTTAAACGTATAATAAATGTATGCATTTTAAACATCGTTATTTATAATTATTGATTGATTGATTTAATACTGCCTTGTACTAGAATATTACTGTTTTATATCATCATTAATTTCGACGCAGTAAAGCTTTGCAGAGCCACCAAGACTTAAAACATATTACGTATATATTTTATTCATATACCCTAGTCTTGTAGTCTTGCCTAGGAAGGGAAATTGTTGTAGACAGATATTGTTTCAATTTTTTTAAATACTTTATTGCATTACATATCTGATACATATACATTCATATAAAATAAATTAAGAAGGCTACGGGCGATCTTATCGCTAAAAAGCTACCTTTTCCAGGCAACCCTAATATGGAAAAAGAAAACAAGAAAGGCAAAGTGCTAAAGAGTATAACTAAATTTAAAAAAATAAAATTACATATTTAGAATATACACTTACAAAAGTAAAGCCTACAGTTAACTAACTTGGTTTTAAAATATGTACATAAACATTATAACAAATACAACAAATTCAGTAAAATAAACAGTCTATAATTACAAAAGTCACGATAAAACACATGGAAAGGATATGGTTACGAGGCGTTTATATAGCTACTGCTACCTTACCATGTATCTGATAAAGTTGTTACGTGGAAAGGAAAATAAACCTGAGTGCCTAGGCATCAGGATGCCTGTTACTTTAGGAGACGACATCCATCGCCGTTAATATTGGTACCCTCTCGAAAAGGACACAAGTGATACCAATGTATGGAAATAACGAACTGCATAGATTAACAGACGTTTTTGTGAACTGAAAAAAGGTTTGATAAATGTCATGTTGATATTTTTTGTAAATACTTTAATCTTTTGTTGTGTTGTGTTTTAGTAAGTTAGTTTAATTTAGAGTAATCTGTAATGGTAGCTTATTTTGTTGTTAACTAAATATATAAAAACTTTTAAAAAACGTGAATCGTAGCTTATCGGCGAGAGCATTCCATAATCTACAAAAGACCGTAATAAATTGACAAGGACTAAATAATTTAAATTAGTTTTTAATAAAAGATGTTTATGACCGTTTAACCTCCTAGAATAGTCATTATTTGTATATTTAAAAAAAATAATCCGTCATATACAGATCCACTTTGCAGTAAAAGGGACAAAAATGAATCTATAGTGCATATCTTTTAAGTATTTATATCATTTAAGTAACGATAATTAGCCCATAAACAATTTAAAATAAACACCATACACAAAATGTATGTAGCATTTAAAATAAATTAGCCATAAAAATACACAGCTCAACGTAAAATTTAACTAAATTAATGTAATTATGTTTAATTGACCTCAATTAAAAGGTATTATTTGTTTTTTATATAATTTTAAACGTTTCATTAATGTTAATATAATTTTCTTGTGTTATTTTAGATTCATGAAATGTTAGGCGAAATGTGTAAATAATAATTAATGGTCGTCAAAATTGACAGGTCTATAAAATGATAAAGAAAGTGGAAATCCGACTCGAAAGGAATCCTTAAGAAAACGTTGCCACCCAAAACAGACCTGGCAACAAAGCATCATTGCAGAGGTAAGGGAAGCTGGAACGACGTGGTGTGAAATTAAGAGAGCTGTCCAGAACTGATCAGACTGGTATTCTACGCTGGATTCCGTCTGCCCCATTTCGAAGAAATAGGATTATAAGAGTCTTTCTTCGCGATGTTATGAGCAATGTGTATATAAGACTTTATTAGTACACTGCCGAAGTTCGAACCTACTACCTCAGAGTTGAGTGACCCATCTGGCAGTTCAGATCAGCTAGCAGGACATGAATGGGTGGGGTAGGTCCCACCGGGAATCTATAGAATTTAATGAAGGAAAATTGTACAATTTATTACACCTAAATTACAATTTTTATACAAGTTATGTAAAAATCTCCAAAGGTGAATAACCTCAGATTTATTGACAAATAAACTAATAAATTTATTATGATTTAAATAGGAGTCGTAATATTAACATGATTCAATTGGTCGTTTATTGCTAGCTGCCTGACCCACCGCTAGGGCTGACTAACCATATTTGTAAGTGTTCTCTCATAAAATTTAGGTTTTTTTTATCTCCTTTCTTGGCCTGCACGGTTTGTGCGTCAGCCATGCAACAAAGTTAGGAAGTGTGTTATTAGATTTATTTTATTGGATTGGAAATTGGATCGGAATTTTGAAAAGGATCAGATAAATTATTTAATTAGGTTCATAAATGAATATGATTTTATATTGTTATGAAAAATTAAACTGGCTAAAATTCTACATACATCAATATTTATATTATATAGAAGGACATAAATTGAAGTAGGAAAAGAATTTTAATGGACAAAAGCGAAGAAATAAAAGCGGAACGGTCATGTTAAGAACAGGCAAAGAATAATATAAGATTAACCCCTCAGATATTCTAATAAAGTGAAGGTAAGTTAAAAGTGACAGCCCTTGCATATAATGAAAATTTTATTACGACGTATTTGCACTTGAATCGACCGTTCGATCAAATTACTTTTTATACTTTACATATAGTAATAAAATTTGTTTTTAAACTGTAATTTTCTTAACGATGAGCCTCCATTGCTGTGTTGTTAACTTGGACTTTTTAATGCGTTTAGCGACACGATTAGATTTTTTGTTTAATCGGAGACGGCAAACGGGCAGGAGGCTCACCTGAAGTTAAGTCATATCCCCTGTTAAAAATTGGTACTCTCTTTTCTTGAAGAAAACTAAGTTGAATTGGTTCGGATTTCCAACACTTTAGTGGGCAGCTGGTTCCACATAGTGGTGGTGCGCGTCAAAAACTGTCTTAAGAAACACTGACTTGTGGGACGATGGACGTCGAGGTAATACGGGTTTTGTATTCTTCCTTCTGATGATGAAACTCAGCTGCGGGTATTGATCCGAACAATTCCTCTCGATTTAGAAGTATGTAGAATATCAGAAACTAATAATCATCATAACTTTCCGAAAGCCACGACTCGGCTTTTGAGAAAGTTCATTAGGCGATTTGAATTATACTAAGTGGTCTTATTTTAAATACTCAAATCTGTTCTCATTTAAAATAAAGAGCTTTCGAATTCCTGGAACTTTAAAGTGGCCATAGACATTGGCCGCATATACGCCTAACATCTGGATGGTGCGAAAGTCGCATGTCGCATGTCAAAGCGTGTGAACCTTTTGACCAATCACAATCAAATGGAATGGGACGTCGTTTTCTCTATTGCTTTTCCTTGTTTGTATGTATTCCAGCTCCTTCCGCTTGACCGTATTTAATTAAGAGCGATTCGAATCGACTTTCCAAGCGGCTTGATCTCTTGGCATTGCGTTTGCATCTTCTACCGCATTTATTATGGAGTGTGTTCAGAGGAGTTGTTGGGATTAATATCTGTAGCTAAGTTTGGTCATCGGACGTCAATGCAGAATACAAAATACAATGCGTATAACCTCGACGGACTCGTTATAGAGCTGAGCGATTCGTAAGGCGTTTCTTGCCGCGCACCGCCACTATGTGGAACAAACTGCCCACTGAAGTATTTCCGAACCAATTCGACTCCTTCAAGAAAAGAACGTACGAATTCTTAGCCTCGTCCTTGCGAGCCTTGTGTGACCGACCGACGAGCATTCATGCTGAATATCATGAAGGTGGATAAAACGAGAGAAGTATTGCAAGGAGATCCATGGTTTCGGGAAAAAGAAGTGTACAAACAAATGTATAAATATTCAAAAGATAAAAATAAAACAAATTATTCATTATTATTATTATATATAAAACGTTAAACGTGGTGAAAACATTGTTTAATATTGCTATTAGTTCAACATTTTAGCTCATATTGCTTCCCAGTACCGTGAATTGCTCGTGAATAATCACATCGAATATTAATCACAGCAGTGGCATATAATACAAACAACAAGCTTTGTTAGCACTGAACTAAGCAGTTCGGAGAAAGCGCGTTGATGTAAACACAGCCGTAGTTTATCTGCATAGACTTAGAGATCTAGAATATATTAGATTAAACTGATTTGAAGATTAATTAAAATCTTATATTACACAGTTGAAATCACGATAGATTTAAAGATTTATCTATAATAAGGAAATAATAATATAAAAGGCATTTACAATGTTTAACCTAATTCTTTTATTACACTTATTTCTTTGAAGCTTCATGCTAAATCTACCAACAATCAATCAAAAACTAAACATCTTTAAAAGGCACTCTACTGCCAAGGGACCAAAATTTAAGAATTTGTTTTGATTTTCTCTTTAATAAATGAGTGAAAAATATCTTTCCTATTATGCTAATAAGACAGAAACTCAAAGAGCTTGTTAGAAAGCACTGCTTTGCACTTATCGTGATTATATCGTTATTTATAATTTCATTAGGAAACCACGATAGTAGAAACAGAATAGAGGTTGTATAAAGTTAAAATATCTATATAACTGTTTCACAGAAAGTTGAAAGTTTACAGTCATGACACCAGGATGGTAAGCAAAAGAGACACAACAGTACCTATAAGATGACAAAAATACGGAAAATGCCACACAAAATTTTAGTATAAAAAGTCCATTCCAGTGAATGTTATTCAATGTTCCGTCTTCGCCGGTCCAATAATTGATGACCTGCAATAATTCATCGTTTGCACCGATCTCACGGTCCAACTGGACGTGGGCTCGCCTCTTTTCCGAGTGACAAACACGTACGTATTAAGGATATTTATATCCTCGATATTCTTTAAAATAAATTCAGGATATGGTGTAAGCATATTTTATATTACATGCTATTTGTAAAAATGGACCTACTTAGTTTTAGGAAGGTTTTTCGACAGCCTTTTTGCGATGTATAACCGGATGTAATTGAATATTGGCGTAGTGGCTTCAGTGCGACTATCATACCTGAGCATAGGTTCAATCCTGTGCACCATTAACTTTCTTTCTATGTGCGCATTAAAAATTGCGAATGGTGACTGAAAACATCGTGATGAAGCCGGCTTACCTTAGATCCAAAAAGGCGACGGAGTGTGTCAGGCACAGAAGGCTGATCTTGTCTATTCAATTGACAACATGAAACATACAGAAATCTGAGGCCTAGACCGAAAAAGGTTTCGTTATTGGTGCAGCGCCGTTTATCTAAAAATCAAATAAATAATCGAATCCAGAGGCTGAAGACTGCGCTACAAAATTTTTGAACAATTTTATACATTTAAGCGGAATGCGGAACCTTCTAAAACACTTCCTTTAAATTGAAAATAAATAAAAGCAATTTGTTTACTCTCATAAAGTACAGAGCCCCGTCTCATCTCCCTCGGACTAGAAAAAAAGATGGGGAGTCCAAAATAATAAACAACGAGAAAAATAATAAACGGATCATGCCAGAGACAAACTTTTAATTTGTTTAAATTTTCCATTTATTATTTTTATTATTACGTAAGTTAAGAAAATTGTTAATACTGTATGTTTAGGTTTAAATAAACGATTCGGCATAAATAATTGTTACGTAATAAACGATGCACTATCCAGTTCACATTGGTTCGTTGTAATATTTCTCTCGAGTTCAACCAGTGTTATTATAGGACATGTCAAAGTAAATACAGCCAAATTGCAATGTGCAATTTCATTAAAACTGATAAAATAAATAGTATGTCGATATTCAGTTATTTTTAACGTATTGCATTTTTAAATTTTAATTAAATGTAGCGAACGATATAATATATCTTTTTACGTTCACAAATAACTGTGTCATCAAGAATAGTGCCAACAGTTGGTCTTTTTGTTTTATATTTTAAGACATCTAATATCAAACAGCAGCTTTGCGCTTCAAGAAAAGAGCGTACCAGTTCTTAAAAGGCCGGCAAAGCACTCGCGAGCCCTCTGGCATTTAGAGTCTCAAAATACGGTATCACTGACCATGATCCTCCTCCCCTTTTACCAATGTTAAAAAAAAGTTACTAGAATCTAACCCAGACTTTTTTTATATCTAGAAGCGGTAACAGTATTTCATAGACTTAATTAGTTGTGTTAAGCTTTTTTCTGTCTATTAATTGTGTTTTACCAGATATTTTGACTTAAAAAATCAGTGATCAAACTCAAAATAACATTATTCATATAGGAAAACAAGTAAAATTATAAACATCAACAGAAAATATGTTAAATTGATTCTAATTTCCACTCAAAATTAGTTTGCAAGTAGAGCGTAGAACGGCCAAGAAGAACTGGACTGAAAATCTCCGCCACTCTTTAATCATAAACTTCGCCAAATTTTGAGTCATACAAATTGTTTGAACTGAAGCAAATCAATCAGATAGACGTATAGCTTTGTAAATTTAATTAGTGTGGAGAGTAGACTTAAACAGATTCGGGTTTATGAGAATATTTCTTTCTCTCATGCTGACCTGCCTCATGTGTTTACCACAAAATATAATGAGTTATACAGTTTATCATTAAATGTCAAAGCCAACGTTTTTTTATATTCTCTTAATTTTATGAAGCTGCTGCTTTTATCATTGTTACGCCCCAAAAATTGCTGTTTCTTTAATAATCCTATTTTTGGTGGTGGTTATTATCAAGCGAAGATTATATCTATTCGTGATCATTTGTTTCTAATTTTTCAAAGCCTTCCGTCTTTGGACTAGACTTGTTCTACAGAATACCGCTTGTTTTAATTTCGTTGACCGCAAGGGCTAGTGTTTAAGACAGACAGATAGTACAAATGGTCCACCCTCTGAAATCATCAATATGACTCGCCCTGATGCCACTGGGCCAACACTGCAACACAAACCCCACAAGAGTTTAAATAAATATTCGTCCATTACCAGAAAAGCCTGGCTAAAAACTGCCAATAAATTCAAATTGCATTTCACGAAGATTAAAGTTGTAAGCGTGTTAAATCCATTTTATAGTTGTTAACTGTTAGATTTAGTGTGCGAGAGATATTTTTAAAACAATGGACGCGTGAAATAGACTGTCTATGTGCGAACTATTTAAAGGGAAATAAAAACACGATTTTTACTATAGAGCAAAGATCAATGGTGCGTAATGTTATACCTAGGTAACACTGAAAATGTTTAGAAAATGAAAAACGGCTTAATGTAGAAAGTTGCCAATACTTTTTCGAAGTAATCTCTGTTCCTCTCTACACATCGTCGCATTCGTGGAACCACTGAGAAAAGCAGTCAGCCCATTCTTCTTTAGGGGACTCTTCTCTGGTATTTTCGTAAGCTTTAACCGCATCTTCAGGGTTCGAATACCTCGAATTTTATCTTTAGTTCTTAAGAATAAATGAAAGTCGCAGGGCGCCAGGTCAGGACTGTATGGCGGATGACTTAACCTCATTACTTACGAGGATTATCTCGACACCTGCCTGCTTTGCGGAGTACGCTGAAGCAATGTCGTGGTGAAAGAGGATCCTGCTTCGAGGGCGCTGCTGTCGAATTGTTTCCAAAACAACAGGCAAACAGTGATTGATTTACCAGTCTGCACTAACTGTCCTTCCACCTTCTAGCACAACTGTCGCGAAATGACCAATCCGACCAAAGAATGAGGCAATCATATTTTTTCTTTGACTTCTTCCTATCTTTACCTTAGTTGACCGATCCTCGAAAGGAAATACTCACAAAGCTTATTGTCTTTTGGTTGCGGGATCGTAACAATATATACAGCTTTCATTACCTGTGACGTTGTCAAATACAGCATTTGAGTCACTACCGTTGAACTTATCTAACATTTGGCGACACCAGTCCCTGCGAAGGTGTGTGCCGTCTAATATTTTTTGAACTTGACTTATACCAATGCCTAGGCTTGCCCGTATTTGCTGATAGGTCACTCTCTTATCTTCCTCTATCATGCGTCGCACAGCACTGATGTTACCTTCTGTAGTCGCTGTTAAAGGACGTCTCTCACGCGGATCATCATTGGGATTGCTACGTCCACGCTTAAACTGGTTAAACCAATTGTAAATAGTGGCCCAAGATGGGGATTAATAAAATGCTTATCGCAGCGCAGTATTATAGCTTTGTTGTTGAGTAAGCCCACAACGAAAGTCATACTAAAACATTGACGGAAAATTATCGCGCGTTAGAGTTTTAGATTTACCGCCAATTCACAAAGCAAATGACAAATTAATGCAATATACTAAATCTTTGGTTACATATTGTATAGGTTACCAAAGATTTCTAAAATTGAAATTTTAAAAGAGTTTTCATGAAAAATGTTTCTAACTGGCCCGTTTTAAACATTTTAAGTGGTACCTACGTATTAAATTGAAGAAAATTAAAGTTTATAACATATTGCCTTGGATCAAGGAACCGTGTTTTTTTCTTCTTTTTTGCTATGCACACATCACATCCTTTGATTACCATAATTTCACTATAAGGATGTAAAAGTTTTCTCAATATAACAAAAAGAGTACACAGTCGCGACCACAAATGGACTGTGACGAAGATTCTCTTTCCGCATAAACTACACACATGCACAGATGCCACCTTAAAAAACATTTTAATATTTTATAATATATGTCGAAGAAATTTCTCCACTCCATCGATATGAACTGATGGCCGAATCCTTAGCGGGTTTAGTGGTATTTTGTTGAGTTATGGTATTTAATACTCGACTCTGATTGGTTGTAACTATGTACGAAATATTAATCGTTAATTAATCTAAATTATGAAACAATTAAAAATAATCGTATGAATCCTAATTCCAACTATAACTTTCACGACTACTTCATTACCAGTGAACCCTCTTGAAATCTTCCTTAAAACCTAAACCTTCCGTTAAATCTTTTAACAATGCCCATACCACGAAAATGTGGTTCCTGGATCCAACACATTTTTCTTTCAATCGTGATTCTAAGATTTGTGCAGCGTCCTTTGATAGGCCCAAGTCTCTCACTGAGTCATTTAGTTCAGCATGAATACACTGTTGAGGTTGGCCTATATCAGGATTGAATTCCTCTTCATCGGTTTTTCGGTTTGAAATTTCATCTAATGATTGCCGGTGAATGATATGAAGAAAATGTATAAATTGTATGGTTATATTTAATAAATAATTTTGATGCAATTTAGGCTTTTTTTAATTTTGTGAAAAATCCTGACGTGATGGGTTGAACCCAGATAATGCTTAGGGTAGCTAATGCTTAGGAGACTTATCAAATTCAAAAGTAATAGAAGGAATCTAAAATACAATAATAATCAACGAGCCATTGACTCGATCACAACATCTATATATCTAAAAATAAATCCCTATTTTCCTTGGTCACGGCGTGATCGGTTCGCCGATTTCGCTAATTCTTTTTTTGTTGTATTAGTTATTGTCAGAAGAAAGGTTCGTATGAAATAAAAAAAGTAATAAAATGTCGCGGAAAATTAGAAAATTTGAGAATACTTAACTTAAAAAATTAAGTAATCCTAACTTTTGTTACGATGTCAATTTTTTTGATGTGACCTTATTTCGTTTGACATTGACAGATTGCGTACTGCAAGTATCGTCAAAGAGTATGTGAGAAAACTGAATATCGTTCAAAACAAATGCTTCGATCGGAGTTATTATATTAATAAAATGTATATAAAAAAGTTTAAAATAAATCAATGGCGCTACAACCTTTTTAGGTCTTGACTCAGACTTCTGTGTGTGTTTCATTCGTCCATACCGCCTAGTTTTTCGTAGAATTTTTCCTTTAATTATATATTAAGTTCATATATTCAGTCCTGTCTTCGTATTTAACTAGTCCTGTCTTCATATTCGCAATAATGCACAGATTAATATTTCATGTCATATGAATGTGTAATATAAGTGTCAGCGGTTGACACGTTGGCCATAGACTGCGCTATATGGCTGATGCACTTAACCCTTGTCGCCTTGGGACTCTTGACATGCATTAAAGATGCATGCAGCATTAGCGTTCCAATAACGAAACGGGGTAATAACTTATTTAAAATTAGAACAAGTAGACTTTTGAGGTTATTTAAAGGTTGTCATAGTAACCCATTTTTGTGGAGAATCATCTTCATTGTCATGATTTTTTTTACTAAGAGATGTTTTTTTATAGAACAGAGGGCAATCGGGCAGGAGGCTCATTGGATGTTAATTGATATCGCCATGGACACTCAGTGCCAAAAGGCTCGCATTGCCGGCCCTTAAAAATTGGTATACCTTTCAGGACCCCAATCGCTTTATAAATAGAAGTATTTCCTAACTGATATGACTTTAAGAAAAAAGCTAACCACTGAAAGATCGGCATCACACACGCTAGTCCCCGGCGTTGCAGGTATCCACGGACGGTGTTTATCATTTTATTCAATGTGAATGTGTAAATATTGTTCCTTATTAAACATCTTTTTGACCTAGGCGCGACAGACAACTTTATTCCTGTTAACCTGTTTCAGCGCAGAGGAATCAGTCACCCACGTAGTCCTGAAATGCGTGGCTATGGTAAACCAACGTATAGAAATCCTCGGTGCAGTGAAGCTTGCGTAGTGCCCAGAACACTTCTGTACTTCTGGAAGGAACAAGGCTGGCTTAGTAATCCAGAACTTTATGCACAACGGATATAATGAGAGTCTAAGTGTGGAAATTGAGTCCACCAACCTTTTAGCTTTAACATTTTTAACGCCCTAAATCATGTTTTATGTATATGCGTTCAGTGATTTCAATAGTCAATCAACTCACTTGGTTCACAATTTTTGCTATCGTTATATCGTAACGTTTATAAAACTTTTCCATATTTTTAGGTTAATTTTATTAAAAGCAGATAATTAATTACTATTTTATTTGGTTTATTTAATTAATAAAACAACGAAAAAATTGTTAACGCGTTGTGTTTGAGTCTTGCAGTAGTAAATCTAATATAGATATTGTACGAGCCAAGGCTGTACATTTTGCTCACTCAGGCTATCATAGTTTTATAAGTTGGCCCTTACCTATGTCATCGAAGTTACGCCCCGAGAGTATAGACTGCACTCTATTTAACAATATATTATATAGTAAGATGCATTCAATTTATCAGTGTTATTATTTTCTTACACGTTAATGGTTAATATTGTGTAAATATTATTTAAAATAACCAGTTGTCCCAGGAACCGTACAAGCATTATAAATAATTAAATCTTCTTTTAGGTCTGGGCCTCAGATTTCTGTATCTGTTTCATGATCATTTGTCAATCTAATACCACACATACCATGTAGGCAAGCCGGTTTCCTCAGAATCTTTTTCTTCACAGTTCAAACGAATTTTAATGCACACATAGAAAGATATTCCACTGGTGCCGGGGATCGAACATTCGAGACGCGAGCCGTACGCTGTAGCCAATACAGCTCACACGAGCATTAGCGCAACTCCTAAAAGTCATAATTCCTGGTACATTACTCATTCTCAGTACATTTTTTAAAGGAAATTAATGAGTAACCGTTATGTTCGGTTCGTTTCGTGTTACACTGTATGGCAGTACATTGCAAATTCCAGACAAACATAGTCGTGACGTTGAGAAAGGTCTTCGTGACTGGCTCATATTGCTACCACCATGAATCCAATTTTTGCATTTTGTTATTACAAATGACGGTAAGGCTTTCTATACATAAATTGTGTATATGCTTCTTAGCAGTGAAGGCTAAAGAAACGTTTTTAGAAATATTTTATTTTGACCCCCAATTTGAACATTGAAAAAATTCCAGATATTTTTGGAACCAGCTCCCCATTGAAGTATTCAAGAATAAATTCAACTTAGAGTCCTTCAAGAAAAGAGCGTAACAGTTCTTAAAAGCCCGGCAACGCACTTGCAAGCCTTCTGGCAATGTCAGTGTCCATGGGCGGCAGATATCACGAAACATCAGTCTAATTACACCATACACCAATTAAAAAATATATATTTCTCCCAACTATCACATACGGGCAGTTCTACATAGTAAGGACAAAAATGAGTCTAATATCGGCCCAATATCGGGTACAATATCCTTTAGTATATTCCTAGCGTAACAGTTTCATAGTTTATAGTTATATATAATAGTTAAAGTATTAAATAGTTTTACTTATGGCCACTTAAAAGGAATGAAAGCACAGAAAACTAAGGTTTCTGGTGACACACTCAAATCTCAAAAACAACAAAACATATTCGAAACCAAAAATTTGTTTGAGTTTTGAGTAGTGCAATTTTCCAAATATTTATCCGGAAACATAGAATAACTCATAGAACAATGTCTTATAAAATGGATATACAAAATTGGTAAGTCAGATTAATCCTTGGAAACACACAGGTCTAATTAACAGCGAGCTTTATCTCCCTTCGAAGACCCAATAAATAATAAGATAGCATCATTTTAAAATAGGTATGCAAAATGCTGACACAAAAAAGTTGCACCGCAAAGGAACTTGGGTCAACAAAGATATTTTCCCACTATAAATCGGTTGAGCGAACGACGCTTAATTACAGCTAGTACCTGTTTACAGGAGATATCGCTTCCAGGCTTATGACCTAAAAATTATGAAACAGTGGCCTTTTATACAACTGAAAAACAAAGACTTTTTCAGTGTAATGTTAAGTAAATTCGTGTACTATAAATATAAATAAAATCTGTAATACAAAATGAAGTTTTGAACCCTGTCAGGCAATTGTATTATGATGGGTAAAATCCAGGGTAAACGACAGGGTAGAAGAAAGAAATCATGGCTTCGCAACGTTAGTGGACGGGTGTTGAGACTTTCAAAGACTTGCTGCATTTGGCACAAGACAAGACACGCTTCAAGGGTCTAACGGCCAATCTCTAGTAATGGATCACTAAAAGAAGAAGAAGCAGTATATGAAATTAAAATGTAACCATATGTTGATCCAACCTCGTTTCATCACTGTACGAGCCGTATTAAGTCGTAGCCATCACTTTGATAGCTGGAAATCTTACTCGGTCCGCTTCACAAGACATTTTCTTTTGCAAACTAGCGAACTGTGGAATCGTCTCCAACTGTTTAAAGACAAACTCCTTCATCGAAGGCTGGAAACGCATTCACTAAAATGGGTATCCATAGGCAGGCATAACTGCGTTTTTGGGCGTGCAGTAGCGTCGTTTGCCCCTATATTCTATAAAATAGAAATTGAACGTGGAATGAAAGCTGGAAAGTTCTTAGATCAATGAACCTTAAGTTTTTTATACGTTTAAGTTCTACCAAACCTTGGATTTGATACAATAATAACTCTTTTAAGATGATTTTCGAGTTTGCAGAAAAAATAACGCACTCATTTAATCTACGATATCAGATGTTAAAATTACTGCATATAATTTAATGAATTGAAAGTAATTCGAACAATAGTAGTTCACATAACCATTCGATTAATGTAGGGAATATAGTAAAGAAACGTCATTATGTCGTCTAATTTTAGGAGCTTTTCAATTTCGACGTAACGTAAAGCGCATTTGTTAGGGTTGTCTAAATACTATGTAAATCACTTAAAATTTCTATGCTTATTTATTATAGTTCACCACATCATATATAATTCTATATCTAAACGTTATAAGACATCTTTTCTAAAATAAATTACAAATATGGTAGAAATGTTACAAAAAATAAAACGTTACAATTACAATTTAAGATTTTAGTGGTATTTTTTTTTGGTTAACCTGAAAAACAGCGGATTATGAATCAGATTAACAATGCTTTTTTCAAATCGATACATATATAACTTTCCCGACTTTCCTTCGTAGACTAGATTTAACGTAATATAAATAATATATAAACCGAGATATGCTATGTTATTGAAATAGTGTTATATAGGTTAAAATACATTTTATAAAACAAAAGTCTTCGTTCGATGACATAAGGACGGTTTTAGACTTTTCTCATTATTGAATGAGCTATACAATGAGAACCACTGCAATGATTTGGTACTTACTTATATGATATATCAAACATATAATTCAATCTGTATAAAATTCCTTACGTCTTCATTGAAATGTCACATTTATACTTATTGTATTGATGGAAATGTCAAACTTGTATGTTGTATTATACTAATAATGTACACTAAAATCAATTATATTAAATGATAACTTCATTACACATATCTATAGCCACGCATGTTCTATCAATAGTTTCAGACTCAAATACACAATAAATGTAATTGTTTAATATATTTTTATTAATGTTCAACCCTAACGTGCGGTCTACTAATGCTAATTCTCGATACCAGACAAAGCGTGGCGAAGCTCATTGATATACGCTTCCAGTAATTGCAATTCGACATTCCCCTATTTTAACTGCAAAGTAGCCTTTATTAGAAGACTTGCTTTTATAGACGGCGTTGCTCATAGAAGGATTTAATACATATTTTTAGGACAAAAATAAACTAAACGTAACCAATGTTTTATTATGTTTTTTTTAAATTTATCTTTATGTACTTAGTCTGACCATAAGTTCTGTAACAAATGAAAATAATTTTTTTTCAGATTTTTAATTATTTTGAATTTGGATCATGTATATTATTTTAAAAATTTCTTATTAAATATCAATTTACATTTGATATTTCTTCGTATTAACTATCAATTTACAATATGGAATGGGGTGTTAAAGAAAATAGGATTGCAGTGATCGCCTTGCACAAAGTGGGTATGGAGCCGTCGGTCTTATTCCAGACACTTCAAAAGCTTGATATCAGCGGAATGTTCGTATATCGTAATATCAACAGATACAAGAACACTTCGTCTGTCGAAGACCAGAAAAAATCGGGGCGGTCGCGAGTTTTTAGAACTACAAAGGCTGTTATGCTGTTAAAGCCAGAATGTTCGAAATCCCATTAGGAAGAAAAAAATCTCATCGCAAGAATAAAGATTCCCGCCCAACATATTAAAGGCCTGGATAAAGGTGGCCATTTCGAATAGAATATTATTTTACTTTTTGTTGAGACTTAAGTAAGTATGTATAAATTTTAATATAATTACAGTACTTCATTAAAGAAAATGCATTTTCACTTGTAACGAAACTTATTGCTGGTCATGACACAGTCCAAGTTTCAGCGCCGTATAAGTAAATGGGGATCTCTAGTGTCTCAAGCAATCTTTTTTTAGTTTTATTACTTAGCGTCATATTGCAATCTTTTCATATTCACAATAGTTTTGTATTGGCGTCTTTAGTAATTTATTTAGTGTTCTTAGGCGAATTTCCATACGCTTCGTGTTCAGTAAATTTCGCCAGTATGTGTAAGTTGGTCTGATCTATTTATCATTAAATTGAAATCATGATAATAATTGTAAATCCAGGTAATATAATTTTCGATACCCTTTATTGAATAGCCTTTATTCGGGCTTAAAATATGAAAAGAGTTATTGAAAACTAAAATTTCAAAGAGTAATGGATGTGACGTCATCGTGATCGGTGATCGAGCAGCGTCAATGAAACCGAGTGATGCATCATAATCGCTTAGCAAGTGCCAGCTTAAATAGTATATTATGGGAAATATTTATTCTGATATATTATTATATTGCGAAGGAGTAGACGAAGTACTACAAATCTTTTTTTTATAGAACAGGGGCAAACGCACCCAAACGAACCCATGGACACACTCAATGCCAGAGGGGTCGCGGGATTGTTAGGCTCTTTTCTTGAAGAACCCTAAGGATCTGTTTTTACTTGTCTTGTTTTGTCTTTATAACTTAAAAAAAACTCATAAAAGTCCTTTTTGATTTCAGACAAGCTCAGTCACTAAATTTATATAAGAATCTTCTTTTTGAGTATTTATCTTCTTCGTCGTAATTAGCTACTTATATATAGTATTCTCTTTTATCAAAATAACTTTAACACATTTAAAGAAAACCCTTTTTTGATTGTATTAAATTATGTAAAATAATTGTAAGTTTACACATATATAGTATACATAACTTCATTCGTTCGAATCGTTGAAAAAGTACTTATATATTCAGGAGTTTTTTTTATCAATTCTTGAAAGGCCGGCAACGCACTTGCGAGCCTTCTGGCAATGTGAGTGTCCAGTGGTGAGCCTCTTGCCCGTTTGCCTGCTATTACATAAAAATATTAATTATGACTATTATTATTACGCAATAGGACAAAACGAGCAGGTCAATTGTTGTTAAGTGACAGCGCCGCCCATGGGCACTCACATTGCCAGAAGGCTCGCAGTGCGCTGCCGGTTTGGTATTGTAGTAAGGATTGGTACGCTTCTTCATGGATCATAAATGAAATTTGTTCGGAAATACTTCAGTGGGCAACTGGTTCCACATAGTGGTTGTTACTTGCGTTAGATTTTAGTTTAGTTTTAATTTTTTTTTATAATATTCATGCAGTTTTGTAATACCTTAAGTGGGTGTTTATTTATTTTTTCATTCTAGAAGGGAGAAAGAGCTCTGTTTTTTTTCCAGGCAACCGTTTGCGCCTGACACACGCCGTCGACTTTATGGATTTAGGCCATGCTGGTTTCCTCACGATATTTTCCATCACCGTACGAGGGAGTGTTAAATTACCACATAGACAGAAAGTTAGTTGATCCACAGCCGAGCTCCGAACCTACGACCTCAGGGATGAAAGTCGCACGTTGATACTAGGCCAACACTGCTATACGAATCTAAAATAAAACAATAAAAACCAAATTTCTGTTTACTATTATTATACGGTACGAAAACAATATTGAAATCAAATTCACCATTGAATTTACATCATAGGCTTGCTAAAAGAGCCGTTCAAATTGACGTAACAAAAAGATTGTTCCGCCCATACATTAAGTTAATGGGCGCTAGGACTGAGTGCGCCCTTGACTTAACGATGCGGTGAAGGCACGAAATAAATATAAATTGCTAACCAACCAAGTGCAAGAGTTAACGGACGTTAGTTGTGTTCTGTTAAAACCGTTGCATGTATTGGTTATCGTTAAAACGTCGTTAAGTACGAAAATATTTAATACCTTAAACACAAAGACTTACGACTTCAATTGTCTTGTAATAAACATAAAAGAATTATGGTTGATAATAATAATTTAAAATACAATTCTAGGAGAACATGGATTAACCGACATAACTCATATACTATGATTATCATTACTTCAAATATCTGAGTGTTATGATACAAGTACAGAAAACTTCAAATCAAATCAATTCAAAATCATTTATTCATATTGGTAACACAATGTACACTTATGAGCGTCAAAAAAAGAAATATACATTAAATGTTTCTAATTTTACATTTACTGCCAGTTCTTAAATCAGGGGCGTAGAACGGAAAAGAAGAACTGTCAATAAACTCTCCGCTACTCAGATTGTCAAAGATCCTCTATCAGCAGGAGGCATGGTGAAATAGGAGCACGCACTTACATTCTCGTGGGAGCAACACGCAAATACGTAGTCGAAATAACTAATATCACCGCATAAACGAATTCAACTACGACCAGTCACCACAAGTAGCACCCGTTCACGAGTATGACGCATGGCCAGCCATCGGCCCCCTCGGCCTAAAAAGGCTGTAGTGCCACTGGTTAAATTTTATATGGATTTAATCACGGATTTGGATACGATGAAGTTTTAAGGATAGAAACATCAACTTTTTATTACACGTTAGTTCACGGTCTGGCACTGTTGCCTTTTTAATCAATAAAATCTATATATTTATAGAAACATTAAAATAAAAATTTGAATAAGTTTTATTACAAGTATAAGTTATTTTTTATTAATTACTCTTTGGAAAAGAGAGGTCGCAAGCGCGGTGGGTTGAACGAGCTTAAGGAAGTAGAAGTAAGTAGGAGATAGATTGTATGGCCTATAATCTATAAGAGGTCCTTAAAAATATATATATTAGGTCGTACATATGATATTGGTGTATTATATAGAAGGCACAAAACGTAGATTTAAAAAATATCTATATTTATTAATATAAGTATCTACCATTTGTAGTGTATAGATATATACAGTTTTGGCATTTTATAGGTAGTTTATTGATCCCTTTACAAATCTAAACATTTGAACGGTAATCAATAAAATCTTTGAAGGCGGTTTCGACTGCCCAGATCAGATTTGAATTTTGTACCTTACAAGATCAAATCGAATCCAAGAGATATTTGAGGTCGAATTATTTCTGTGTACATTTTAAGTGTGTATATTTTGTAAAGATAGTAATTATTATTATTAATTAGCAAGTGAGCTTACCCAACAATTTCTCGCACATACACCAAAGGTGGAATAAAAAAAATATGTTTATTCAATATTAAAAATGTAGCACAATGTAAAAGATTTGGGAAGTAAAAATACCAATATTACAAGAGGAATTCTTTCATCGGCCAGTTACAATTGAAAATACAGAGTTTATGTTTGTCCTAGATTGATTGCATCTACTCTTTTCACAACATAATGGCTATGTAAATTTCCAACAAGCCTTTTCGTTCACACGGATGCGTCCAACTCGCTGGAATGGAACTGAAATTGGAAAATTGCTTGGAGCGTGTATTTTTAGTAGAGTCTTTACCTAGTTGAGTTTGTAATGAATTTAGTGTCAAAAAACAAATTATTTGTAGTTTCAAACGAATGTCCTTTTTGTATGATGTAAATTTTCCAACAATTTACATAAATAAATAATCAAGCATGTCTTTGTACTCTTTTGGGTCTACTTCTTAAGTCTGGCAACATATTCGCAACCCTTTGGCAGTTCTTTGATATTTTTTCTTTTCATATGCAAGTATGCAAGGTATAAGTATATATATATATATATATATATATATATAATGTTTATTTATAGGTTTATATTTGCTTTTATTTTTCGTTTTTATTTGTAAAAATAGTAATCAACAAGACAAGTCAAATAGTGTGTGAGCGACGTCAGAACCTAGCTTCCGCAATGTTTGACTGTATGTTAATTATATCCATTTACATAAAGAATAATGTAAAATCTATAGTTGCAATATATGTAAATACGTGGGCACCATGTATCTTTATAATACGAGTTATCTGTTGCATTATTTTTATAGCTCCTTGCGCATATTTTATTGTTGTACAGTAGTTATTTTTGTTCTAGACTGTCTTCACATCTAATTATCAAATTAATTATTAATAAGCGTAAATGAAATAAATGGTTTTACTTGCCTTGATTTAAAATTCCTTGATACATAGTCAGGTTGGAAGGTGCTCCATACACGCGTAAAAAAACCATATTGTTAACACGGCTTGATTTTAAACTATACATTCAATTTGTGTAATTATTTACAATCCTCTAATGTACAATAAAGTAAATTATTACACAAACTGATGAATTATAATATTTCAACCAGTTTAAAATTTCTTTCCTTCTCCAAAACTTTTAGTACCAGACACAAAATCATGAAAATTAATTTAATATTATACTTTTTAAGGAAAATACCTAGTAGTAGATGACCTATAATGTCCATGGATGAGACGTTATTCCTTTGTATCTCATAAAAATACGACAATCAATTTTCCCAGCAGTTTTTATGTTACACTCCGCCGACGGAAGTTTATTTTCTATCACATGTATCCATATAGCATAGATCTCGCCTAGTACGTGTTGGCGTCAAATGAAACGTCATTCGACAAACATATAGTGTCTAATAATGCGCTAAAAAGCTGCAAAACTAGCAGCGTAATTAATTAAAAGTATTTTGAAATCAACACGTAATAGAATAAGCAAAAATACATACATATTAAATATAAAAATGTTCGTAAACAAAATAAGTTCTTTGGACAATCGATGCGTCCGAGTTGTGATGTGTGATACTTGATGTATCGTAAAATTCCGTATCGCACAGACGAATCGGTTACGACCAGACACTTTTCGAGACGCTTGATCCTATGGCGTTGCGTAATGATGTGGTGTCACTCTGCATCTCCTACCGCATTAGCTATGGAGAGTGTTCAAGTGATTTTTTCGGATATATACAGCTGAGTTTCATCATCCGACGTCAAGCCAGATTACAAAATACCATCCGAATCACCTCGACGTCCGTCGGTCTATATCTGAGCGTTCTGGCAATGTGAGTATCCATAGGCGGCATCAGGTGAACCTCCTACTCCGTTACGTAATAAAAAGTAAGTAAGCATAAGTATGTATAAAATTATATAATTTACCATAATTATATTTGCGTTCATACGATCAATCGTTACGATAGGTCTTTCGTTTAGTATATCAGCTTGCACTAGGCCATCGGACAACTGAAGCATAAACTGTGTTGAACTAATATCGAATGTCAGCCGATATTTAGATTTCCTCTATGTAAAAAATCTAAAAAAAACCTAGTAACACTTGGCTGGTCTTTTTAATTATAAAATCGATATTACTGTATAGTTTGATTTCATCTACGCGAGTCCAAATTTTTTAAAGTGCAAAAATATGTTCAATGATCCTGTACGGTGCCAGACTCAACCGTGCTTTAAGTACTTTAACCAATCGCATACAACAATAGAATATAACGAAATAATGAAATGTTAATTGCTATGAAACGAATGAAATTTGACTGTTGAAGAGAGTGCCTACGTTTGGTTATAAAACTGAGAAAGCCTGAGAGAGAGATGGTTGTTTATGGGACACAAGGCCAACAAGCAAGCGGATTACATGACAAGCCGGCGGTTGTAGCAACACTTAGGTGTTTACCACCGCCCATGGACACCCGTAACACCAGGAGATTTAAGACAGTGGTACGCCTGTCTCTGGAAGACCCCTAAGTCGTTACTAACGTACCTGAAATAGCAGCTGGTTTCATAAAGCGGTGGTGTGCAGCAAGAAGTGTCTTTTTTTATGTAATAGCAGGCAAACGGGCAAGAGGCTCACCTGATGTGAAGCGATATCGCCACCCATGGACAGTCACCGTTGCCGGCCTTTCAAGAATTGGTACGCTCTTTTCTTGAAGGTCTTAAAAGCAGCGTGCTATTTACATCACTCCATCGATCTTTAACATACCGGTAGCTTCATATATAAAATTATCAGCATACACTTCACTAGTCCAAGTCAGTAAGCCGTGTAGGGGGTTATTTTTCAAAGCCCATTCAATGAAGCCAGTTATGAGGGGTTAAGTCACTAGTTAGTCAAGTGTGAACCCATATGAATGCAGGGGTAATTCATTGAATTATTATAACTGGAGAAATAATTCAATTAGCTATAAATCGTTTCTAGCTAAGAAGCCCAGTGTTAATGATAAAATGCATACTATTTATTATTAAGCTAAATATTCCCAGATCTATTGCGTTTTAAGTTTGTGAGGTAAATATTTTCATTTATCTGATATTCGCTTAACTATGAACTCGGAGATCCTTTATTTGTAATCCTTGAGTTATCAGAACTAAGTCTTCATATTCTCCAGTATTGGCTATCTGGCTCTTACCATTTAATTACTAACATTGATGAAAAAAAATTTTTTTTGGGTCTAAGTCAAAGCACGAAGCTTTCCTTCACCGTACAAGCGGGTTTTAAAAGCGCATACAGAAGAAAAATGCATCTCAAGCTATTATTAGCCAACACTGCTGCTGCCTGGAGTGACAAATTATATATTTATTTCAAGGTTAAAACAAAAAGACCAGTGAGAAGCCAGGAGACGTCGAGTAATAGTTACAACTCCGCTCAACACAAACATGTAATATTACTGACAACTGTTTAAACTTGCTGCATCAAAACATGCAAGGTATGTTGGGCAAAGAAGGTTGAGGAATTATTTTTTAAATCAAGTAAAATTGATATCCTATGCATCGAACATTGGCTTAGAGAATGCCAAATTTGATCAGCAGCAGCAGATTGACTTTGATCAGCAAGTTACAATTTCGTTTTGTTGGCGATTTTTCTTTTTGATTATTGTTTTGTATGTTATTGCATTTATATTCTACATAAGTACAAAATAGACGTCTATGTATTATTTGACGTTTTCTACTTGAAAATGTTCAGTATTAATCCCGCTCTCCCGTACTTGAAGTAAAAGCTGAAACTTTGAGCTCGTTACTAGTTAGAAACTTAGTTGTGGTAGTGTTTATTGAATTTTACAATTACGTTTAAAAGGAAAAAGTAATTTAAACTCATTTCAAACTCGCATCCGCACCTCGGCATCGTGTAGTATTAATCTTCTTGCATGTCCAATTTTAATCATGGTTAGAGTATGGAGAGCTTGGTTGTGTTGCTTGCGACTTTCTGTATAGTAGAAATTTTGCTTGCAAGCACAATTTAATAATTCCTTGAAACTGTTATTTAACTTGTTGTAATTCATTTAATTATTTTGAAAAGGCTTTGCACGATTTGATTTGAATTATCAATGCCTTTTTGCTTACTTTTATTTTAATAGTGTTACATATCGCCGCCTATAGACACTCTCATTGCCAAAGGGCTCGCAAGCGCGTTGCCGGTCTTATAAGAACTGGTAAGCTCTTTCCTAGTAGGGCCCTGAATCGGTGAAATACTTGTAATAGGAGCAGCTAGCTGCACATAGTGCGGTGTGCGACAAAAACTGCTTTATATTTTTTTTATTAGGATCGCTCAGGTGATACGGATGGTATTGTGTATTATGCCCTTATGTCATCATGATAATAATAACTATCCCATTTATCTTTCAATAGAATATCGTTATCATAATTGCTTCCATCCACACATTCGCCCACGTGGATGTTAATGTATATATGCAAGATTTTTGAAACCTAAAAATTATATTTTTCAATGAATAAAAATGAATATAAACATTTGCAAGAAATTAATTTCTAAAAAAATATCGTTCATACAGAAAGACCCGGCCAGGCCTTCATTTCATAATATGAAAGATACGTGTGCATAATGTAAAAGATACTTTTTTCTATTAACAGTGAGGTCACGGTCTAAAGCTACAATATTTTGCTAACATGTAAACACGCTGAAATGGCCACTATCTAATATTAGTTTAATATAGAAAGGATCTCATAACGGCAATTTGCTGAAGCACACGGTTGTTGTAAAATAAATTTCATTTTATTTAGGCATCGCTTCCTATTGGCACCGACTCGGCGCTTCCGGTATCGTTCAGTCAGAGCCATTGATGGTATTGACTTCTCGGCTTATTTTTAATATCTATAACCTAAGGTAAGCGATAAAAAATACACTTTCGATGAAGTCCAAACATTATGGAGTTTTTTTACAGTCTAAGGACAAAAGTGCACGATGTATGATACTGAAAAAGCTATGATAACAGTTTGGTTTGCAATTGCGTAACTGGCTTATTAGACTAATAAAACGGGAAGAGTTCCTTAATATCTTGCCATTATTTATGTCAAATAACTAATATTAGTATATTGATTTCAGTTCAGATAGATGTAGTTAATATGATATCTTGTCCATATAAAAATGAGTCTCATCCCTGAGGTTCGATTCCCGGCTGTGCACAATGGAATTTCTTTCTATATTCGCGTTCAACATTAGCTCGAACGGTGAATGAAAACATAGTGAGGAAACCGGCTTACCTTAGTTCCAAAAAGTCGATGGCGTGTATAAGGCACAGGAGGCTAATCACCTAGTTACTTATTAGATTGATAAATCATCATGGAACAGATACAGAAATCTGAAGCCCAGATCTCAAAAGGTTATAGCTCCACAGATTTTTTTATGTATTTATTTGGGAAACAAACAGATACATCTCTAAAAGTAGAAGTCAGAAAAGAAATATAAACATAAAATTAAAGCATTGGATTAATCCACAAAAAGTTCACTGATAAAAAAAATTATATAATGCAAAGCAAAACAAAACAAAACATGACATGACAGCAGAACAAAATATTTAAGTAGATAATACAAAGTTTATAGATCGGTAGAACGACAGATATACTAGTAGCCAAAATAAGAAGAAAGATTATTACTCGAATAGTTGTTTTAACCTATTCTTAAATGAAGCAGTAGAGGAGTGCGAAAAAAGATCGATATTAGTATTAGTATTATTTAATGTATATATAGAAAAATAGCATAAGCTACATATTGTGAAGTTGGTCATAAATATTGAAACAAAAGGTGGAAAATCTCATTCGTCCATAGTAGTCTTTTCAGTCAGTTTTCATTTTTTCGCAGATCGGCCCTATAGCATTAGGGATGATACCCATAATTGTCTAAATTTGGTCAGACCATCGGGTTACCAACCCCGACTTCTCCTAGTGGTAGATTCAAGAAATCACTCTTTCTCGTAACTATCCAGTTCTCTGGCAATGTTCAAAGTAGCTAAGCACTATCTTATAATACACGTACAATAGTAGGACCAAACGACATTTATAATTTGTCCGTTCGCACCGGATATTTAAAATTAATTCGCGCTAAAACTAGCTAGTAGTCAATTCTAATAACTCGTTACTCTAAATGTCTACTAATTTCCAGCGCTAATTACGCGTGAAGAAGACGTCGCATGCGCAACACACGGATGCGTTATGGGAGCATATATTTAACTGTCATTTTAGAATTGATGTTTTTTAATTATGGAATTAGGTCTAGAGCGCACTATGTCGCAAGACAAAAAAATAATAAGAAAAATATTATACATGATTTAACTTTGAATAAAACGTATCTTTTTTATAGAACTTATACTGACACAAGTAATACCTATATTAAAAATAAAAACTTAACAATTGGCAAGTTAAGTATGGATTAACTAAACAAGCTTCAATAATAGTAATGTATAACGTGTTAATTTTTATTAATGTTTTAATAATTTGTAAATTGTATACTTATCTTACTATAGTAATAATTATCAAGTTTCATTATATTTACCATTAATTAATACACCTAACTTTTAAATTTATATAATAACGTGAATTATGTTATATTTTTGGGTCCAATTAGACCGGTAAGACCTGATTCGTAGAAAATTCGTAGATAGAACAAATCCCTTGTTTACAGGACGCTGATAATAATTAATTCAGAATATTTTATTTACGTAGACATATAAAAATAAATGCAACTACAAACACAAAACTAAATAATCTGGTGTTATGTCTTCATTTTTAAAGGAAGTATACGCCAACCTCTAATTATGTGATGCGTAACACGACAGGGCGGGCGGCATGGGCGGGCGGCCACACGCCGACGTGTCTAGCAAGGCAAGGATATAAATATCTTTTGTCATTAGACTTCTTGTGATACATATGAGACGTTAATTTCATTGAAGTGTTCGTTATTTAAATCAATGAAAAATAAAAAATAACAACCATCTTCATGTTGTGCCTTCAACTGTTTACCAATTTCCGTGCTTCTTCTTCAGTGGTCTGCCTTCATACTATCAAAATTAAATCCCTTATTTGTATTCTTCTCTGCTATCATAGCAAAAGTTTCCCTTTTAATGAGATGTAGCATGTAGTTTGTTCTCTGTGTTTCTTTACTGTGACGTTTTAAAAATAAAATAAAAATTTCAATACATGCTAGTCTTCATTTAACTCTGCTACAGCCATGCCAGTTGTTACTGTCAGGAAAGAGGATGTGAGGCAAATCGTTGAAGAGATTATCTAGCGCGCTATTTTAAGCCGTAAGTTTTAAGAATATTCAATTCAGTCATTGTCTCGTAAAGTTTAGGACGTAGAGCGCAATCCTAAGCTGTTTTAAAATCTATAATTATATATTGTGTGGGTATTACGAATTCCGTCATCTTTTCTAATATCGTCATCGTAGATCTCTTAGGACGGATACCACATTGATACTGACCAATTGTATTCTCGACAAAAGGATGAAGCTTACGATACATTTAGTTGGAGAGAACTTTATACAGTAATTAATATCGTTATGCGTCTGTAATTATGGCAGTCTAAACTGCCTTTCTAAAGTATGATTACACCGTCTGTATATCAGTGTGGAGAACACGGAAATGGCTGGGGCCACAATGGGGGCAGTTTTGAGAGTTCTGACGGTTTTCCATTGTACCCTGGGGTCTTTTGGTTCGCGGAAGCAGTTTCTTCAGCCATTGGTAAGAATTATAGTGATAATAATCCCACGTGAAAAATCAGTAGATTCATTATGTTAGCAAATAGCTGCTTCTTTGGCCTTCGTAGATATGTCCGATCGCGACTTCTCAGACACAAATTCAACAAAAATCAAAACTCAACCAGTGTTCGTTTATGGTTCTGAAACCAGGGCCCTTTACAAGAAAGACGGAAGTTTCTTCGAAGGATCTTTGGCCTAGTTTGCGATAACGGTATTTGTCGTAGTCGCTACAATGCAGAAATTTATAAGATCCTTAACGACGCCGACATTGTCCAATACATAAAATGCAACAGGCTCAAGTGGTTGGGGAATCCCAAGGTCTTTACTAAACTTACAACCCGATGGCAAAATAAACCCGGTAGGCAGAGGCGGCGTTGGTGGGATGGAGTTGTCATGGACTTCTAAACAATACTGGTTCGAAGTTGAACGCAAAAACCACTAAATAGATTGGCCATTGACCCACAAGGGGCTCTATACCCGATGATGATGACGATGATAGTTTTGCGCTATTGTAATCACGTAACATATAACCTTAATTTATCACTTTTTAGACAGTTTATGAAATTATCGTATATTTTGATCATGTCCGTGCTAAAGACTTGCAATGCTACACACTCGTATTTTAATAACTTGGCCAGATTTATATATATTCAAATTTGTTCATCATTTAACGATGTTTTAAAGCTTTAAGTCAATCTGCATCATTGAACGGTAAAAATAAATTCCCTAGTATTTTAAAGCAAAATTCGTCGAAATATTTTCACGAATATTTACATGAAACAGAGAATTTTATGTTTAATACATATAAATCCTTCAATACAGGTAATACGCAATACTATATAAAAAACCGAACTTTTTTTATTTTCCCCATACCGCTCTATATCTCTCAACGCACTGGCTTAGTAGTTAATTCATTAATGGCGTGTATTAATGTCAAAGTCACAAATCATTTATTCATATAACACAATTAACGTCAATAAAAAAGAAGTATACATTAGATTAAATGCTTGATTACATTTACTGCCAATTCTCAAAGCAAGGGCGTAGAACGGAAGAGAAGAACTGGCAATAAACTCTCCGCCACTATTTTTAATCGCCAATCATACCACGTTCCACATGACATCAGCGGGAGGCATGGTGCAATAGGAGCACGCAGTTTCTTTCTTATGGGAACAACACGCAAAACGTATCTATATCAAGTATATAATCATAGTTGGATCCCGCTAAAACAATATTTATTCAACAAACAATAAATGAATTATTATTATAATTGAATTAATTTATTTTAGTGTTTTCTTCATTTACTTTTTATTATTATTATGAACACCTCAGATTTAGATTCTATCTACATTTAGATTCTATTCCATACGTAAGTTATGTTTATTATTAGTTCATTATAAATAATAATTATATTTTAACAAAATAATATATTTTAATAATGTGATGATGTTGTGAGAAAATAATATAAGAATTTCCTATAATGATTTGACTCATAATGTAATTGTAACTTCTATTCTACCTTTCAAGATTTGCACGTCATTATGTGTGACAGAATACTTATGCGAACTTTAGTCTGTATCACCATAATATTTTGAATTGGATCTTCTTTATCGGTGTTGGAAAAAAATACCGTCACATTTTTCCGTTACACGCCTTCTTTTTCTTGTCAAAAAAATATAATAACGATACCAATGATAGTAATAATCTTAGTAGTAAAATAAAATAATTGTATTCCTGTCTATGATAATAAAAGCCTTTTATTAAACTTTATCTAATTTAACTTTATTTAACCAATTTCTGTAAAGTTGGATATAGGAGATCAATTTTTCGAAAAATAGGGCCATAAACAAGTTTCACTTCTTTCGTGTGTACACTAGTACACGCACACATTTTTTTTATTATTGTACCATATTATTGCTTATAAATTTTATTCATAATTATAATACCATCAAAATCGGATAAGCGACAAACGGAAAACATGACCTTTGAAATACAGTTTTTATCAGACACGATCAATCAATAAAAAGATAAACATTTTGTTTACAAAGAAGCTTTTATCTGTGTAGTCCATTATGAAAATCCTTAGAGCATCCAGACAGTCTAGACAATTTAAAAAGTATGTTTCAATAGCAGAGATATATAACATTTTATTATCCATTAATAAATATTCGTTGACGTATTTTAGTGGAATTGCCGAACACATGTGATATTTTTCTCACATTCTATAAAAGTAGTTAAACTGCAGAGACTTATATTTATTTGTTATTAATAAATAAATCAGTAGCGCTACAACCTTTTAAGGTCTGTTCCTTAGGTTTCTATTTCACGATTATTTGTTAATCTAATAAGCAAGTAGGTGCTCTAACTTCTGTACCTGACACACGCCGTTGACTTTTTGAGTCTAAGGTGAGCCAGTAACCTCACGATGTTTTCCTTCACCGGTCTATTAAATGCGCACATAAAAAGAAAGTCTATTGGTGCGCAGCTGGGATTGAACCTACGACCTTCTAATTACGGCTGAACATTTTTTGAATCAAATTAGATGTTTCAATTTACTATGTTCCTAACTGGATGCTTACACGACGTTTTCGAACGTTCCGCGACAATAATCTTGGTGTGTCTATAATATTTAGAGTCCCGAAACTCTTAAAAATATTAAGCGTTTTGCCGTATTGGCCACTTTGACCTCAAATATCTTTGGTTATGAATTCCAAATTCAATTTTTTACAACTATTTATTCATGCATTTTTCGAAAACCATGCCTTTCAATTTCCCGTTTTATTTTTTTCTTTATGACACTGTATTTATAAATCTATATAAACAAACAATACAAAAAAACTATTGTTTTGTCGAGAATAGATTCTAGGATTCTACGATGTAATGTGTAAACCAGCAGGCGGTACAAATCATAAAAAGCTCTATATAAATTTAAATTACTTGAAATCATTAAAACTTATTCTGGTAAGAGGGTAAAACTTTTTCATATTTCGATACGTACTTGACCGTTTTCATTATTATGACCCTGCGTCCTTTAACAATTGGATAAAAGAGCTTCTTGAGCGGAATCCTTTTTAGACCTTTCTTTTCGACTTTGAGAACGACACTCAAATATAAAAGTATGTTACATACCCTGAATATTAAAAAGCGTAACTTGTTTCATGTGGTAAAATATAATTATACAGTGTAGCTATCAGTGGAATATTTCGCCTTTTTGACTGGCATTGGGTACTTATCTAACGTGTGGCAAAAGCTGTCTTATTCCAAAGTGTTAAGACGGTAAATCGCTTGAATATTTCACTTGTTATGATTGCTAAGGGTAAAAAGCAATAGAGCTAAGTGTCGGAAAATGAGGTGCGACGTTTGGGAACGAGGAGTGACGATACAGACCACAGCTTGACCTAAATTTTTCCGTCGACTTTTATGTTGAAGAAGTGGATTTCGTAAAAGTACAAAGGAAATGCCTTCGTAATGAAAGTCCGCTACTTGATGAATTATTTAATTTGGGAATATTTTTTTGTATATAATAATTGCCTCGTTTTATTGCTTTCACTGAACCGTTTCTTAATAAATGTATTATTGGCAAGTAAATTAAATAGCTTTTGTTTTTGCTTCTTATATAGAATTTATTGACAATGGAAGTTTTATAAAAAAGATTAGATTCGTGCACAGGCTCTAATAAAATATTTAGGTTGACACCTGGTTATCTACCGGTAATGGTGACCACCTCTGCTGGTGCTTTCCCCGCTTAACGAATAAGTATTGCATTACAGCAAGAAAATGCTGCCAGCGTTAAAGGTACAGTGCCACAGGGACCAAACGCTTTCAACTAGTTTTACTTTATATTTGATTTTTATGATTATTAACAAGATGTTGCATGTTCCAGTCATTAAACATACATTTGACTCAATTAAACCGAGTTTAATTAACAGAAGATCACAAAAATTGGTTTAAATGGTAGTCTGACGTTTCGCTACTAATAGTAACAGCATTCAATTAATTTAATCTATTTAAAATAAATAATTGGGAATTTATTGACTTCGCCCCAAACACTTTAAATCCACTAAGTCTTATCTATAGATAATACGATTATCATTTATTCCAAATTTGGGAGTTCCTTTAATTATTACTCTGAGATGTTCAAGACCCTTGTTCAATTCTTGTAACTGCTCCCAATTATCACGATTTCGAATGAGTTATTAGAACTGTTACAAACTTTGATATTATTTTCCGAGATAGCGGTTTCGTGAAGGATCTATACAAGTAGGTCATATATAAAATAATTTGTCATTTTGAAATTATTATAGGGCTAGGGCCAGTTACAACCACAGCTCGCACACATTATACACTTACAATGTGCCTCATTCTTTTTATTCTCTCCATAATCTTTTGCTATTGTTATTATTATGTATTAGTAATAATTTGTGTGTTTCGTTAGTAATAAATGTTATGTTACGTTTTATGTTTTTTAAAAAAAATTATGCTTTAAAACATGACACATGCTAAAATGAGGACAATCAAATACATATGAAAGTATGTTAAAGAAAGGTTAATGAAAGTATGTTAATGAAAACTACATGAGAATTTGAGAAGGCGCAGCGCTAACCAGATCCCTGCAACTCCTCACAATCAATATCTCACACAACTCCAGAGAATTTATTGTATCGAAGCAGTCGCTTATGTAAAGTTGCGAATATAAAATAAATAGCAATTAGATAGCAATAAAAACAATAATAATAGAACAATATACAAACAATGCAAGGTTTTTAAAACAACTCGGCGAAATGTCTCTATAGAGTTCCTTAAATGTCCACCGAATCGTTCCAGTTTCATAACAGTATTATACATACATCGAACAAACCCGGCTGAAATAACCCCACGTAAGAGACAAATATCACAGATCGCGATTTGAAAATCAATCTTCAGTTCACCTTGAGTAAACTCAGTCGTCACATATTCGCTGAAAAGCCTTAAATTTATGTCTCCCATTTCGTCCTACCTTACCAAAGTCGCTATTTGCTCTGGCATCGCGCCAGCAATATCTTCAACGTACGCGGACAAACTAGGCATCGAATTTTTACAACCTAGATAACTTGCACATCAAAATAGGTATTTGCTAGATTTTACCCGTGATGCTTTTTTAAAAACTCTACCGATAAAACTTTTGGAAAAATGGTTATCTACGAAGATGATAGGTGGACCAAAACAAATTTGTTTGCTCTTTCTATTTGGGTAAGTATATATATAATAGTCTATAATTTGTAAATGTTTGCGTCTGGGTGTGTCAACTGTGAAACACAGGAGCCCAACCATATGTATACTTTGCATTTTCTATTAGTATGTTTTCTAGTAATAATTACATTTGTATCTGTACTGGTTTACAACTCCTGCCAATAGGGACCAAAATCAAAAACTACAAAGAATGACTAAGTTGAATGAAACTAGATGTAACCAAAGTTGTTTTTTTTAAAATTAAGATCAAGACAATGTCTTCCAAGTGGCAGTATAAACATGTATGAGCAGTATATGTTTTACGTAAACTGCTAATTGATGAAATAGATTTATGAATTTTAATAAAAAAGATATGTGTTAAAGTTAACGTTATAGCAGAGGATACCCGGTTCTGAAGGCTGACGTTGAAATACTGGTCCAGTAAACAAAGGCCTTTTAAGAGTTTTAATATCGCATCATCTTATATTAAAAAGTATCCTATACGTATATTAACATATATTATATATACGTCTATTATTTTAAGAATAATTTCGGCTGCAAAGCTACTATAATTTTGTTTTATTAGAATAAACAGTAAACCTTAGTTACAATACATTATTTCTGTAAGGATTTATTCCTTAGTTTTAAAAAGATAAAGGCCTGTCAAATTCTTCATTCTCATCTTTTTAGTTCTATAATAATAATATTTATTTCGCTCACATAATCCAGAGAACAGGTGAGTAATCATATCGATTTAAGACTTAACATCTTCCACTGCATACTATATCTCTACCTAATATGTTCATACCTAAAGTTTAACCCTTCGGTTTTATTGATGTGCCTCTGGCCTATGTACGAAACGATTCAATATCGTGTGAAAATGCTTTTCGATATAGATAAGGAAAAGTGTACATTGCAATGTTATATGGCAATTCTTTTGAATCGAAATATTTACACAAGAAACACGTTTGAAGTTTCATATATATACGGAAATTGTTATCGTTTTAGAATTAATAGTGATGATAAAATATACGAAACTTTTATGATTTAATAAAATATTACTGGCTAACTGTATGTGGGTGTCTCTCTGCATCTTAAACCGCAATTGCCACGGAGAGTATTCAGATGACTTGTTTGGATTAATACCAGTAGCTGATTTTCATTATCGAGGCAGAATGCGAAACTCAACTCTTATCACCTCGATTTACAATTGAGCATTTTTCATGGCAATTTTTGCCGCGCACCACCGCTATGTGGAATCAGCTGTCCACAGGTGAATTTCCAAACCAATTCGACTTAAGGACCTAGATGGGGATCCTGCCCGTTTGCCCTCTGTTAATAAAAAACTCTATGTTATAAAACTATAAATTACTTTACATATATACAGGACGTCTTGGCTGACCATTTACAGTGTACATATTTGATAAGACACAAACAAGACTGATGAAGAAACTACTCCGTTACTATTTCTACCCTCAGCGTAAACAAACCTCTTGAAAATGGCACTCATGACACAATGTATGATAATAATGGACTGCATAGAAGAACATACCTCTAATTGTCCGTTGAGTGAACTGACTAAATTTACTAAATGTTAGTTACTATACTGTAAGAAATAATCTTTTTGTAAAATATTGTTGTGTTATTTTTGTGTGTATGTATTCTGTTGTATGTGATCTGTAATGTGGTTTTTTGTTTAATAAATAAACTTAACGATATAACGTTTATATCGCTGAATAATAAATTCCCCTTTATATGTTGGTATACATGTTTTATTAGACATAAAATATAGTATTTAAAATTTACTTAACCCACAAAGTAATAATTAAAAATTAAGTATCGCAATACAGCGAGGTAATGCTGCCAGCGTTGAAGGTACACTGCCACAGGGACCAAACTCTTGAATTTGTTATGATTTTCTATTTAATAATTTTTAATTACTATATATATTTAGTTTTTGTGAATGAGAATATAACTACTATAGATGAGATCTACTGTATTGAAAGTTGACAATAGCAAGAGAGTAAGATATTCACAAGTATTGTTATGTAATCTCTTTTATAAGAGATTGAAAAGTTATGTTATGTTAGCGTTATAACCTCTGTATTACTGCATTGAATATGCATTTTAATCTTCAATATCCCAACTTGACCTCCTTACATGGACCGTAAACTAGGTCTCTCCTACAATATTGTGACGGCAACATGCGCCCTTATTGGTATTACTCAAATAAAATGAGATTCTAGTATGATTCGAAGTATTCCTATACAAATTTGTTATGATTGGATTTGGAACTGGATTGTGATTATTGTCTTACTATATGAGCATAACAGTTACTAAGCTTTGGATCTTAAAAACCGTAAGGATCGTAAGGAACTTAAAAAAATTGTCAGAAGCTGATATATGACAAGGGCCGAACATCTACTTGTTTGTTAATAATTATTTTAAGAAAAACACTTTTTGAACGAGTTAAAGTTATGTATTATTATTAAAAACTTATAATTATTTACATAATTCTAAATTTTTTGTCACGGTGACCACGCACGCTGAAAAGCACGCGAAACATCGGAATTATGTAAATAATTATAAGTTTTTAATAATAACACATAGCTTTAATCCGTTCAAAAAGTGTTTTTCTTAATGTGTAAAAGTTATTTTAACAAAAGACAATAATTATTTTGTTATGATTAATTTATCCGATCGCTCATTTGCACATAGCATGTATCTTATAAAGTTGTTACGTGGAAAGGAAAATAAAATAGTGCTCCAGTGCCTATGCCTAAGGATTACCGATGATTACGTTAGAAGGCGACAAAGACCGCAGTTAGTATTCGTTTTCTCAGCGTAAACGAAAAGGTCACTCATGACGCAATGTATAGATTTAAATAATGAACTGCATAGATTAACAGACTTTTTAAATTGTCCGTTGAGTGAACTGCCAAAATTTTCTTTATCTCAGTTCCTATACTGTATGAAATAGTTAGTCTTTTTGTACATATTATAAACTATTACTTTGTAATATTGTGTTGCATTGGAGTAATCTGTAAACCTAACTTAATTTGTTTAAAATAAATTAATCCTTATAATTGCAACTGATACAGTTCTTTGCTTAAACCTTTAAAATAATGCCGCTGCAAAGCAAAACGGCTCAAAGATAAGAGACTTTTCCCTAACTTTGATTTTGTTCCCTTTGGAGTAGAGACTCTTGGGCTGTGGGGTTCAAGTGCATAGGCGCTAATTAAAGATTTAAGTTAAGGCACCTGGTACATAGAACCGGTGACCCCAGAGCTGGTGCTTTCCTCGCTCAACTTTAAATTCCTTACAATTATCTTTTTACTAATTTTTAATTATTTTTATTATAACTTTGTTGGTTAAGAAAATATCACTGTATATTTGATTGTTATGTCTAGGTTTTAGTAAACGACATTACGAAGTTAAAAAGTAAGTTATTCTTGGTAAATCACATTCGTAAAAGCTAACATTTATGTACGTATAAAGAGGAACCATGAATAATTCAGATTGACAACTAAATGGCGTCATGATGAAGGTAAAACGTACCTAGTGTGCTTTAAAATATACAGTAAACAGCGACATTTAAAATATGGTATACACACAGTTATGCTATACTATTTTTATAATGATGTGAAAAGATTTGTATATTAATAAAGTAAGGAATATATCATAAGTAAACAATTAATTACGTACGTATTTAATGTTTTTACATTATTTAATTGTAAACACCTAAATTTTAAATAAAAAAAACATGTGTGTCTAACACGCGTTAGAAGTTATTACTTGTTTGGCGTAAAAGTCTTTTTAAATTTTGCCTTATGTTACGTTTGTAGAAAAAACAATACTAACAATAGAAAAAAGGTATTTAATACATTGAAAGTTTTATTATAACGCATCATCTAGTTACATAAAGATTTTTTTTAATTTTCACTAAAATAAAATTTCTACATAATTAAAGAAATGTACCATTTTATTTTAAAACATTGATTATGCTAACTTCAGGCTGTCGGTTTCTTGTGACAGTGTGTCGCTGTCGGTATTTTGTGACGGTGTGTGCGCGCATTGAAAAAATTTACTCTCATGATTTTTCCCTAACGCGTCAAAAGAAGTATAGTTTCAAAAACTTTGATATTACTTATGCTGTACAAAATGGTAGCACTGTTTCAGCGCAAAGGAATCATTCACCCACGTAGTCCTGGAATACATGGCAGTGCCTCGCCAACGAACAGATGTCTTCAGAGCTGTGAGGTTGCTCCGTACGAAGCCTGCGAAGAACCCAGAAATCTTCTGAGGTTCTGGAAGGAGATGCCTGCCTAGAAGCTAAGATAAGCCGCCATGTTTTAGATATAACGTTTTTATTACAATCGGTTGCATTTTAATTAAGCACTATTGATTAAAAGGTTTTAAAAATACACGGAGCATAAGTTATAGAGTTTTACAATAAGACCATTCATCATCATCATCCAGAGACCAAAGAATTCAAAATTCAAAATCATTTATTAATATATGTGACACAATGTACACTTATGAATGTCAAAAACAGAAATTTATATGAGATGCTTCTAATTTTACATTTACTGCCAGTTCTTAAATCAAGGGCTTAGAACGGAAGAGAAGAACTGGCAATAAACTATTCGTCACTCTTTTTAATCATCACGTTTTATGTTTTACACAATGTTTCTAAGGAGCTGCAGCCATTACACCATGTTCCATATAAATAAATTAAAAACAAAGTGTCTTCCATCAGCAGGAGACATGGTGAAATGTCTGCAAAAATGAAAATTTATAACAAATTGTAAATTTTCTCTCATCGAGGATTCAATAAGTTTCAAAAGGTTAGCAAAGTTCGTAAATCGTTTATTATATATACAACATCTAATTATAATAGGATTTACATCAAAATAAAAACCTTCTTTTCAAGTACGTTTTATATTAAGGCCCTATGCCAGCACGCTTTGCTGTGTCAGTGCCTCGGGGTGGACCATGGTGGTGGCCTCGTAACCATGGTGGTGGCGTAGAGAACTGGAGCGCTGAGGGGGCCGACCCGTAATAACAAATAGTTATGTAAAACATTCAATTAATGTAATAGTATCATTTTTTTTCTGAAATGGTTACTTGGCTTGCGATAAAATATATTGTGTAAATTTCAAAAGGTTCTATATACATTTTCGTCATAAAATGAATTCAAAGTGTCAAAAATTGGCTATGTTAGTTATTTAAATCGTGTATCGATCTTTCAAAATGTATACATAATAATACATAAACTACTCAACTTCACCATATATTTTTTCATTCGCCATTCAAGAAACGATGACAAAAAACGGTAAGACACAATATACTTTTTTGGAGTTGTGCGACTGTTTAGGCCCTTAAAGCAATTTAATTATTCTATAATCATCGTGTAATATATCTTTTCCCAATATTACAACATGTTTTCCTTTCGCTAATTTAATCCAAAGAAAGAAAACCCAACAATTATATATTAATTGCTTATAAACAATTGAAATTTAAAAGTTCTTTTATGTGCAAATATGCGAATATTCAGTGTAGTAATTGGTCCCGGCTGGTTAGACGTCACGGAGCCCTTCAGAATGCTAATTCGAGTTCTCATGTCAAAGGTCATGCATATTAATGGAAGGTTAATGCAATTAAATCCCATACAGGAGTGAAAACGAAACATTTTTATTAAGCGTTATACACGTACTTCATGGTGCTTTAATTTGCACATCATTTATTTTAAGAGTAACATGGGTTTAAGGGTTTTATATAATAACTTTAACTTTAGTACTTCAGAATAAAAAAAACAGTGTTGGACAGCGTACGACTCTCATTCCTGTTTAGATCCCCGGATGTACACTAATGGACGAACTTTCTTTCTATGTGCGCATTTAATTTTCGCTTGAACAGTAAAGGAAAACATAGTGAGAAAACCGTTTTGCCTAACACAAAATGTCGATGGCGTGCGTCAGGCATCAGATTGACAAATGATCATTAAACAGGTACACGAATCTCAGACCTAAAAAGGTTTTAGCACCATTGACTTATTGTATTTATTTAGTAACCACTTCAGTGTGCAGAGCAGTGTTGGACTAGCGTGCGACTCTCATCCCTGAGGTCGTAGGTTTGTGTGAAGGAAAACATTATGATTAAACTGGCATGTCTAGAGAGTAGACCAAAAAATACCTACTTTCCTTTTCAAAAACAAATAATAATCACGTAAAAGATTCAAAAATGTCCAGCCCAGGGGGTCTTGCCCCAAAAGGTTGAAGCTTTCCTGATAGAGGCTACACGTTTAGTTACAGTGTATTGCTTCAATCACGTGAAGTATCCAGTAATAGTTGCAACTCCTTACATGGTTGATGTTAATCTAAAAAGAGATGTGGAGAATTTATTGAGGTGTCTTATCGTTGACTGTTCTTGATTTGACAAGAGATAGCCAGTGTACATTTTAAATAATTCTTTAGATATGTTTTGCAAATAACACATACAAACAATAATGGGTTAACATAATATTCAATCTACTCAAGCTGAGATACTGAGAGAGACTGGTGGTTGGTATCGTGCTAGGGTATATTATAAATACATATACATTATACAACTTAGCCTCATTAAAAAATAACTACAAAAGTACAAAACAATCAAATTCTCTAATGTCTATTCTACATAAATAGTACATATTTAGTTGGTCATATTCTGAAAATTAACTGTAATTGACTAAAAAACTAAATATAATAATAATCTGTCTAATAATATATATCACCGTCAAGTGAGAATACAATAATCCATATCACCTCGACATCTGTTGTTCCACCAACTAAGCGTTTCTTAAGGCAGTCTTTGCCACGCACCTCCACTATGTGGAACCAACTGCCTGCTGAAGTATTTGCGAACCAAGTCGACATAGGGACTTTCAAGAAAAGAGCGTACAATAAAAATAAAGGCCATACAATTGCGGTCTTCGGGTAATGTGGAGTGTCCATGGGCGGCAGTATCTTAAATATCTTTTCATCCGGTGAGCCTCAGCTCGTTTGCCTCCTGTTACGTAAAAAAAATATTGCGTTTGTTTTGAATAAATCAAATCAAAAAGTAAACAGTTTCAATATGAAGAAATTGCATACTGGATTTGCCTTACATACTAATTCGTTATTCAAATCTTGCAAAGGACTCCCATAACGACTTAATATTCTGAAAAGTTTTAGGGGGGACCTAGGTGTGATCTGAGTTTGCAATTACGGTCGAAATTCGGTTGTTGCGAAACAATTTTCATTAGAGAATATTATGTGACTGTAATATTAAGAGAACAACATGACCGCTGTTCGCGAACAACTTTGCTATTATTTCACAAATTACATACTTGTGCATTCATACTTAGTTTGTAAACACGACTTTCGTTTTGTATTTTGTTCTTCATTTAACTCGGGACGTGAAATTAAAAAGTTTAAGCGCTTTACAGTGGATTGCTTATTTTTACATCGTCACGATAAATGAGAGTTTCACCTTTACGTGCCACAACAGCACTTATTAGAAACACTTCTTGCCGTGCACTAACATTTTATACCCAAGAACCAGCTGCCACTTCAGGTAGTTAAGTCGATACGGAGTAGGAGCCTTCAACAGAAGAGCGTACCGGTTGCTAACCCTGGTCCATGGGTGGTGGTAACCACTCCACTTTAAATGACGATGTAACGATGTATGATAGGGAAGAAAAGAATAGATAAAAAAATACATCTTTAAGAAAAACAACTAAGGTAACAAATGTCTTAATAAAAATAATTAATCTGAAGTGGAAATGGGCGAGGCACATGGCAAGAGGAACAGAAAAGTGGAGCGAAAAAGTACTAAACTGGTGCCCAAGTAACGAAAAAGAGGACAACTTAGAAGATGGATATACCAAATTAAACAAACAGCGGATGGTACATGACAGAGAGTGGCACATTACAGAAAGGAATGGCGGGATTTGTAGGAGGCCTTTGCCACAAAAAGGGTTCACAGATACACTAAAAGAAGATTGAAATAGAAGCGTGTTTAAATGTAAATGTATCTGAATGAAGGTATATTATTATTATTTAGTGACGTTTGCCTCCTGTCGCATAAAAGTAGTGGTTGATTTGTAATTTGTGTTTGTTTATTTACAAAGGCGGTTTTGTAGGCCAACGAGTGTAGATATCCAGTTTAAAATGTTTGATGAGTAAAATCAGTATAGTAGACAAGACGTAAGCTTCAATTTCTTTATAACTTCTTTCTGTTGGAGTTTAAATGTGTAAATAATGGCAGGCAACACTTGACACATGTTAAGAAAAAGTTTTAGTTTAGAATATTGGAATACCTGTTTAAATTTTATAGAAAAATATTGTTTTCAGTCCTCAAATATAACATCTTAGTGATATTTAAACCTTAATTACTATGAATATGTAAGAGTGTGTAACGTTACTAATATATATATATATAAAACATGAAGAAGAGTGTTTTTAAAATAGCCACTAGCCTCCAGAGCTCAGTCCCATCAAAATAAGAAACGTCGAATTTTAATATATTGTTTATCACAATAAGGAAAATAGCAATAATATACACCAAAGCGACTAACCGCCGGGAGCGTTTATTATTACAATCTCGTGGCTATATTAATTTTGTTTCGTGGTTTAGGACCAGCCTTCGTCGGCTTATGCTAATGCCCAGAAGCTGTTGTCTGTTTATTAATCTCTTCTGTTTTCGTACAGCAAGTCTTAATTTTACCGAGTTTTAAACGAATTATGCTCGAATAATCATGTTTGTCTTCATTTGCATATTGCTAAAGGAAGCGTGTAATGTGATGGAATATGCTGCAATTTCTCCGTCTTTTGATTAAGTAATAAGCGTACCAAACGTGTCATTCTTTAGATATACAAAACCTTTTCGCTACTCAACTTCAAAACTATAAATAAATAATAAATCAATGGCGCTACAACCTTTTTAGGTTTTGGCTTCAGAGTGTTGGCTTAGTGGCTTCAGCGTGCGACTCTCATCCCTGAGGTTGTAGATTCGATCCCCGGCTGTGTACTGATTTTCTTTCTATGTGCGCATTTAACATAAGCTCGAACGGTGAAGGAAAACATCGTGAGGAAACCGGCTTGCCTTAGACCCAAAAAGTCGACGGCGTGTGTCAGGCGCAGAAGGCTGATCACCTACTTGCCTATTAGTTTAACAAATTATCATGAAACAGATACTTCAAAACTATACTGTGATTTAAAAATGTACTTTTGTAAATAGCTTAATTGTATTTTATTTTACTTTTATGTTATTTTTAGTTAGAACTTGGCCATGCATGGACTGTAAATAAATAAATAAAAATTGTACAACGAAACAAAACTTGTAGCTGTTAGCCAGTTATACTTAATAGCAATATAGGCAAATACAATAAGACAAGACTTTTTGAAAACAAACACCTGCCACGCCGTATCAAACACAACGCAAGCCTATATTATATATAACACAAAAAACACTTTTTCTCCTCCCAAGGCCTTTTCACCTGTAACCACTTCCTTAAAAACTAAATATCACTAACATTTAAAAACTCACATTACATATACTAAAAATCTCAAATCTTGTCAACCTGTCCTATGCTGATACAGAAAATATTCTTATTGTGTAAAAATAGTTTTATTATAAATTTGTGTTAAGTAGAAATCATAAACTACAGTAGTAGACTTTATTTTACTAAAATATCCTATTACTGTGTATTAGAAAGATGTTTCTTTCTTTAAGTCTATTGTTTTTATCATGTAATCGAAATGCTATTATGTTTAACTGTATATCAAATTTATATATACAAATTCCAAATAATTGTGTATTTATTTCCTAAATATATTAATAAAAACTTCTATATTCATAATGTTAATGTTTAATCGTTAATTTCAATGATTGCCTTGCCATTGTGATCCCGATTTCGATGTTTTAAAGCGATCCCCAGGAAGCTACATCAGCGATATTGACGGAACTTTGTTGAAATTGCATACAGAAGCGGCGGTAACAGTATTGCTATAGAAAGTTAATGAGCAGTACTGGCACACATTAACACGAACGTATTGGTGGGTTGGTATGAAATTCGTATGATCAGTTTTTGATAGTATGAAAGTTTAGAATTTTTTTCCTACAAAAAAATTCACAAGAGGCTCATCACTCAGAGTCATGTAAGACTTATAATCTCGCCTATATAATAATTATAGCTAAAAAGTAATATGTTGAGTTAATTTTCGACAATACTAATGAATACCTTAAACAAATGCAATTTTCATTAACAGTCTTGGTGTTTTATTATATTTTGACACTATGTTCGTGTGTCCGAGATCACTACACTAGGTTTATTAACTCAAAAGGTTTAGTTCTCTTTATGCGTCTTATTCCAGTTGTATGAAGAAGTTGGATTGCCACAGAATTCACATGGTTAAGACTTTTAAAACATTTGTTTTAGTATATAACATTCTGTTGACTAATTGAATTCCAATTCCTTACGCCCACGGATACGCTTTAACAGTACTCCATACAAAAACGTAACTTTTGTTGACAATCGGATTGAAAGTAATATTTGTGGGTTGCGAAAGCGCTTAAGTGAAATGAATGATACATATTCTATTAATAGCAAACGTGAATAAACCTAGGTATTAAATTCGTCCTATTGTAAGGGAAATCCCTCAATAGCCAGACAATTGTTATTAATATATAAACGTGTTTATATCTTTGTCAGTATTCTAACAGCGCTCTCGCTTAGTATAGTAACAGTCAAAGCAGCCTCCATAAACACAAAAACTGAAGAAAATGAGGTCTTAGGACAAAAAATCGACATGCATATGTTAATTTACTTGCATTTAGAGGTAATTCTTTAATATTGTCTTCAGAAGCTAAAAATTATTCTGTTAAAAAGTAATAGTCGTTTTCGTAATTTAGAATCCACTGGTAAAATGACTAATATTTAAATCTATGAATACACAGAAATCGACTTAGGGTCCTTCACGAAAAGCGCGTAGAAATTCTTAAAAGGCCGGCAACGCATTCGCGAACCCTCTGGCATTGAGTGTCCACGGGCGGTATAACTTTACATTGAGTGAGCCGGTAAGCCTCCTGCCCGTTGCCCTTCTATAAAAAAAAAACCTGCCCCACGAGGCACGACACTTAATACATTATAAATATATTTACTAGGTATTAGAATAATACATATATGTATATGTAGGAAGATAAAGATATACAAATAAGCACCCCAAAGCTTATTTTCAATAAATTGAGTCTGATATAGCCAATTAATTCGTTAATAAAAGCTTCAATTTGTACGTCTGTCCATAGAGACCGCATATTTGACTCTAATTTATTGAACATTCGCTATTCGTTTGACTTGTTCAAACACGGTATTTCATTTCTAAGGATAGGTTCACATTGAATTTTAAATGTATTAGTATGCTTTATGAAGTATATTGAATATTTCCCAGTATTATTTGAATACATATTTAATTTATTAAGGATATTTATTTAATAATTTTAAATATGTTATAAATTTAACACAAAAAGTAAAATATTGGTGATTCATAATTCAGATGGTAAATTCTCCATCATTGTTTACATCCTCTGGTGACGCCCTCCACGATATGGTTAGTGGTTTTTTGTAAAGGAGTGGAACTCCTTCCATCTTCTATAGATAGCATGTCCTCGACAGGCGTGCCCAAAAGGCCACATCTCATTTAGCATCAGGTGGGATTGTTGCCAAACGTCTGTATAAGAATATAGATTGCCTAGACTTCTCTAGACATCAGATATATGGTAGAAGCATTGGCAGTCGTACGTATTATTACGACTCTGCCAGCTGTAGTCCACTGCGAACCAGCTTTTAATTTTCAGTTTATTAGCATATTTCAGTTTATTATGGCCGTTGATATGAATTATATTTGAATGTCGCTACCTCTACCAACTACTGACAAGATTTTTATGGACTGAAGTAATGTTACGTTTCCTAAATCATGTTCATATAAATCATCATGTCGTTCCACAACCGAGCGTTTTTAAGTTTTTGCCGTGCACCACCACTATGTGGAACCATCTGCCAACTGAAGTATTTTCGTACCAATTCGTCTTAGGGTCCTTCAAGTAAAGAGCGTTACATTTCTTAATATGACAGCAACGCTCTCTCGAGCCTTCTGGCATTGGCCATCCGTGGACACTCCATGGACGGCGATATTACTTAACATCAGGGGAGCCTCCTGCCCGTTCGCCCCCTGCTTAATAAAAAAGGCACTAGAGCAGCTTGAAGGAGGCAGAACAAGAGATGATGAAGGTCACGCAATGACAGATTAGTGAAACAGCTTGTGTAGGCTTTGTCAGTATCGCCGCATGTATGGAAAACGAGTCCTAGACTATATTACTGTAACCTAATATTTGAAATCTCGATCCCCGGCTATATATCAATGGACTTTGTTTGTTTAATTTTTGGAATATAAGGTAAATATAGAAGCTCTGAGGCGAAATATATTTAAAAAAAAAGTCATAAGGTCATTTACGTTGTACAGCAAGCTTGATTCAATTCTCTATGGTATTGTCATGGTCCAGACGCTATATTTGTATTAATTGGACGACAGTATGGGAACGAATAACAGATTAAAGCTGACAATTGTAGGAAATTCCTTTGTGCCAAGGTATGTCTAACAAATCCCGGCGATGAGCGGCGGATGAAAAATAATATGGATTGTTTGTGTCGCGAGGACTTGTGATGAATAATTGGGGTGATTTTTATTTGCCCTTTTATATTGCGCTGTTTTATTCCAAGCCTTTATTGAGGGATATTATTGTTAATGTGGTTATAGATAAACTTTTTGATGATTTCTAACAAGATATTTTGTAAGATTTATAATCTCATAGGATTTGATTCTCCGCTTCTTTTGATGGACTGGTGTACATCATAGAATTACTTCTATTTTGTTTAAGAAAGTAACATTGTTACCTTTATTTATTTACACTTCATTACCTTAAACATACATATAAAATAAGAGGTTGAATGAGTTATTAGGCAACGTGCGGCCTTATAGCTAGTGTTTTCTTCTAGGCAATCATAATATGGATTCTTCTCTAACTTCTTGTACCTCTATACACCTCTAAAAAAGAGAATTAAGTGACATATAACACTAAGTAAAACGTCATCAAAGGAATCCTAATTAAAAAAGCGTATTATAATATCCAAGACTATGTTGACGTTAAAGATGTATGGCGCTAATTCATCTCTGCAAGTGTGTGTATGTCATTTTACACTAATACTAAAAACTCAATTTTCTTTTGCATTGTATAGAATCTCTGTATACCTTGCATTATATAAACTTCTCAGCCGATTATTACTATTGTAACCGAGTCTGTAAGCTAAACCATTGTTGAAAAGAGTGTTCATGGAGTTTCTTTCCGGTTCTTCTCCATGAGACCCACTTTTTGGAACCGTGAAACTAGACGTTTCATGAGAGCCTGCAAAGGCCTATTTGAAATAAAAAACTTTTGATTTTGATTTAAACTAAACTGTAAAAAATAAACCTAATCTTAGGGTTTGAGTGACAATTCATATATTTATATATATTTTTATTTTTTATTTTTTATTAGACAGAAGAGTATTACTCAAAAAGAAGATCTTCTTCGTATAGGATCTTAATATAAGAAACATTCATTTAACCATCTCTGTAGAAACAATTTCAATAGTAAAATCAGTTCAGTGGTTAAAATAAAAGTCACAAGAGTCCCCTTTAATTGCAGACTCTATGTAATAGAATCTATTCTAAATTCCCCGTAATTAAGCGGCGTTTTTCAGTTCAAAGTACCCGTATTCAGGCTATAATCTAAAACACAGCCAATTTAGCCTTGATAGGCTACTTTTTAAGCTTGCGAATATTCCTTTGTACGTATCAGCAGCTGTACATTCATCGAATTCTCGACTGAATAGCTTTGATTTTTATTTTTATTGGTAATTAAACAATTAAACTGGTAGGTACAAAGGCCCTGTACCCTTTTGATAGGGAGAAATTTTATCCCCATTGAAGGCATTGTTGGATTTTAGGTCGTCCATTCATGTTGGAACGCTTCGTACCTTATTTGGGAAAATAAAACTGTTCGGGTATTGAAATGTTTTCACACTATACAGTAGGAATATTTATTTATTTGTTAACACTTAGTTGCATTAAATGATAAGGAGGGCAACTGGAGGCCTCTTCGAGCGATGTCTTCCAGTCAACCACTATGAAAAATTTTAATTAGATAAGGTAAGCAAGAAGCGCAATGAGTGTATAATACATATAGGTGTTTAGAGAAATCTTAACTGATAAGAGGACGCACGAAAAAGAAAAAGGTGCACATGAATCACGATAATTTTAGATCAGTCTCACGTTAGTTTGTACGAAAGTTACTACGGATAGGATGTGGACAGGAAATGTTTGTATAGTAGAAATTTAAGGGAAGATAGAGAAGGATCTAAGCGAATAAGGACGGGAAGTGAAAGCCTAACTGCCTGAGACCTTAAAGGAATCGCCAAGAAAGGAGGAGTTATGAGATGAGATTTCAAGGATATAGTTTTCTGAAGAGCGTAGATTATAGCTATCTATGGACTTCCAAAAAATTAAAATCGATTTTTACATAGAAGGAAGTTTTGGGTTGAACAGGATGGAATATAAGAGATGCAGATGCTCCCGGCATCACGCTAACGAATGGGTAATCAGCCTAGTCGCTTACGGAACGCAGAGATATGGTTGTTCATTTTCACCGACCGAATATAAACCCAATACAAAAATATTCCTAGTCTGTAGTATATTTTTATACGTTATGCAATATTTTTTGAAATCGCTGCAGAGGTTTTTGAGATACGTTACGAAAATATAAATAATTACAATACATATTAACATGAAAGCAAAATGCTAGGAGGATATTAAACCAAGTAATATTAACTGCAATAGAGAAAAGTTTGGGGTAGAGGTATTTCTATTTTTTCTAGGTTATTAGACATGTAATTTTGTATTATACGTAACTTCTGCGTTCGTGGACCGATCCGGATAATCTTGATAGCCAAAATCATATTTATTTTATATAAATAAACTAATTTACACATAAATCTTAGTAATACAAAATCAACAAATACAAATTAAAATATTGTTATTTTAAATATTGCTGAAGCCCACTAACAAATGCCTACCAAGTGAATGTCGAAATTATTCAACTCCTTTACACCACGAGCCTAGCGACAAGATTGAAAAGGATAAAACCATTTGAATTAGTGTTAGTCCACATTAGTATCAAGTGGTAAGTAAATAGTGTTAAGTGGAAAAACTGAACAATAGAACAGTGTGTCTTCCTCTTAATAGAGACTGTAAGTAGTGTTGGTTGGACACTTTAGTCTTATGTTAGACTATATCTTATCCATGTCTCAGTGAATACCAGCCACACTGCCAGATGGCTATTTAAAGTGCTCAGCCTTCTTTGCCTAAGTCCTAGATCTTTGGGGCGAACTCCTATACTGAATCTGAATCTTTGAAATCCTAATCTGAAACTGAATTAAAGATAACATAGCTTAATACAAGCTATATACTTAACACTAATTACTACTTAATGTGATGATGTGCATGACGCAATTTCACATCTTAATTGCAATAGACATTCTATTTGTGTGGGCCTTGATATCCGAAAGCTATATCCAGGATGCTCCCTTCCTTCGGTAAAATAATATGCGCAGGTTCGGCTGTCGCGTGTCAGTATAATAAAAAAAGGAATCCAATAATCGATAAGACTAAAACTAGCATCAACGGTGGCGTATCTCACTCCAAACACTGATGATGATGATAATCCTTCAATGATGAAAAAAAAATGCTTTACGGTATGCGGTATATAATTAGAGCGCACGCGACAGCGGTAAAAATTTAACTCCCTTGCGCCACTACGCCGTTACACCACCTACCATCTCCGGTTCGTGTGACAACGTCAAATCGACAACTGTCATCCTTCTTTGATTGACATCGATTTAGCGCGAGCACTATTGTACGCATCGTTACAAAATACATACAAAATTAAGCCTATGAAATTGTAAACAGCTATCAAACTGAAATTATTATTTCGTCGAGGAATAACCCAGAATTATCTGGTTATGGTATCAACCACTTTACTACATGTGTAGTTGTAGTCGTAGTTGTAGCATTTAATTTGGGATTTATTGAAAGATGATGTCCAGTTTTAAAGTAATTGAAAAAACCATCAGCAATTTGGACGCTTAACTCGTCTGGTGTGCCACCAAAAGTCAAAAAGCCGTACTAATGGCAAACAGTCATTTCTAACAGTCGAACAAATCTGTTCTGTTACAAATACTGATTTAAAAACTTTACTTATAAAAGAATTCTTGTCTTTTTTGATTCGCTGTGTCGTTTCGAAGAAGACTGGCACAACGCAAATACACTGAATGCCTTCCAATACCTTCAAGCACCTACTCACTGTCGAAACAAAATAACAAAGAATTTCAAAGTGCCCACTGTACGACGAAGAACTGGCTGTAAGTGGATAAAAACAACAAGTTGGCAAATGTACAGAAAGATTATTACTATTTATTTATGTCGCCCCCCTACAGCTAATTTAAATTTAAAAATGATACCGCCGCCCATGGACACTTACATATGTATATACAGAGGGCTCGTAAGTGCGTTCCTGGTCTTAAATAGATTTAGAGACAAAACGCCAATGGAGCCTGTGTTGACTATGTTGGCATTCAACCTTCAAAATGGCTTATCGTTAAACTAAAACTGAACCAATCTGTCCATTTGAAACCGTAAGGCGAAGGACAAATTTGCGGTACTTGGCAAAGACAAGGGTAGGTACTGAGGATACTGCCACAGCCGTTGAGACCTTGTAAACTTAATTTAAATTGTTTTTAAAAATACCTTTTTAGCTACCTTCACTTAGATTAACTTAAAATCTCACAGAATGCATTATAAAAGTGTTAACGCTTAACTAACGAGCCAGCGTATGCTGACCTGTATTGGGACCTGGACTTAAATGAAACAAAATTGATTTTTAATATTTAATAAAAATCTCTTTTGACTTGAACACAATCACTAAATTACAGACAAATGTGTAACATTGATTATTCGTTTTAACATCAGTCGAGCTTACAGTACGTACAAAATAATAACTCGCTGATTAGAACAATTATAAATACTATATTACATTTTATTATATAAAGCGTGATAAATAAAATATTTACAGTGTTTGATCACATTGATAATTTCATAGTGCTACGCCTTCTTAATGCTATATTGGTTCGGCATTATATGAAAGCGTAATATTATTTATTTCATACTGTCCTGTGTATTAATTTACATAGACAGTATTTATATCTATTGTAAAACCAAAATATCTCCACTGAATTCATACCACTTTGGCCGAATTATAAAACGTGGACCGGAGACCGCGTTACCATGATTTTTATAAATTATCAGGATATCCAGCAATACTTTAATATTTAATAAAATTTCCGTGTTACCATGGTGACAAATATAGTATGAGGATCCATATTTTATAATTACGTGTACTTTCGTATGGTATATAAAATATTATTTATATTTTATGTGCTTTCATTCAATACAAGATTTAATTATCTTCTTTATTTCTTTCCAATAATGTGTACACAAAGAACTTAATACAAAATACCAAGTGTTTGTCGTATTGAGTAGATTTATAAAATAATAAATAACTTTATTCAGATCTACTTCACACCAATAGTATTTAAAATGGCAGCAATTGTATTTACATAACCATATATCTATTTACATAATATACAAGTTCCAACAACTATAAACAATTTCTGATACAAACTACTTAAGTTTAAGGTTATGTTGGACCATAAGATTTATTAAAAGTGCAAACCTTACTCAGGTAAAAATTACGCATTTTTATTGCTTGTCACAGATATAGTATTCGAAATTTCTTATTTGATGAAAAGTAAATGTTAAAATAATAAACACAATTTTGAGATCGTAAAGTTAGAAAAGCAATTCTCACGAATAGTCTTCCTTGTCTATATAGATGTATGTGTCGTTTTATTTGACAATTTATGTAAATTAACTTCACACTGATATATAAAAAGTATTCCGATCTTACAGTCAATCACTGACCTGGTCTTTAAAAGCAAGTTTAAGATTTTTTATTAAAATTATATCTCAAAAACTGTATTTGTTACCTGAATGTGGCTTATTTATCAGCAAAGCACCAAACATATGTAAAAAAGCCGAAAATAGTAACGTGATTATATTCGTAGAAAATACTATAGAGCCTTTAAACCAACGTTAAATGAACTGAACAAATTAAAGGTTCAGCCTTTCTGATTTATCCACAATTACTGTTTCTATGAAACTTGCAATGATTAACGTATACTTGACGTTTATTTACAATATTTACACGGTCTTTAAGACAATATTAGACATATTTTCGCTACTTGTTTGGAATGTCTATAAATATACACTAATGTCCAAATACATTTAAAAGTAAATTAACCGCCTGATTAGATAGTTTTACGACGGTGTAGCTAGATACAGACCTTCTAATGGTTATCAAAAATGATCAAAGATGCAGAAATATCCCATTAGGAGTAAGGAAGAAAAGTAAATTAACTTATAATTAAATTTTAAAAAGCTTACAATTTTATAATATTATATTCCAATGATAACATCAATTTGTTGCCCGCTTAGGTAATCATGTATTACAATTCGCACTTATCTCATTTAAAAATCGATTTAGCGACTCACAGACCGTAACATTTATTATCCTTTTATTGTTTTTGAATCCAAATAGTATTCAACTCTGCGCTAGGGAATCCAACGGCACCACCAGTTTTCCGTTTGAGTAGCTGAAACAAAGAATAACATTAATTGATTTAAGATAAAAGTGTGACCTTTGTGACCTAACCTAACCTAACAATGTGCATGTAGACTTGTGCAAAAATTTAGGAAAATACCTGTAAGGTATAGTGGCTGTTCTGGATTTAGCTCTGCTTGGCCTACAGGCTTCATCTGGAACCAAGAGAATTCTACTTCAGTTTAACAAAAGATCGACAACTAAAGCAACGAAAAATAAATCAAGTGTGAAGTATGTATATGAAAAGTTGGATAACATTAGCTGTTTATCGACAGGGATTAATTAACTAGAAGTGCATGCTTCATTGTAGAGTAACGTAACAATACTTAAGACAAAGTTTGCAGAAGTAATATCTGCGATACCTTAATGAGAGAAGTTTGTATGGACTTTGTAGCGGTTCCTCCCACCGTATCTTTGTTAGGATTCGCTTTGGTTCTCGGGAGAGTCAGCCAGTTTATGAGTTGTTATAATGGATAGATAATGAAACAATCCATAGTATTGGTTAAAATTGTAGGGTTGTGTTCCATTTATGGAAAGAATGACCGACGTGGACGCGCTCAATTTTATATTGGTTTTTGATGTTTTGTACTTAAACGAATCAGATGTCTTCGGCGCCTACATCTATGGGATATCTTGTACAGTGGACGTATAGTGTTGCCTTACCATTGACCGGCTAACATCGTTGAGAGAGGCATGCATCGCATTTGACGGGCTCAGGTCTTCGCTTGCCTTGAGAGCCCTGCGATCCGGATTTACGCCGGAAAGTGTACCTAACGAGTAGACCTGCAATAAAACGGCGTACCGTTAACAAAACAAACAAAATACAGCGAGCGCGTCCAAACGAAATACGCCCCTGGGCAGACGAAAGCGGACGAAAAAGATTTCATGACTCGATACCACTAGGATTCATTTGCGTTTGTGGGAATTTAATGTATGTAGGATTTTTTGAGTAATTGGAGTGTTACTAAGTATGTACTTGAGCTATATATAGAATGAATGAAATGTTTATGAACAAATTAAAATAATTATGATTTACGCTTGTGAAGTAAGGTATGATTAAGTGAAATTAAAATGAGAGCAAAATAAAGGGACTGGATGAAATCGTTACAACTCACCAGTAAGGCCGGCTTTGTTAATGCTGTTAGAACTTGAAAAACCAGATATCTTTTTCCATGCTTTCTTATTCCAAAAACCTGTTGACTTAGCGTCACCACAACTTGAGCTACGAGGTGAAGGAATTTCTCTAGGGCATCGTAATTGACAATCGTCAGCGCCTAAAATTCGAACTCCTGCTCCGCGGGTTCCATAGGCCACAGCAGGTAAATGAGGCACAGAGCCTGTAGGTTTTCTTCGCAGGCTACCCACATAACTAGCCCCACTGCTACTTCCACTAAAACCACTGTCTAAATCTGGAGGATTACAACTTGCTGGTGATAGTAGTTCATCCGTAGGCCCCACTCTCAATAGTTCCTCTATATTGTCTCTATCTTCAGCCCTTTCTGAGTCAGGTGACTCGCATTCAGGCATAAGCATAGCTTCTACGCTTAAGTTTAACTCGCCTAATATTCTTTTATGTCTTGATTCTACTCGACGTACTTCTTCTTCGACAACACTTCTATCAAGAGAAATAAGAGATTGTCTTGGTGCGTGTCTATGTTTTGGACATGTTCTTGAACCATCTGTAATTTCTTCATAAATATTTTCCTCTGTACCATACCGTGTTACGTAATTATGGCGAGCAGATCGCTCTCTAGGTAAGCCGCGTCCACGCTGTCGATTCGCTTTTCTCGACGACGATGGCATTGATAAATGATGGTCATAATAGGCGTATGAATAATCGACGGGCTCAAATCGCTCCATAGTAGCAGCAATATTGCTACGGTTCCATGATTGCGATGGTTGATCGCGTAATAAATTTATACCGGCGAGTCGGGCGGGTAAAATTTCATCAAGATCACGGGCACATCGCTCATCGAGAGATTGCGCACCATCATCTTCTTCTCGCCTGTGTTTTCTATGCGGTCTACGACTTGTTTGACAACGGGGATGTCCTCTATCACTATCTGAGCCGTGCTCATGATAATCTGGAGTGTGACTCCGATGAAATTCCGAAAGATGCTTATTACAGTCACTTGTGTGATTAAAGTTATGTCTCAGACTGTAGCTTGAATTACCTTCATAATCTGAGCGATCATAACATGGGCTATCATCAGCATTGCTACTATGGGCATGTGGACAGTCTGCTGCAATGCCTGATTCTGATGAGGGATAGTCGTGTACTTCGGCCGTAGTGAAAACTCTTTCATCCGGGCGAGCCGGTTCTGACACTGCATGCCGATGATGAGGTCGGGGCCTTGTGTTTTCTCTGCAGCTCGCAAATGTCCTCTGTAGAGGCGTTTGATGAGAATATTGAAGACAACGAGAGTTGAACACCGCCTCCCCAGACTCGTCGGGGCTCGGCGGCGCACTGCGTGATTCCATGGCTCATCCTCTCATTTCAACATGTATACCTGTAAAAACAAACAGTAAAAATAAACATACAAAGAAAATGTAAATAAAATTTTGCAATACTGTAAGTAAAAGCCCGGGGGCATTGAATCCGAAATTACAAGCCCCTGATAAGGGTAGGGTAAGTGACGATCAACACGGCAGCCGACGTCGATATATCATCATCAGTCGCCGCGTAATAAATTGGGGCTTTGCTCCGTGTTTATTGTTGCATATTGTATAAATAAAAATATTGAATAAAACATACGTGATGTTACCATGTTCGTATGTCTCTATGTGCGATTTTTGTTAGATATAAAACGGACAAATATTGTGAATAGGCATACACGTAATGCAGTAAATCATAATAGCGGGGTTTTTGAAAATTATGCAAAGTATAATGATAACAAATCTTATCATAAAATAATACCGCATTGCAATTTTATTGCGATCTCGCTTAAAGTTATTGTACGCATTCCAGACCAATTTATTACGATAACGATAATAAGTGTCCGTGAACTAGACGCCGAGGGAGCGAGGTTTACCCTCGAGTGTCGCCCGTTGTCATGACAACGGATCTGTTCCCGTGGTATTGTGGCGCTTCCGCCCAATATTCCTTGCATCTAAATCATCATCAACGTTGGGAATAAGGGCCCGTTGACCGCTCGCAATGACAATTTGTTGTAATACACTGAGATTTCTCGGCCCAATAAAGACATCCTATGGTACACATTCTAGAACTTTTTATGAACATCTATCTAGTCGTATTATAAATTGTAGCTTTATAAGAGCATCATAAGCACATTGACATGAAACTGTAAAAAATATATAAAGAAATAACGAAAATAAAAACGTTAATTGATCATTTTCGTAAAAATTATTTAATTTTATCGTGTACTTTGTAGCTTCGTGCCACGGAAGACTACCCTGGGTAATTTGATAATAGTAATTTATTGCTTGGCAAAACACTTCCAAAACCAGCTACTTTGGTAAATGTTTTTACTGAATTAAGCATGATTTATAATTAAATTTTACTATAATTAGATACGATATTGGGGTCTTGGACTTATTAAAGATTCGAATAATATCTTATCTTTATATATGTTAGTTATGTATAGTTATAATTTTTTTTAAATAAATTGTTTGATTGATGCTAATGAGTAATGGTGTCCATGTACATGTCGATCCGTTATGTCGTCGAATATCCATTCTGTATATTTTTTTGGCATGAGAAATGGCCAAAATCTATTAAAAACCTTATTTATCGAAGAAGAGTATCTTTGCGTAGAAGAAACGCATCTAAAATTACGAAGTAAATCTAGTAATATACTGTAAAAATTAGGCCTCTATTAAAATTTAAAAAATCCTATTTCGCGGCAACTAAAATGTTCATGTGTATTAAAAAATTATACTTATTCAACTGACAAGGTGACATATGAATAGAGTTGCAATAAAAGTATGTATTTGTAAACACAGTATATTATTAGATTGCGATATCAGCACATTTGGTCCCCCCATCCACCCTCGCCATATAGACAAGTTATGAGCCTGGTTTGGGGTAAAAATATGCAATATTGCTTTTCAAGTCACATTCACGATCGAATATATTTTAAACATAGATTGAACTTTCTCTTATTCAATTCTACGGATTTAAAAAATATCGCTTCGGAGCACCTTTAAAAAGCGACTTTTGAGTTATGAGTGCTTGTTGTTACCGGTTAGTATCAGTAATTTCAGATATGAACAGCTGTCGTGTTTAGTTTTAAATAGAAGAAATTTTTGCTCTTTTATTAGAATGTATTAAATCATTATTTTTTAGGTCTTGGCCTCAGATTTCTGTTTCATGATCAAGTTAATAGGCAAGTAGGTGATCAGCCTCCCGCTTGACGCAAACACTTTCATTCTGGGTCTAAAGTCGGTTTTCTTCACCGTTTGATTGAATATTAAATGCACACATAGAAAGAAAGTACACAGCCGAGGATCGAACCTACGACCTCAGAGATTTTTCACTTAAGTCCAATATAGTTAAGTATATTGCAAGGTATTTTTTTACAGAATAGCAGTCAAACTGGCAGGTGTCTCACCTGATGTTACGTAATACCACCGCCCATTGACACTCCCAATGCTAGAAGGCGCGCAACTGCGTTGCCGGTCTTTTAAGAATACAATTGGTTCGAAAATCGAAACCTGTTTCGACCTAAAATTAAAATTTTTATCACAGTCGAGTTTCACTCACGACATTTGAAAATCGCTTAAATTCGGCAAGACTTAAATATTTTACTAAAGCTTATTCCTTCGGGGTTTTACCGCTATAATAAAAAAACAATCAATCATTGCTTGATAAGATAATGAGGCGCGTTTATATTTTTATGCACCCTCGGTTTATTTAATGAAATGGGAATTTGGGGCACGAAATGGTCTATAAAATACATATTTAGAATATTAATAATATATTTCCGTTACAGTACCTCAGTTGGTCGTATTCAATACGTTTTAACATACATTAAAGATTATATTTTATGTTAGACTGTTTATTTAAACAAGTGTTGGCCTAGCGGCTTCAGCGTGCTACTATCATCTCTGAAGGTTAGAGCCCCGAATTGGCACAATGGACTTTCTGTCTATGGGCGTGTTTAACACTCGCTGGTAATGTGAAGGAAACTATGGTGATGATACAGGCATATCTTAGACTCAAACGGCGAGTCAGGCACAAAAGCCCAATCACCTACTTGCCTATTAAGAAAATTATATATCGAAACAAATATAGATACTTGAGGCCCTAGCCTATTTTCTTAATCACAGTTTAGCTTAAATAGGTTAGATTATAGTTAAAGAAATGATACATGTAAACCAACAACTGAGATTCCGCCAGAAGCTTTCCATTTTTGTGTATTACTTTTTAAAACAGGGAGCAAACGGGCAGGAGACTCATCTGATGTTTAGTGATATCGCCGCCCATGGAGACTTGCGAGTGCGTTGCAGGCCTTTTAAAAATCATTTTTATTCTTTTCAATCAATTTACAGAGAACGGTAATTATATACGTAAATTTCAGGATGACATTAGGGGAAATATGTACAGATATTTGTTACATTCGGTTTAATAGGAGTCTCCTGGAAAATTGTGCCCTCCATTAGTCTCATCTTCCTTAACTTCAGGGATTTTGGCCAGGTATCTGAATTTAAAAAAAAAATATGTGCGTCTCGGGACGCCCGACAGCAGTGATAACTTAACCTAATCTAAGTTTAACTAATTAATTCGGAGTTCCGAGGATTATCTTCAGCTTCGTCCATTATATTTCTTTATAATCCCATAAGAAGTAATACTTTTTTTTAAAAATCACACAGACATACGCCGTTCATTTTAATGTATATGTTATTGAACGGTACAAATTTAAAAGCTTTTTTTGTTTAAAGGTTTTGATAGCACAATGAAGAATAGGACTGTGAATTGAATTATTGAAGTGAAACTTTTTTATCGGCGTTTCAACAAAATTAACCGTCACATTATTCCGTTACGCGTCACATTTCTCCGTTATGCGCCATATTTTTCTTGTCCCTAACACGGATGATTTGAAGAGATTCGAAGCCATTAATAACAAAAATATATAATAACGATAACAATGATAGTAATAATTCTATTACAATAAATGAAATTCTGTAATAATCTTAGTAGTAAATAAGGTAAAATTAAATAATTGTATTATTTGTATTCATATCTATGATAGTAAAAGTTTATCTTATTTAACTTTATTTAACCAATTGCAGTAAAGTTGCATATAGAAGATCATTTTTCGAAAAAGAATGTTCACTTTTTATGTGTGTACACGCACACATTTTTTTATGTTAAGCTGATAATCAGTATTTTATGCCTCCTATATTAAAGTCTGCTAAATAGTTAACAATTTTCACATATTTATTACATAAGCTCTATATTTTGAAACAATTTCCAGTAAATATCAATAAAAACTTATAATGAGCCGGTAAATAATGTGATACGGTCGAGAATTGTATTTTTTACAATGGGTGTAATGAGAGCGTGCGTGTCGAATGTCATCTTGCTGACTCACTGATTGATTTCGGCTCTTTTGTGTTGGCTTTTGTGACGAAACCATCATTATAAAATGTTACAAGTATTATAAATTAAAAACAAAAACCTCAGCGCTACTTTTATCGTAATAGTTGAGATCGAGGAAGGCCAAAGGAAGGATAAAAATTCAGGATATAATAAATTCTAACGCTGTCTGTATGAACCCCGAGATCGGTCGTTAAACTAGTATAAACTATAATACTAATACCTCTTTTATAGAACAGAGGGTAAACATGCAGGAGGCCTCCTGATGTCAGAGGTTTCAGAAGTCGCAGTTTAAACCTTTTAAGTATTGGTACGCTCTTTTCTTGAGTGACCCTAAGTTGAGTTGGTTCGGAAATACAGCGGCTGGTTCCACATAGTGGTGCTGCGCGATAAAAACCGCCTAAAGAACGCTCAGCTGTGGAACGACAGCAGTTGAGGTGACACGGATGGAATTTGCTATTCTGCGTCGATGTCTGATGATGAACTCAAGTGCAGGTATTAATCCTAATAGGTATTATTATCTACATTTATTGTACGTTAGCTAACATTAATAAATATAATTTTTAAATTGTTTGATTCATTTCATCAAAGACTATTCAATACTGTGGCAACACTGAAATAGCTAAAACCAGTCAATGCGCCCCCAGTGTGTTCTTTGAATAGACTTTTAGTGCTAAATTAACTGGTTCGCCGTAGCGTTTGTTAGTTTATGAGGCTTTTAACTAACCGCCCTGTTATTGTTTTTTTTATCAACATTTATTCCTTTGAAACCATTTATCTACATTTAAATAAAACTTAAATGGCCTTCAGAAAACATAATTACGTTTCCTTTTTAAGCATTTATCTAGATTTAAATATTGTAAATTAAATTTACACTTTATAAAACACTAGCGGATCCGGCAGACATTGTCCTGTACACAACCAATTTAACTTTAAATCGTATATTAAAGTAAAACTGCTTGCTAAGGCCTATATATAATATAAATTAATAATTAAACGATCCCAGAGCTTGGATATTGCTCCAGTATAAAGAGTTAACGCGACTGAATCTCTCGGCTACATTTCCAGACACTGGGGCGATCGTCAACATCCACGACTGTTTTAATGTAAAAGAACAAACCGTGATCCATGTGGTATCAAATTATTTCAGTATAATTTGTATTATTATTATTTTCTTATGTAGCCATGTTCACTTTTGAAGCATAGTCATGCACGCTTAAAAGTCATTGCTTGTGGCGGCGTCCATGCGTCGGGTTGTTTTTGTCCCTAAAATATGGCCAACAGTCCGATGGCTGGCCATGCGTGATACTCGTGAACGGGTGCTACGTGAGTGGTCGTACTTGAATTCATGTATGCGGTCATGTTAGTTATTTCGACTATGTATTTGTGTATTGTTCCCATGAGATCACGCATGCCATTTTTCACCATGCCTCCTGATGATGTCATGTGGAACATGGTGTAATGCTTGCAGCTCCTTACAAACGTTGTGTTATACGAAAAAATACCTGGCGATTAAAAAGCGTGGCGGAGGGTTTATTGCCAGTTCTTCTCTTTCGTTCTACGCCCATGATTTGTAAATGTAAAATTAGAAGCATTTAATGTATATATTTTTCTGACGTTCTTAAGTGTATATTGTGTTACCTATATGAATAAATGATTTTTGAGCTTTTTTAAGCCACTTTTTGCACTGGAACCTGCCCAATGATATATTTCCGAACCCATTCGACTGAGGGTCACTCAAAAAAATAGCGTACCTATTTTTAAAAGGTGTCTTTTAACTTGCGACTTTCAAGCCCTCTCGCAATGTCAGTGTCCAAAGTATCACTAAACATCAGATGGGCCTGCTGCCCGTTTGCCCGGTTATATTTATAAAAAAAAACATGAATTGTTATCACATTCATAAAATATTTTGGTATTTAAGAGCTACGTTACTCATTTGCCTGTCATAAGATAATTCCTTAAGCTTTAAGAAAATCTTCGTGTCGTAATCTATATTAATATTCATAACTGTTAAATTAGGTCCGTTAAAATAACGATTCTAACAGGAATTGTCTTTTAAAATGGTTTCTTCCTAATCGACAGTGGCTTCTTCTCTTGATAGAAGAGAAGATACAATAACAATGTCTATTTAACTATGAAAATTACGTAATAGTGGATGTCGCGAGAATTCATAAAGCGTGCCAGGTAGAGAAGAGATTCAGAAAGCCTCGATTACCGCATAACGTTGGCCGTGAGTTACAGGTGAAATGGATGTAACATTAAAACAGTATATAGACATATTGCTTTGGTGTTATCAATAATTTGGCATATAACTATTGTAGCATCGTCAGACCGAAACGGCGTCTATTGGAGTATTATAAAATCAATCACCCGTTTTACAGTTTCTATCTCGGGACTCGTCTAAGCTGGGCTTAGGACGCAAAACAGTTTATATTTATTGCTGAAATCGACGTGAAATTTATATTAAAGTTTATTTTATGTGACCATACAATATAATTTTAAATATAATTCAACACAAAACAAATAGCTACTGTGTGACCTGGGACACGTAAGCCTCTTTTGTCTCTCTACACTTGATTTCTTACCCCGGGCAAAGCTAGTCAAACCCACGCCGTGGTTTGCAGATCTTGGCTCTATCGCCTGATCTGTCTATCTCTTCTTCTATCTCGTTCGTTCTATTCATCCAAAAGTCTCACGTAGTAGATTATTATCTGGTTATTAAGCTTTATAGCACAGACCATTGTGTCAGATGGTTTATAGACAGAAAGTACCACTAACACCCTCAGGGATGGGTTCATAATGTCACTAGTCTAACGCTGAATCACATTCAAGTAATCGTGGTAATAATTTTACCTGAAAATCATCTTTCTATATCACTTCCCACTGTCTATCTTAGATCTTTTGTACTAGAAGTACACGTTTTATTTGCGAAAGAATGGTTAATAATATTAAATTGATTCATTATTGATATGGAATAATAGGATATAGACATTTTGGCGAAGATAATAAAATGGAGAAAATATATTACAGAATGGCAACTACGAGATGGCTATAGAAAAAGAGAAAGACAGAGCAAGATATAGGCAGACGATATAAAGAGAAAAGGAAGAACAAGAAGAGCTAACAATAGAAAAGAATGGACGCAGCTGAAAGAGGCCTATGTGTCACAGGGCACGCTGATTACCAAAACCAACAGATCTGATGTTACGTTGGGTTATGTGATATGAAGGTCTTAAAAAGCTTGCAATGTAATCAAACACATACATAAAAAACTTTATATAATTAGTTCAAGTTTATTTTTTAACAATCTAACCCGGGAAACATTTTATATAACTTATTTCCAGTGAGAATTTAGTGTACTATTATCATTATTGATCAAAGTCGATGAGTAGTTGGAGAAATTGGTCGTGGTTGGTAACACCAGATGGACCTATCAAGTGAAAGAGTCATCGTCCTCAAAACTATATACTGTTATTAAAGAGGCACTGGACTGAAACCAGTGGAAGGAAATTCTAGGCTCCAGATGTTTACTTCCTGACCACGACATGCAGACGTGAGGTACCGATAAAATATATCATTACAATAAATTACGACCTATTTTCAGACTAACACACACATACACAAAAGGAAGGTTGAAATAGATTTGGAGTGAGTTTCAAGTACAAAAAAATTATATATTTTTCTTACATTTTAAGTATATTTTATTTATTAACACTTAATTACATTACAATATAAAAATTGAACATAATTAAATGTAAAGGAGGGCAACTGGCGACCTTATCGCTTGCGAGCGATCTCTTCCAGGCAACCACTGTGAGTAAAGAAAAAAAAATATTAAATTACATAAGGTAGGCAAGAAGTGCAAATTTACATATAGCTATAAAGAAGAAACTAGACAGGAACAAAAAATAAATTAAACTGATACTGGATACATGAAAAACAAAAAGTAAAAAGTGCACATGAATCACCATAATCCAATTCAAGATCAGTCTCACGTTAGTTAGTACGAAAGTTAGGGATACGATGTGGACAGGTAATGTTTGTACAGAATAGATTTAAAGGAAGATAGAGAAGGAGCTAAGCGAATAAGGGATAGGAAGTGAATTCCATAGCCTAACTGCATTATATTTTCTTTCATGAGATAATTAATGAAAAATTGTGGATGTCGTTGGTACGAAATGACCCGACGAATTGGCCAAGCTATAAAATGTACAGTCATTTGCAATTCAACGTTCATCACTTTGTGTTATGCCTAATAAAATTTACATATTTAAATTAAACAGAGGAATAACAAGATACTTCAGACCGGGCCTATGTCGACTAAAAGCTTACTTTCACGTTTTCACAAAAACAGTTTCCAGCAAATCGTCAGGTATCTGTATATGTCTGGTGATATAACTTCTAATAGGTAGGTGATTAGCCTTCTGTGCCTGACACGTCGTCGACTTTTTGGGACAAGGCGTTGGTACAATGTCCCCATATGTATATTTATACTAAACTATATTAACATTAAAATAAATTACGATTATTTAATGTAAATTTAGTACATCGTGACGAAATTCTAAGTTTTTTTAAAACAAATAAGCCAGTATTTCCCCAGCCAGTAAGTCAATAAAAACAATATTAAACTTTTAAGACAAAGAGGATTTAGACAAGATGCAAACACAAAATAAATATCTTATTTTTTAAATTATCACACTGTTCTTTGAACTCTGTGATAAGCCACTGTCAGTCTGCCCTTAACCAATCAGTCTAAGATAATAAATAATAGGCCAATTATCTTTATATGTTCAGTAGTAAAATACATTACATTCATGCTGTTATATTTTCTATTAAGAATGAGAAAATCATCATCAATCATCTGTATTTATTATAAGTTTAATACAAATTTAATATCTATTAGTAAGAGATCGCTCGAAAGCGATAAAGCCGCCAATTGCCCTCCTATTAATTTAATTATGTCCAATTTTTATATTGTAATGCAACGAACCGTGATAAATAAAAATAAATAAGAAATATTTGTGTTTGTAACAAATACACACACAAACAGATTGATTCAAAAATAACATTTTGGGAACAGGATATTTTCAAAATATGACACTAAATAAAATATTTTAATGTTAATGTAAATTTAGCCAATACTCAGAAACAATAAAATTAGTTTGACTAATTAGTTAATAGTTGGAATTAGGACCTCAGTTACATATATATTTAATTATTCAATAAGCCAAATTAGTTTTTTGTTAATCCAGCGTCGCAACCCCTAACGTAATCTTAGTTATAAGCTCATGTTTTAAACAATTAAACCAAGTTGTTACACAACTTCAAACAAACTGTTTAATTTAACTTATATCAAAACATATCCATACAACAACCGCCAACGCTTAATTCGTGTAACGGCGAAATTTAAGTTCTATCTAGTTATTTCACAATCCAGGCCAGCGTACGGGACGATGTAAATTCTAATAGGGATACCAATATCGACGTGTTAATGCAATTTCGATTTAGTTCTCTCAACATTCGTAGCACAACACTACTCTGGCAACCTCGGGATGGCGCGGTACAAAAACTTAACCTTAAATGTTTTTCTTTGTTTTTTAGCTTATCGAAATGCCTTAAAATTAGTTGTTTATCGGGTACTAGAATAAAAGTTTGTTTATTTGGTAATTTTTACAATATTTTGCCAATTCCTACAAATCGGCTTGACCACAAAATATACCTTTATTTATTTAAGTTAATCGTAAGTTTTAATTTAATTGATATAGTTGCTGTTACTATATCCTGTGCTAATTTTGTTTTTTTTTACAATAATAACTCGTAACAAAACTTCGATGAGGTAAGAAGACCCATCCTCCCAATCGCTATCGAGGTAATTATATTTAATAGAATCAAATGAATGACTAAAAAGGGCAGGTTAAGATAGTTCAGTAATAACCGTCTCTGAATGACAGGGATTAATCTTTGATCTTATTCGTTTGAGTTGTAAATCTTGACGTTTATTTGATTTGATTTCTCTAGCAATAGATTTTGCCAAAAGTAATTTCTTTTATAGTAAAAAGAAGATAGAGTGTCAGTATTTTCACCACATAATACGCAAGGGCGTACCAATTCTTAAAAGGCCAGAAACACACTCACAAGCCCTCTGGCATTGATGGAGTGTTCATGGGCGGTATTACACTTAACATCTGACAAGTGTCCTGCCCGTTTGCACTTTGTTCTGTATATAAAAATAATAATAAGGATAGCCAAACCTGATAGGCGTGAGGTATCTTGGAAAGTACGGAACATCCGAGGGCAGATGGAGCTCAGTAAATCTATTGTTTAGATTGGCAATGATCATGGAATTTCTGTAGTGATTGGAGTAGTACCACAAGAAGTCGTAGTTGTATCATGTCGTGTCTGTGGTGTCTATCTCTAACAGTCTGTTTATCAACAAGAATTTTGTATTACAAGCTTCTCAGAAGCTGTAACTTTTTACAGCCTTTTTTTAAAGGACAGAAAGCAAATGGTCATCCAAGTTCGAACCGCCACCCAAGGACACCTACAACGCCGGGGGGCATGCCAGCCTATATCGATTCGGAAATCTCTACAAAAAGCTATGGTTTGATTCAATGATATGATAGTATAAGCCTCAAAATATAGGACGCACTGGAATTATAGTGATAGCAATATGTTAACGCAATACGTCAAAACTGTACTTGTATGATACTTATAATTTTCGCACGATCTATGGCATTTTCCTTTTTAATTGGGTAAGGGATAATAAGGGTAATCATCGCAGCCCATGGACACCCATAACTGTGGGTGTGTTTCCGGCCTTTTTACGGTTTTTCCCCGATTTAATAAAAAAATGTTGTCTAAATCGTAATTCGTTACGTTAAGCTGTTTAAATCTGAACACATTTTTCCAAAATCGATTAATAATGTTACACAAACATTTACTTCCGTAATCAACTAATGCATTATGTAAAGAAGGGTGGTGTTCCTGCTTAGGGTGCGGCTAGTGACATACAAGTCACTGTTCTAATGACCGACTCTTTTTTGAGTGTACAATCTAATAGGTTTGTTTATTTTTTGAATGGTCACAATATATGCATTTCTAAAATCTGTATAAGCATATTATACTTCTAGAGGACAGGAGTATATAGTTACTTTAAACAATTGGAGGTCTTAGTTCTCAGGGAAGACCCCATCGGGAGTCGATTCCACAGTTCGCAAAAGAAAGTGTCTAGTGAAGCGGACCTTGGAAAACTTTCAGCCATATGATGAAATTTTGAATTGATACTTGTACGATGCTGAAACGAGGCAGGAAGGTTCAACCTAAACCAATCTTCAGAATTGTAATTTTGTTTTCTCCGCCTGACACCCGTAGTAGACAATCCTTCCAAAAGGAATCTTTTTACAGTACATCTAAACGTTAATTGCACAATAAAAGTCTATTAGTGCTGAACCGAGGCCCGAACCCACGGCCTCAGGGCAAAAAAGGCACGCCTGTCCACGACACATATATCATAATATAATTCATACAAAACTTCTTAAATAAGGTCCCTTAAGTTATATCTGAAACAATCGCTGTTTACAATAGTTAACTCAAAATTGCGTTTAACTTTACGATTTCTTGCGAGACACTTTGAACTGATAAAATTCATGAAGCCAAGGGTTAGGATGCGAAGTGGGCAATCAATCATGTCCCATCAAAATTTGATGTTGACATAAAATGGACGAGAAAATGATTGATGCATCGCAGAAACGTCATTTTCTAGGAATATTGTGTTAATTGAATAACTTACACAGCTAATAATATCGTATCGAACAAAACAACAACTTTACTACAGCAGTGGTTTCAACGTCTCTCATCCCTGGGTTCGATCCCGACTTGACTTAAACCCAAAAAATCGACGTTGTGTGTCAGGCACAGAAATGATTTATTAGAAATGATCACGGAACTGATCATAGACCCAGACCAAAACATAAAATAACATTATTATTATTATAAAATGTTGCAGCGCCATTTAACGTTACTCAATTTCTGGAGCGATATACAGTAAATATGCCAGTCGCATAATACAAATTACAATGGTTATAAATATCTAAATTTATTGACACAAGTTATAACCGATTTTAAGTCTAGAAGTTGATTTTAATGCCAAACAGCTTATATCTCAGTCTGTTTAATTTGATGGTTTATAACAAATGCAATTTCGAGTCAGTTATATATTTTACTATCTGCAAAGGCGGTTCATGGGTTTGAAACTAAATTGTATTGGAAATCGATTTCAATTATATAATTTACGACGAAACAATTGTAAATCATGAGAGCGGTGGATTCTTTCTAACATAGGATGCGACTAAAATCATACTTTGGTATAGTATTGTCTTTTGTTAAGATAGCTTTCACACATTAAGGAAACACTTTTTAAACGGATTGAAGCTATGTATTCAGTCACCGTGACCGCGCACGCTGTAAAGCACGCGAAAATTTAAAATTATGTAAATAAATATAAGTTTATAATAATACATAGCTTCAATCCGTTTAATAAGTGTTTTCTTAATACTTTGGTATGTTATCATATAGATTTTTGGATTGTATTGGTATATTATCATACACAATCACTGGTCCATAGCTCGTTTAACTGCAGACCTGGAGTTGTCAGATGGGGCCAAAACTAAAATAATGTTACTCTTCTCGTTAGAAACATGGGAATTATATAGACAATTTTATTATGTACGTAAATGATTGGGTATGGCAAATTACGTTTAGTTAATAAATGAAGGGATATGAACTATAATTATGTACTTATTGTAATTTTAATCTCTATAAAAACTAAGCACTAAGCAAAACTACCAGGCTATCAAATAAAATTTATAATTTATTCCGTTGTGTTAACTGCTAACGACAATACAATTAGCTCAATCGTTCGGAAAGTTCCCTTTTGTTTATATTGATTTAAATTAATAATCAGATAACTATTGGGAATAACAAATAATAATTCAATGTCACTAAAGCTGTAGAGAGGTTGTAGAAGATTCTTTCGACGTTGTCATCGATTTTTAGGAGACATTCTGGTTCCTAAAGATGTTTGCCGTATGAACATACACTTATATAATATTCCATGGGTGCAATAATACAATTATTAATAATAACTCAAACGAACATTTTTAGGGTTAAGAGTCGCATCCTTAAGTCACCAGGCCAACATTAACTATAATATTTAAAAATCTATCAAACATAAAAATTCTTTAAAAATGTTCGTTTGTCTCGCTAAAACTGGCTGTCGACTGGCCGGACTGATTTATCTAATTATGTTCTAGAAATATTTGTGAAGTTCAGGGAAATTAATAAGTAAAGAAAAATACTGAGAACCACAAAAACATTTTCCAATAAAAGCTATTCCTAGCTGTTAAAAAATAAAATTTGTCACTTGGTTGTCATATATTTATAGATGCCTTCAGAAATTTGTGTTTCATAGCTGTTGTATGTAATCCCAATCTCTTGGGTTAAAACAAAATATTTTCGACACAAATATATGTACGTACGAACTTCACCGGGTCATCTAGTATACATAAAATTTGACTTTAAGAAAAATAATTGATATAAAATATATTGTAACAAGCGTACTTTCCAACTAGTCTGTGCAACAACGAATGTTGCCAGACCAACCATAGCTCAATAGAATTTTTTCAGTTTAAACAAGATTATGGCGGATCATAAACTAAAATTTTATGATAAAATACACACAGATTGATTCCTATTGTGAAAGTTAAATTCTAGATTTAATAAAAATAAAATTATACCTGAAAGACTTGTAAAATTATATTGTAATTACCAAATCTGTAGTTCGATTAAGTCAGAAATTAAACATAATTTTATTAAATCAGTAAACACAGGCCAATGTATAAAATGGTCATTGTCAGACAGTGGACAAAATCGCGAGAATAGTCACGCCTTTCCGGAAAAATGAACTTCTCATGAAATTTAATGTGGAAATGTCTTGAAACGAAGCCAAACCTTCGTCTGAATTATTTATGTGTCACTATTTTAATAGCGTTGCTGTTCATTACAATGCTGTTTGTTAATTTTATATGCAAACTCCTTGACTGTTTTGCAATTAAAATTTGTATTTTGAGTTGTATTTTTACTTATCGGTCGCTACTGGAATTGTTAATGAACAGTAATGGCCGCCATGGCTTGGATTCCTTATGTTTTTACGACATACAACAAAGCTTCAGATTTGGTGTATTAAAAAAAATTATCTATTCCACACATACCCCAAGACCGCTGCCTAACAAAGGATAATAAGCATATAAAAATCCTCTCAATTTAACAACAGTTTCGTTACGTTTTAAGTCCAGATTTTTTATTCAACATCCCAGCAGTAGTTGCTGTAAATAAAACAGCTATCATGTAAGAAATATTGGTCAATTTGTCGAACTACCTCCATCTTAAAACAGCTCCAATTTTTTTCTACATATTTTCATCACCCGTCGGCAATGGTGCAACAAGCAATAATGTGGTGGCGCATCTTTAACCCCATAGACATTAATTAAAACATTATGATTTGTGAAATGAATGAAAGAAGGTACAAGTTTTTGTCTTTAACCCAACCTAACGTAATTCACTAGGACCCACTGAAAACTGAGGCAATATCATTTACAGAAAACATTTTTTTACCGGATCGAAGCTATGTATTATTATAAACTTATATAACATAATTTAATTTTTTTTCCGACGTTCCGTTTTAGTATAATAAAAGACAATACTAATATCATTTACATTATGCATGTAATATTATCAGTTTTTTAATGTTTTTAAGGGGTCCAAAGCCATGCGCCTCCTTAATATTAATTTGAGTAATATATACAAAAAAAAAAACATTGGAATTGTTTTAAAATTGAGCCGTGATTCGTAAATTTTACCGTAATTTAGTTTAAGACATTTGAAACCTATTCACAAAGCTTTTTTTTGCGAATATCACGTAAGAATCGTGTCTCCAACTAAAAATTAGACGCCACGTCATTACACATAGAAAAGCCTTATTAAGCAGTGATTTTAACTGAACGATTTTTTTTCTCTTAACAGTTGATTGTTGTATAATTAATAACTACGTTATCATCAATACACTTACGTTAATTGATATTTTATTTATCAAAACAAACTAATAACATAAACCAGTGGCGCTGCAACCGTTAGGTCTGGGCTTCAGATTACTGTATCTAATTATTTCATGTTCACTTCTCAATCTAATAGGCAAGTAGACGATCAGCCTGTCCTGACAAACGAAGTCGACTTTGGCTAGCCGGTTTCGTCACGATGTTTTGCTTCACCGTTTGAGCGAATGTTAAATGGGCACATAGAAAGAAAGTCCATTGGCACTGGTCACAGCTGGGAATCGAACCTACAACCTCAGGGATGTGAGTCGCACCCTGAAACTACTGGCCAATAGTGCTCTTGTTCTGCTCTGCTCTTTCCATACAATTTATGGAAGTACAAGAAAAAGAAATTCAGCTGTGTTTTTTAATCACGTATATGTCGAATGCTAGACTTAATAGGATATAATTAAAAATCGCAAAAAAATGTCTAAAATGAAATATTTTATAAGATTCATATCACGTATAAAACTTATATTTCTTTGTGGTAGTAGGTAGTGACATGAGGGCGTAAGGACTATCGAAGTAAATCAATCGCCTACACAAGGATGTGCAGCGTCTTGTCAAGAACTATAAAGAAACTCAGTGGCGCGGGCGTCGATGTGACGGCAATGTTGATCTGACAAGTAATATATGAGAGAAATATATTTTGCGTGTACATTACATATATATAAGTACAATTTGAAGGAGTTTATGTTGCGGGCTTTGAACAATTCTTATATAATCATTATATTAGAGAGGTCATTAGTGTATCTGTTTGTATATTTAATTATCCATAAATCAAAGAACGAAAATCTTGGTTGGTCTGAATCGTGTAACACTCTTAGTAATTTTTAATTTAGTCTTAATATATGTTTTTGTATTCTTTATTGATACGAAACTAATTTAACTAACAATCACTTATAGTGCCATCTCATTTTTGAAGGTGATTTTCAGTTGCCTTTTACATCGCTGTTTGCTAGTTCTATCAACAATATGACTGACGACTGTACAGGCTTACTAAACTAAATCATAAAAATCCCTTAACTAACATTAAACCATAGGAATAATATTTATTTAAATAAAACCTTATATTACTAAAAAGAAAATTGAAACACAACCAAATTTAAAAAGTTTTGGTCCCCGTGGCAGTGTACCTTATATTAGATTAGTTCAATTTCTATAATAGAGCTCCTAACGAAACCAGTAATTTTATATATAATAAGAAATATATGTAACCGCAAGCTTTAAAAATGCGACCACTTAGCGGTTAGAGCCTGGTACATTTTGCTTAGGCATCAGGTTAACGCAAAATTCAATAGAAACGGTAAATAAATTCGAGGTTCGCAGAAATATCGGTAAGTCAACGTGAACGCAGACGAAAATGTTATGTAAACATCACAGTATCTCCGCTCCCTGGCCTCGGGTCGTTCTACTGAATAAATAACGCTGTAGCGAAAGCAAACTCAAACAAAAGTAAATTTATTCACCAAATACGACGATTAATACACGATCTCGGACAGATTTATATTTCTACAGGATCACCGACAAACCGGTATAAGGAGTTGGTACCGCTTTTGTATAATACTCATACTGAATCGAAAGAAATGTTCAAATATCTAATGTCCATGATTTTATTGCTGAAACCCTCTTAAGGGAATAAAAATCCTTTACGATTTATTTTATATATCACCTTCATTTGTTTAATTGAAATATTTTTAATTAATTAACTACTAACGGGAATCGAAGTTTGTGGTAAAACATGAACCTGAATATTTAATGATTACCATTCAAGTACTCGACGAAGTTAAGTCCTCCTACAAATTCTTCTATTTTTTTTTGTTTCCATTAATGAACCGAGTATTACCGTTCATTTTAGTTGTCTTAAAATTAGATATTTATATGTGATTAAAAGTACATACAGCGAATCCACAAAATTACGTATGTTTTGAATTCTCTGAATCCGATATAGACCGGGATCCAAACCGGTTCCTACCCACAGCTATTTATCCAAGGTATTCTTTGTTTGTGTGGAAATTAATTTTGACGTTACGTTAAAATTAAAATTGAAGATGTACCTTTTATTATTTTTAAAAATATCCTCGGGCATTAAGATCAAAGCTGTATGTGTATTATAACTTCAAAGACACGTCAATGAGTTTAGATAGTTCGTTTTTGTTTAAAATTTGTTGTTTCAATTATTTTGTGTTTTATTGATATAACAAATATCTATCCAATAGTATTGTCTTTTATTAACATAACTTTTACACATTTAAAGAAAACACCTTTTTAACGAATTGAAACTATGAATTATTACATATATTATAAACTAATAATTATTTTACATAATTTAAAAAAAAACCAGACGTTTCGCGTGATTTACAGCGTGCGTGGTCACGCTATAACTTAATTAAGTATTGTAATCTTAATAGTTCCGTAGGCAGGAATTTTCATGAAGTATGCATTCCCTGAGTTCAAGTATTCGAATCCCGGTAAAGCTATGGATGTAATTAACAATTCGTCCGGCAAAACTGGCATGTCTTAGATCCAATAGTGACTCCATACATGAAAATCAGAAATATTTTGCTTTACGACGTAATGGTTCTTCAAACAATGCTACAAGTTATCAAATAGTACACCGAAAAATAAATATAATATTTTAAATAATAGTGTTGAGTTCAGAAATACATTTAATGTGAAATAATAAAAACTCAATATAACCGCTCCTTTAATGCTGATAGAGTGTCTATAAATAAAAGGAATAAAAGGGATATAAAATTGTGTGTATTTGATTCGAGCGCACTCAATATAGTCATAATAAAACTGTATTATGCAACTAAAAACTTTTTTGTTGTGTAATTTATTTTCTTATGTTTTGTATGCCACATTTTAAATTTCTCGTAACATTCATTTGTTTCATATCTTCATACGTATGTACCGTCCACCACAAAACCAAAATGGTAATACTGTCTTAATTAAAACACATTTAATTTCCCTAAAGTTTACGTTTTTTTAAAGTTTAAGTGTGTTTATAAAAAAACACTTTTTCAATTCCGCAATAATAAACCGAAGACCATAAACCTAATCGCTCAAAGGTGGACACTTTTCGTGTCTGTATTATAGATTATTTTAAGGACTACGGTCCTCAGTACCTACCAAATATGCTGACTGGAGATAGATATTAAGTTGTAAGCCATATGCAGTCTACATACGCATACTATATATATCATTAACCTGTTACCACCACATAAATAGTAAACCTTTCCAGAAACACATCGATCTTAATTAAATTTTCCGATATTCCATTAAACATTTTCCATAACCGCAGCCTGAGTGAAAGAGTAAATACCGTGTTACTGTCATAAAGGAAAATCAGCTTTGGGCGGAAATTGAAGTTCCGTGGCCGGGAGCGCGCGGGCGCAGACCGGAACCACCGCCATTAACCTCACTCCTAACAGTGTATGCAATTACAGCAATTACCTTATATTATGATATTTAAATTAAAAGGCAATTTGCAATTTATATAAGGGTGAAAAGCTTTGGAATATAATATTGTCTATGATGCGAGGACCCACTACAAATTAAAAAAACACTTATTTCAAATGCTAATTATACGTACTTTTAAAGTTATAAGAGGCCCGCACCGGCTTCACATAACTCGAGATTTTTAAGCATTTTGAAATCAATATCAGAACCAATTGCAGACAAACCTCGTCTAAGGGATCATCTTGGAAGAATAGAAGAGAGAATTGTTAAAGAAACGTATGCCTTCCCCCTCCCAGATATCGCCGGGCAGAAGAACTTCCGTGAGCGCCAAGTGTTTTCTCTTCTATTCTCTAGTTTCGGATGGCACTTTTGGTCACTGCGGAGTAAGTGTGATACCTCAAAAATAACTATTGAAATCAGTCAACTAGTTTTTCAGCTTATTCATTACAATCGTACAAATATCCTCGTTGTATTTAGTATCTGTACCAAATTGTAATGAACACACTAAAGATATTCTTTGGTTGGATGTTTATGTTGTAATTATACAATCTCGTTTATTCTTACCCACGAAATGGTTTATATATTATATATGGGTTTTTTTTGTCAAATGACCACATAGAGAGTACCAAGCTCGCGTTTTAGATTACCTAACTAATGAGGAAGAAAAATAAAATGTTATTGCTGTAAACTAAATGAGGCATAACGTTGTTCCTCCCTTGACAATTATATAAAAACTCAAAAGGATTCGTAGAACCGTTATAAAAGCTAATTTCTACGTATTTAAATCAACCGTACCGCGATAGACTTTTATTTACAAACCAGCTACTGAAATTTACAATAAAAATATTTTTCCCACATTTAAATTTTACCCTTTTACGGGCTAAGATAAATAAATTGTGTGCATGTGGTATTTGTTATAAACAACCGAAACTTGTGTTACCATGTGTGATGTTGATATTGAAATTGTTTGTATATAGTTTAAAGTCGCCAGCCGGTTTGATATTTCTTTAAATTTAGTTTATCGAGAAATCTAAATACATCTGTTCTTTAAGAGGGTCTTTGTTTTAGTTTCCTATGTATAGTTTCTAGTCTTGTGTTTTCAAGTGAATGAAAATTATTAAACGATTATTATTTCGGGGTATAAAGATATATTTCTAGATATATATGTATGACGTGTCGTCGAAATTCTGAGATCGATTCTTGGACGGAGGCTTTGCTTGAACCGCTCCGATGTTTTTGAAGTATAGGTATATCGGATACCTTACTCTGCATGGAAGGCTTAGTGTCTAAGCGTGCGATTTTTAACCCTGATGTTTAACGATTTATGAGACACGACTGTGTGAGACTGGATTTATCTTTCTATGTGCGCAACACTTGCTCGTAATGAAACACATATTTTTTCTTAATAAGCAAGTGATCAGCTTGCTATGACGAATGTTGTTGGATCTAATAACAGTTTCATACCGATGTTTTCCTTGAAGGTATGAGCAAAAAAAGTTCATTGGTACATACTCTATGTGTGTCTGCTAAGCAACACAGTGCTTTTAGTCTAAAAGAGTAATAATATCAAAGTTTTTACTAATTTTGAAAAGAATTATGTAAAAAAAAATCTTATATAATCAGATCAGTTTCACTCTGTAACTAAATAGATTAAAGCCGTGACGAAAAATTCGTTTTGGATAAACTAATTTAGGTTTTTACCTATTACCAGCTGCCAGAGTCTCTCAGTTGTCAATTTTATGTCTTTTTCTCGTTGTTTTATTATTCATGCTCTCAAATGCCTTTTATATTTAATGAAATTTAAGGAGCATTGTTTCCGGTATTCATAATTGTAAAAGTAAGTTTGGTAACACAAAACTGTTCTGCTCCATTTCATAACAGTGACGACGACATCATGACCAATATGAACGAGTACTCAAGTCAATGTTAGTAAATGTTTTTTTACGAAGAGGGAAGTTACCTTGATTTATTTGTTCTGATTCAGAAACAAATTTTTATTTCTATCTATAAAAATATCCAATTATTTTATGAAACATTATTAGCATTAAGAATTGAAAGGATTTTTTATTTAAATTTAGTTTTATTTATTTAGTTAGTTGCACTATTTATACATATATTAAGGAATTAGCATTTTACTCTTTCTTTGTGTCATTGCAATATACGCGTTGTTCTGAAAGATATTTGTAGATTATATTCAGATAAATCGGGTTATATTAGTATGCTACACACTTTTGAAAGGCAAAATTACAAGTAAAAAGTATTTTAAAACTTAGCTTCATATGGAGAAGAATGGGTAAGAAGCTCCAAAATTACTCTTTTATAATTGTTTTTTACAATATTTATATACATTGTTTCGATAATTATATATGACTAATTCTATGCTAAAATAAAAGTGCATAGTGTTATAAAAAATGCAATTAAAACCTATATTATTATGTAGATACATGGTGCTCACGTGGTGTTTATAAAAATACATACATATACAAGAAATACATATTAGAATTATTTATTATACACTGTTCTGTTCACAGCTCAGCTGGTTAGGGCAGCGCTTGGTGAAAATTGTCTGAATTTTAAATACGAACGAATATCTCCCTAGATACTTTGTTGACTTAAAAATTCGTTGTACCATAAAGTAATTTTAAGTCTGATATTTTTTTATAAGAAAGGACGGCTTACCCAATATTAAATTATATCACCTATGGGCAAAAACTACCGAAATATGAAATATAAAACAGTGTCAAATAGCAAGATGCACAGAAAAAAATATTTAAAAGACAACTTACTATATGGAAAGGACTAAGGGGTAGGATAAGATGTCAATTTCACCCTTAAATAGAAGTTATACAAGGGTTAGGAGGAAGCCAATTGAGAAAGAAAGCCATGGATGTTTGGAAAAGGCTGGAGGAGGCATTTAGCCTTGAACCGGTTCAGATCAATGATACAGAAGGAAGTCAGGATATCGAGTGACACGTGTAAGGATTGAAAATAAACGGGTTTTTTTCATATTATTATGTCAAATTTAGTATGTTTTTAAGATATAGTTATCACTAAAACTCGACTCTAACAATTACCCACACATAACAAGGCCCACAAGTTGTCGGCCGCTTTCAAGTTTATCAAAACATTTTGCCCACAGTTTTTAATCACGCAACGCTAAGAAACCTTACGGCAACCCAGTGTACGCTTTCATTAGTTAAGTCGAGTTAACGGTCGGTTTGTCAAAACAGATTTAGGACGCAGTTGGCGGTCTTCGCGACTTCCCGCAACACTAAACCGCGGTAATGCCCTTTATATTAAGTCGAATAATCTTTTAAGTTTCGCTCTAATTTCGGGGAATGACACCAATTTGTTGTTCACGTGTTGGTTATAAAAAAATATATCGAGGGGGGTGGGCGCACAAAGGTCAGATGTCTCACCTAATGTTAGGTTAACCTAACTAATCTAACCTAACCTAAAAATCTGCATTCTTAATTCATCGAACTATCGTTATTAACGATTAAGATCAAAAAGTTTTTAAAAGTCAACTTAAGGACTTAAGGAAAAAATGTATGTATTAATGATTTGCGTGAACATTATATTTAATATTAATTGGAAACGTAATAATATACTTTCATAATCTGATGTTGTAGTGATATAATAATATAAAACTAAACGATAATGATATGAATCATAATGTAATTGAAACTTTTAAGACAAATTGCAACGAACGAACGTATATATACATTCGAAGTAAACTGTACAGTTTACTTGACACCAACTAATTGAATTGTAAAATGACACCACCTTACAATTCAATCTATTATTTTTACCAAACCTGCTCTAATTTAATTAATAACATCTACGTAACCAAATAAGCTTAACATTATAGTGCAATGCCAGAGGGCGCGCAAGTGCGTTGTCGGCCTATTAAGATTGGTTCGGAAGCCGTGTGTGCGTGGACGCACAGGTTTTTCATTAACAAAAACCTATTCAATAATTTGAGTTTGCGTAACGTTTTTTTAATAATTTAACTAATACTAAGTCAGTTTAATGCTTTATAACGTACATTGCAACTACAAAAGGAAAGAAAATCGCCGGTTTAGACCGATTTAGATATGAAGAAGGTGGATTATTCCGTAATCTCGAATGCCGATGCCCAAGCACGTCTGACTCGAAGGCTACATTAAAGGCACATTAGCGTGAATCGATTATTCTATACCTACACTATTGCTTCAAACATTTACAAACAATTAGGTCACGATTTAGAAAGAAATAAATACAGGATTTCAGGATATTCTTTGTTATTTCTTTATGGTTATTATTGATTATTTACTTTATTTGGGATTTGAAGTACGACTTTCAGTTGCACAACGTAACGCCTTATTTTTCACAGTAAATGTACAGCACACAACAGCCTATCAACTGGGTTATGTCATTTTAATATGTTAAATAAAAATATATATTAAACAGTTATGGTTTATTATTATATACATTTGACATTAGAATAACGATTATTCATTTTCGGTGTCATTGTGGCGTGAGTTGCAAATACTGCTAGAAGTTCACGAATATAATGTATGTTTTACGTATAGGCCGCGACAACATATAAATTTTTGTGTTAGCTAATGTGACTACTAAAGTACCTAGGCGGATCTAGAAAAAAAATAGGCTACTCGAAGTACCTACTAACATTGCGCAGACGACATCTCAGGCAGAAGTTGGTAGTTTTATGACTTTTGATATCTGAAAGAATTATGGTGAACAGTTCCTTCAACCTAAAGGAACCTCGGCCAGTCTAACTGGATTATTATTATATGTAACACAATATTTGGAGAAGTTTTGGTCTGGTAGTTTAGCCTGCCATTCTCATTCCTGAGGTTGTATGTTTGATATTTGGCTGTGCACCAATGGATTTTCTTTCTATATACGTATTAAACATTCGCTCGAACGGTAAAGGAAAACATTGTGAGGAAGCCGGCTTGCCTTGCTTGGAAGACCCAAGAAGTTGAGAGGCGTGTATCAGGCATACAGAATACAGAAATCTGAGGCCCAGACCTAAAAAAAGCTTGTAGCGTCACTGTATAAGTTTTAGTTAATAGTGAATTCATTTTAATACATACAATGGAAAAGAAAATTTAAAAACGATTCCTTGCCGATCGATTGATAGAAATCTTTAAAAAATCATACTATTCCCACAATATTAATCTTAAGTTGACTTCATTAAAGTTGCGCCAGGCGAAACATAATCGTGTCCTACTTAAAATAATTAACTAGAAAACGTTTAGGGTATGAGATTTAGAGCACACTTGACAGGCATCGGCTAGTCTCAGCACAAAGCTATGAAAGCGGCTTACTAGAGAAAGGGGATTAGGCCATAATCTGCAACGGAATGGTTGACATATGCCTCAAGCGAACTTCCCTGTTTACCAATGTATATGTATACTACGTTGTGAACCGGTTCCGAGGAACTGCTTTAAATCGTTTATCGAAATTTATCGATAACTGTAAATATGGGCTGGGTCATCTGGGCTTTAAATAATACAGGATTTTCTTTTTACTCCATATTGATCATTCACGTACAACAATATAATATAAGAGGAATAATGTTAAAAAATATATAAAACTAAGAAAAACTCAAATATACAGCCAACGTTCAGTAAATCTTCTGTGAATATGTCTTCGTGAGCTGCTTTCGCTATCGTTGCCTATTAGAGGTCATCCCGGTCATCAGTCCGACGCGTAGGTGACCTTCCACTTTCCCCTGGATGACAAGGCGTCCTATACAATGAACAGCACGTTGAGCTACGTGTCCGAAGAATGTAAGGATGCGAGATTGTACTGTTGAAAACACACGCTGCTTAATACCGAGTTCTTGAAGTATCGAGACGTTTGTACGAAACTCGGACCACGAAACCCCAAGCATTCTCCTCCACCACCACATTTCCAGAGCGTTTATTTTCTTTCCACATCTCGCAAGGTCCTTACAGAAATATGGGGAATATATATCGACACAATTATACTTTTATATTTGTTAATTGTGACCAATTTAGGTGTAGGCATTTTTTTAATAACTTAGCGAACTATTTTTTGCTTGATTTATATTGTTATATTATATTTATGAGCTCCCATCCTTAACATTGGTTGTCTATTGCATTATAACAATGTGATCCTTAATATGATTTGTGAAACCGTAATCGGTTTTAAATAATAATCGATATCGCCGCTAAGTTTTACCGGTTTCTCAGACCCCCTAAGTTCATGGGTATCCAAACACAAGGCTAGACAGGTTGATCCAGACTGGTCTAACCGCTTCCTAACTGATTCTAGAAATGCTTTTACATGATTGCGCACTTACTATAAATTTTTATTAGGTGATAATGCGACAGTCACAGTACCAGCGATTTGCCGATAGCGATTTAATGGTTTAGGATATATTTTATTATTTAAAAAGCATGTTTACGGTATTTTTACGATGTTTAATAATCTTAAAAGCTTGTAGCATACATTGTATTAGTTTGTCGACTTGTTAGCAGTTAATTACGTAGACTACGAGTGTCGCGAATCGTAACGGAAATTACCAACGTTCGTTACAACGGATATAACGACAGTTTAACGGATTATATTCTCTATGAACATGCATTAACTTAATCAACGCTTGTAATGTATGGAATTTATTAACTTTACATTGAAACACAGTTTGAAGCGAGTCACTACTAAATACAGATGTCTATTAATATTGACTTTGGTTTGAGAGAGTACTACACATTTCCAAAATTACTTTTAATGGCATAAATTATATTAAAAAAATATTAGCAAATATTGATAGGCCTTTAATTGGCTGTAACAAGAAGATTATTCAAAGGAGACTATATGAAAATCTATCATTCGTGAAATAATAGACCTCATAGAAATTTAAATTCTAAGAATTACCTTACGACATTGTAAGCCCAGCAGTCTGTGTCAACTGAAACAAAAAAAATCAAATTTAATAATGTATTCTTTTATAAATTACAAGTTAACAAGTGACCAGTGGTCAATGGTGCCCAATTGATGGATAATTCACCCACACAAGGGTATTGACTGACAATAACTGTCACATTACTCTTAATAGAGCAATGCAGGCTGACACCTTCAATTGGTAGCGTACATGCTATCGTTAATAAATTTGGCTTTGTTGTTTATTCTACTTCTAAACTAACACTGTCTCTGGTTTCCGCTAAGAAACCTTCAAATGAAACTCCTTTTAGTCCCACTAACCATTCTAATTCTAGTATATTTAAGTCAATCCTCTCAAATCAAATTAATTGCAACATACTTATAGAAGAATTGCCGTTCATGTTCTGCCTACCAGACTTGTAATTCGTGTTTTGTTTTACGTTCCACACATCAACACGAATTATTCAAACAACTCGGTTTTGATTCGCGCAACCCGGACATAAAAACCAATATTTAAGCCTTGACTTATTTAAACTATCGCGGAATACTTAAAAGGAGTATAAAGAATATTCATAAACCTAAATCACCTGCATCATGAGCACACATTCACAGACATACCCCCACTTTTACCCACAATACAGCCAAAAGGTTTTACTTAGTTAAACAAATAATTTTTATCGTTTTTTTTCTTTTGGAATTGTTTTTAATATTTACATTCCATCTTTTACTATATGTTTAGTATAATTGGTTTTTGTTATATATAATTTATGTTGCGTATAGGATTACAAAGTAAATGATTAATATAATCGATATGAGTAATTGTAGATCGCGAATTGGTAACAGTATTGACTTACAGATTTTTTAAATTGAAATACGTTAAACGTTCCCAAACATATAGAAATACTTACCGGTTTTAAATATTACTATATATGTGCAAATTGTGTCATCATACATCGTTTAAGATTTTTTTTATAAATCGGGCAATCGGGGAGGAGGCTCACCTGAAGTTAGGGTAACCCCCTAACTTCCGCCCATGGCCATTTTGCCAGAAGGCTCGATAGTGCGTTGCCGGCCTTTCATGAATCGGTACGCCCTTTTCTTGAAGGACCCTAAAGCGAATTAGTTCAGATGATTATTGCATGAATCACTTCTGTTCATAATCATATATAATCTATACAGAAGTGATGATAATACATAGTTCTGACAAAATATATTTCATCATACGACATTACTTTGCAAAGTATTATTATGTCTTTGAATAATACAAGATCTACGTGCACGTTGTGAATATTAAAATATATTGAATTTTTCCATGCATTGCCATTTCAATCGCCGAACTGGATAACTACAAGTTTCATGAGATAGGGATCAGAGATTTGCATACAATATTACAACTGTACAACCAGATTTGCAATTTTATACCTTCTTTAATAAATAAAATTGTATTGGATGTTTCAATCTAAATTTATTTATTTATTGTATTATTTATAAGACTTTTTTTTCGTAATACAACTACACCTATGACAAATACGTGACACGAGCTGTCATTCTGTTTGACTAATGACAATCAAACGAAACGAACCACCCGATCGTCTTTAGTTTAACATTCTAACCCCATACACACATTTCTAAGTCAATCATAACCTATGCGATAGTCTAGAAAAGTCATTTATTAAATCTATTGTATCTTCCTCTGAAGTCAATAGTCTTATATTAAAATGAAACTCGTAAAAACTAAGAATTCAATAAAGGATAATGACTAGTACCACATTATTATTTATACCACAATGCATTCATTTCCGCCCTTTAATGAGATATGTTCACGAAATGTGTTAAATAATGGAAAGGAAAATTAAATTAATGTGTTTTGTTACAAAAATTCACGTTTCGTCACGAATTGAAGGCTTTTAGAATAATAATACAGTTATATTGAAGAAAAAAAGGGAAACGGCAGACTTCTGTGGATGCACAACAATATATTATGTAATTATGAACCCTATTTTAGGTTTCGGAACTTAGCAGATAATATACGTTCCATAAATGGGTAAATAAAACATGAAAATACATATCTTAACTAGTGAAAATTAAAAATAATTAAAATTAAAACAAATTTAGAAAAGTTTGGTCCCTCTTGCAGTGTACCTTTAACGCTGTATTGCCATACTTATTCGTTAAGCGAGGAAATTACCAGCTCTGGGGCACCGGTACTATCTACCAGGCTCCAATTTAAACCTTTAATTAGGGCCTGCGCTCTTGAACCCGACCCAAAGGTCTCTACTCCAAAGGAAAAAAAAACAAGTTGGAAGAAAGACCCTTATATTTGAGTCGTTTATTATTTTCCCCAGCTTTTTTGTATGTCCAAGGAAGGCGAGACGAGGCTAACGTGTCCACACAAGCATCCTGAGCCCGTCTCATCTTCCAACGACATCCCATCCGGCCTCCGATGCCTGTTGGGTCCAAAATTGCTGGAATATTGACGGATGCAACAGAGCGGCGTATTATAAATACAAATCATACATTTATTTTAATATATATTCAGCTTCTTACTCCAAAAGCGAATACATATAACCAATAGGTGTATATTTGAAGGATTTATATTACAAATAGTTGTCTAGTATTACTCACTAAATAAATAATGAACACCAACGTCGAATTAATTCAAAGTTGTCTTATTCGAGCTTAGCTATTGTAGTCCTATTGGATTAGTTCATGAATAAATGACGCTACGAATTACTTGCCTGCATGCCTTCAAAGATATATATGTTAGGTAATACTATTTTCATTAATAGTAGTGATTAAGAATGTATTATATCATATATAATTTAATTCTAATATAATATTTTGTCTAACTGAGTCCCATACATTTGAATTTCTTTGAGTGTAACTCTTAAGGGAAAAAAGTGTATTATGCTATGTATTACCATTTATGATATACAGTCCTCATTATGTTCACAGTAAGATTCTACATAAACCACTCTTAATTTTATATCCTAACAACGTTCAACAATTGTGTCGTCAAATTATCTACAAACATAGTGATTATACTCTCGCTAATAATATTAGAACCTTCTAATATAATACAATAACGTCGTAAATCTCAGTCAACCCCATGAAAATTCACCATCAATCCAAATAGAAATTAATGTGCCTTTAAAGACGCTTAAAAGGCATCGGAGCGTATAATGATATATCCTGTTCGCTGACCGATGGCATTACAATAAGCCGGTAATAGATAAACCTTTTTCCATTTAAGCGGCGATAAGGCCCTTTTAAATTTCGTTGCTCTTCGCCCACGCGAGCTGCTAATCGCTCATTTCGATTATGATGGACGCACTTATCTGCCCTTAAAATAGAATTAACTGTTGAAATTTATAGGTCTGTATTTCGTGTACAAAAATGGTTTCGATATTTTTCTATTATTTCTCAGTTGACATCTTGGCAAACGTATACGTAAGTCGTTTTTAGTTTTAATCGAAACAATTGTAATATTTTTATGTATGCAACGAAGTGTTAATAATGAATAAGTTAATAAGCAGTTTTATACATTTGATTACCTATAATAAATTCTCTTTTATATCGTATCTCTCAACAATAATACTAGCAAGGACGGGTCTGGGATTGTTCACACTCTATACGGACGGATCTCGATGCGTTAAGGAAACAATACTCTCAAAGGCACGACTATGAAAAACTATAAGTATTATTAAACATATGTGTTATGTTAAAAGGCACAATGGTTCTTTTTTATAATAAGAAACTATTTTAAACAAAACAGTGAGTCAGTCTAATTAATTGTGGGCGAGGAAACCGCAAGTCGATATTTAAATAAATGTACATTGTTGCGGTTTAAGGAACGTTCGCCTGTCAGGACTGAGGCCTTGTGGCTGGATAATTTATATTCTATACGTTAACGGCCATTGCTACTTTATTGATTTTAATATAGCAAGTGTTCTATTGGTAAAAGAATAATGGAATGAGATAATTAATAAATTATTGGTAATGTTATTACAATCCCAAGGGTCGCTTTCTACCGGTTTTAATGTATTTATTATAATTTTGAATAATTGCTGTTAAAAAATTCGGTTCTTAACATTTCTTAATGTGCCTAGTATTGTATTTCACCCTAAAAACCTAAGTTTTTATGAGAAAAGGGAGAGAGCGATTGAGAGAAAGGGCGAACGTAGAATGAAGCAAATAGCCATGAAGCGAGAGTAGGGAGCAAGCATGTGAGAAAGATCGAGAGAAAGATTAAGGGAGATCATGAAAAACTACACGCTATTGGTTGATGTATTCGTTTAGTACTTACATATTAGAACTTTAGATTCTGTCGCATAACGTCTTATGGAGTAAACGCAGATTTTTTATTTCTCCCTTTCTCACTCCCTCAATCGGTTTCAATCGCTCTCTCCATTTTCGTCGACAAAAACGCTGCACATTTCGTGACAATTCCTTCAAAATTTTACCCTCATGCGCCTAAAGAAGTTTCACTTAAAAAATCGTTACGCTATGGCTATCAAAACTATTTAATCACCTTCCTAGAAGTTATAGATCGCTGCCGTATAATGCCATTATGAAAATTAATATGACATTATTATGCGGATTTTTATAATTATACAATTTAAATGTCCCACTTTCTGTTTTCCATGATTTATTTTATTTATTGGTTCAAAACATTTTTTTAAAAATCAGCTGTGCATAGCCTTATTTTTAAATACTGGAAAGGAAAATGTTATGTTCCTTTAAATTTATGATACCGGCTTTATCAGTTAACTTATCAACGATCTTCGAATACATAAATGGCCAATGATCGTCACATGTTTCATTTAAAATTAGCATCACGTGTGAAGGGTTCGTGATAATTTTATTCGTTGTATCAAGAAACACGCTTTCACTTAAGTGCTGAGTGCACTTTGTTGTGTTCGGTATCGCTTAACGTTTATACATTTTATACTAAAAGCTTGCCTTGCTTTCTCTTTCAAATACAAAATAATAATAACTTCACATTAAAACATTATTCTGAATTGAAGATGTGTAGTATTCATAGTTTATCTAGTTGTTAGTAGGTAGTTATTGGTAAGAATAAAAAAAATTGTGTATAATTCAAACGTAACGACCGATCGCGTGTTTGTGATTCGACAAGACGCTATTGACCAATCACGATCAAGCGAAACACTCGCACAGCCACACACAGCTCGCTTTGCCTTTTATAATACACTCAACTATGCGATATGTTAAAAAATGTAAAACTATATCCAAAATTAAATATCAAATCACTTTTATTCATTGTAAATATTTGCAAAACATGCTTGATTCACATAAAGGTTTTAGTGTAGGTGGTGTTTACCACGTGTTGTTAGCGAAGGGATTACGAAAACTGTCAAAGATGACCACGATGTCAAAATTAAAATATGTAATTTCAAATAGAATCAGAAATTTATAATTTAAAATACAAAAAGCACACATACACATATGTGCAATTTTTAACAACATCAATATTTGTATTCCTTTCTTTATCAACAATGTACATCGTCAACAATTTTAACATATGTATATAATGTAACCTTTTTATACGAATTTCGAGTGATCATGTCCATTAGGGTAAAAGTACGATAAGGCTGACAAGTATTATCGGAATTGAAAGGTACCGGAAGTGTGAATTTTATTTTATTTAAATTTCGAATGACAGACGTGATAGGACAACTGATATGAGACTCACTCGAGTATATTAACCATGAGTATTGAGTAGACTTGGTATATAGACTTTTCGTAGCTCTAAATATTAGAATAGAAAAAAATAACTTTTAATTGTGATACGTTTTGCCTATATTCGATTTATGATTTGCGTAAATACGAATCTACGCAAATCATAAATCGATTGCTTTTGCGTAATTTCACACTATCTTTTTTGACTTGAAAAAGGTTTCATTAATAATATTAATACAAATTGCTTGTTTTCATTATGTTCACGGAAAATGGGTAAATTACGTCGAAAGCTCCGTTAAAGTCACGTAATTCAAAGAGAAGATGAAGAATGTAATTTGTTTTAATGAAACATACATTTTTTTTCTTCTAATTTTAGTACAACTTTTAATAGTATTTTTTACTTACAGGATTAAAACAAAATTTATTTATTTATTATCTTGACAGTTATTACCAGCAGTGCGACTGTCAAAAAGCATTGGAAAAGTAATAATAATAATAAAAACTTTATTTATGGTAAATATATTGGTCAAAATTACGCTAGTCCCACACTAGAGTCCCTATATTGTGATTTGTGGGTAACTAGATACAAAATATTCTGTGGTACAAGGTACATGTTTAAAACAGTTTTTTGAGAAAAAGTAATTGTTACAACTAATTAAAGACAAGTATCAATTAAGTCAGTATGCATGAATATGTGAGTGTGTGTGCGCATGTATTTGAGACAGTAGATTAAAGTTGTTATAAGTTTGCGCTGTGTTGTTGTGTTGCATGCTTGTGCTAGTTTTGGGAACCTCAAGAATAATGCCAAGATACGTAGTAATAGGCTTATGCTTTATAATTACAACTTATTTATATTTTTCAACAATACATGATATACATATTCCATGTCGATTTGTTAATTCACTCTGCGAACATATAATAATTTGTTTCGGACACAATAGGTATTATGATATGGCGTCAGTTCATTAATAATAGGCAAAAAATATTAACGAGATGTATTTGACTCTGACCACGATTGCTGAAAAGCACTTGGAACGTCGAGTTATGTTAATTAAGAATAATCACGCTTATTTATTTATCAGTATTCCTACAGTTACTTATTATACAATATCTAAAAAATTACATTATACACAAAAGATAGAAATACATTCAAACATAAACATAAAACCCAGTTAACAATTATAACCTATTTATACAATTTATATATATAAGAAGTTTTATCTTTTAAAAAATAATAAGCATATCTCGTGTCACTCTTTAAACCAACACTACGAGGCATTCTTCAACTAATTGAGCCTTATACTACGCTTCAATGAAACCATAAATAATGACTACACAATAGGTCACTAATAATTCCTAATTAAAAATGTATGGGTCATTTGTTTGCGTTTTAAAGAAACATCGATTTTACCAACAAATTATGGCGGATTTAAAATTCTTTGTAGACGCTTCATTTAAACCAAATGGTAATTTTAATTTAAATTAAATGAACGGAAACTCTAGGGTCTCGGTATTAATTCGGAAATCTATACTTTGATGTATTCAACAGCTTTTATATTTGCGTTTTTTGTGGGGATTCCAAGCAGATTTATTTAATTAAATAAAGTATATTAAGCTCTCTGGTTAACCTCCAGTAATGGAGAAGCACAAAAAGAAGTTTTCTGCAGATACAACACTATCTATTCCACATTCTCGTAGAAGATTTATGTGTCCGACAGTAGTGCAGTCCTATACATTTTAATGATATACACTGTAGAAGCCAGTATATGAAATTAATACAATGAATTGGAGAAAGATCAAGTGGAATCCAGAGGCTGAAACCCATAGCCTCTGGATTACGCAGTTACGTACATGCTAACACGTTATCAACGTTAATGAGATTTCTTTTCGCAATGACGACCTCCATCGGGACCCTAATGTAGAGGACATCTCCACAATTGCTGGTTCCCATCAAAGGCTCCACCAACATGTGAATGTCAATTCAACTTCTTGACACCACAGGCCTAGTGATTAGATAAGTAGTGTTATTGTACACTTATGTTAAACATTATTATGAGATTAGGTAAGTTTTACATTACTTATTAATCTTAAGTAAAGCTAGATTATAATGTTAAATGTCTTTGTGTAGAGACAATTTATAAAAAATAAAATATATATTTTTTCGTGTAAATATAATTCGAGATAATTGAAATAAAATGTGTGACATTCGCTTTCGTGTCACGCGAGCTCGGATTACGTTGACTTATTTTGTAGTAATGTTCTGAATAATTCTAAAATATTACCTTTTTTATTCGCTCCCTAATGATTCAGCTTATCGTAATGGGGCCAGTGAATATAAAATATGACCTAAATAACAGGGTTTTGTTAAAATAAGTAGGTTCAATTTATATTTTGCAAGAGTTTAACAAAGGAAATATATAAATGGTAACATCTAAAATAACTATTGTACATTTAAAAGTATTTTTATTGTGGCGGAGTCAATATGGGACTAGCATACAATTTTGCAACTTGTGAAACTTAGACGCGATTCAGTGTTTAATAATTAAAAATTGAGGTCGTAGGATCAAAAAGCTGTTTAACAGTTAAATTTTGTTGCGATATACGAAATAAACACAAATCACAGATTTTTATACAGACAAAAATCATGTATTCATATAGGTAACACAACAATGTACAATTATGAACATCAAAAAAAGTAATCTTTATTTATAATTAAATAATTGATATATAACAGCTGGAAATATAAATTATATGACCTACTTAACACCATTCCCCATTTTTCGACATAAGGCGATTAAAAAGAGTGGTGAAGAGTTTATTGTTAATTCTTCTCTTCCATTCTACTTCTTACTTTGAGAACTGGCAGTGGAAATCTAGAAAAGATTATTTGACGTTCATCACATTTTCACCTATATCCATTAATTTATAGTTATGATTAAATATTAGGTCCTTATTATGAAATTCGCGTTCTCGTCATGTGGAACATGGTGTAATGGTTGCAGCTCCTTACAAACGTTGTGAAAAACAAAAACTTGGCGATTAAAATGTGTGGCGGAGTTTCTTGCCAGTTCTTCTCTTCCGTTCTACGCCCCAAATGTAAAATTAGAAGCATTTTATATACATCTTGTTTTTGACGTTCATAAGTGGACATTGTGTTACCTATTTCAATAAATGATTTTGAATTGAAGTGAATTGTATGCGAGGAATAAAAAGTAGATTTTTTAATTGAATATGTTTAATTGATTAAAGTATGTACCATTGCTATCTATGTATTTTTGCCATCTTAGATGTAGTAGTAGATGTAGATCCCTTTACAGAAAAAAAAGCTTGATAAACAAGCCACTATTGACTAAAAATCAATTACATCCATAACTATATGTGGGCACTGCACTACATTTCTCCTATCTGCAAATATCGAATGGAAGTAATTTTCTCTTAGGATACGACTTACTAGGTTCGAATTATCTTGTCGAGGAAGGATCCTACAAACTAAATCCAATTCGAAAATTCGTCGAAGCCAATATGCGAACCAGGAGTGAACCAATAATAAAGTCTGCCACTCCACGTCTGATGGCTCTTCAGGACTTCTTTTTAGAGAAAACGTATTTGGGCTTTTGGGCTTTGCATAGAAGTAAGAATAACATTATTAATCACCTTATTACAAAGTATTTATGATGCGAATCTTTCTAATCGTAATCGATTTAATTGCATATATATAAATAAAATATACATATACATAATATAACTCTTAACAGTTAAAGGGGATGTTACAATAGAATTTAGACTGTCTTTTATGTAGAAGGTATGTCTGGAGAAGGCTTTGAAAGCTAAACAATAATGGAGAGCAATATGATTGAATACTATAATTTTTTTGCATGAAATAAATAAGTAAGATTACGTTATTGAACAAGGCATTGTTACTTATAAAATTTCTAATTTAAAACTGTGTCTATTTTCTTAAACGAACACTGAATAACAATGTTCAACCTAAAATAAACGACAAAATCTATTCGAAAATTATAACATTAGTATCGTATGTATTTATTTAAATTTCACTAAATAAAGTATTCAACGGTTACGAGCGATGAACACAGCGATACGAACAAAACACTTCCTAGTTCACCGCTTGCCCACGAAAATTATGATCAACAGCCAACAGTTAGATGAAAACGATAAGCTGTTATTAAACTATTACAAAGAAATATTATTAATGTGGAAGTAATGAAGATACTTTCACGGGAAATTAAGCTTTACGTGTCAAAAAAATAAAACATTGTATTTACGGTAAATGCGTTAGAATGTTTATTTGAAAAATGACATTATCTAGAATCATTATAACGGCACGTTCGACTATAACTTCTTTATGGATAAAATTAGAATCCTTAATGTTGAGATTTAAGATTGACTTGGCAACTAAACAATCTAATTTTATATAACATGTACTTGTCAAACAGTGTTTTCATGCGATGGCCAAGCCAATGTATTTATAAAGATTTGTAATATTGATAATATTACAGTATATGATGTTGTTAGGTTAGCAAATTACGTAATAACTTAAGACAGAAAGTCATAAAATGAATTAAACGACTTGGTATTACATAAATCTTACTTTTTACTGTAGAATTGTGTTGGCAGACTTGTTTTTTTTACAAGTTTTTGATAACATACCTATTGTCCTTATTATTTATGAAACTTTATTCCTTTTTTCAATAAATCGTTCAATCTTCAACTTTATAATAGTATGGATTGGGATGTAAATGAAAATTCAAATAATGAAAAAACCAACTTTTAATACTTGTTTTACCCGAACAAAACCCGACTCCTTAGTATTCCTCCTCCTCCGTATTTCACTTAAACATATTCGTTTAGCCCCCGGCATTAGGGAAGATGATTAATGAAGCGTTCCTTAGGTGCCTGATGGCGTCTGCTCCTGATTCGTGCATAAATAAACAAGATTTAAAATTATAACTGGATTATGGCTGCGTCTTAGGGAAAATATTTTCTTTTCGATAAAGAAGACAGATGATACGCGTACGAAACATATTGAGCGTTATGTTTTTTGAACATAAAATGAATACTGATAACAAGCGATCTTATTTTCTACTGCTAGCTTACTGACGTGGCGAACTTATTACCTCCTAACAGTCAATAGATGTCGTGTTACAGATTAGCTCAATTTAATTCATTATTTAATGAAAGTAATACAATAATTACATAACATTTTTTTTTAACAGTATTTGTGATGTTCGGGACGAAGACACATACAATAAAGCGTAACCGTGACAAAATACAGTAACCATGAAAATCGTTTCAGCTGTTCTCGAGTAAGTTCGAAAAAACCGACTTTGTTTTTCGTGCCGATGTGTGTACGTTTACATATTTGTGAGATGACGCGATATTGGCAAAACAGTTACCACCTACATATGACTTATAAACTATATAATAATTGACAATTAACGTTGTTGAATTTGAAACCAGAAACGAAGAACTAATCAATTAAAAAAAAAAAAAACACAATAACGATTCAAGCACTAAAAACTAAATAACTATGTCGCTTGACTGTGATTGGTGAGTTGCTGGTGACCAATCACAATCAAGCGATAGTTGTTTCGTTTCTCAACTGTACGTTCTAATTATAATTGCGTCTTATCGTTTTTACATTGTTTGGACATGTAAGCTTGTTTTAAAATTTGTTTTTTATTTTCAAATAATGCTTATGCTTTTTTTGCGGATGAGTAGGGATGTCTACTGATTCAAATTTAATGACATGGAATAGGTGATATCTTATATTCCATAATAAACATATATTATTTATTTTAAGCGAAGTAATTACTAAAAAAAGTAAATCATATCTATATTATATACCTTCGAGAGATGTATAAACATCAGAGCAAAACTACTGAATGGATTTTACCATTAAACATTCACTAACTTTTTGTCGTCAAGATACGGGGTACTGCTCATAAAGGCGTATTGTTTATGTATGTAATAAAGTGTAAATAAATAACCCAATAGGTAGGTTTGAAAATATTAGCACCCAAGCTGTTATATAATTTTATATCGCGTGCATTGTAAGCATATTCGTAAGCATTTGTTACCCAAATGCTCTGCTTGGCGGTTGTCAGTTGGCAAATTGAATACAATTTATCATGCGATACGCTGGTATTTTTCGCCCACAAAATATTATAATCTTTATTTATATTTCCTACGATTATTTAGCAGGTTTTAGATTTAGAATCTAGCCTTGAAATATTTTAAATTATTTCTGTAAAATAGGATCTTGTCTCTTTCAGTAAATAATATAATATATAATTTGCTTATACAGAAGAATCTCGATAACTCTTCAAGTCGAAATCCTCAGTAAGTCAATAAAAATGCCAGTCACGGCCCCGTACCCGGTATCTGGAATTTATTTAGACTTTGTAACTCGAACAAAATGTTATTTACCTACGAAGTATTGTTAATACTTATTTATACTCAATAGCTATAATTTCGTAGTTAGTCAAATATAATGACGTCGTAATAATTGGAATTCTCCGAAATAATAGCAATAAAATCCAAAATGTATGTTCGAGTTCGGGGATTCTCATCTATTGTTTTTGTCTCGCACACGTGCAATGAATGAATACATTCATATTTTTGTAGTGTTCAGTTTACTTAGTTTATATGTTATTTGTTTGAATATGTAATAATATAAAATAATTTTTTTATTGAATTGTTATTCAAATTTGACTCTAAAACAACAAAGAAATCGTGTCTCTGTAAGTCGTTAAGTCTTGTTAAGTTCTAAAACTCGTTAAGTTTTTTTTTTCATTTCCCTTGACATTCGAGTTATCGAGATTCCACTGTATATCTATCACCCTCAAAATCCAGGCGACCCTTGGTACCTAATGAATATTATTATATATCCCTAATGACGAGTTTCACCTATAACCAACCTTTTTTGTGAAAAAAAAAACCAGTCCCTATTTGTTTTATCAGCACAGTGCATATTACGCTCACACCAGACTAATTTCAAATAGCCAAGTTGATAGAGCTACAAATTGTTCTTGGCGTAGAATGTTATTTCACGAACAGTAGCTGTCTGTGTTCTCAGATAACATCGAAAATTTTCTAGTTCTGTAAAATTCGCAATAATAATATTATCTCCAACGAAATGCCGTATATTATGTTGCCTCCGACAAAATGAAACTCCACTGAATGTCTGGAGAAATTAAGCTTAAGTATTTCGCTCGAAGAAAAATATCAAATGTTTTCTTTTCTTGCGTACTGTGATTTAGTTAAATTATGTTTTTCAACACTCAGGATTCAACGGCTAACTAAATAGTCTTAGCAATAGCTTTTCATTATCCTGTGCTTGTGTTTGTGATGAGGAAAATAGAATAAATTAAAAATCTGTGTAATATAACAAATATAATAATAAATAGACCACAATTTTATTATTAAACTGTAAGTGTGTTTACTTACATGATATTAACTGAATGGCGTACTCGAATTTGTAATAAATATTTACTGTAATTGATTTTAATATATACAAAAGTAGTGTCTTACGAACGCAATTCTTTGACATTTAACTATCGCAAAATCTTGCGATATAAATGCGATAACACAATAATAAATAAGACTACATAATACACTAGTAATATTATTTAAACCACTTACTTACTTAGTAAGTAATCTGCCAAGTTTAATAGTCGATTGGTTGATTAAATATAACTTTAAACCTTCCTGCAAATTACTTGTAAACTTGCACAGTTAGAAATCCGATGTATTCTCAGAACACATCTAAAAGAGCAAATCGAAATCAAATCCATGTCTCATTTAATTGACTGAAAGTGTTTTATGGAATAGTTGCGTTCACAATAAGAAGTCATTAGGCACTAGGGAGCAGTTTAATGGACCATTAAACGAACCTATAAATTAAACTTAATCATGACTAATTGGAGTGGTACAAAAGGGTACACATATCGGAATTAGTTTTAAAGCGTCCGGGTGGTCCCAAACTGGCTTGTACTATGGATAACATAAAAATTTTGATAATACAATTTATTGACAAAATATAATCTGACAAAACGTGAAATTAATACTCCGAAGCTATTAGAATGGAATCTCATTAACGGAGCGAGGCAATCACCAAACAAGTCGCTCGTATAGGATTTAACAACCCCGAATCTGGGTTACAATTCGATTTTTTGAGTATGTCCGCGTAGCAACACAGGTTTTGCCTTAGATATAGTTTAATCTCTAGATATGTTTTAGGACATCAGTTGAAATGTTTCGTAACCATTCTAAATATCATACAGATTTGGAGACGGTTTTTTAAAATTATTTTTTTATAAATTAAGATTATGATTCAAAATATGACTGTGCTGCTCGCTAAGTGAATGTAATTCTTTGAGAAATAAAGTATCTTTGAACCGAATGTTATTTGTTGTGCAGTGGTCTCGAATTTGCATAAAATTTAATTTTAATTATAGTTTATTTCATTTTGAAGGTTAGAAATAGTTTATTACAGTTTCTTCGTGCAATAAAGCAGTTCAGTGAATACGCTGTGTGTTGAGTAAGGGGACTGTCACGAAACACTTTGACAAACATGATGGTGCGTATGGCCACTTAATGAAATTAAGTAATTCGTCAAATGCTTTGCTTGCACCCTTGTGGATATAAGATGGGGTGACCAAATTGCTAATCTTTAAGCATGCATGTGTCACACAGAATGGTTTGGTATCGTGTTTTCGTACAAAAAGTTTGCGACTTCTTTTTCTTTGTAACAGGAAGCAAACGGACATAATACTCATGAACACTTACATTGTATTGTCTTTTCTTAACATGACTTATACACATTTAAAAAAAATCCCGACGTTTCGCAGTTCTTGACAGCGTGCGTGGGCACGGTAAAAAATTAAAATTATGTTAAATAATTATAAGTTTATAATAATACATAGCTTCAATCCGGTACAAAAGTGTTTTCTTTGAACACTCACATTACCAGAGGAATGTTTAAAGGCTTTTAAGAATTGGTACGCTCTTTTCTTAGGTTCCTCCTAATTGGTGATATATATGGCTAGGCAGCTCCACATAGTGATGATGCGCGGCAAATACCTTTAAAACGCTAAGTTGTGGAATGACGGACGTTGAGATGATACAGGTCGAACTTCGTGTTCTGCCTTGAAGTCCCATAATCTCTTCTTCAACATCGACTTTTCTTTGGGATCTTTGGGTTTCCTCTTATTGTCATCACTGTTCTTAGTACCGATGTCAGCACAATCAACCTCATTATTATCAATTGTTGATATTGGTATTGCTTTTACAGATTAGCGGAGAAACTACTAACATTTAGTTTTTTTTTGCAATTACACAGAGCTTCCTTCACCATCCCACTGTACTATTTTGAGCTACTTTCAAGTATATTCAATAAAAAGTTTATAAACGAAGAAGACACCAGATATAATTAAGACATTAACCGTTTTATATCCATCTGCTCTGACAGTCTAATTAATGGCTGCAGCGATTGAAGCGTGGTGTTAAATCAATCCCGAAGTTTAAGGGAGAAATGATATTTGTTCTTGTTGCTAATAGCTCGTAAATATTTCAGCGCTAGCGGACATATGCACTTAAGACAAATGGCGGTTGAAATATACATGCACCGCCACTTTGAACTTTTCACATTCGTTATGTTACCGAAGACTGAAATAACAATAGCATTATTGAGTGAGGGTTTAAAACTCAAACGGAAACCGGAGCCATCAATTATTCTGCGGCTTGACAAATATAGCTCTTAATGTCTGAAACACTGAATCGCTTTTTCTGTAACTTAGATTTTCGTAATTTAGATTATTATTTAGACATGAACATTGAGCACTCTGACGTGTCAAAAGTTTAATCGTTGATTTGATTTTCGAAGACGATGATGCTTTAGAATTAATTAATTCTGATTTTATATTTGATTTACTTATTTAAAAAAATATTCAGTCCGAAAATCGTTACGAGAGTAGACATAAGTTTCTACATTATATACATACATACTCATTACAAGCTTTTAGGTAAGTAGGCTCCTCTGTGTCTGACAGAAAGACAGTCGGTTTCCTCACGATCTTTTCCTACACCACATCAGCAAGACGCGTACATTCCACACAAAAAAATTGTTTGGTGTACAGATTAGGAATCGATAAAAACTAGACTATAAATATACATTGCTTATAAATAGATATTAAAACTGTCAATGAACTTACTAAGTATGGATGAAAAATCAGATCTGCAGTAACTAAAAATATGAACCAAATTGCATTAAATTACATTGAAGAGTTAACTCGAGAAAAGTTCACGTCGGAATAGGGATTTATTTGTCAACTTTTCTTGGATAAAACTTCGTTTGACAGTTGATTGTAAAGCCTTTTAGCTTTTTGCTGTTCGAAGTATTTATAACTGATGCTCTCGAAAGCCTCCGATTTAAAGTTTATAAATAATCAATCTCATTAATACCTTGTACAATTGAATTGTGTTGTGTTGGTATATACTTCTAGTCGTTGCAAATGGATGTTACAGTAATGATGCAGAGATATCTGTGATATCTTAGACCCAAGAGAAGAGAGAGTATATGTTAAATGCGCGCTTTCAGGTAATACTATCAGCCTGGAGCCTCTGTTCTGTGGGACAAGAACCAAAAAATGATATTAGAGGCTGCTCAATCTACTTGCAAAGTAGAAATTATTAATGTGCAGACAGATGCAGATGTGTCTCTGATAACGATAATAAAAGCGCGCTTTTAGGCATCGTGACTATCCTTAGGCAGCGGTATCACTTCATGTTTTTCATTTTCAACCTGATGTTAAATGATACCGCCCCCCATGGACTCTCACATTGCCAGAAGGCTCGCAAGTGCGTTGCCGGCTTTTTAAAAACTAAGACTAAATTAAAGTATTAAGTAAATTAGTAAAACTACATATAGATATAATCTGAATTATAGTTTCTCACTCATATACATGCCGTTTTTTTTAAGAATTGGTACGCTCTTTTCTTGAAGGACCCTAAGTCGAATTGGTTCGGAAATACTTCGGTGGCCAGCCGGTTCCAAATAGTGCTGGTACGCATCAAAAATTTGCCTTAAGAAACGCAAAAACATCAGGCACTTACCCATTTCCCTTTGATCTATAAAAAAATGATAGTTGAGGCTTCTACTTTCAAAATAAAATCACAGATGTCTCTGACCCATGTTACCGGGAAATTATTGTCTAATAAATCAAAATGAATAGTTCAGTATAAAACTAATGTTTGTTTATTTTTAAATCAGATGTTGAAATGTGACATAAATATGCCGCGGAATTAAGAGGTGAAACATAAAAGCGTCAACAGATCGTGATTACTATAAAATCTCAAAACAAATCGCTAAAAATTATATTCAGACCACCCCAGTAAACGATATTTCACAGATGCTTAACGTCGCATTTACATATAATCTCGGCTCAAAGGAACGCCGTGAGGCTCGGAAGTTGACAAATCTTTCGCGTTATTTCTGTACTAATTAGAAGCAAACGTGGGTGTCGTATGACAAACGCTAAGACATCCGAAAGTGGGTCCGAAGATAAATCTATTGTTGAATGTTTGGGATAACTTGTCTGTTATTGGAATGTGCCCCCGAATATACAGTTATCGGAAATAACATCATTAAGATCGACATTACATTGTGTGTAAATATAATGTCATGACTAGTACCTGTTAATCATTACGCGTGAATTAATATGAAAGTAATACGTAACGCTAAAGTATCGATTTAGCTTTAGTTTTATTTATATAATAGAGGGGCCACGGGACGCCCGAAAATGGCAGTTATCGCAACCCATGGACACCCATTTTCAGTGGGTGAGATGCCTTTGAAGGAGGAGTACATTCTAAATTTGAATAGTTGGAGGTATCTCTGAGGGTAGACCCCACCGGGAGTCAACTTCACAGTTCACTAGTTCGCAAAAGAAAATGCCTTGTAAAACGGAGTGTGGAAGACATCCAGCCATCAATGTGATGTTGATGAAATTTTGAATTGATACGGCTCGTACGGTTTTGAATCGAGGTAGGAGGGATCAATCCAAACAATCAAATCATTCTTCAGATCACTAACTTTATAAAGCACACAAAGAGACGCAATGTCTCTGCGAAGAGAGAGAACGAGTGAGATTCAAGCCGATCAGTAATATATTGGAGATTGAAAAGCCCTTCGATGAAGTTGCTCAAAAGTAAAAAGCTGCTACATACTTATATTAGCTTAAACAATTTTGGTTTTTTCTGTGTTGTGTTTTGTGTGTATACCTTTCTGAATATAGTTAAATTCATCTTCATAACATAATGATGATTGGGATAATTTTATATTACATAATTTCAATAAATTACGTTCATTCTCTTAAATAATTATATTAATTATAACAGTACTTACGAATTCTCCATCAATTATACAACTGGTTCATGCTTCATTATGTATGTCGTATATAAAGTTCTTACCTGAAAAAATAATATATAAAAATTAATATTAATTTAAGATCTAATCTATTATGCAAGTTTTAAAAGTATATATATATATATTATATTTTCGTATATATTTTCTTTATGATTCTGTGTCCAACCTTTCTATTTTTGTTTGTTTACTTTCCTTCATGTATTAATTACACACACATATCCAGCTGAATACACACGACAAAAGCCCAGAGTTAAATAAAAATTCTATAGTAACATAATGCCAAGATTCCCGTGCAATTAAATCCCAACAAGTACAAACTATTCAGCTACTTTCATACATTCTCCTAATCCTTAAACAGATTGTAAGGATATCTGATACGGACCTGCTTTAATGAGAACGCCTTAATTGGATATTATACTGTATAAATATAACCATACCAGTAGAAATGCACTGGATTTTGACACACCATTTATTTGATTCGATTTTTGAAATTAACCAATAGATTTTTTGACAGATTAAGCAATGGACAGACTCATTAAGGTTTATATCTGTGTACAGCCTAAAACAAATCTGTCAACGCTTGATCTTAACTCCGCGCACGCGGTTAGTAAAATTTAAATAAAACATGTAAAATGCACTTCCATACACTATAAATAACTCCATTTGAGACGAAATGAGTTCGCATACGTAATTAATGTTAAAACAATGCATTCAAATGGAAATAAAATGCTAATATTGGTTTAAAATTTATTACTTTCTTTGAGGTACAAGCAGGGATTTATTGTTATGTTCGTAACACGAGTGTTTTTACATACAACAGCTTTTAAATAAAAGGAAGCTTTGTCTAACGATAGGAAAATTAATGTATGTGTGTAAGTCCCGTAGCCCCGAGAAATATATTTGTATTACCGACTGGCTACGAGGCATTTACCATAAAGCAGCATCTATTGGTCAGATGAAGGTCAGGTACACAGCTTGGTAAACAAATTTATGTAATATTCAGCAAATTAGTTGTTTCAAAGTTTTCAATTAATACAATCAATCTATTAAACGTACATGACATACATAAAACTGATATGTGGGTAAATTAGAATTATAACGAAAAATAACTTACAATAATCAATTTTGATATTACATTTAAATTCAATATTTCTTCTGAGAAATAGTTGAAATATTATTACATATAGATGCGAGTTACCACAGAACATAAAGGCGAATGACAGATCGCGCGATGACGGATTAACATCGCGCCATAAATACCGCGATGCACAGAGCAGGTTGGCGCATAAACACAGTGTAATAAAACCGGTTTAGTTACTATAATTTCCGCAATATCGACTATAAATATTTACCATAATCCAATTACTCCTTGAACAATACCATCAAAAACAATTAAACACTGCGGTTAAAACAAACTTATTATAATAATCGTTTAAGTATATCCTCAGTACCCTTTGTCTTCAAACCACTTTCTTCCATTTCAATGGATTTCATTATAAATACATAAATTATGTCGTTTATGTAATTAAGGGTTTGAAGATAAATATTATTATTATTTTAGCCCCTTTTTTGTAAACAATGGTTTTGGGGACGGCTGACTATCTAATTTCTTTATGTTTTATTTTTCGTGCTTTCTTGGTTAGCTGCGTCAATAAAATAAATAAGCAGTGTGGGTACACTTTTAGTTCAAGGTCTCAGATATCTGCATCTGTTTTATGATAATTTATCAATGTAATAGTCAGCCTCCTTTCCACACTCCATCGACTTTTTAGGTCTTACCCAAGCCGGTTTCCTTCACCATTCGAATGTTAAATGCGAACATTGGCAGAAATTCCATTGGTGGACAGCGGCGGATCGAACCTACGACCTCAGGGAGGAGAGTCGCACGCTGAAGCCACAACGCCATCGTGTCCATGGAAATGATAAATAAGAGAACGATGGTGACCAAAGACGGACAAGACTAAACCAAGCTGATTGCCACAAAGAGAACATACCTATTCTTCTGTTAAAACCTCGCCTTAGTGCGAAGCTTGGATCAGCTCATAGCGATCAATTTTTGCCTTTGTTAATCCATTGTACCAACAGGGAGCTTATTAGGCTATTAAACGAAAATATAACAGATAATTATCATCCATAATTCGTTCTTTACATCAAATTTATTACGATCCATGGAAATTTTACCGGCGTTGTAATTAAAAAGCTATTAGTGTGTGTAATCGTAACAGTCGGGAGCGCTTGTTGAAATAAATTCATTAGGTAACAATATAATAAGAAATTTTTCAGTGTTTAAGCTCAAAATGCTGATTGAGTTTTTAAAATGATTTAATGAAAGAAGACTTATTGATACTGTATAGGATTTTTCCACAGCTGTAAGTTTTTTATTCGTCAACTACCTATTCCTTGACATGTTCTATGTCGATGTCTGTACAAATATGTACTATCTACCAACATCTTATAAAAATCCAACTTAAATGTATTTAGTATTATTTCTCGAATTATTAATTACAATGGCAAAGATTTAATTATCAAACTGTTTTTATTGTTAGGTATCTTAAAAGATTGACTTTTGTTAAAATAGCTTTTGTTAAAATAGCTTTAGGATTTTTGGTTGTTTACTTTCCTTCATGTATTAATTACACACACATATCCAGCTGAATACACACGACAAAAGCTCAGAGTTAAATAAAAATCATAATGCCAAGATTCCCGTGCAATTAAATCCCAACAGGTACAAACTATTCAGCTACTTTCATACATTCTCCTAATCCTTAAACAGATCAAAAAATCCAACTTAAATGTATTTAGTATTATTTCTCGCATGATTAATTACAATGGCAAAGATTTAATTATCTACCGTTTCTAATTGTTAGATATCTTAAAAGATTGACTTTTGTTAAAATAGCTTTTACACATTAAAAAAACACTTTTTGAACTTCATAATAATACATAGCTTTAATCCGTTCAAAGGTGTTTTTCTTAATCTTAAAAGATATTATATTAATAGTACAGGTAACAAAACCTATCACATCAGTTGTTCCTAAGTTTGCGTCGAATTTATTGAGGCCTAGAACTGTATTTTCTAGATTTACTAATATACATTATTACATTAAGACATTTCAATGAATTATTCCCCTTACAATAGTTTAGTTTATTAACTGTCAATACAATAATCCATGACAGCGACGCTTTTACCGGCTAAGAAAAGTATGTGGCACTGTATTTTAGTTTAAATCAAACTGTGTAGGTCCATTACTTGACTCAGTATAACATGTGAAGTCAAATATTTCCGTTTACAGTAAAACATCGTTAGTATATGAAAACGTTGTAGAAATTTGACACCATGACCTGGTGAAGGCCATGTCTCTCGACATTTGGATGTTATCGTATTCCTTCACTGATTCCCTATGAAATTTAAACACACAATGACAATAAGAGATCCCTGTCGTGTCTAGTTGATCCTAAGCGTATGATTGCGGTTAAGAGTCTTCAAGTAGGTAGAATATATTAGCAAAGTTCGCTAGAGGTTTGCAATCTTCGGATTATAATATCCGTTAGATATTAATGTTCAGAATTGGAGCTTATATAGAGGTATTAATAGACTTTTTCTTATAAAGATCTTAATTATATTTGCCGACAAAACTAATTTTGAATTTTTATAAATATGACTTTGCTGAGACTTAGAACAATACGGTCTTGTCTAATTTTAATCTGTAAAAGCAATTTAAGTCCTAATTTACTTATAAGGATATTTAACATATGAAAGTACAACTAATCTAATAATACAACATACTCTCTTAAAGGAAAGACTCTGTTCTTGTGTTGTATTCTTCCACTTACCAATGTTTAACACTTCAGACAAAAGTGCTTTAATACAAATTCAAACAGTTCTGTTCCCTTTATAAGTGACAAAATAATTCTCTTCTCATCAAAGGTAGGATAGGTTTGTTGGTGACACAAGTCTATAAGCAATGAGGCGGTAGATTTTAGACACAGAATTGAAATTCAATAAATAACTGGCCGTAAAGACTTTGGTTTTCTCTGTAACATGACAAAAGAGGTTTTATCAAAAACAATGAAACTACAGATAAAAAATGTTCATTCGGAGGCTAGAGAGCAATCCGTTTAGCCGTGTAATTGCTAATTAAGTAAGTGTATGCTCCGTATTTAGCCGCTCAATTAGAATCACATTACTTGGAGCAATTTACCGCTAACCGGTCGGCGCCCGGTGCGCTCAGAATAACAAAATGGCTATGGGAGTGTTGCAGATAATATAATTTTAGACGCGAATTTGTTTCATATTTTTACAGAATGATTTTTTTTAATTAATCCATTTGTGGTTTTGTTTCGTGCATAGTTGTCTTCTTAATTTGTAAAATTTTAATTCACGTTTTATTTTCAGAAATACAGACATTTTAACGTACGCAAATATATTGGTTTTACTGGACACATATTATTCATACGCATACACTAACCGTCTCAGACAATGCGTATGTTGCTATATCAAATAAGATAGTTAAATGAACCCTCAATTTGTAAACATATTAAACATATTGAATTTCGTATTTAAAACCCGCTTTCAGTTCAGACCCGCAACAGTAAAGTTGGTTTATTGTTAAAGTTTTGATACTAAAGTATACAAATTTGTGTGGATTTCATATCATGATTTTTGCGACCTCTTCCATAATAATAGTTAAATTTAAGCCAATTTAAATTAAACCATAACAAATATGCGAAAACACAGGACAGGAAACGTACAAAAACCGTCGGCAAGACCTTTAATAAAAATATAGTTTTATCTACTATGTTTCGAAATTATAATAAACATCAATTTTAATAATCTTAAATGTTGTCCACTGTGGTATATGTACTATTTGAGTAAATAGTATTTTTGTACGTAAACATAACTTGCCAAATAGGCCTAGAATGTAGCACACTAAATAAAACGTATGTGTAATTATGTACACTTTCATCCTTCGTTTTATTCTACGTTTGAAATAAATAAATATCGTGAATATAGTTAGTGAGTCAGTAATAAATAAAACAATATACATATAATACACAATAAAATAATACACAATATCCTTACTTTTATTTTGTTTGTAACTTTTAACGTTTAAAAAAAAACTAAGAATAATATATAAAATGTTGACTATATAACTAACTTCAGAAAAAAATACTTTCATAATTTTTCCCTAACGCACCAAAATAAGTTTAACTTTAACTAAAAAAATTACCACCGATGACCTAAACTGCTGGCATTACGGCTGGCTCGATCTGGATGCAACGTGCCTATGTGATGAGATACCTAAAGATCCTTAGAGGAGGCCTTCACCTGCTGAGGGGTTCAAACCAACTAGAAAATTGATATTTTATTTTCATTTTAAAATTATAATGGGATTAAGTTCATTTTTGCAAGAGGCTTTTAATTATTATATTTATTATGTTATAATAATATAACACTGATTAGAGGAACCGGGTAAAAATCGGCGGAGGTCTCTTACGTCCTACAAATCATTCAATATTAATTACTGTTTACATAAAATGTTTTTTGTATCTTAGATACTATGTTAGAAGTATAATAATGATAAATTGAACAATAAATCAGACCTTGCCCGTTATTTAAATTACTTTATGAGTAAAAACCGTTTATCAATTCGCAGTTCTATGGTACAATCAGTGGAACGTATTTGTGAACTGCGTCCAGTAAATCGTGATCGGACCACCCACCGGCGCCGGGGCAAATAAAATAAAACGAATAAATAACAGTGCTCACGCATAATTGATCACAAATTAAAACTCGGCCCAAAACGCCGAAAGCGAAATTAGTATGGTATTCGCGAAGCGGTCAAACGAGCTCTTTTAAATGCATGTTAGGCATATGCTTGATAAGACGCATATGCCAAAACATGTCAGGTTAAATCGGGTTTGAGAACTACGTCGTAATTTAATAATTGGGTGGTGAAATTAAAAAAATACTCAGGCATACAATTTTATTATATCTAAGTTTGATTTTTTTTCTTTGTGTCAAAGACATAGACATAACATTTATTACTAACAAAACACACACAGAAACACATAAAATAACAATAATACAAACAGAAAAATAAATAAAAAAATAATAATTATAGAGAGATAACAATTTCTTTTTAAGAAAAAGTTTTAATTGTGTAATGCGTGTGTGCTGTGGTTGTAATTGGGCTTGGCTCAGCATTATGGGCAGAGTTGTTCGACAGCGCTGGTCAGTCTGCCAGAGACCACAGCAGCTAGTTTGAGACTTAAATGTTAAAATTAAAAGTTAAAACAATTACTGACTACCGTTTCTATGGTTAAGTAGCCCTATGCAAGTATGTATTGTAATTTTTTAAAACTTTTTAGTTTATAAGATCCTTTTGATTCCAAGGATTAGGGGGAAGAAGCTGAAGAGGGCGCACCGAAAAAAAATGGATAGAAGAAATAGAAGCGGAAGGAAGCGAATAAAGAAAGAAAGCCATGGACAGTCAGTTGGAAAAAGCTGGAGGAGGCCTTCACTACTGAAGGTAACTAGGATATAGGATAACAAAACAAGAGAAAAAGAAAAAAGATATTTAGTTTTACATTCAAAGAATGTTATTTTCACGCTGCTTAATTATTGTGGATTAAATTAATGTATGAAATGAACAAAACCTTAGCTGTTTATTATTATTTTCTTGTCATGATTGGAAATTAAACGGGCTTTTATTGTTAATAATTTATAAGGAACTTAAAATTTGTAATGTGGCCTTCGGGGAACCTAGTAACCTAGTAAACTTAGTCTCTTTGGTGGGTACCTTTTTAATATAAAAAAAATACGTTGATAATTTTGTAAAACAAAACTTGTAGGAAATTTAATAAACAAAAACATGCACGGTCTGTCTCACAAACCTCCAAGGTGCCATACATTGTTTAGTTAATCTGATTTAAAAGGGTCTTCCAGAGGCAGTATTTGTTTTAAACGTAATAAAACATTCACTCAAAGTACACCTTACAAATTATCAAAGGGGCAAAAATAATGTTCCTTATGTAATCGACAGAGAGAAAACATTTGTTAATTATAGGAATAATCTAATAAATTAATTGCTAATTCGATTAGATAAATCATTTTATGTTATTCCATTTATAGAGGTATACGACAATATACTATTATACTTTATTCCAAAGAAGCGTATGAATAAATAAAAATACTTAATAAACATTATGTATTTTTCTTTAATTTCTTTCTACTAGTTGCCATATTTGGATAACCCCTACCCTGTGTTATGGATCACTAGATTCGATAGCGCATATATAAAAGTATTAAGGCATGATAATTATGTAAAACAATATATAAAGAATTCGTGATTGGTGTGTTTTGTGTGTGAAATGATAAACCCAATATATTAAAAAGGATCTCTAAAACGTGTAAAACTCACATGTTGAACATCCGCTGAGATTCTTCAAACAATAATCTTTGTTCCAACACTTGTGTGACAATAAATTATGTTTTATGACAAAGTACTCAGGGTGAACTATTTATTATAACGGCCATAATTATTTCGACGTATAACAAAAAGGTCTGTGATGTTCGTAAGATTTAGTGTTCCTGTAATAAGAAAATAATTAGTTTTATTCAAAAACTTCTAATTAATTGGAAATTGTTTACAACCTTAATATAACTAGTCTGGCAATAAATACTGATACATAAAAACTTTTCTTTTTTGGAACTTTTTAATTATTTTGAATTTGGAACAAGTATATTATTTTAAAATCTTTCGATTTTGCGCCATTTCACTTATATTTTTTCGTATTAACTATCAAATTACAATATGAAATGCCTTGCACTAAGTTGGTATGAAGCCGTCAGTCATATTCCAAACTCGTCAAAAGCTTGGTATCAGCCATACGTTCATATATCGTAATATCAACAGATACAACAACACATCGGCTGTCGAAGACCAGAATAGATTGGAGCGTTGCGAAGACAGCCGCGTGCTGTTAGAACAACAGATGCTGTTAATGCTGTTAAATCCAGAAATCTTCGTAACTCATTAGGGAACAAAAAATCTTATCGCGAGAAATGTAGATTCCAGCTAGGACTCTGTCGCGTATTATAAAACAAGGCCTGAGGCTCGGTGCTTATCGTTGATATAGAGGTAATGTCCAAAATCAAATTGATTCGTGGCCAAACAGGTTAAATGCCTGTATAAAATCCAAAGGTGGCCATTTCGAATAGACTATTGTTTTATTTTTTGCTGGGGCTTTAATAAATATGAATGAATAAATTTTAGTAATATTATGAACTTATGGCTAGACTAAATATAATGTAAAATAAAATAAATCAGTGGCGCTACTACTTCTTTAGGTCTGGACCTCAGATTTCTGAATCTGTTTCATGAACATTATTCAATCTATTAGTCAAGTTGGTGATCAGTGCTCTCTGTATAACGATAAATATATCTTGTACATGATTATTTTGTTATAAGCACGTGTGTTATCAGTTTTGCACTTGACACATTTCGTTAGACCCGAATTACTCACACTTGAGAAGTTGCAAGCTTAATTTATACTTTCTCCTAAATACAAACAGCCTAATCACAAACTATATTCACGATGAACATAATTTGAAAGCGAAACATATTATTGCAAGGAGGCTTTGCGTGACCCGTTAACCTTTAAAATTCCTAAACCTACCTAATGAATTATTCTAGGAATTACTGATAATCGCAATATCAGTTTACGAGTTTATCATGAATATATTTTATATAATATAAAAGTGAGATTAGACATAATATGTTGACTGTTAAAGCGTTCGTAAGAAACGTTTTTGTTCGAACGCTTTTCTTCTAGTTGCTTTGTTAACACAAAAGTACTTTCACATTTCGGGTTAATATAGATAAGGTATAGTACTGTTTATTATAACATTAAAACTTTGACAGGTTGCAATAGAATAAAAATTAAATATAAAATTTATTTGACAACAATTCATTACAAGATTTGGAACACTGCGTAAGGTGTGTTCACAAGTAAGTCCTTTAATCGTATTTATAGATAGTGGACGTTGAGCGGGTAAATATTAGACAGGCTATTTAATATTTTACAGATATAGTCTCCCTGCATATTGCGTCTGGCGAAGTCAGTCCTTACAGTCTGACAGACGACAACATACATATTTATTTTTAGTATCAGTCTATGTATAAAGAATGAAGGTATACATTGTATATTTATCTTAATATATATAAATCTCCTGTCACGATGTTTGTCCGCGATGGACTCCTAAACTACTTAACCGATTTTAAATTAAATTGGCACACCGTGAGCAGTCTGGTCCAACTTAAGGGATAGGATAGCTTTGATCTTTAATTATAGTCGCAATTTTGTTTTATTGCAAATTATTTGTCTATAATTAATTGACAGTCACAATTATCTGTTAACTCCAAAAGATTCTAACAGATATCGATACTTTTCGACTGGATTGAGTGAGTAATCAATAGATGGCACTGCTATGGTAAACCGACAAAAATATAAGCTACAATTCAATATGATGATTACCCCGTGTTATTGAGGCTAAAGTATAAATTAAATTTATTTAGTAGTTAACGAAATACCGTGAAATCCAATTATTTCTATTTTAATTTTTAGTGTTAGCATAGCCAACCACGTGTTACTTAGACCGAAGTTTAAATCAAATTCAAATTATAGTGACGCTAATACAGTGAAATTATTATTTCGTGTCACGGTGTTAAGGCTAACTAAAACCACATTAAGGAGAAACGAAGTTCGCGGGGGCAGCTAGTTATATTATATATGCATGTATAGCTGTATGTTATCTATATACATACAGCACATTTATGATATAACATAGTTTTATGTTTTATAAGACGTGACTACGAGTATGTAGGGTTATATTTTGTATGAAATGTTTCCTACTTCCTTGTAATACATATACGTATACCCAAGCGCTAGTTAAAAAATACGGATTCGTCATTTTTTATGAAGATGTGTTCATTTATTAAGACGCAAAATTTAGCCCATTGTCTAACAACGAGTTACTTCACGGAAGTTACGATGAAGGTATTCTATAATTCGAATACAATACAACAAAAATATATTCTTTGCGAGGAAGAATAATATCAATCTTCCTAACACAATCCTGTGCAACATTTTTTTAAGCTTATCTTCCACATAAATTTGTATTCATCTGCCTATTAGTATTCATAAAAAAATACGAGTTAATATGTCAAGTCAAGGTAAATCTTTATATAAATTACGTCTATTAAAAAGACACTTTTGAAAGTCATAATTACAAATTAAAAATATATCACAAAAGGACTCTAGTTGCCCCTTCCAAAAGGTAGGTTAATATAGCTGATAACTATACATATCAAAACGAATTACATATTAATGAAGTAAACGGTACAAGAACGGTATAAGAAAACTCCGTAACCTTCTTTTGAAACCCCGAACTCGAACATTAATTTTGGATTTTATTGCTATTATTTCGGGGAATTCCAAGTAAGACGTCATTATATTTTACTTAGTACTACTAACGGAGTCTCTTTTTTGAAATTCCAGTTATAGAGTATACATATGTATTACCAGTACTTTGTAGGGAAATAACATTTTGTTCGAGTTACAAAGTTTAAATAATTCGACATGCCACGTTTTTAGGAGTTCAGCAATTTTTTCGACTTACTGATGATCTGGACTTGACGCTGTTCGAGTTATAGAGATTCCACTGTACTTCGATTTTGTTTCATAGACGTGCCAACTTCGAGATCTTTATCAGAGGTACACGGGGCTTTAAAAGCACGGTATGGTTTCAACCAAGGACAGGACGAGGTAGGATAAGTAGGCGAATAGTGCAATTTATGACTTCAAATCCACATTAAAAGCAGATATGATCGTATAAATAAATTTATATTTCATTAGATCGCTGGTGCATCCAATCAATCACTCACACGTATTCAATAGGCGTGATTCTGAGTCGCAATTTCATTAAAATTCATTTAAAACTTGTCTAATGTGGCGTGACGCGCTTACTCGGACGAGTCTTCGACGGAATACGAAGATCTTTTACGAATATAGATTTCATACGATATTGATATATTTGAAAAAGAGTAGTGAAAATAATTATGACATTGGATTTACAAATGTTTCCTTGATAACTCGTAAAAAGTATTTCTTTTTAATTTTTCCTTACTAGGATTGCTTGTTAGCGATAAGGCCGTTGCATCCATTATAATGTTTATGTTATTTATTTTTCTTCTAACGGAGTATACATAAAATAAATAACTCTTTATAATTAATAAAACCAACTTCAAAATAATAGCGTTCCGATTCTTAAACAATGCACTTGCGAGTCCTCTGCCTTTGTGCCCAAAACTTTGTTGATTTAGTCGGTCTCACGATGAAGTTTTTTTTTGGCCTTTTTTTGTGATACCAAACAGAAAAAGCTATAACCTAGCCATGCCTACGAATGCACAACCTCAGGGTTAAGAATTCCATTTATTAATATGTTAAAATTTTATAACTCTCACTACATAATAAAAGTGATAGGTTACAATGACGTAGATGAATAAAAAATCGTGACTTTTCTCAAGGAAGCTAAGTTCCGTTTCATTGAATATTCATGGTATAAAATCACTGCTGCAAATTCATTTACGGGTTCTAGGCGGGATTAAATACAAGTTATAGAACATAACAAAAATGATGGCATGTAGACATGGCATTGTTCAAGTATTTACAAACACACAACTTTTTCAATGAAATGTATAGTATTAAATACGGTAAAAAATTGTATGTAAATATTTGTATAATACACACTGGGTCTGGGTCTCAGATTTCAGAAGTTGGTGATCGGCCTGCCCGACGTACACCGTCGACTCCGTTGGGTCTAAGACGGGTTCCACACAATGATTTCCTTCACCGTACGAGGAGCGTAACATGAGCACATATACATAGTTTCCTTTGATGCACAGCTGGGAATGGAACCTACGAATTTACAGATGAGATATAAACTTTATTAAATTGAGATATAAACTTTATTGAATTGAGATATAAATTTTATTAAATTCAGATATAAAGCTTATTAAATTGAGATATAATACTTATTAATCTGATAAATAAACTTTATTAAATTGAAATATAAAGCTTATTAAATTGAGATATTAACTTTATTAAATTGAAATATAAACTTTATTAAATTGAAATATAAACTTTATCACCCTGAGATATAAACTTTATTACCCTGAGATATAGGTAAACTTTATTTAATTGAGATATAAACTTTATTGAATTTAGATATAAAGCTTATTAAATTGAGGGAGTAGCACGGCCATAACACACGTAAAACTTTAAAAATAGTTAATATATTTTTATTATATAACGTACTTGCACGTACCTACTGATAACAGTGTAAAAAGAAACCTATCCAGCCAAAAGTGAGAAAGAAACAATGTAAATAAATTGAATTTAATGAACAGACTTCAATATGAACGAAAATATGTTAAAATATTTCCCATTTCATCGTATTACCAAGATTTATTTATATACAAATTAGAATTTTTTGCCGTCGGTGAAAAAGGAAGGTAGATGTCATCAAAACCAATAATCCTCCAATCCCTATGAATACATTCGTAGCGGTATTATTTCAAACGTTTCATATCTTTACATAATCCTTGTGATGATAAAACAAAAGTTATACAGTCCCATCGCCGCGTCTGAGAAATACTATTTTGTTATTTTTACAGTAATGTAGATGAGGGAAGAAATATTACGAGGTTCGCCATTAAGGCTTTATTTATTACCAAGCTTCCTAGATTGTGTTGAAATTATTTACGATGCTTTTCAATATCAGAGGATGAAATTATAACGCTTATTCAAATACCAACCTATTTAAATTTTAAAATATTTTCGTTCATTTAAAGCTTTAGAGGTTTTGATTATGTCCATTTATTTATATAGAAATCTTTCCATGAAATCGCTATTGACATTTGTAGCAATCTTTATTTATTACGTAATTAATGAAGGAGTCCATTTGATAAAAACAAACTATGTACAGATATATTTATATTAAATAACAATATTTAAAAAAAGCAGTGGTGCTACAACTCTTTGTGTCCGACACAGATTCCTGTACCTCTTTTATTTATTTGATCTTAATAGGCAAGTACGTAATCAACTTTCTGTTCCTGAGACTCGATTTTTGGGTCTAATGTATACTTATAGATTGAGTCACACAAATAACATCGACTATGCATTTACAAGGTCTTGCCTTTTACAAAATTATGATTAAAAGAAATTAAAATATCACATGTGTTTATTTTAACGAACTTCATACCAACAGCACTTAAGTGTAATAAAGATAACAAATACAGCTCTTCCAAGAGCGTGTTTAACACATATTGTTTTAATAATAAAATCGCGTTAAAGTCCTATTTTAAAAAGAAAAAAGTGATGTTTCATCAATACAAAGCACATGTCATAAATCAACGAAAACAATGGCAAAATTTCATGGACTTCGAATTGCTTTCGTGTCCACCGTATTTCAGATTTGCTCGCTCGGCAGAAGTTGTGCTCTGACGAAGAGGTAATCGCTGAAACTAAGCCTATTTTTATGCTGAAAAGAATTGTGTCCAAAAATTCTATGACCGTTATAACCGTTGTATCGATTTCGGCGACTATATTGAATAATCAAATCAAATTCAAATGTTAGCTTACGAACTTTTAAGGCCACCACTGAGACTATAACGTCCTTCTTTCGCCTATTATATACTTTTTTACTCCCGAACAATATTACCACCAATAACAATGTATTGATATTGAGACCAGTGTCTGAAACATTCAGTATCGCAACTGAAATAAATTAGCGTAATTGTAAATTTCTAACTTAAGGAAACCCAAAAGAAGTTTTATGTTTCTATGTGAAAGTTTTCCATTGTCTATGTAAATACCTAAACTAATACCAAACATTGAAAGCGTATTTTCCACTTTATAAGTTGGTATTATTTATTCGTAAACGTGTTTTAAGTTTTCTCTATTTCAAGATGTCAGTTCAAGCAGAAACGTTTATGTAGGTAAAACGACAGGTATAACAAAAAGTGACTTTTCCTGAATTTATAGTGATCGCTTTAACTGATGACAGCGCGATGAATGTACTGTCGTAACTACATCAACACAGCTATTGTACGTCTATCAACTTTTTTAGTCAAGCTAAAATAGCATTCCGTGAGTCATGAGACAGTAGATTGCCATTGATAGAAACAAAAACTCGGCATAGCAAGAACTTTTTGCGCTTTGAGTGGGTGTTTTTTAAAAGCTTTTACGGAAAGAGAAGCGACAGTTTCAGTAGAATTATCTCTAATATATATAAACTTGTTCTGTATTTAAATATTTTAAATTGAAGAACGATGTAATGATTCATTGTTTTTATATAACAGGCCTCAAAGCATAATTTTAACATATGATACGCTTTCTTATCTCTCGTCTATGATACCAGTTGCCTTTTAAGCTTAGCCTTACTAACCTTATCTGTGCTTAGAGATAATCCATTGGTCCATTTGGTACGACTAGGGAACAAACACATTGCCAGAGGGCTCGCAAGTGCGTTGCTGGCTTTTCAAGTAATTTAACTTTCATCATAACTCTTATTCATAAAGTTTAATAAAATAACATTTAATTTCGCGCTTTCCTTGTTTTTACTGAATCAAATTTGCAACTATTGGCTGAGGATATTGGAACTTTGCCATTGGGTTGTGGCTTGGCGAATATTCTTAACCCTTATTACTAAGTGAGAAACATCGCATAATTGTCTAACAACTGAAATAATTTGCTAGTGTTTTATTTAAAGCAACTATCTGTTATATGTACTTCTACTGAATAAGATATAAAAATAATAGTTGCGGTTAATGCCAGAGTTCATTTATTTATTATATATATATATATAGGAGAGTGTTCTAGGCCTAGTGTCTTTAGCGTGCGACTCGCATTCCTGAGGTCGTAGGTTCGATTCCCGGCTGTGTACATTGGACATTCTTGTGTGCGCATTTGAACATTCGCTCGAACGATGAAAGAAAAAATTGTGAGGAAACTAGCTCACCTTAGACCCAAACAGTCAACGGCGTGTCTGATTGTTACCTACTTGTCTATAAGAAAAAACTAATGTAAACGAAACAAATACACCAATCTGAGGCCCAGACCTACTTAACTAATTAACATATCACAAAGTATTGGAAGAAAACTTCGTTAGGTTAAAAATTTAATAAAAATAAAGAGCTGAACTTCCTACGGTAAATACAAGCACTTTTTCATTTTGAATGAAAAGTTGTCAAAACAAAATGTACGTTCAACTATACAAGAAAAAAGCTTTACTAGAAAGCTTTAAAAAAGCGAAATATAGTAATAAGATATTGTCGTGTCTTTTTTTATATTTGAAGGCATTTTTAAACTTGTTTATATATAGTGATTGTAGCAGATAAGAGAATTTATAAGAGACAGTGTAAATATGAGAGGATTCACAACTTGGACAAGAAGAGATACCGTTAGAAAATAATGGAAGCAGCTGGAAGAGGCCTATGTGTTACAGGACACAATGATTACCAAAACCGGCACTGATGTATGTATAAAATTAGGTTATATAACTAAATATATATATAGATAATACTGGGGATCAGCAATTAAGGCTTAATAATAATAAATATATTTATTATGGAACAGACGGCAAAATGTTTGGAAATACTTCAGTGGGCAGCCGGTTCCACATAGTGGTGGTGCGCGCCAAAAACTGGCTTAAAAAACGCTCAGTTATAGAAAAGAATAATCTTAATTTTCTGAAGCTTAATTCCATCAAATTAAATCCGTGCCACTAACGACATGAATTCAATCAATATATTTAAATGTATAAATCCTCCAAAGCTTAATTGAATATTATCAATAAATTCACGTATAATATCTAGTTAAAAGTAATAACTCATATCACAATTCTCATGAATGTTTTTATTTGATAGGCCGTGGCTACTCAAAATTAATGACTCAAAACTCCCTCATGAATTTACATAATAAAGCAAAGAAAATGAACTACTGATCCTCCAATCTACATTGAACTTTGATCTCGAGATAACATCGGCCGAGAGATCTGATTTATGCTAATAGAATCTAAATTAAAATTAATTCAGAGAATATTAAACGAGGATAATTATTATAATTTCCCTACAGGTGGGAGTCGTTTGAGTTTTAATATTGGGCCTTCTATACATTTGTGTCTTATAATTCTATACAAATTCTGTTTCGAAAAGACCTTATAGATATTTAGTATTATATATATATATAGTATTGATAATAGAGTATTGGTAGCCGGTGAAAATCATTTATAATTTCAAAATAAATTTAAGTAAGACAATGTGCACTTATGAACGTCAATAAAGAAATACATATTAAATGCTTCTAATTTTACATTTACTGCCAATACTCACTGGCACTCTCCGCCACTCTTTTTGTTTTACAAAATGTTTGTAAGGAGCTGCAACCATAAAACAATGTTCCACATGATATCTTAAGTAGTTAATTAATAATAATAAAAATAAAAAAACAAAATATTTGTCTTCTATCAGCAGTAGGCATGGTGAAATAGGAGCACGCACTTAAATTCTCGTGGGAACAACACGCAAGCAAATACTGTATGTGCTATATTCTTTGTACAGGTTCAAATAAGTATTTAATTGGAATGGCCCAGTAGGCAGAAAAGGAGAGACAACCCACCAGAAACATGGGATAATAAATTAAAGAAGATTGCGAAGATTTGGAAAATAGCCTAGATGACAAGTATTAGTTATTAGGTTCTTCGGAGGTCGTGAAATATGAAACTTACGTAAATTGAAAGCCCAATTAGGGCTTAAGTATTATTATAGTTTTGTCATGTTCCTATATGATTTAATTTGTATATATGTAATATTTCCATTAGACAAATTGTACACTAATACTCTTCATAAACATTACCTTACTTTAAGCTATTCATTAGTATTGTAGAAAATTAAGTCAACATAATATTACTAATTAGCCATAATTATTGTATAGGCTAGATTCTAATTCTGGTAAGTGTCTTTTGTGAACTCTATTCTAGGATAAAAGTATGACTCGGACTCTTCAATAGGTCAAGCTTTGTGTTAATCCGGCGTCGCAACTCCACTAATGTTATCTTAGTTATAAGCTATTTAAAAATTAAAGCTAGTTTGACAATTGGGTAACCTCAGCTTCAAACAAAGTCTTTCATTTTACATATATCTGAACATATCCATACAACAACCGCAACCGAACTTAACTCGAGAATAGTTCAATTTTCGTAGCTAAAACTAATTAACGTTGAGCGATAAATTTATTACTTTTGAGGTATCATGAACCTTTCCCATAACATATTCCCTAAACGTAAACTTTCCTAACCTGTATAATTGTAACGTGGACTTCAAAGCGCACCAATACTTCGATTCTGACTGAAGTCTTATTTACCATACAATGCGGATGAAAACTTAGAGAAACTTAATAAATTAAGTTTATATATATATATATATATATATATATATATATATATATATATAAAGATAACACTGAATCACTTATTTCAATTTCCTAAGTCTGTCCCGTACAAGCGGGTGTACATGTATTTTATCAGCCGACAAAAAATCTAACATCTAATTGACTGTCATGTTTCGTAAACACTTTTGACCTACGACCTTAGATATAAAATCTTTACGACTTAAGCCACTTTCACACTAACCGTTATGAGACGTAACATGCCAAGTGTACACGGACAAATTATTTGAAAAATAGCTTACACTGATAAATCATTCCGAATGGGCTAGACTCTAGACGCTGAATCAATCATGATTAAGCAACGCGATCTACACTTTATTTTATTTTACTACGGTTTAGGTGCCTAAAAAAAGAGCGTATCAATTATTTAAAGGCCTGCGACGCACACGCAAGGCCTCTGGCAATGTATAATACCAGGCCGTTTGCCCCCTGTTGTATAAAAAAATAGAGGAATTGACTATTTACAACGAATAAATTCAAAAACTACTGAACTAGACAATATAACACGTTTCTTAATGAAGTGAAAATGCACTCACGCAGGCCCGCGCCATGGTTGTCGAGCTTGACTCGAAGACTGTGAGGCTGGATCTACACTTAAAGCCTGCTATTCAGAGGGATAGCGAGACCCTATCCACTAAAAACACCTCAGCCCACCACACGCCATTAAGATGAGCCCTCGGGGTTTGCCAAGGCATTTTACCAAGAAAAATAAATGTTGCATTGCCAACCACTTGCAACTATCCTCAACCTACGATATACTGTTACATAAAGCTTACAGTCTAAGGTTTCATGCCCTCCGTGCTTTAGAAACTTGACCGTGCCTGCCATGTACGGATAACACTCGCCTGGTACCGTACAACCTTACCAAAGACAGAGAATAAATTTAAAATGAAATAAATATGCACACCGACAGGGTCTCGAATGTTCGTTACTTAAAACCGCTAGGATACAAGGCCCTTGGACAATATATTACTACATTACCCTTGAGTAAGCTATATGTTCAGCCGTGCGAAGCCAGTACTTCCGCTAAGAGTTCCGATGTTCACAAAGCGATAAAGGCTGTCATTGTCAAAATCGTTATGCATATACTAATAAACGTAAAACGAAGTTTCCACAAAAATTTCACTTATATATCTACTAATAATCATAGCAAAAGAAGCACCATTATATAATGTATTGTTGTGAATTTGATGACAATTGACACGGACAAGCAAAAAAGATGGAGCGGCCGCAGAACAGGGTCATATATCTTTCATCACATCACAGGGTCTTTACACCAACTTCGATTTTGTTCCCTTTGGAGTAGAGACTCTTGGGCCGTAGGGTTCAAGTGCACAGACGCTAATTAAAGATTTAAGTTGGCGCCTGGTAGATAGTACTGGTGACCCTAGACATTGTGCTTTCCTGGCTTAACGAATAAGTATCGCAATACAGCGAGGAAATGCTGCCAGCGTTAAAGGTATACTGCAACAGGGTCAAAACTTTTTAAATCAGTTTTAATTTTCTTTTGATCAATTTTTAATTATTTTTCTAGTGATAGTAAAAATAATTTAGGGTGAAGGTTAAGCAAATTGTAAATACTGAAAATCTGCTATGATTACTAATAAATTGACACAGGAAGATATCTAAAGTATTATTGTTAATTACATATAATAATATAAAACAAATCTTGCGTGGATTAGATTCATATTAGCTGGAATTCGTTTGGCTTATTCGCACGAATTCGTTCCTAGTTAAAATATTAAACCGAAAGTTTTGTGAATGTTAAACTCACAGTCGAGGTACAGTTTAATGCCCGATGGGACGCTTAAAAACCGGTTACTGGAGAAATAGTTTCGTCGGCATATAAAGGTTGATAGTTATGGAAGTCAGACCCGTGACTAAATGCCTACGCGCATTAAAATAACGACTCGAAAATTATTTCTTGTCTAAACCATAAAACGAATGGCTTTCGGGAGTCGTGTTTTAATGGTACGCAGTTAATAACGAGTCAAAATTTTAACTGTAGTACGGATTACGACAGCCGCTTCACCACACTTATTTTCGCCAATTCCATCAGTTCTGTATTACAATCGATTTAATTGAGATCTCAACCCCCATAGAAATGGGCTTTGCGTTTAATACAATTATATTTTCTGTGAAAACTTTTTGGTATTATTAACTAAATAAACATAATTATGGATCAAAATTACATATCATTTGTCATAAACTTCATTAATATACGCTACGCATATAACATACGCTTTGGGGACATGCGTGGCTGATCTATTTACAGACAGTCTCCAAGACATCAGGCCTAAGATGCTGTAGCCATTTTTCCGTCACCAATAACAATTGCAAAGAAATATATAACATTTTTAAATTGGATTTTGAACTTTTTCATTTGGCGCGTTAGGGAAAAATTATGAGAGTAAATTTTACGATCCGCGCGCACACCGTCACAGAAAACCGACGACAGTCTGGAGTTACAATAGTCATTTAAAATGAAAACGTCCATTTCGTTAATTATGTAGAATTTTGTTTATATAAATAAACTTTAACTAGATAATGCGTTATAATAAAACATTCAATGTAATAATACCTTTTTTCTATGAGTGTCTTATTATCTACAAACGTAGAATAAGAGGAAAGATAAAAATTCTAAAAACTTTTTTATTTTGTTACGCTTAAGTAACGCGTATAAATACACACATGTACACACAAATCAATTATAGATAATATTAGTAGATGATGTTCGTTTTTTGCATATATCAAAAATACAAAATGGCAAAATATATTAATAATGCAATACTTAAAGCGCCATAGAATACCTTATACTAAAAATTCAAGTAAGGATTGTTATACAAGTTTTTACAGCCAATATGACAGTCCACTTATACAAGAGACTTTTATCACAGTTTTTTAGCTACAGGTGAACACTCAACCCACACTTAGCCGGCGTAACCTGTAATCTAAATTCATTTCTCGGCCATATCACTGTTTATTATAGCCCCAAGGTCCATTTGCTGGTTTTTTATTTGTTACAAAGTAGTTATTATTTTTTGAGCCCCGTTCACAAATTAAATTCGTGTTACCGCCTAAAAGCGCCTCCACACGGCCCTAAAATCAGTGCCGATATCGGGACAATAGTGCTGGGGATGACATTGGCAGAGTATCTACACGTCTATTAGGGTACGATTTGCCTACACACGAGGTGATCCAGGGAGCGATCTAGGGTGCTCCCCACCACTTCCTCGACATTGACTTTGATTTTGACGCTCTAAGTTCGACATGATACTCGAGTAACAAAAGATGGAATAAAACTGACCTAAGAAATTCATTATATCATTAATATTCAGTAAAGCGTGGTTTTCCACATCTCAAAAGCTACTGAAATATTTTTTAAGATAGAATATGCCTTATCGCACAATTTTAAAACTCCAAAAAACGGATGTTTTAAGGTCATTTCTTTCGCGCATCATTCCTGTGAAACCAGCTCCAGACTCGCTCCCAGTGTTTAGTTCCAAACGACTTAGCCTTCAATAAAAGAGCGCACCATTCCCTAAAAGGGATGTTTCCATTTCAGGGCGACTGTTTGCTTCCAGTCATATAAATATATGTTGAAAAATAATATATATATATATTGAAAAATGACCATCTCGATATGACTTTATTACCGAAATTGTTGGACAAAGGTAACAAACATGCTTGGGCGCCTTAATAGATTATATTATTGAATTAAATTGACAAAATATCATTTACATACGAGTTAACATACTAACAAAGTATGAAGATGGAAGTATAAATTAGAGACTAAATTTTTGTAGATATAATTTTTAATTCAAACTATTTCTATAAAACTGTTTTTAAAAACGAAGCTTCTCCCACATTCGCATTACGATTCGTGGGATATTTTTTTACATTCATTGCGTTGGTGAGCAATTCTATTGATCTATTCAGGAATGGCAATACCAAAAAGGAATTTTCGTTAAGAAATTCTTTGATTGTCTTTATCATTTGGGGTGAAGGGTTATTTGCGAAGAGCGCAACTCTAGCCGCAACCCAACCTAAAAATATGACCAAATTTAAATCACTCCAATTGTTTTAATTTACTAAAAATATAATCTATATAATAGTCTATATATATATATATATACAATTTTAATTATTGTAAATACCTTTAGTATAATAATATCTAGGATCATACGAAAAGCAGAATTACGCGCATACAAAATTAACACATATGCAACAAATATATAAAAGTTGTATATAAAAATATACAACTGCGCCGTCCACAATTTGAAACATCAAACAATAAAATTACAGAGAAACTAATTATTGAATTTATCTTGGTCACTCAATTTACGAAAATATTATACATACATTACAATGTTATTGTATGCACTGAATGAATTATTTAAATATTTGTTAAGATATTCTTTTCATATTGAATTTTTATAGGGCATAAGCACTTGGAAATATTCTGAATTGTAACGAGTTAGAAAATCCATCGCATAATTTTGTATAATGCTTTTAAGATATACAGAATGTATAATTTATTTTAATGGAAATTCATACCGTTATATGAAAATTTATGTTTTGATTTGTGTTCATAAACCGATAGTCCACGTATAACATCAATAAAGAAATATATATTAAATTCTTTTAATTTTACATTTACTGCCAGTTCTTAAATCAAGAGCGTAGAATGGACGACAAGAACTGGCAATAAACTCTCCGTAGTCGAAGGCATACTTTTACCGGGATGTGAATAGGGATTCGGTAATACTGTTTTGGGAATATGTATCTTCGAAATTAAAATAACATTACCAAGCCCTACTTCAAGGTAGTCTCGAAGAACTAGTGTTCGAGAGTTTTTTAGTTTCCTCCTTACTCCTTGATTTGAGACGGTCGGTAAATGTAAATTTAGAGATATTTAATATAGAGATCAATACGCGTAGAAATTCACCAATGCAAAGAAATATTTTAATGTAATATATATAACAAATTTAATGAAGGGAACAAATGGGCTGGGGGCTGATGTGTCACTTCTTGGACACTCATAAAACTACTCTAAACTGCTTTCCAGTTTCACAGGCCTCTCGAAGTAAGTTGATTATTCAGACCGACATATTTCTATTTTTTCAATGTTCTACAATCATTCTGTGACGTTTAAAGACCCACTTGGCGTGTCGAGACTACTCACCGTGAACCCTTTCGACCGATTCTTTGATCTAGAGAACAAAGTCTTAAACAAAGCTCGCACTGATACAAAGCACCCTAGCGAGTATCATTTTGAAGCAATCAGCCCTTTGCGATTGCTGTCACGCGGGAAATACATACCTGCAACAGAGGAAAAATTGAATAAATATTAATTCATTAATATTCAATTAATTTATAAGTTCTAAAACATAAAATGCATGAAAAAGCAAAGAAAAAAGTAATCAAACAACCACAAACCATAACGAAAACTAAATAAATTATAAATAGCTTGACTTATTATTGTGACATTAGCATGTCTATTTTTGTGTAGATTTTTATCATTGACCGATATAAATGTACCACTTTCTTGCAAATAAATGGATATATAATTATAGAAACGTAAATCTCATAAAGAGAATGATAAACAAAGTAACGTTAAACCTTCTTACACTGATTTAACTAATTCTAGTTTTTTTTCAAATCGGTGGGTTTGACGGTCATTAGTGTACACTGTGTTACACAAATAAATTTTGAATTTAAATTAGATCTAATTGTTGGTTTGGTAGCGGAAGTTTTAAAACAAATAAGTACCACAGTACTATACATATAATATAATTTGAATTAACGTCACAGCTAGACAAAACGTTGCACGCTAGCACTCATTATACTGCATTACCAAACGCTTTGGCGGCGTGAGAGCAGTATTCGTTCACCTCAGTGAACCTGCACTAAAACTCGCGTGTCATTGACCTCATATAAAAATACCTAATTAAGCATTTTTGAAATACTTCTTTCAAAACGGAACTTTAATTCAATTTGGAACGTAGTACTGGACAGTAGACAAACATTTCACCTAACAATGTTTACTGCACCGCTGTGTCTATGGTTAACGATATATAGCTGGGGTTTGATTCCCCAAGAAAGAAGAAATAAATTCAACAGGTAACATGAATTATATAGAATAAAAAACCATTACACATTACATAGAGCCAATAAAATATCGATTAATTATAAACATCCGCACACAGTCATATAAAATAAGGCATTCAAATATTATATTTATTTGCATAAAGACATGTAATAAGAACATTAACAAACTGTCATAATAATACGTTAAGCTATTTATAATTTTTGTCAAATATTTAAGTTGGATCCCTCTGTATATACAGGCAAGTTTTGTTTTGCTTTTAGGATATATAAAAAATAGTATACCTCTTACAAGAGGTCCACCCATAATTGCCCTAATAATTTTTTTTGAGAAATAATAATTATATTCACATCTACTGAATTAACCCATAAACGGATCATACATAGGAAAATAAAATATATATCTAAAACCTAAATCTATAAAAATTATTAAAACTAACACCTGGTTCGTTTGTTCTGTGTAATGTGAAAGTGTATGCGGCGTTTGTTGTAATTATTATTTTTTATTATCATAAGTGTTGTTATGTACACAATAATTATTAGTTTTAACCAACGTAAACTACCTAACCAACCAAAAAATATCTTAATGAAGTAATATTTGCCTGACGTTATACTAGTAATAAAATACACCCGATGTATAAAATTCCACCAAAAATATAAAACTTCACTTTAAAAAATAACCTAGATTTTTCTAACATACAAATTCACCCAGTTTAATATTCAGCCTAGACCGGCATAGACTGAAAAACCGTACAGGAAAAATAAAATAGGTCATAGATGGAGTTACTAACCGAGGATATATATAGCCAACTAAAACGGATCGGTAAAAATTTATCTTTAAGATTTATCAAGTATTAACAAAAATTACATTACACCGTATACATTAACATACACCGAGCCCCCGGCTCGTATATTATATACAATGTTTATTAGTACACAGTGTTTAAGAATATAGGTAATAAAATATAATTACCAAATAGATCTTAATAATCATTTAGGTCTTCAGTAAAAAAACAATATCAGGTATTTTGTTTAAAGTAACTCCATGTAAACTTAACTTTTTACGGCGAAAAAAAGATACTAATCGAAAGAGTACCTTTTGATTGATAATAAAATAAATAGGATTGTAAATCAAAAGTCAAATTTATGCAGCCGTAGTTCTAGCGTTGTAGCAACGCTTATAAGTAGTATTCCGAAATCGAATCACTTGTTGCGTTTTAAACGAATGGTCTCAAAACTCATTTACACCAAATGCAAGAACCTTTTAAACTCTAAATACAACACTCTTACACCTAATGAAGAGATACAGCGAGGATATTACTTCGTAAAAGTATTCTTGCTACAATACTTTTTAATAAGAGCGAATAAAAATAATTGAAAAAATTTGTATGCACAGCCTTATTTGCAGTGCTACTGTTTGAATTTTAAATTAAGAAACTGAATGAAATAAAAGAGGTAAGATTAAGTGTTACCTGTATTAGAAAAATTAATTTTGAAAATTGAGTTTTTCTGTGTTGAGATTTTCGTAAATTGTTTATTGCAAACAGTCCGAGCATAATTAGGTAAAGTTTAAAATTGAAAATTTAGCCAAAGTACTTCCGAATCTATTTATGGTCTTATTAGGGTATGGTGATCGTGAGGACACCAGCATGAACCAGCTGCTGAACTGCTGCAGCATGAACCACAGAAAGCTGATGCCGTATTGTTATGTGCTGCATGGATGTATTTAGTTTATTATGTCATGTCTAAAAATATTTATACTGTGATCAGCCTCTCCCCAATGATAGCATATTTCTGAGATAATTTCAAGTATTTGATAGACATTATAATAAACTCTAGAATTTCAATCAAAAATTCATATTTTTTTATCGACGGCGCAAGTAGAAATTTAAACGTATTATGTAACAGCGATGTTTTTACGGTATTTCATAACATTCTTGTTCGTACATACAATTGTAGGGTAATCTTACCATTTTCGCGTCCTTTTATTACAATTCCCAAGTCGTGGCACGCGTGTCGCACGCACCTATTTAAGCCTTTAGCCTTGTATCTTCCATAAAAGCCTTTCTGCTTGACCCAGTTTCTACTCATTTGATGAACCACTTCTCTAGTTCTATACGTTAGTTTCACTTGTAATTAAAAGTTCTTGTTTAAGTACTGTATTGATCATCGAGGCTTTCAGCGAGCAGTTTCTCGACATTTTAAGAGGTACTTAAAAAATTTCAGCGCTGATAATTATGTTGCATTATGTGGCCTATTTTCTATGTATAAAATGCTTTACAAGTTTTTAAGTTGTTTAATCTATTAAACGATTTAAACAGTTGAAGTTAGCTCTCAATGGTTTTTAATACACCTTACAACTTAATAATATTCGTTTATGTGCGAAGATCAGCCATATACATATATAAATAGGCATGCAAATGTCATATAAATTTTTACAATGTCTTATTAAGTACATAAAATAATGTTAAGGTTGAATTATTTACAATCGGTGTCAAATCTATGGTCCAAACACTCGCATACACTATAAAGGCACTTTCCCTTTAAAAATTTAATCACCTTATTTTAATTAAACACGAGTATGTATATATTTACACCTAAAATATGTCCAGAAATATATAGTAGCCGTTCATTGGACTTGGAAGCTTGTTGCTTGATTAAGGTCGACCATTGATACCTATATTACATTGCAACGTGTGAGGGAGCGATCGGTACAAACAAAGACTGGTCATGTGTAACACAAACAAACTTGGCATACAACTGCTCAACTGTAGTAAATTTGTTGCTTAAATAGTCTTACTGATTATTATCGCAACGTTGTCTACACATAAACATATCTACATCGTATCCCTAAGTTTCGTACATTAACATCAGTAATGTGATTCATGTGCAATTTTTCTTTTTAAGTGTCCTTTTTTATAGCTGTTTACATATGTTTAATTTCTTTGTATTTTAGCGATTCCTTCTTAATTTAACTAATTTTCTTTCTCATAGTGGTTGCCTGAAAGCGATAAGCCAACCAGTTGACCTCCTTTTCATTTAATCTTGTAAATTGTATTACATTTCTGCAACGAAGTGTTTAAAAATAAATAAATCTTAAAATACTTTTCATAATTTTCTTAAGGAACTTTCGACTCGACTGGAATAAAAACACTATATTATAAACCTTGGTTCAAATGCGATTACAGTTTTAATTTATCAAGAAACTTAAGGAGATTTATGTTTCGCTTTCATAAATATTTCTAAAGACTGATTATGTTTTTCTCGATACCTAGTGTATTTCTACCTAATATAGTTATGATAAATATTTCACTTAAATAAGGAATTTTGTATATTGGTTTTAGTTTAGTTAGTAGATATTTTGATCAATTATTAGCCGAGTTCATGTGAATTTGTAAAAGTATGTATGTTTATTATTAAACTTCGAGACCGAGTTTTCTTAGTTACATATGGTAAATTGTTCTGTTCGGCTGTGAAGCTTGGACAATTAAATAAGATACCCGATTGAGATGTGGTTCATCGCATGCTTCGTATAAGCTGAATTCAGAAGTCCTCTTACGGGAAACTCTTACACGCGTTTGTATGTCATAAATGTTTATGCATAATATTAAACAACGGAAAGTTATACGTATACCTAGGCCACGTGTTGCGCCATGACTGCTACCACCACCTTCAATTAATTATAATGGGTAAAATCTTGCTGAAACGGCGTGTCAGGTCAGGAAGAAATATATAATATAATAGGTATAGCGACAGGGCAAGGGTTGCTACATCTGGCACAGGATAAGACACGCTTCAAAAGACTAATGGCCTACCTCCAGTAATGGAGATGCACTAAAAGAAGAATGTATGTATGTTTATCGTTAAAAAATACCTATAAACAAACCTGTATTATCTAATAAATAAACCATTATTACTACTTAGTGATCATAAAAAAATAACGAACGTCGTAACACACTCTAAAGAGTTGTTGAATGGGCCGTCCATCGGGTCACATTGCCCGCTTTTTTGATGACAGGTCAAGACCCATACTTCGATTGAAGAAAAAAAAAAGAAAAAGGAGAAGACGCCCAAAAGAAACGTGGGAAGATGAAGTAAAAGACATAGCGAGGAAAGAGTTTAAAATAGGGGCAAAGATGAGAGACAAATTGAAGAATTTGGAGGCCTTCATTCCGTCGGAAGTCGTGTATATATTATATATAATAAAATAAACTTAACAGGTTCACTGTTCAAGTATGAAAGTGGAAATACCCCTGACCAGTTGCAGATCTCACCTCATTTGGTCTGTGGACAGTGAAGCTGTTAATGTAATGCTAAAACATAAGCTGTTTTTATTTTCATCAACATATACTTTTTTTTTAATTTGTGAATCTTATTTATTTGCTCATGCCGGTAGCTAATTTAAACTAATACAATAAGACAGAAATCTATCTACTATAATCTTAACATATCAGACTATTGTCTTTAATCTATAAAAGCAATACTTCAAGCCATTATAATCGCTAAGGTCGAAAATCCGATAAAAATCTAACCCCAGCATCGTGGCAAAATCATTGAATCACAATGGCCGATATAAGCTCTTTTAACCAGTTAACGCTAATTTGAATCGTAGTTAAATAAAAGCAATGCGGTACTAACGAGCTGTGTTCCGAACCAATCAAAATTTACTTTGGTTATTGGGCGTGGCGTCTTTAACCTCAAACAAACAAAAAGCTATACAAATTTAGCTTGGCACCGGCTTTTTATCTTTGTAAGATATCGTTTTACTGGAATTTGTTGGAGCCTTTTTAATCTACAGAATACCGGATAGTGTTTGTGGAATAATTAACGTGAATTTAAATGTGCAATAAATCAGCACGTTTTATTGTAAAAGTCTTAGAAGGTTGGTACTGCTCAGAGAAAGACATTATTATTACACATTATTATTTGTTTGAAGTAAAAAAAACCCAACTAGTTAGTATATACACAGTGTTATTCTTTTTTTATCGATAAAAACTTGCCAACGCTCGGCACACAGATACATTGGTAAAAGAACTGGAACAATATACAAATTTTAATGGAACAAATACTTATAGCCAAATATGAACGAAAAGGTAATACAAATATTATTAAACAAAACAATTGATATTACAAAAACTAAACATAACTAAACTTATTCTTGAGTTTATTTTTACTTTTAATAACATTAAAAGTAAAAGAGTTCTGTGACATTTTAAATTTAGAACAAAATAGACTAAGGAAACGATAAAATTAAAATTCATTTGTTATATCTTAATAGGTACTTATAATTGCCAAACCCGTCCATTGAAAATTAATTTCCAAGAGCAGTGAACCGATGGGCGGCGTAATATAAGTTAATATTAGAAGATAATGAAGCTTCGAGCAATTAGCCGGGTTCTGTACTTGTTCCACTTTAACGGTTAATAATAGGTAAGCTCAACATCATAATCAGATTAAACGTTTTAACTTTCTAAACGCCTGTAAATTGAATATTGAGGCACGGCTATGGTATGAAGTTTGTTATATCTCTTATGACTACAGTCGCATAGATAGGCGTGACCTCGCATCAAATCTGGCTCAAAATCTTCCCATCCAACTTAAAGACCGTGTTGTACTGTATGGTTACGAAACTTGGAAAGCTACAAAGAGCACCACTCAACTACAACAGATCTTCGTAAACCAATGCCATTCAGCCATAGGAGCTATGCAATGAGGTGCCCATTGACAGGTCTATAAAACGCCGAAAGTGAAAGTGGAATGGAAATAGTACAAATTCTTAAAAGGCCGGCAACGCACTCGCGAGCCCTCTGGCATTGAGAGTGTCCATGGGCGGCGGTATCACTTAACATCAGGTGAATGGGTTGAAAAAAATGGATGTACCATACGCTCCTGAGGTCCATCCAAGTTACATTGCCACGCAACCCATCGTCTGAAATCATCAAAACATGGCCGCTAAAAACAGGCCGACTAACGACTTCGTTGCCAACGAAGCATCATTTCAGAGGTGAAGGGAGCTGGAATGACGTGAAGTGAAATCAAGCGAGCCACCAAGCACCGATCAAGCTTGTTTTCTACGCTGGATACCCTCTACCCCACTTGAGAGGCATAGGACTTTAAGTCAAATAAGTCATTATGAGTCGCCTATCCAAGCCGACACTCCGAGGTCATAAATTCAAATACCGGCTGTACAGCACACATCTGCCTCAGAATATTATTATGGTTTATTGTCAGACATTAGACATAACATTTATTACTAATAAAACACACACAGAATCACATAAAATAACAATAATCAAAAATAAATAAAGAAAAATACTATTTTTTTAAGAAAAAGTTTTAATTGTGTAATGCGTGTGTGCTGTGGTTGTAATTGGCCCTGGCAGCATTATGCTGAGGAGCAGAGTTGTTCCACAGCGCTGGTCATTCTGCCAGAGACCACAGCAGCTAGTTTGTAAAGCCATTGGGAATTTTTAGTAATTTAAATTAAAATCAAATTATACTACGTCTAAATTTAACTAGTTGAACGAAGTGTTGAGTTAATATCACATTCATCCTCATACGGAGCAAGTTGAAAATGGACGTTAGAACACACATATAATCTCTATCGGTAGAAGTCTTTTTATATTTCTATGAATGCTTGTAAAAATGTATTTCCTATTTTGCAGTAACTTAAAACTAATACAATCGAAAACTTATTAATATAAAAATAAAACTAAAACTTAAAATAAACACAAGAAAAACCAAAAATATAAACCTATTTAAAAAAAATGCTATTTTTTTTAATTCAGCCAGTCAAAATGTTTTTACTATCTAAACAGTGTTTTCCAGCCTTTCCAAAATCTTACAACATAGGTACGTAATTTTCTTTCTGTTTTAATATCTATATTAATATATAATGAACAATTTTAATATTAAAAAAATGAATTGTTCACTAAGACACATAAATGATAGGTTTTAGGAAGAAATCATTAAATTTGTTAACGAAACGCAAGTTAATTTTTAAATCATAATGACAAAACATCGAGTCCATTTTCAAATTGTCCCCCTTAACAACCTAATTGGGCCCCTGGTTGACGTGGCCCTCAAGTTTTGAAACAATGGTCTAAAGTAATGAATTCGAATATCAAGCAAACTTATGAAAAATAAATAAGAACGCTAATTAAATATCATCTTGTTGTTTGTCGAACTTGATTGAGCCACTTTCGTCGATTTTTTTATTACTCGATCTATTACAATAATAATCTCAATATAAACGTTATTATTAAAGTTATATATCCAATATCGTATTCGCGTTCTCCATACCATAAATATGGTCATGACAAAATTCATCTATCGCTAGTTCACTAGGGACTTATGTCTTCATTACTTAGTATAAAACATGTTTGTCGTGTCCAAACTTCAAGTTGCTTATATCCCGAAGAAAATTAACACCTAATTTTCAGTCAAAATATGATACGATGGTAACGTTGTTACCTGTCCCGTGCCCCACCGGGGTGTAACTTCAAACGTATTACGATTATTAAATTACTTGAGAAACTCACACAACAGGTGGTTGTAATACATGAGTCTTTTGAATTGAATTTTAATGATAGGTTAATGCTTTCCTGACGTTAAACTTTAATGCTTCATGCTTGGCAGAGTGACGTTCAAATAACATTAAAGATAAAAGCTATACCCACTTAATACACGGCATTTAAAAATAATTAAGGTATGTATGAAGTCTTAATGGGGTATAAGGTACGCAGATATATAGCGTTTGTTTAAGTAAGTAAGAAGTCTGTCATGGCGTGTGTGTTATATATATTTTGTATATTTCCTCACCCGGTAGTTATCACCGTCATGTCTTTGTGTTAAAACTTAATACAAAATTGTTAAAACAGACCAAAGAGATCGGACCTCATAATACAGCTATGAAACAAATTTTTGAAGGTATCTTATAATTACAACCAAGACTACAAATATTATCCAGTTTTTATTGGACAATTCAAAAGTGGATCAGTATTTTTCTTGACATATTATTTTATTCCCACCGTTTTAACCTTCCCTGAACTTCCACAAATATTTCAAAATCATTATTAATTAATTAGACCAGCCATTCTGGAGTTTTAGCGAAACAAACGAACGAATTATGAATAAATAAGAACGGTGAACACACAACTACTGTTTAAAAATATATGCTGTACTGGTGCGGACTGCTGGTAAGGGTAATACATACTTCCGAAATCTACAATGATGCTTTTATGAATTGTCATAGGTCGGGAAGAACGACAATTACACACACACAAACAGGTGATAATAAATAGTAGCCAGTAGTTGTAAAATGTCTTATGCCAAGAGCAGTTTTATCCAGTTATCTTCATTAAGTTAGCTTAGCCGGGCTTAAATTGTTCCCTATTGTTATAGATACCTAAGTAACGACTCTGAGTACTAATAAAATCAGTTTTGGCATACGTTGATAAAACATTAATTCCAAGACAGTATTTAAAAATAAACATTTTTTTGTTCTTTCATACGCTTAATGCATAGTCGACACAGCAAGAGTGAATGCCTCTTAATGGGTTGAGTGCATATTAAATAAATTATATCTTGCATACCATAAATAGCATGCGTAGGAGTGTGACACTTGAACAGGTAATTAATTGTATAGCGAACAAAACATTTTGGTGCAAATTTTAAAATTGTAACCAAAATATTTGCGCAGATATAATATTTAGCATAAACATATAGGGCTTTTAATCAATTAGGTTTTCTTCTCTGAAGCCAACACTATGAAATATAATTAAATTTTCGTGTATACATTAAAACTGATTATTATAATGTTATCTAATATTTTTGTTTGCCCCTGTTTTGTAACTAGAGAACCGTTCAAGTTGTGGATTGTCATTGTGACATATGCGGGCGTTATTAACTACAATGGTTTGTGTATTCACACTTAATGAAGTTGGTTGGGTCTACTCGCTTCTGGACAACAACAAACTTTACAAAGGTATAGTACGACATTGCTAGCTACAGAAAAAACGTAAATCCAATAAGCCTAGTGTTTATTTATTCATCATCATCATGTCTGAACGTCGCGGTCAGCAACAGCTGGAGCGGTCAATCTGTTTCCACTGGTTTATCTCCAACGCCTCTCTTATAACAGTTTATAGTTTTGAGGACGATGACGATATTTCACTTAATCGGTACATCTGGTTGGTTATCTACGTGATCTTTGTGATTGTCTTCTGTGTTACCAACCACGATCTGTTTCACCAAGTTCTCATCGGTTTTATAGAGCAGTCCTGCAGATGAAAAGCATGTGGTTAGTCCACCAAACCACATTCCCATCTATTACATCTGCCTACCCCTCTCGAACAGGCGTGAGCTCATAAATAAAACACTAGAAACCTTGTTAGAAATCTAACAGTAACTTGCTCCAGTAACTATGTGTGGTCACCAGAACAATATTAAACAATCCCAATTGTAACCATTCTTTGCGTATCCATTGTGTGTTACACGTCATGTCATGTTGGACTTTGGACTGCGTTCGCCATCGTTTAAACGAGCTTTTTATCTTTAGTTGATGAATTTATTACTCCTAGTGATACTACGAAAATTATTTTAGAACCTAACGGAATAATGGAGAGATACTCAATATTTTTTCAAAACCGTTGTAAGAGTTTATATGTATATCCAGTATAACACGAGCTTTGTTTCGCTGGTAGTAAAACCAACAGGTAGAAAAACCAACCCCCGAGATTAACAATACTATAACCGACCGTTTTATCTCAACCTTGATCGAGTGTTTAAATTCCGTATTAAAAGATCACTAAGCCTCGGCACAAGTAACTGTATGCAAATCGCATTGCTGATGAAACACATGTCCACGGCTCTTGTCAATGGAATTAATAAGTGAATAATCGATGAACAAGTTCCAAGAACGAATAGAGGTACACTTGGTATCAATGATGATTTAGAGTTTGGCAAAGTAATGCCATAAATATACTTATCATAGATCTTGAATGACCTAGTTTATCGATAGCTTGGCTAAATTCCATTGTGGGCATATTTTTAATATTTGTATAAAAACGGTTATTTGGCGCTTTTATGACAGTTTGAAACCTCTAACAATATTTTTAAAACTTTTTAAAAGCGTCTATACGACGTAAGGACCTTCAAGTAATGGGTACCACTGCAATACTTCCGTTGGTGAGATGTTGTTGTTGAATAGATGTCCGTGGCCTTAAATTATGATATCATTTTAGTCACTTTGAAAATAATTAAAGATGACAGATTTGAGGCTTGTCTATGCAACATGCACATCCTTTACGATTAATATAGAATGAAAATATTAACTATTTAGTTGATTTACTTACGACATAGCTTATTTGTAAATAAAATTAATACCGGCGGAGATTTGAATTTAATCCGCGGCTGTAGACGTGAGTTGAGCATTTTATGCAAAATATTAAACGTTACTTTCTAAAGCAGCTTACGTTTTAGTTCATCAGAAATTTGTCTGAATATTTCTTATTAAATAATTACAAAGTAAATAAAGCAACAACACGAAACCATAATGTAATAATGGTTTGTAATTATTACTAGGAACAAATGACATATTATAGAACATTTTACTCTAACGCATCTGTCAGGGATAAACTTAAAAACTTCCGCAGGTATTTTCATGCAGTTGTCAGCAATAAATAGACGCCATACTTGAGAAAGGTTTAGCTTTATAATTTGGTGTGTATTATAATGTGATCGTATATGTAAACCACAAATTATAAGAACAGTACGTTTTAATCTTGCGTAACTTCTTCTTACAAATCGTGTTAAAAATACAGTCAAGCACCAGCTTGCCACCTACACTAACTTAAGCTAAATAAAGCCTCTACATGTCAATGAAATCGTAGAACAATGCATTTGTTTTTAAATTTACAAAAGCTTGCCAACGCTCGGCACACTGATAAATACTGGTAGATAAAGAAAAAAATATCAATAATCAATTTTAAGGTTACAAGTATACTTTTGAGCAAAAAATAAAAAAAAAACGATGGAGAAGTGATTATAAAGTGTTTGTTAATCAGAATAATTAATCTGGACATCGGAGTGGCCAAAACGCGTTCTTCTGAAAGGGTCAAATGGGATAATGTTGCTTTGGGTATATAGAGCGTACAGGAAATTTAATTTTATTTAAAAGATAATTTTTACTATTAATCATACATATAAAGGCTACACTTATGTAGATTATGCAATGCAATGCATTCGCTTCAATCTCAACTCACTGGTGCAAAGTTTCTCAGTCTCTCAAAAAGCTTCGAATTTTGTAAGTTAGCGTGTACGAAGCACTCAGTTTCCACTTTTAACTAAATTGAAGTTGCTCAGTGTGCACGTGACTGCCTGTCTGTCTGTACGTGATTGGATTTAGGGTTAGAGACTCCACATTTGACCGATATTTAGGAGTACGTGGTTAAGAAAGAGATACTCTTCTTTTGGCTTTCTATCTCTATCACACTTTGTCATTCGTAAAGGTAACGTTAGACAAAACTGGTAGAATCTCTTTTGTTATGTATTATATATTATAAAGTTAATGAAACTAATAAAATGGTCTGTGAAGTGAAGACAATAATCAGTGACATCAGTGACTTATCTGGCGCATAAGTTTTTTTCAAATTTGAAACATCACAAAACAAGCAGAATTGCACTTTTCCATCTACATCCATTCCATCTACAGATGTAAAACTATTGATTTTCATAGGAGTAATATTTGCTAGCACAATTTCCCTAGAGATGATTTTTACTTGATGATTTTGAGGAAGACAAGACCATTCTTATTCAATACGCAAAAACAGGATATTGCATGATTGTTATGGCATATGAGTCAGATAAGGGATGTTGAAACAATAACGCACGTTTGCGCAATTTCTTCTATTATATTCAACATACATTACCGACGTGCATTGTATGTATAATTTTGCTTAGCTATTCTTTTATTAATAAAGCCCTCATTATCAAACCGTCGTTTTCTATACAATAGTTCAGTTTACATACATTACTTGTATTCATCAAAAAGTTAAAATAAAAAACTCACAGCAACACTGTTATTTATTAATTTCTTAACTGTTATTATAATTTCAAATTATAAGAATGTCTCAAAAATATTTTCTCTTTACATTTGCAATATTTTGTCAATAGATGAAAATTTAAGTATAACTTTATGTACCTACCGCCATTTTGTAGCGGCGTCCACATGAGTTGACAATGACATCGAAAAAATTTCAGAAGTCCGTATCAAATTTCAGATTAATTTGTCAACAGGGAGTCAGAATTCAAATGCTAGTTTTGACCCAAACAGGTCATGCTAAACAAAACCGTTCAAAAACGATTTAAAAAATGTTTTAATAGATGGACTTTTGTGTGGTAGGAGTTACGTGATATGTGCAGCTAATATCAAATAACAATAAAATTCGTATTAAATAAACGGATACCATTTTACCAGAAACCATGTTGTTTGTGGAGTTTTATTTTGTGTAGAAAAAAAATGAAAGGACTACGCGTACATGGCTCCCGAATAGCAGTCATATCGGGATCGACCCACACCAGATTATCTGCTATTCAGAGACTTAAACCACCGAGGCCGCAGAAAATGAAGAATGAGATATCGTTAGTGACGGCAAACAAACATGCTTTTTATTCAACATACATAAAAATTTGGAAATCGACCACCAAGTAGTTAACAAGCTTCTTTAAGCTTTAGGAAAAATGCCAATTTACAATGTCTCTTTATAGTCTCAAGTAATATTACATTACTTCCACTCGAAGAGCCACAGTTATCTTCACATCAAGTGGACAAAGTGCCCAGGCCTGAACGTGTAAGAGAGCGTAACATCTGAAGTATACGATAAGAAACTTTTTTCAACATCTCTTAGACCCCATACCTCCATCACGATTATGTATTTTCTTTTAACAAAACTGTGACATTGGGACAAAATTATTTCTACACAATTTGAGAATAATCATTCATTATCTGTTACAACTTGCAATCTTGACATAAACTTGGACAGCTACTTAATGTTGACATTTCCTTACATACCTAAGTTACTATGTAACAATACATTAATCTAAAGCTCTTAATTTGGTCAAGCCCGCTGTTAAATACAGTAGTGAATAACATAATTTTTATCGTTTCAGTGTATTTCCAAGTTGAGATTCTGACGTGCTGTACGAGATGCGAAGTGCATTACTAACACTATTGTGTTACAATGAAACTTGGCGTGAAAGTTACAGAAACGTTGCTTTCTGTGAATTTAAATTATTGAATGTGAATTTATATTTATTAGTACACGCAATTAAAAGCGTCTTACATATTTAACCCACAATTTCTATTTCTTTCAAATTGAGTTGGTATAGACTAATTTGTTTACCAAACGACTTCGAACTAATAAAAACAGGTGAATTAAGTTCTGTAGTAAAAAAAAAGTGTGCGTGTACTAGTGTACACACGTAAGTGAAACTTCTTTATGACCTTATTTTTCGAAAAATGATCTACGATATGCAACTTTACAGAAACTGGTTTAATAAAGTTTAACAAAACGCTTTTATTATCATAGACATGAATACAAATAATACAATTATTTCATTTTACCTTACTACTAAGATGTATACAGGATTTCAGTAATTTATAACTGAATTATTACTATCATTGTTATCGTTATTATAAATTTTTGTTTTGAATCTCTTCAAATCAACCGTAGTAGGGACAAGAAAAAAATAGCGCGTAACTGAATAATGTGACGCGTAACTGAATAATGTGACGATAATTTTATTACAACGCGGATAAAGTAGTTTCACTTCCAAAAATCTGTTCATTCCGACGAATTTAGTGAATTGCACTTTGAAAAACTTATATTTTTTAATAATATAAAGACAATAGATAACTTGTAATGTCAAAGAAAAGAAAAAGAACAAAGCACAGATAATAAATATTGAATTACGACAGTGAAGTTTAAAAGGCGGGAAATTAAAGTAATATTTAACAAGCTTTGATGATATGGCACATTTTTATTACGATAAATCTCATTTATAATTAATAAAATAATGTCTCATTTTAGTATACGTTATTTAAAGAGCTAATTATCAAGCAACAATAGAATGTTTCGATTTCCACAATATATTGTTGTCAGTAACAGGCTCGCCGTCTGCAATGGACACCACTTAATTGACAGTTAGTGCATTGGATATATGGTTTTTAATACTGTTATTAATTTGAAATGGAAGCTGTATTATTCTTGTTTTTAGACGTACTTCCGATTATTATATCTGGATATACCTGCAACAAATAAATATCATGATATAGTTGGTTTGTTAAACAACAAAAACTCAACAAAACAAATACATAAAAGTCACTACACATAGGTATTTTAAATACCTAGGAGATTATATAAAAAGTTCAACATAGTATTTCAATATTGACGTCATTATCCGCTCCGGTTACACAAAATAACCAAACTCACCAAGGGAGATTTTCAGAACTGAGACTTAGTGTATAGTATAACTTTGGTATGAAAAAATAAATAAAATAAAGTTGTATTTTCCAAGTGTAGTGCACCTTCAAGTGGCATTAAAAAGAAAAATCTCCTTTTGAGAGACAGAAAGTCTATAGTCTCTAAGTCTAGTCTAAATATATTAATGGAGATGGTATTGTATATATCAAACTTATAGAGAGAATGGGTCCATAGTCACCAAGCAAAAGCCTGAGGCGGAATCCTCAACTTTTGGATGCACGCACATACTCCAAGTTCGTTAGCGCCACGCGCGAACAATAAATATAATAAAAAGAATTTCTATCAATGTAGATTTGTTAGTACACTGGCTGAGTTCACAAGAGTTGATCGGTGTTGGTATTATTTTGTTAGTAGCAACTGTTAAGATATAATAGTGACATAACACATAAATATTTGTTATATAATATAATTTTCCTATCGACTAAATCGTCTACAAAAACATAAAAGCGTAATTTAATATTACCGAATTACTTTCCAAATTGTTTATTTCGCAATATTTACGCTGATTAACCAACAATGGTCCCACTCGAAAAGCACGAAATCGAAATGAAATCTGCACGCTTTTATAAATTGATTTCTTTGTGGCTCTCCAAAAGTATGTAATCCGTTTAAGGATTAGACTGTTTTCGTAAGAAAATTCAAAAGTATACTCAAATGGGTTAGAAGACATATTTTAACTATACATCAATATTGTCCATTAAATTGATAAAATCAAGCTGAGGATTTTAAATGTGAATATATCAATATTATGGCTTTAAGCCATCAGTTTGCTTGACACAGTATAGACCCATAATTCACTTAACATGATATATTTTTTGTAATATTAATAATTGATTTATAGGCTACAAATAAATGTGTTAAATGTTCAATTAGCTGAATTTAAATGGGTTAAAAGGTTAAATCTTTTCACGTTATACAGGGTTAAGCTAACTGAAAGATGTATCATTTACAAAGCCACCTGTCGTAATTTGTCAAGAGGGACAGAGAGAACCTTTGTAACGTTCATTGGAAACTTTTGTTCACTAGCATTATGAAGGACATAACCGATTTTGATTCTAATACTTTATTATTTTATCAGGGACGGCTGAAATTTTGAAAGAATAATTATTAGTTGAGAATTAAAATAAAACATTTATTTATTTATTTCCTATTTTACAGTAACTTAATACAATAGAAAACTAAACTAAAAACATAACAAGTAAAAACTTAAAATCTAAACCATTTTATAACTAATTATAAATAATGCAATTCTTGTGAATTCAGCCAGTGTGCAAATAAAAACATCTGTCTTACAAGTAATAATATTTAGGGTGCGCAAGACACGCGTAAATGGTGATTCTCTGAGTAAGTTCTTTCGCGCCCGAGGCACTGCCAGCAACTGCGATCGCTTACCACGCCGAGAGTGGTTATTTGGCACACGCAGCTCCACCAGCAGTCTCTAACATTCCCGAATTATATATTTTACCTCTAAAGACCTTAAAAAAATATAATGTGATAATAAGCCCTCTAACTTGTATCCCACCATACCCTAGACAAACAAAGTTGGATACATTAACATACCTCTATATATATAGGATACCATTGTCAGCTAAGATACAGCAACTTTGTTCCACTTTTTAGGGCAGTTTTTGCCGCGCATCATCACTATGAGGAACCAGCTACCCACTGAAGTATTTCCGAACCAATTCGACTTAGGTTCCTTCAAGAAAAGAGCGTATCAATTCTTAATAGGCTGGCAACACGATTCATTCACATTCACGAGCCCTCTGGTATCGAGAGATTCTTTATGTATATATCTTTATTTATGTAAACTAGATGTGAATAAATAAATGCTTATTATAATCATAATAATAATTTAAATACGAGCAACACAGTCGCGAGCCATTTGGCATTTGGAGTGTCCATAGGCGGTGCTATCACTTGAAAGAAGCCCAGTTGGCCACAGTTCTATAAAAAAAATTGTAACGTTCTCGTTTGATAAGCTCATATACATTCTATAATAATAAATTCTCAATTACATGTGATTCGTGACACACAGTTCTTATCGTGACCCGACCGCCTAACCTCTATTTATCAGTTGTAAGGAAAAGTAAATCGAGCAATTTTGCGTGAGTCACTCAAACAATTATGTACTTCTGTTTGCATAATGCCATCGAATTACACGAGAAATTGACAAAGCAAAAGGCTTTCAGGGCTCGCGTGATGGGACCTGTTTGCATCGGTAATTTGTTTGTTGGCAGCACCACGCTTGGCTACATTAATGGATGCTTGTGCACGCTAAAGGAAAACCTTTTCTCTAGACTATGGAATTACGAGCGTTTAAGAAGACACAGCAGATACACGACATGTCATATTAACCGCTCGTTATTCGTCTTCGTTTGTCCTCCTCAATTGTTACTCATATTAACAAATGAATGCGTCATTTGAATGCATTTTAAATAACACTAAATATGTACACTTGTAACGAATTGTGTTACCACCGTCATGTTATATTTTTTTATAGAACAGGTGACAAACGCTGGAGACACCTCATGTTAAGTGATAAGGTCATATGGACACTCTCAATGCTAGGCTCAAGGCTTTCAAATTATTATTATTAATTGCAGTTTACATACAAGATACAATTTTATTATTCTAAGATGCGTCCTGCGGGAAGAGGCCTCCTTCAAGGTTTACACCGTCAAGTTAAACTTTTAAAATAAATTATTGTTAGTATAAATATGCTTTACATCCACAAGAGAAACAGATATCTGAAATCCGAGACGGCTGGTGCTTCTTGAAACAGATCTGCATAATATTACGCATACATTGCCGTATGGTTAAAAATCAGATTTGTAGTTTGTCAATATGTAACTGCATTGGAGAACACGTTGAAGATTAAAAAAAAAACCAGTGCAGCGTATATTCGATTTGTTAACTAGCTCACTACAGACGTCTAGACAGATCCATTAATTATTGGCCGACGAAAGAATTTACAGTTAAGATTTCTTAGATTAAACTTTGACAAAGCCTTCGGTACCTTTTCATCTCAAAGTATCTTTTAACAAAGCATTTTTTTTTGTTACTTTTGACCTTTTGAAGTTCAATTAGAGCATTTTTGTAGCTAGCAAGACGTTTACGAAATAATTGTATACTTTTACGCCTCTTTTGGGAGTATTACAGGGCCACATACTTTTCTTGGCCGGTAAGAGCGTCGCTGTAATGGAAATTATTATTGCAAGTAAATAAAAATGTAGCATTATAAGAGGAATAATTTGAAGCAATGCTCACATTATAATTTATTGAAATGTAGTAATAAAACATTGTATATTAGAAAATACAGTTCACAGACACAAACTTAGGAACAAATGATATGATAGGTTTCGTTACATATACTATTAATATAATATCTCTTAATATATATATATATATATACAGAACCGTTCGATAATTTAAACTTTGCCATTGTAATAAATGCAAGAAATAAAAATAAATACATTTCAGTTGGATTTTTATTAGATATTGGTAGATAGGCAAATTATTAATTGTACGCAGCAAAATGGCGACGGTAGAACTAATTTCAACCGCGCGCCAAGATATTTTATACTCTGTGATAATTTTATCTGTACCGTGACTAGTTAATTATAGTTCATTGTGTTAACGTGATCTATGGTACAGTACTACATATATAAACGCAAATAAACAAAAGAATACCAAGTTATTTTATTAAAAGCCTGTGGAATGTTTCAAATACCAATTCCGCGACAATAGGTGGCAACATCTTTATTTATTTATAAGTCCTAAAAACATGAATGGTTAAAATGTACAAGAAAACTTGTAATGTAAATGACTTAACAAATTTTACATATATAAACATCATCAATTGTATTAGAACATAAAAATTACAAACCACAAGGGGAAAAATTAAACATAAGGAAACAGACAAAAACCGTTTCAATTCTAAAGAATTGAAGTAGACTCCAAAGGGAACAAAACCTAAGTTGGAACATTATTTAGTTTTTTTACTCTGTTTAACATATATTTACGTATTTACCAGTACGAGCTGAGAGTAATGTGTAAGTTTAATGAAAAACCGCAATTTATACAGCAGAGTTGAAACTAGTTAATGAAGTCGAGTCTGTGCAATCGACTGAATCTAACCTATGTCTAAGATAAACAAGCCGCAACTATCTTCCATTCCACTTTGCCGGGAGATGCCTACATTTGAATACACTTTGAACCAGTTCCATCGTTATTCCAATTCTGATGATAACAGTTATCTTGGATATTAAGATTATTATGGCGCTGTATTCCAACTGGAATGTGTTCTGTTTTTGAAGAACACAAGTTTTTCAAAAACAGAACACATTCTACCTGCATTTCCACACTGTATAGCGATAATTATTCGTTGAGCCAGGAAAGTACCAGCTCTGTTCACCGATACTATTTACCAGGCGCCAACTTAAACCTTTACATATTATATGTTCGATAAAACATGCATGTGGACTTTTTTGTTTGAATTCAATTGTAATTTACCGTGTAAAGAACATTTCAAATTTGTATAAAAATCTTACAATGAACATATTTACGTGAGTTAAAGCACGACAGTGATTAATCAAACGCAAGAAGCCTTTTCTTTTTTTCTGTATTCTCTCATTTTATTCTTAAAACCCGTTACTCGCGGGACACAAAAATCTGCCGATACTAAAAGGTTTCAGTGACAGGTGGTAAATTCACTTAATTGGCAAGGCTCGACACGAACCGCAACCGAGGCAGCTGATAACTGTTACAGGGTGTCACATACCATTACTAATGGATTAGCCGGGAGAATATTCTTATCTCGTAATCACGAGTGTCGCATCTTAAAACCTTCGGGATTAATAGGCTCACATATCGATTTTAAATTGTCGTACATTTAACATCCGTTTCTCTTTATGGTACTATAGAATATTAGGATACATTTAGATGTGATTTTTTTTTTATCATATTAAATCCTTATTACATACTTCTTGGGAACTTGTAACACTTTACTACTATATTTTATTTTTAAAAAGAAGTTCAATGCTATAAAATATGTAAAGATTTGTTTTTAAGAACTAAGTAAGCACGCTAAGTTTTATGTGTTTAATTTCCGTAACGAATGTAACTATAACTATATGAGAATCATAATCAAAGTGCATGAAGTTTAGTTAGGTCAACTGCTGTAACTCGGCAAGTTCTAGGCCTCCAACCTCATCTTCCTTTTACCATCCCACCCTTACCACTTTGTGATCTCTCAAATTTATAATAATAATAATATAGCTTCTACATTCAGAAAATCTTTAATATATTTTCACCAAAGTATATCTCAGAGGCGTCCTCTAGCCCTTTCTACTGTTCTGTATACTTTGCCACATATAATATATATATATATGACCCGTCGATCTCCATTTCCTTTGGTATATCTTAGTGTGAATGTCTGTCAAATTTATAATATTCGGAAATACAAAAGTTTAAAATATTTCAAATCGATTGTTAAATAAGGTTCTATCAGAAATTTTGTTTTTCGTGTCGCGTCCCGGTATTATTGTAAATAGAAGTGTGAAATGCCCATCTAATTGGCTCGGTACTGCACGACGTGCCAGGCATGCTCAGATAAGAATGGCCACAGACTATAATCATGAGTTGCTTTATTTAGGTCCAATTATTGAAATATTCCCCATGATTTATTCACATAAAATAATAGCAATTAATATTGGCCTTGAACACTCTTTATTGGAGTGTTTATGTTTTTGTGTACTGGTGCCTATAATTAGTACGTTTTAGTTGTGTTTTCTTTCTGTGAGGCAATTAAAGGACACTTCTCAAATTATAACTTCTTATACCTCTAATTATATCCCGTATCTTTGATGTGTCTGTCATGTTTTTGAAGTGAAACTTCTTTGTCGGCGTTGTAAAAAAAACTCCGTCACATTTTTCGGTTACTCGTCACATCTTCCGTTACGCGACATCTTTTTCTTGTCCCTGCCACGCTTGATTCGAAGAGAATCGAAGCCATTAATAACAAAAATATATAAAACGATAACAATGATAGTAATAATTCTATTACAATTAACGAAATTCTATAATAATCTTAGTAGTAATAAGGTAAAATGAAATAATTGTATTATTTGTATTCATGTATATGATAATAATAGTTAAACTTGTTGTAAGTTTGTTAAACATTATCTAATTTAACTTTTTTCAACAAATTTCTGTACAGTTGCATATAGTAGATCATTTTCGAAAAATAAGGTCATAAAGAAGTTTCACTCCTTACGTGTGTACACTAGTATACGCACATATATTTTTTCTTTTTCCTATTAACTTTTTTACATAGGTTGATAATTCTAAACATGTCTGTTATATAAGAGCCAAGTGTTCATTTAGTTTAATTGTGTTTTGTAATATATCTGGTAACGAGTGCCGGGATATGTCTTTTCTTTTATTTCTATTCTAAACATAATCCTGCAAACAAAAGCCAGCTATTCAACTCTTGCTGCAAATTTTAATAGCAACTCTTTCTTGTACAGTTAAGGGAAAACATCTTAAGGAAACCGTGTCTCAGGCACCAACTTGCCTAAACTTTATAATAATAACAACTTACGCTAAAGTACAAAACGTAAAACGCATTTTTGCTAACAAAGAATGCAGGATGTATTACTCATAGCCACGGTGAATAATGAAAATTGACTGCACCGTACGCGGATAAAAATAGTATTTTTAATCAAAACTCTTCGAAAAGATATTCACGTTGCTGGGCTTTATGTTAATTATAAATTTCCAATAAAATATTTACATGGTAAGACTTTTTAGGACGTTTGTACATTTGAAACTGTGAAAGAATTTTATAGTAAAAAGATGGCGCTTTTTATTACTTAACTGTGCTTTCCGCTAGGGAGTCCTAGATTTGAATGGTTGGGAAATATACTCTATATGCCTCCTGTGGTTTAAATGTAATACACACCTATGGTATGATGGATACATATATATACATGCACAAATTATATACTAATTACGAGTGTAATGAATACCTTGAAGTGCACCCGCTTCGTACCAAATACGGTTCCATATGTTTTTGTTTGGTTTACTAAAATCATTTCTACGTTCGTGTTAAGTGAGTAATCTTATGAATAAATGAAGTACAAATGACATTTGCACGATAATTTTATGGAGAATTCAAATCTGTATTGTGTATTCATAGACAAAACTAAGAGGATTGTTGCTCGGTGCTTAATTGAGAGTTGCACTGTAATCTAATAAGCTGGAAACATTGAGTTTCGAGGAAGCATTTTGGTCGTCTTGTATATTTTCATTACTAATACATCATGGGTCCATGAGAAGGTGGCTGAAGAAATGAATTAGTGTTAGCGTACGTTGAAGTGCTAAACAGTGGTAAGTGGAAAAAGTAGAACAAGACCGCAATGTAAGTAGTGTGACTGGTGACTAAAAAAACTAACCCAGTTTTTAATTACAGGAATTTAAGAAGAACAATTCTTGGAAATATTTTTTTTTTGTTTAACGTAAAAGATATCATTTTTACCTAATTGTAGGGAGAAAAATTAATTATGTAACAGACAATAATGTAACATTGTTTATCGAATAAAATTATTCAAAATTCATTTTGATTTACTGTTTTCTGTTTGTGTGCTCTCTAAAGATCTGTCCATAGTCCGGCCAATCGTTTTATATGGTAGTGTATCACATTATTTTATAGTATATCTACTTAGAACTGTATATCAAATTCAAAAGAACAAAGAAAATAAAGGAAAAACGAGAAAAACTAAATTAGGTTATTTACGAAATGCCTCACCAGCCTTAAAGTTCGGAACACGTTCAAAGCCTATTCACGTGTCATTCGACATAAATATTGAACGTCAGTATTTTATACCCCAATCATTATGCAATATACGTGATTTTGGAAAGTCAGTGATAACGCAGCCAAAGTGTAACAAACACACGTAAAAACTCGACACGCTTTAATTTCATTAATTATATTTTTATAAAAATCGGTCGCTAAGTGAGGCAATTTAGCTCCATTTCACATTTACAAACGTCAGGCTTTAAGACATTTAGGCTTATTGCGAAGAGAGCGGAAGAGCTGGTATTTCTGGCATACGCTTCCAAAAACTGACGGCCAGTAATCGAGAGTAAACTCTACTAAATAACCCTAATATGATTGTCATCATCATCATGGCAAATCAAGCCTTGGCCTGGTCAAGGAAACACCTCCAGCCGGTTCAATTCTATGATTTTAGCATCCAAATCTGGATTATCTTGGCTTATACTCAAGATAGTCACACAATCCAGCCATCATGGCTTGCCGAGGCTTCCATAATGTTTAAAGAACTTTATATCATATTTTATCTAAATGAGGAACATTATGATATACATAATGTTCGAGCGAGATACACGTCCCAATTTCAGTCTAGTAGATTTACTCTGACATGTATTTTTAATGCCCATTCTATATCTAATCCTTATATGAAGATTTTATTAATTACTGAGTAGAAGCTACTACAAAGCTTACATATAAAAAAACTGAGTATTTATAGGTTTCACCTTCTTCGATTCCACCCGTATCACCTCGACCTCAGTCGTTCCAAAACTGGGCGTTTCATGATACAGTATTTGCAGCGCACCACCGGTATGTGGAACCAGGTGCACACTAAAGTATTTCCGAACCAATTCGACTTAGAGTCCTTCAAGAAAAGAGTGTACCAATTCTTAAAGGCAACATACTAAATTCTGGTGATGTGAGTGTCCAAGATTATCTCTTAACGTGAGCCTCCTGCCAGTACGATATTGATGGAAACAAAGTATAGTATAGCATATAATAGAGTCCATGTCCCACTTTATTGTGAGATAAGGCGAGTTAAATATGCCAATTATTCAAGGCACAAGTTTCATTGTACGTGCTCATGTCATAACCACGATTTATATTAGGACGTGGGGTCTCTCCGCATCTTCTACCGCTTTTACCATGGAGACTGTTCAGACGAGTTGTTCGTACTAATACTTAATACTAAGCTGAGTTTCATTATCGGATGTCAAGGCAGAAAATACCAACCTTATCATCTCGACGTTGTTCCACAACTGAGCGTTTCTTAAGGCAGTTACTTCCGCACCTCCACTATGTGGAACCAGCTGCCCACTGAAGTATTTCTGAATAAATTCGGTTAAGTTTCCTTCAAAAGAGAGTATCAATTCTTAAAAGGCCGGCAACGCACTTAGAAGGCAGCTGGCAATTTGAGTTTCCACGGGTGGCGGTATCACGTAATATCAGTCAGTCAAATCAGTCTTTGTACAACACAAATTTATTTTTAAATAGGCTGCAAAATTAAACTGTGTCTTCATCATCACTTCATAATGAAATTGAGCTTTCCAAAAAATTATAAACAACGCTTAAAAATCATACCTAAATCACCTTGCTAAAAATTCTCTTGGGTTTCTGTTCGTATTAATCAGATCTTGAAGTATGAAGAAGAAAGAAATCGGATTCCGAATTACTTCTATGCGATTTCAAATCTGTCTTAATATATTAATTCACTTTCGTATATTTTAATACACAACTATATATACGCTTATATTACATACAAAAGAAACGACTACGTCTATTATTACAAAGATTTCAACAGAATTGGATATTTCCCTTTGATCGACAGAGATAAGAAGTTACTAACCAAAGTCGTTACCGGCTCTTAAGCTATCTCCGAGGCAATATTGGAATCAGACAATTCACAAAAAATGAGCACTGATCCCCATCTAAGAGATGTTTATCGCATTAATATAATATGGCATTAAGATTACAATGGACCGGCTTTATGGCTCAAGGAATATGGACCCCTCTTTGTTGTGAAAATAACTTTATGCCTCTCGAATGTGGCATCAGCAAATGCTTTTTATTGGAAATTATAATTCGATACCTCGCTAGACCCGAAGATATATTTCAATGACAAATTCCATTGTGATTTAATAAGCATATAAAGAACACATTAGGTAATTAAGTTATATATATACTTAGCCATTTGTAACAAGCAAAATAATAAAATTATGGTTTATCTATAATCGCTCCGTTCGCTAACTCGCCACGAAAACTTTATTAAACTTAGTTATGGATAACGTTGTTTATTTCGTAATAAACTATATTCCAAGTTTTAGGTTGAAGTACTAAGGGAAGTACGAGAAATATAATTTAGCTTTGACTTAAAACAATGCAAATAACAAAGTTAAATCGACAATTTTGCTGATAGTACAATCTAAGCTCTCTCGAAGTACACTTTTGTCGTTCACATTTCTTATGCGGAATTAAATCGTTTGTGTTTGTTTGTGTGAGCCGTTTTTGGGTGAAATTGGTAAAGAAAATATTTAGAAAGAAATTGTTTGTAAAGTAAGGTATGTTTTGAGCAATATTTTCCTGCCATTAGGTGATTTTGTTTCGCAAAACGAGCAAAATATACATTTCCATAGACCTTACTCGACATTAAGGTATCAAATAACCAAAAATAAACAATTTCTATAACTAAAAGTAATTACACGATAGTAATTTAGTTTATGCGATAAGTTTTATTGTGCTCCGGGCGTCTAATAAATCAAAAGTTTATTGAGTGGTAACACTAAAATTATTTCGCGTGTGGTGAGCCAAGAATCCGTTAAACCGCAAAACCAACTTAATTAACTTATTTCTAATTTACGCTTATTTAGTAAAACTTTGAATAAGCGAAATTATTAATTATGTCTTAAAATATTTTCTGATGTCGATAATCATTGTCAATAATTTCCAATGTATCAACAATAAGCGTAACAATGGTTTTGTAGTCTCTGAAATCAAGGCGTACGCCGTACATTCCTCTTTTCGTCGCCCTCGTGTCTATGTTCGACATAGAATATAAGTAAAATTAAACAAGGCACTACAAGCTTCTAAGGTCTGGGCCTCAGATTTATGATATCCATTTTAAGATCATTTGTCAATCCTGTGCTTGACACACGCCGTCGACATTTTATGTCTGATACAAACATACGACTTAAGGAATAAGAATCGCACGCTGAAGCCACCGGGCCAACACCGCTCCGTTGTTAAACCTATATAGCAATAGATTATACGACGATATATATAGCTAAAGGACCACCTTCAACTCAATCACATCTCAAAAGCCCTGGAATCAGCTTTCACGTACAAATCAAATCTCGATTATGCATATGTGTAAAACAATCTAATGAATTGTATGGGCATCAATAAACATATAAAAAAATCTGAATTAGCATACAACTCAAATCAGAACGATAGATTGGACGGCAATAAATTCTTCGTCACTACATGTTCCTCCCTATATAAAATCGAGCCTATAAAAAGTCATCGCAGCTCATGGACATCCATTTTTAGTGTTGCCTAGGCCATCAGTTTAGCTATGATGATTGCAGTTATAGGTGATGCAATTAATTCAAATTCTTATATACATTTTTAATTAAAAACCCTTGCTTAACTGGTCTACCATCAGGCAGCCCTAGAGTTACAAATAAGCAAGTATAATTAGTCGCAAGTCTAGAACGACTATTTATAGCAGGCTAGTATTGATTACGAATACATTATGAGAGGAATGTCATAGATATCGCCCCAACTTGTTGTTAAGGCGTATAATTTATTAAGGAATATTATTTGTACAGTTTTTAATTTCCGAGCATTAAAAACACATTAATTATACGTTGTATTGATGTACTGTAAAGAAAATATTCTTATTTTTTTCTGACATTGTTATGATTTACAAATTAAACAATAATAAAAAGCCTTTTTATTTTTTGCCTTTTTTTTTTAAAGAAAATATATGTACTATTTTTGCAACTATTCTATTATCTATTTCGTAATTTCTTAGTAAGAACCCCGGTGACGGCCCTCTCCAAAGATCTCCAGGTGTCTCGGTCTTGGGTGAGTTGCATCCAGCTCGAGCCAGCCATTTTAGAAATTTTAATTCCTCTGCTTCGTTTAGGCCAATAGGGCCTCCCAACTTGTTTCTAGTTTTATAGATATTTTGTTTTATTTAAAGTTGATATTCTACCAAACGTTCCCTTTTTGGGATTATAATTATAATAAAATCTCAACGGGACTCAAATCCACGACCTCGGAAAACTGTGTTGCTCGCTCAAAAATAATTGAGCATAAAAAAGCTTAGTAAGACAAGGTTTAATTTCGTATAACGTTCAATCCAAGCCAAAATGATCCTATCTAAAACGTCCTTAAAATCCCTTTGAAGATACCATTAACAACCGGATAGCCGTTGATTGATTTTATGTACTACATATCTGTATACGATTAAGAGTCCTTACACGTATTTTGTTCATGGTCATCTGTTTAAAGTCAATTCAGAAATTTTTATCTCTCATGGTATCATGAACTTGTTTTTTTTATTATGTATGAGCAGTACGCAAATATTGAATCCGTTCAATTCGTAGTAGTTATTAATTTCGCACGAGGCAAGTTACGATCGTCGCAAGTATGTCCTGCCTACCTGTGCGGGTACAAGGCATATAAAAAGGTATTTTCGAGTGCCCTGGTTATGAAATAGAGGTTATAGCTTCATAAGTCACCAGAGCTAAATAATAATCGTTGACAATGGGCTATAAAGATTTTATAGGCGGTAAAATTCGATCCTCCGCACGTCGTATCCCGAACCAAGTTGTTAAAGACACGCTATGTTAAACTCGATTTTGTTCTGTAAATAAAATCTGATTAACGTTAAAGACTTACTTTGAGATAATTTACGGTTTTCATAATTCTACGTACAGGTATCTAATAAGATTGGGTTATGTATCGTACTATATATTATATATGTACCTCGCAATGCGTACTTTTTAGTAAAGTCAAAAATTTCAAGAGTCAAAAATCTTTTATTCATATTGGTAACACAATGTACACTTGTGAACGTCAATAAAAAAGAAATATAAATTAAATGCTTCTAATTTTACATTTACTGCCAGTTCTCAAATCAAGGGCTACGCCCTAACGGAAGAGAAGAGCTGGCAATAAACTCTCCGCCACTCCGTCCGTCCGTCGTGGTCCGTCACCATGACCACGCACGCTGTAACGTCGCGTGCAGACGCGAAACGTCGGAAAAATTTCAATTTAAAATTATGTAAAATATTTATAAGTTTATAATAATACAAATAGCTTTAATCCGGTTAAAAAATTGTTTTCATTCTCCGCCACTCTTTTTAATCACCAAGTATTTTTTTTTTGTATTACACAACGTTTGTAAGGAGCTGCAACCACACCATGTTCCACATGATATCAGCAGGAGGAATGGTGAAATAGGATCACGCACTTACATTCTCGTGGGAACAACACGCAAATACGTAGTCGAAATAACTAATAGTCACCACAAGTAGCACCCGTTCACGAGTATGACGCATGGCCAGCCATCGGCCCCCTCGCCATATTTTAGGGAGAGAGACTACCCGACGCATGGACGCCGCCACAAAGTAAAAATTTGTTTAGTATTAATTAAAACTATAGTTACTTAGTTATAGCATAAGGTATAACTAACATAACTATCGCTTACGCTCTTCCGAAAACTATGCATTTGAAATCTCATCTCTCCTCCTTTCTTGGCGAATCCTTTAAGGTCTCTGTAGTTAGGCTATGGAATTCACTTCCCGTCCCTATTCGCTTAGCTCCTTTTCTATCTTCCTTCAAATTTCTTCTGTACAAACATTACCTGTCCACATCGTATCCCTAACTTTTTTACTAACTACTAGCTGACGTGAGATTTATCTTAAATTATCGTTATTATCAATTTATGTGTCTTTTTACTTTTTATTTTTAAGGTATCAGCTTTTTAGTTTAGTTTGTTTTTTTTGTTTCCTGTTTAGTTTTGTCTTAATAACTGTGTATAACATGTATTTTTGCACTTCGTGCATATCTTATGTAATTTAATACATTTTTTTCTTTACTCACTGTGGTTGCCTGGAAGAGATCGCTCGAAAGCGATAAGGCCGCCAGTTGCCCTCCTTTTGATTTAATTATGTTCAATTTTTTTTGTATTGTAATGTAACGAGTGTGCCAATACTAACAAAAAAAACTTATCATTTTATAACAGTACTAAAAGAACAACATTTAATGTTTTAGACTTTCAAATTGCACCTACATTATAAAACACTCAAATTACAAGTTAAATACAATATAAGGTATAATTGTAATGATCACAACACTAGTTGAATATTGTTCACCTGCTCCACACTAACTTCCTACAACGCAGCTGTCGGTCGTTTAAATAAACAAAGGCCTGTCGCCTATCATAACACAATTGTTATGATTGTCCGAGGGTTCGGTTCTAAGAAATCCGGGAAACTTTCCCTATAGCTATCTCTAATTAATACACGGTTAAATTAATTAGGATGAGCTGAATGTAAATAGATACCACTATTTACATTCAGCTCATCCTACGGGTATATTTTTTTCAAGATGAAATATATCCTCAGAGATAATGGTTTTTATTCGTTAAAACATTCAAAAATACGTCATGTATATCTTCTCTTAGTTAGTATTTTAGCAAAAATTTTGTATAGATAAATATTATGAAAAACGTAATTTAAAGTATAGTGATTGTTAATAATAATTAATGATAATTGTTATATTGTTAATGATAATTAATGAATTTGTTTTGTTTAATGTGAATTACGTACGTAATACGATTTGCATATACTTTCGGCAGTCGTACTTAAAGAGATTTTCATCATGTTGACGGAGTTATTTAATATATGATTAAAGTCTTAAAGATAAAAGTTGGGGTATAGGGGGTTCGCTGGTTCTTTTGATAGTTGACATGTTGTATCCTAATGTCTTTCTAATATTCACTAGCGCAAGAAGACATAAAAGGTATTATTTTAATAAGTGGTAAGTTCTAAAATGAGAGCAGTGTTGGTCTAGTGGCTTCAGCGTGCGACTCTCATTCCTGAAGTCGTAGGTTCGATCAATGGACTTTATTTCTATGTGCGCATTTAACATTCGCTCGAACGGTGAATGAAAACATCGTCAGGAAACCGGCATGCCTTAGATCCAAAAAGTCGACGGAGTGTATCAGACACAGAAGACTGATCACCTACTTGCCTATTCGATTTACAAATGATCATGAAACAGACACAGAATTCTGAGGCCCAGACCTAAAAAGGTTGATTTGAGGACGCCATTGATTTTTTTATTTGTTTTAAGTTCTAAAACAACATGCGTCCTTAAAATACAAAAGATGACGTGACAAATTTACACACTTTCAATTAAATTAGAACACTAATACTACAAACAGACTAGCAACAAACAACAGTAAATATATAAATCACAATTTTTCAATTTTTTTCTTTTGTAATGTTTGAACATACATCATGTATTCTATCATTGGCTATATCTTTAGTATAATAGTTTTTTTTTAATAATGAACGTTAGATTTGAGATGACGAAATAAATAAATTAATTAATTAAAACTAAATATAAACTTACAAACTCAAACCTCATTATTTTGGAATGTACCTATGCTAGATATTGGCAAATGTTGCGGCATATTTTTATATAACATCTGCATACCATTTAGGCAAATGAAAGATTTGATTGTCAACAAAGGTTAAGGTGATTCAATAAACAGTACGGGGTACAAATGTTATGTAGTCGCGATTTTAGCTTAATATCATATATCTCTACTAATTATATATTATATTATATTATTATATCCTAATATATATTCTTTTTTACATTATAATGTTTAAGAGTGCGTTTATTGTTATTTAACGCGATAATCAATAATAATATTAAAAAAAAACTACTTACTTTTGTAATACATGTATTACGTGTAATTTTATTTTTGTTATTTTGTCTGTGCCCATCTTGAAATTTACTCTATGTATTTCTTGCATCCCTAATAATTTATGTTACTTGTTTTTGTATGTAATATAACGAAGTTTTCATGAATTAACAAAAATAAACCAGGGAGCTACCGCTTCGTAGTTAAAAAATCGTTTGGCAATGGATCTATTTATCCCGGAAGCTAATAGTTCATATAAAATCAGACTATTACCGAAATAAATAGGAATACGCATTCTATAGTACTAAAAGAAAACTCAAAATCTATTAAATAATACAAGAAACTCATACTTATAATAATTGTGTTCCCACACTTATCTAGTCATATTTTGTATTCAAATAAGTCAGCGTAATCATTTAACTGCCGCTTGCACTTGGTCACGAAATATCACACCCTTTGCCCAAATTACGTTTGTCACGAGGCCTTTTTTCTCACACTCGGATGCGCACCGTCCCTTCTATTGTGTATTGACCGATGGAGGAATGTTAAATATTTATCTATTAACAACCTATAACAGATCAACTTTTAAAAATAGACCACATATTGTTCTAAGAAATGTTCTTTGGGTCATCTTGAACGTCGATTAAATTAAATTTGAATTGATTACTGACGTATAAAACGTCCGTAGTAATAATTTTATATGGACAGGTTTAGTTCTCTCAATCTTAAATGCTAAATTAGTTGTGAAATCTCGCTAATAAATGCGAAATTTATTTGAATATTTTAATCATACAGATACAATTCTATATTCGAATTCACAGTAATAACAAAATCTGTTTTAAATTCTTTGTGCAAAGCAGCCGTACCGTGAAAGTCTAAAACAATTTCTCAGACTCAAAGATTGTATTCACATGGCAGTTGTAAAACAGATAATAAAGCAGAGTAGCACATGTTCGTTGAAAAAGTGGTGTAAAAACTTTTTACCTGATACAACGTTGTTGTGTTAAAGGGGCTGAGTATTTTTTCCACCACTCCATATTATGTGGGATTTTAAATGGATTTAGGCACGTTCTTTTCACAGATGTGTCGCAGTTGTGCATTTGGTACATTCGCAAAACGGTTAAATCAAAAAGACTAAACACTCGCAATTTTTTCCGGCGATAACCAAGGAGTTTATGTCCATTTAGGCATGGATAAGTATCGAATTTACGATATGAAAAAATATCGCAATCAAAACAAATGAAAAATATGTTTTGTACGTATTCCTTGGTTCTAATTTATCTCAACGCGGAAGTACAGGTAACAACTATAACCTTTGTGAGCTAAAAACTATAAATTAATAAATAACCTACTAGAACCGGTCAGTTAAACGAGTGTTTTCGTTATTTAATATCCGAAAGCAGCTGCATGTTTTCAATTACCAAACAGATGATTGATGTTTGAGCCTTTCCACACACCGACAAATTTATCGCAGCCATCGATACTCGACAACTATTAATTTTATCGAAGTGTAGACCCACAGCCATAATGCAAAGTCATTCCATCTATGGGCGGCTTCAAAGTCCTCAATCGTTCAAAATAAACATAGATTTTTACGAAACTGGCGTCCGTACAATGAGTTTGATTTATCGATACCGGCCTTAGCACCTTCAATTGTTTACTTTTCGATTTGACAATTGACATTACGGTTTTTTTTTTCAGTTTGACAATTGACATTACGTTTATAATAATGGTAATTTACGACTCAAGTACAATTAGTATATAATATAGTAATAATTTTTTTTTTGTTTTTTATATTGAAACCTAGAAAACCTAATCATTGACAGAATTTTTTATGAAATCTTATAAACCAAAGACACAGGATAGTCTTAACAACATTGATACATTATTTCCTATTTATACAAAAAGTACTTGTGTTTTGATCGTGGGATTCAAAATTTAATTTCCATTTGTAATGGACTAATAAGTAATGTTTAAACCAGCTGGAATCCTAGCAAGAAATCCGACGTCGCTCAGCGGGACACCTCGACAATAGCAACCAAATTAAAAAGGAACTGTAAGCATCGGCTCGAGTCTCGCTAAATTTATTACTCTTTGTTTCGTTCACTAATGAGATTCGAATTGAAACTTTTTGACCAACTGCGCTAAACCGGTACGGTGCGTTCCTTGTCCGCCACGACAATTCTACTGTTTAACGAAGTACGATGTGATCTCCGAAGTAGACAAACCGTGAAGCGATTTTAATAGTACACGGGTATATGAAGCTTTTTTGTAGCAGAAAGATTATGATTTGTGATTACACTAGATTGCTACAATGATGGCGTCTGTAAAGGCTTAATGCAGGTGGTCATTTATGAAATTATTTACGCAAGTACCTATTTACCCTCCGATGATTATAGAGAATATTGCAATAAAATACAAGGAAATTTCTACACAGGAAAAGAGACCGTATGTCTAGATCATAGAGTCCAAATCAATACCACGTTCGAAGGCTTCGCGGGTGGTCCTAGCGTTGACTAAAGAACAGGAACAGAATTGCAAATTTCGCTATTTCAATCACTTATTAGTAGATCTTGATTGTTCGAATCTTTGAGATGCTTGATGAGATTATATGAAGATCCCATTTCGTCATTAGGAAACGAATTGACGTACAAAGAGCCAGTGATTATCCAGCAGAGCAGTGTTGGCCTATTGGTTTCAATGTTCGACTCTCCCTGGGGTCGTTCGATCCCTGTGCACCAATATACATACAACTGCAGTGAATTTAACCCTCGCTGAAGAAAAACATTATGAACAAACCGGCATGCCTTAGTTCCAAAAAGTTGTCAATTTGTATCATGTATAGCTTGATTACTTGCCTATTATCACGGCATACAGACATCTGAGGCCCACACCTAAAAGTTTGTATCGCCATCTGTATATATGTACGTTTCACCATTTCCAGTTTAATTATAATAATTGGTTTATAGTAATAAATATAACTGAACTTCTTTATATATACTATTTTTCAATTTACTTTAAATATTATATCGTGTTGTACGATCGTTAACAACAAATTTGATTAAATGATTATAAAGAATCTAAATAATTAACACAAAACAATCGAAATACCTCGGACCCGTGTCACTTCCGCCCAAAGGTAAACTTAAACCCATCCCGAATTAAGTTCATTAATTGAATTTCAATACAGAATCGATAAAACACTGGTCCAAGTGTTGTGAAACATTTAATCAAACCGATGCTTGATCCGGATTGTAATCCAGCTTCAATGAAACTAAATAGGGTCATCGAGTATATTCCGTCGATTTTCAAACTTTGCCCTTTTTGTCACAAGTATTCCCAAATCATCTAAAATCTTTCAGTGGCTTCGACTGCGACTCTCATCCCTGAGGTAGTAGGTTTGATGGCTGTTCGCCAATGGACTCTATGAGCGCATTGCACATTCGCTCGAATCGAACGGTGAAGAAAAATATCGCGAGGAAACCGGCTTGCCTTAGACTCTTCGAGACAAAGGCGTGTTTAAGGCGTAGGATTGTGATCATTAATATTAGATTGATAAATGATTATGAAAAAGATACAAAAATCTGAGGCCTACAGAGCTTGTACTTTGTAGCCACTGATGCTTTAATACATTTACACTCCACAGTTTGCGACTCTAGGCATCTGTTGGTTGAAATTTTGTCCACGAAAGGATAATTGACTGACAACCCTGGACGACTTGCCTACGTACTTGCCTCCGCCACGCAGGCTCAACAATACTTCATCAAGTGAGCTTCGACGAGTCATTTCACGGCCCATCGAATATTGGTCCGTTTAGCACTTCTATTTTTTCTCCGTAAGCCTTCACCCATACTTAAAGAGTTATACAATCTTATATAGATAAAAGTTTACAGAAAACGCAGAATTGTTAATGACATTGACATGACATGTATTGAACTATATCAGGGATTAATAAAAACTTAACTTTTCCACGTCTCAAATATAATATTTCTTATCTATGTTCCATGACATAGGCTAGACATATATATCTTAAAGACAAACATAGGCTTTATAAATCTATGAAGTTACGAATATGCAGACCGTAATTTGTCTAATTAGTTTCTCGTCTTCGCTTTTAACAAAAGGCAATTGGAGTATGTACTTAAAACTTAGAATACCTACTTTAGTTAATGAGAACTTCGTGTAATTGTTTTATATAATTTAGCTATTTCCAATTTAATATCCCAGCTATCGTATTCTAAACGAATTATTGAAAATCTAATTTAAATTATATACAAAAAAAACTATTACCATGACTTCACAGGTCATAAATAAGGCTTTTAAGTTTACCTCCTAAGATGTTCATTTAAAATTTAAATGATTGGATTAAAAGGTTATTTGGTATTTACATAAAATTCCCATTGTAACTTGGAGACAAGTTACACAACTTTATTGGATATTTTAATTAGTCAAAATTTAAAAATATTTTATCTTGTTTTATTAGTTATAAGTTTCACAATTAACACATCTCGAGAAGTTATAAGCTTTTAATAACTAATTATATGCCAGTAATTAAATATAATTGGGACTAAATTGTCTTCGCCTACGTATTTGAACTATAAAAGCGACCGCCGACTTCACAAAACGGTTTTTGAGACGACTGTATATTTTCCGCACCATTGATTGCAGACATTAGATAAGAAACTAACTTCACTCGTATGCCAACAACCCCAGCAATGCTCTGGAGTAGGGAAAACATGATTTATTGAGCAAAGTTATACCATTATTCATCTCATTCGTTACTTCAATAAAAAAGAATGCTTTGATATAATTTATTGGGAGCGATATGGATTTTTTATTACTGTCTATTCCAAAATATGACATTACGAAAACGCTTGATGAATCATAAATTTATAAATAAAATTGTGAACTATTTCTATGTGAACTAAACTATTACTTGTAGGGTTAAAAGTTTTGTTACACTTACCTTTTAGTTTATGACAACGAGCAGCTTAATTGACGCAAGTTCACAAACTGGTTACAATTCCTCAAATGGTAGCAAATGTATATTAATTTAACACGACACAAACACTACAAAGTAATTCACAAAATTCACTTCACGAAATGTACACGCACTAGTTAAGTTTCAGTTCACAAAATAACTTATACACGTAGCGAACCGGTTTCCGAACTGTCCGCACGGCGGGCGTTCGTTCGATGCGAACGCGTGAACCTCTCTGCATCGGAAGCCTGGCGGGCGAGGGGCGTCGGACGAAAATGGCTTCACAAGTTAATTTTTTTCTCTTTCCTCCTTGAATATTCCGCATATGCCGCGCGCGGTGCACACGCATGCGCTCCAACCCTAAGGGTTGTAATGCATTCGCGCTTTACATAACTTTTGGGACTATCGAAACCACTGTTTAATACCCTTTCTATGTCGTCTTTGTGCATCGCTTCCTCATACCGCGTTGGAATATTAATTAAGGTTGTGAATACTTTAATCCGATCGAATCCATGCCATTAATCTTAATATACGATTAATTGGTATTAGATTCGGATAATTGAAGTTTATGAAAGCCGAATTTCTTGTTTATATTTTCACACAGTATTATTTTATAACACTAAAACAGTATCGAAACAATCCTTGTCTCTGGTTAAATCATTTATAATATATATTAATTAAGTACTTTATATAAGTTTGTTTAAATTCGTCAAAAATCGGTATAGATCACGCCGATTTCTTCAGATTTTCGTGTGAGCATTTTTTGTAAAGGACAATTTTACACACCGGAGTTATAACGCACGACAAATTAACTAATTCTCTTGGCAGTTACACAGTGTTGATGCAAATTGAAACGAGGAAATGGAAGCAACTGCCACAAAATAGAACTGGATATTTTTCTTCAGTAGACCAAAGCTCAATGGGCTGGACGATAGTAGTAGGATCGCATCAAATCTATTGACAAAGACTGTTGAGCTTAATTCTCTAAACAGTTTTTTTAAGTATTATAAAATTAAGATATACTAAAGACTAAATTTTACTCGAGAGAAGTATTAAAGAGTTTGGTGATATTCGTACATAATATGGGTCTTAATGAATTAAATTGAGATAAAAACAATTAAAAGTTGTCAAGGTACACTTTTTCAGCGGATTGAAGTTATGTGTATTATGCGTGCTTTACAACGTTTTCTGTAAAATAATTATAAGTTTATTCTGTAAAATAATTATAAGTTTGTAATAATACATAACCTCCATCGTTTGAAAAAGTGTTTTCTTTAAATGTTATTTTAATAAAAGACATTACTAAGGTACACTTATTAAAAAAAAGTGTGCGTGTACTAGATACACACGTAAGAAGTGAAACTTCTTTATGATCTCATTTTTTGAAAAATGAGCTACTATTTTCTTCTTTTATTACTGAAATTGGTTAAAAATAGTTAAAGTAGATAAAGTTTAACAAAAGGCTTTTATTATCATAGACATGAATACAAATAATACAATTATTTCATTTTACCTCATTACTACTACGATTATTACAGAATTTCATTAATTGTAATATAATTATTGCTATGATTGTTATCCTTATTATATATTTTTGTTATTAATGGCTTCCAATCTCTTCGATTCAACCGTGGTAGGGACAACAAAAAGATGGCACGTAACGGAAAAATGTGACGCGTAACCTAAAAATCTAATTTATTTTATGTTAAAATTAAGTTGATTATACACACATTGAGACGCATATAATACTGTTATTATATTACATTATTTTTAAAGAGCTTTTTATTTTATTTTATACAGCTGTTAAATATACTTTAAAAGCTAAATTACTTTTTATTTATTTCTCCTCTACCATCTTCGGGGGCAAGGGACAACCACAATGTCCTAGGTTTCGTCTGCAAAACCAATAATCATTACTGATTCGATGCCACAGAATTGGTTGCAAATTAATTAAACAGGAGCTGATATCAGCCCCATAATACATAATCCTCAAATTGGAGAATTCCAACGTTTTTATTGCAATGTTTCAATTAATTAAAACATTATGTAAACATGACATGTTATGTTATATGCCGTCCATGCTGCCGGGAATAAAAACAAAGCAAAAAAAATATATTTATATTCTGCAAAGTGATATTTATATTCTGAAGAAATGTTTGGGTTGATTCCTCCTGTCTCATTTCATCACCGCACGATCGGTATTGACTCAAAATGGAATCCTCATCACCTTGATGGCCTGAAGTCTTCCACGGTCCGGTTCACAAGACTTTTCTTTGTGAACTAGCGACCTGTGGAATGGAGGTCTTCCCTGGGAGATACGACCTCCAACTGTTTAAAAAAGAGCATACCTCTTCGCTGACAATGTACCCACTAAAATGGGCTGCCTTTTTTAGTCCCGTCCCACAAGCTCATTTGCTCGGCTATAAAAAACTCTTTTATATTATTAGGTACAAATTGGTGTGCATACATTTGAAGTCGTAGTCGATTGCCGCTATCTCAATTAATATCGCAATGAAAACGTTTCTACGAAAATATCGACCTTTGTGCTCGGCCAATCGCTTCTATAAGTCAGTCCGCAAAATCATCATTTTTTTTTTAAATAGGTCAGTTCTTTCGTACCGTGCTAGTGCAGAGGTGAGATCGTGTCCTGCAGAAAACTTTCTTTATTGTCTTTTGATTTTACTGGCTAATTAAATAATTATGATTCTTTTGTAGTTTTTTATAGAACGGGGCAAATGAATAGGAAGCTCATCTGATGTTAAGTAATGCCTTCTGGTATTGACAGTGTCCATGGGCGGCGAATTTAACAATTCTAGATTGTGTTATTAGTCATTGTATTTTTCTTAACTTAGTTTTCTCGCTCAATCCTTAGTCATTCTTTCTTCTTACTACGGTGCTCTTGACGAGATTGTTTATCAGCGCTAATACTGCCCGTTGCTGTTTAATCATATAAGTTATTCAGTGAGCAATTTTTATATTTACTTTAAAAGATTTTTTTAAAAACAGTCTACGCTCGTCTATCAGCACGCTGGAGTGTCACCCCTTCGTTGTTGGCATCCCAAAATGCCACGCAGCACAACTTGGATAGTCATTTTTTGTGAAAACAGCGTGTCAGCGGAATACCTTGCCATCTCCAATGCCTCCTAAAGAGGATAACATGGGATCATTCAAGCGGCGGCTAATTAGGAATCCTGGACAGGCATGCTCTTCAATAGGTGCCTCTCACTTAACATCAGGTGGAATTGTGACTCCTGTGTCGGTTGTGTATCTAATGTTTTACTTACCGTACGAGCGAGTGTTAACAGTGTACATAAATTAAATATTCACTGCTGCACAGCCGTGTTCCAACCGGGTTCAGGGTTGAAAGGAGCACGCTCAAACCACTAGATCAATCTAACAAGTAATAACTCTAAGATACGTTAAAAAACTTGCGGCGTGTGACTTTTTTTTGATGGATTTATAGCCCTTTAGTAATACTAAAATAATAAATGCACAATTTCTAATGAGAAACATATTCTTTGTTAAGAATTGAAATTAGCAAGCTATCAATTTGTTCTTGTTATATCTATGACAGGAAAAACCAATGCTTTTAATACAGATAACATGAGTTCAACAAAACGTTCCATATTCAAATATTAAAAAAAAAACACGGTATAAAACAGTTATTTATCTAGACTAAACTAATAAGTTACTTCCAACAAGTTCTCAAATTCCGCGGATAGCATTTTTGCAAGTGGCTTTTGCGGTTTTTTTCTTACAATAAAGAGTGTGACTGTACCTACACGAATTACAATCTAGCCAATACAATAAGTATGACTAATAAGTAATATTATGTTTAATTTTCTATAATACTAGTGAATAGTGACGGGCTCCTTCCTATAACGTACATTTGTTTGTAATTTATATCTAATTCATATCTTTTCTTTTTCACGTGTTTTTCCATCGCAATTGAACGGAATGATTCCTTTAGACAAAGATCTGAAGTGTGCGAACTTTTAGTTACATCCTGTCCGTACATTGCTGTCGGCCGAAACGGAAGTTGTATTTTGAAGTGCTAAAACACAGTTTTGATGTGCATTCATCGGGCTCGCCGTTATTGTCGGTTTGCGTGTGCCGACTTGATAACGAAGCGAAATTGGGAGCTATTTGTGGATACGCCATTTTATCCGTGTGAATTTAAAGATTACTTTTTATATATTTGTATAAAAAACAAATATCGTAATAAATACTACAAGCTAGTTCCAAAAAATTCTAAAGTCATATAATAATAAAAAAAACTTCATTCATGACAAATTGGTTGTGACAAAATTCATATATCGCTAATCCTCACACTAAGGAGTCCCTGCGTTATGTGTGAGTGTGTGAATGGGCGTTTATGCGTATATATTTGAGAGTTGTTATATATTTCAGGCCGAGCTACGCCTCAGGCTGAGTTACGCTCAGGCCGAGCTACGCTCGCTAAAACAGCCCGAGCTCAGCTGTAAAGGCCCTTTAGGCCAACAGCGAGATTCCATTAAAAAAAAGAGTTGTTATAAGCACTGTGCCTGTGGCACCGCAGAGTCATGCCAAGCCTGTCTTGGTAGAAGAAGATAGAAGTAGTAAGACCTCTATAGATTTGAAATCCAATTCAGCTAGCGTAATTTTTACGATATTGGTGAGTTATACCTGAATAGTTGGACTATCTCAGAATCCATCGATTTGGAAATGTTATTTTATAGTAAGTTGCCAATGTTTATGTGGTGAAGTGAATAAGTCCTGAGGCCGTCCGTTTGAACTCAATTTTATTAATACTTGTATCTGACACCACATAGATTAAAAACAGAATTTTGGGCACAACATCAAACCTTGATTAGTAATATGATTAATTAATCCTACATGCCAGATAGTACAGACCATCATACAAAAATGAAACGTAACTCTTAGGTGCAACATTTAATGCTATGTTCCATATTTAAATATCTGAGAAAAATGCGCTGGCTAAAGGTGTGGACATTCGTTCTTCGCTCACCCCAAAGACCTTCCGTCCTGCCCTTCAGACGATTGACCACCCCGTGATGGGCCAATCCAACGTCCGATTCTTACAGGAGACACCCTCACGATAGTCGAAGAAAAAGCCCATTCGACTCTTTCCGCCAAAACAGCCCGATCTGAGCTGTAAACGCCCTTAAGGCTAATAGCGATACATTAAAAAAAACAGTTTTGACAGTTTAGTGTTTCACATTCAAAATATATATTAATTTCTTACATTAATGGATACAAGGCCATCGGTCGGTGATATAATTAAAGATTAAATAAAAATAAAACTATGTTCAGTTTTTGATATATATATATATATATCAATATTTTTTCGTTCAAATTTTTTAAACTGTTTTTCATTTAATCCGATTTTTTAACAAACAGAATTACGCGCGACACGTGTGCGCGTGAGTGATTGAGTGAGTGTATATGAATGTGTAACTAAATTATCAGTTGCATCTCCAACTCTGCGCAAGGTGTGTTCTACCTAGACCTTTTTTTTAAATTAAGAATATCCTTAACATTACCATCCTTTGTAAAAACCGAATTGACCGGCCACCACATGAACACGACGTACGAGCAAATTAGTTCTTTATTTGAAAATAATTTTACATTCCTTTAAACATCTTAATTTAACATGCCTTCAATTTCCCTATGAAATATTACAGCCAAACGACTTCATTGAAAACAAATGAAGACATTATTTTCGCATTTCAGACTTGCTTCATGCCATACAGTTTATTTTTATACTACAGTAATTGTGCTATTATATATGGCATATAGTAGTGAACCTTTCACATAGAACATGATTAGCCTAGCGTGCGACTCTCATCCGTGGGGTCGTCGGTTCGATCCTCGCCCGTGCAGCAACGGACTTTCTGTCAATGACATATTATTTATTAGACTACTAACTACTGAACAATCATAACATCTTGCACCATTAGAATGCTTGTCTTAATAAGGTAAAAATGCGCTTACCAATTCCGCGCCATGGACATAGAGTTTGACACGGGTACTATCGGGTTGGGCCTACACTCTAAGTCCTCTTCTAAAAACACCTCAACCCTCCCTTAGGATGGGCCCTCGGGGTTCGCCAAGGCATCCCAAGGACCAATAGTATACTACATAATCCAGGGTAACAAACTATATTTATTCTCATTTTTTAAAAATGGAACGCCAAGTGGTTACAGTAACCTGACGTTTAGATTGCATTATATCTATATTATATATTAGGTAAAGCTGATATTATAAATAAAGAGGAAATTTATTTATCGACTATCCTGCTTAAGGACTCCCTTTTAATTCGCTTCTCCTCCCAACTTGTTATCTTAAGATGGTCAATACCAGTGTAATATTAACAGTAATACGGGCTTTGATATTCCATGCTGTTTACTGAAGAAATTTTGTATAACAATACGGGTGCTCGGTGTGCTTCATCGATTTCTGTTTATAACCTATTCTAGGTATCTAAAACTAAGCAATTGTGTGCGTTTAACTTTCGCTCGAATTGCACGAAAACATCGTTCGAAAACTGGCTCGCCTTAGACCCAAAAAGACAGGAGGAAAAAAATATCAGGTGTATTCAATAATTGAAAAGGCAGTATTTTAGGAATACATCTACGCAGGCTACTGAAAAGTAATTAATCAAATAAATTCTTATTTTTCAAACTATTGTCATAAGTTTAAGGAAACCTCATTTAATTGACTTTAAAAAAAGAGTTTATCAGTTTGAGCTGTATAGAGAAATAGTCACAAATTCCACAAAATCATATTTATTTACAATCCAACTTTTGAAAGTCCAAGCAGAGTATATAAATATTTTTATTTTTACACACACGCTTTGTCTAGAAGAGAAGGTGTTATAGACCACGAATATCCACTTGCTTCGGTACATTCCTCTCTAGCTTCATCCATTTTCATGACATTTACCAAGCATCCTCATAGGTTATGGATACTTTGACTTATTCCTTTTGATTAGTACCGCAAACCATCCTGGCCTTATCATCATCCTTTCTACATGCTCAAACCACCAAAGTACGTTCATTCGTATCGTCACCACGTCCTCTTGTATACCACTCATGTGTCCCACTATTGCTTATCTTATCACGCAATGTTAAGTGTATCAGCGAACAGAAATAAAAAATGGATAGGTAATTCTTTTTTTCTAAGTTAATTATATTTCATGAAACTGTCAACATTATCCTGTTCAAAGTTTTGCATAAAGCAACCGATGTCACAGTCTCGTTGAAATTCATGACGGCTTCGAACCGCGGAGCTACTGCGCTGAGCTACGTCAAACAAATTGCTTTATTACCTTACTTGGTAAGGAACAACATACCTATCTTGTAACACTATAGATACATTATATTCTAAGTCTTGTTTATAAATATATGATGAATATTTATTTTAAGAAAGAACATTTACAGTTTTATTTTATTTATTTTACTTGAGAACAATCACATTTATCCTATTTCTTTTATAACCTAAAATATTCTAAAAAAATCTTCGAATTAAAATTTAAAAGATAGACTAAAACTAACGTCTTTTCCACAGACTAAGAGAGAAATTAAACTAAACATCAGTTAACGGATAAAAGATAATTAATAATATAAAGAATCTAATCTAAGAAATATAATCTTCATCTTCATTTTAACAAATTATAAATAAAATACATAAAGTATCCTAGTAGTAAACTTTGATTTTGATCCTTAGAGACTCTTGTACAGTCGAGATTTAACTACGTAATAAATGTGTATGAGTGAAAGAGAACCAAACCAAAGACTGTGACAACAAATTTACTCCCTAATCCCTATCAATATCATTGACCTGGATAATATGGTAGGCCGTAAATGTTTAATTTCTTACAAACATAAAAAATTTAACGCCGTAAGCATTTTTCATAAATAGTATTACATTATATAGTCCAAGGGGGCATGGTTGACACAGTTCTGCATCTATTGGATATTTATTAATAATATTTTTTTTTTATTGGATGGATTGTATATATTACAACTGTTACCGTTGTAATAATGATTGGTGGGCATAAAATGGCTAACTCATGAAAATCACACAAGTTTTGTCCCGTTTTTCTTAGCTCTTAGAGAAATCATAATATTTAAAGCGATTAAGCCATTAGGTATAGGGTTTCTTAATAAGGCAAGTATGTCTTAAGGGTTTTAATTTGTCTAATTTACTAAATGGACTAAAAGTTTTGTATAAAAAATCTACAACATAAAAAAACTATATTACAGTCTGACTCCGTCATCCCCTTTCAAACAACGCTCATCTAGAAGCACGTTGAAGCTTCACCCTTTCGTGTTCGTCGTTCTTGTAACAGCAAAGCAGTGGAACTTTTTGCCCCCTTTTATCATCCCTTATGTAATAGGAGTTATTTTAAATGGTGGTTCTGATACCCTGTGCATGCCCTCCAATAGGTCACTTGTCAAGTGGGATTGTGGCCAAACGTCCATCCTGTTCTGTATAAATTTGCTGCAAATTAACTGAAAGTTGTTTTAATCGCATCTATTATTCGCTATAGAAAGTTAAAAAGCTCTAGCTGATGTTGTCTTGTGTAAGCTTAGTTATTATTTATTAAGTTTAATTTAATACATAATAATTAACCTATATAAATATTTTTATAATATTAACCCCATCTATTGCCAGGAACTTGAAACATGTTTTTTTTATTGGCAGTGAGAGCTTCCTGCTCTCCTCTCAATGGATCCCGCCCTAACAACATAGCATATATTTTTTATATAGCATATGGGGTAAGCGGGCAGGAGGCTCACCTGATGTTGAGTGATACCGCCGCCCATGGACACTCTCAATGCCAGAGGGCTCGCGAAGGCTTTGCCGGCCTTTTAAGAATTGGTATACAATTTTCCCTATCTCAGAAATGCTTCAGTGGGCAGCTGGTTTCACATAGTGGTGGTGGGAGTCACAGATATTGGCTTAAAAACTCTCAGTAGCAGAATGGCGGTAATGCGGGTGGAAATTAATCAGATTAGGTTAAAAAACCGCCTTTCCGAGGCCGTCGCACTTCGCTCACTCAAGTGAGCTTCTGTCCTACCCTGCGGTGGCTATTGACGAGTTTAAAATCTCGCAGGAGAGGACCTTGGGCTCGTCTGAAAAAAAAAGACTGGCCTGAACGAATTTTTTTTTTTTTTTTGAAGAAGGAATCTCGCTGTTGGCCTTAAGGGCCTTTACAGCTCAGCTCGGGCTGCTTTGGCGAGCGTAGCTCGGCCAGAATGGCGTTTTATCCCGCGGCTAGCGCAAGGGCGTCTCCTGTGAGACTCGAACCTCGGCTTGGGCCGTCGCGGGGCGGTCAATCGCCTGAAGGGCAGGACGGAAGCTCACTGGAGTGAGCGAAGTGCGAAGTAAAGGTCCTCGCCTTCCCCGGTGAAGGCGGTTTTTACCCTAATCTGTGATTGGCTATTTTTATTATTTTTGGCCGCGCGGGCGGCTGGACTGACCGAAAGACTGTGTGCTACCTTTTTATATGCTTAACTCACTAATAGGATACATATGTATATCAACTAACACGAGGGACTTGTAACTGTCTTATTAAATCGGCACTACTTTTTGAAATAGCATTCAGTAAAAAAGATTTTATGTAACTTTAATAGAGTGTATTCCAGCTACAATAGTGTTTTTCCGCGACGTAAACACGAAAAGGCAACAAAACAAAATTGCAAATAAAAGGAAGTGTCTACAAAACTTTTGTGTTTTACGCGTGTTTTTATTAAGAAAACAAAGAAATAGCTAAAGTTTTGAACGTGCCGCTTGATCCTGATAAAATTACTAGATAATTTATTTATAAAATCTACGCTTGAATAAGTTTGCTAATCTTCTGTCCTAACTTATCGGTGAGTTAACACAAAACCAAAAAATGATTATTGAACCCAATGCAAATGTTTTTGTTACTTCTAGTCTATATGATAAATAGTCAATGCCTATCTATTATATATTTCTATGATGGAAAGATATAAATTTCATTTATTTCTCTAGACTGAAATACAAGGATTATAATACTTTCGAAACCAGCGAGGCTACCACATAACTTCCAACAGTGATTTCACACATCTAAGCTGAGTGGTACCACACAATTCCCAGTTTGCGACGACAGCGCGTGGGATATTTAAATATTAACATTGAGATCTATATTTCACGTCAGACAAAGATTTTAATTTCTTATCAAATAATAACTAGCTATTGTATCCATTATTGTAATTGTTATTGATTTATAAAGTCGCTGATTTAACCATCCCTACTACTAAGTTTGTGACTCTAAGATGGATGAATGGATCTCACAAAATTAAGGTTTTAAGCCAAGCATGACGTTTCACACACTTTAAAGCGCACATATACCTATGTGTTTATCAAGTAAAATTTGTATTGCTTTCAGTATTTTCGTAAAAATATAGTGGTACAAATAAATGGTTAGCGATTCTTAAAATAGAATAAACTCAAACTCAAAATAACATTATTCATATAGGGAAACAAGTATAAATATGAACGTCACAAAATAAGTTAAATTAATTGTAAATTTACATTAACTACCGGTTCGCAAGTGAAGGGCGTAGAGCGGGCAGGAAGAACTGGCAAGAAACTTTCGGCCACTCTTTTTTAATCGCTAAGTATATGTTTATGTTTCTTAGAAGATATTTCTAACCGTAAGATTGAGTCTAAGTTTAGAGCAGTTAACCTAGTGGTTCAAGCCTCCTCCTCCAAACCTCTCAACCTGGAGAAGTTGAAGGTTCAAACACGGCTATGCACCAATGGTAATTTCTTTCATATAAGAAGTTAACATTCGCTGGTACAAAGAAAAAAAAACATCGCGACACATACAACATGCATAGAAGTCACAATCCCACCAGATGTTAAGTGAGATGCAGCCTATTAAAAGGCATGCCGGTATGCATAAATTAATTATAATAAAATTTCAAAAACAGATTAAATTTTAATTTACTCGATTAACTGCCACGTCAGTTGACACATAACTATTTGATATTGTTATACGTTAAATATCTAATATACATACAACGACGCTTTTTCATGCTTTGTGTATTGCAACCAAAATTGGTCAGATTTTACGTTGGCATTATTTTGAAAACAAAAACGATTCTTTCTCATGGCTTACTAACTAAAACGTAACCCCAAAGTACCCGAAATCTCTATGTACGCTTATTGCAAGCAAATTAATTGAACAAAAATTTCTTTACCAAATATATAAATTCAATATCTTTCTCTGTAAGTAAGAGTTTATTAGAAGCATTACTTGACATAAATTGGAGCCTAAACGACGTCTATTTGCTAACTATATTCAACGAATGTCACTTAGCCGGGTCAATGATTGAAATGGTCCGTTTACTTAACGGAGATCCCACTTAATTCAATGGCAGATTATACAATACGATGTAGGTTCTATTGTCTTTTATTATGAGTATTGACAATTGAACGGGGCTTGATAACAACGTATCTGTTTAATGTGGGTGGTAGAATTATTAAACACAACAGGTTTTGTGTAAAAGTATCGTCTCATAATGATGAACATAGAACCAAAAGGCAATCGATTCCTTGTAATCATGATCATCATTAACCTCTTTATTTGGTCCATTTCTGAACGTAGATCTCCTCGATTTTTCTTCAGCTTCCTGTGGCTTAGTGGTGATCATTGAACCAAAAGGCAATCGATTCCTAGTAATCATGATCATCAGCCTTTTTATTTGGTCCATTTCTGAACGTAGATCTCCTAGATTTTTCTCCAGCTTCCTGTGGCTTAGTGGTGATCATTGAACCAAAAGGCAATCGATTCCTAGTAATCATGATCATCATCAGCCTCTTTATTTTGTCCATTTCTGAACGTAGATCTCCTAGATTTTTCTCCAGCTTCCTGTGGCTTAGTGGTGATCATTGAACCAAAAGGCATATAACACTAAAATTGGGGTTAAAACCCAACTACGTGTTGTCATTAAAAGGCGGCTTACAACGATTTCCCAGGGATTTCACATTAGGCAACTTTGTATGAACGTTTGCATTGAGACAGGATAATGAAAAGCTTGATTGCTGGATCGCGTGAGGGCGCCTGATAGTTTAACACTATACAGGCTCCTCACTGCGACTTCGTATACTCAAAAAGCTGATTTAATGTATTTATGTATTAATTACTTTCCATTTAGCATTGCATATAATTATAAAATCTATCAAACGTAAAGTTTTTTTGTTTGAAAATCTTATGAAACGATTTGGGCATACAGAATTAGTAATTAAAAAAACCTGACAGCTCGAATAGCTACGATATATAATGACTTTACGAACACTACAATATATATTATTAAGCGTGACCTAAGACCTTAAGAAAGACCTAAGGCCTAAGAAAGGGGGGAGAGTGTTCAGAGGAGTTGTTCGGATTAATACCTGCAGCTGACTTTCATCATCAAACGTCGAGGCTCAATATGTAATTACACCCGTATCACCTCAAAGTCCGTTGTTCTAAAACTGAGAAAAGGTTCACTGGTAAAAGGCAGTTCTTGCCGCGTACCACCACTATGTGGAACCAGCTACCCACTGAAGTATTTCCGAACCAATTCGACAACCCGAAAAGATCACCAATTCTTAAAAAGAAGAGATCTTTGTAAGTCCACGGGCCTTAACAATACATAATAATATTACATAGTATAATTGTTCGCCTCTTTCATATGTCGTTTTACATTCTTAGCCCCAGATCCCCTTTTCGAGCCAAATGACCGTCGTTTAGAATGCCTTATAGACAACAAAGTACAAATTAAAATACATAAATGGAATTATAATGTTTGCTTTTACTGTACAGACATACACTTATAGCTACTGGTTTATACATAGTAATTAGTTGAGCGATAAAATATTATCATGCTCAATTATCAACCAGTTAATCATAATAATAGTTCTATAAGAATTTTAAACAAGGGGGCAGGCCAAAAAGACAGTAACTTAAAAAATTGGCGGAGAGTATATCGCCAGTTCTTCTCTTCCGTTCTACGCCCTTGATTTGAGATCTGACAGTAAATGTGAAATTAGAAGAGATTAATCTTTATTGAAATAGCAAGAAAAGACTGGCATACTATTGGCAGAGATAAATCCATCTAGAAATCGTTGTAGTAGGCCTTTATTCAAGCGGGGTCTATAACCACAAGCGACTTACATTTAGCTATAAGTCAATACTAACAATACTTCAAACACAATTTGCAATGTAAATTAGGGATATGAAAATAAAACACGGCTTTATTATGAGGTGTTTGTCAGACATACTACCTTCAAATAGCCTATAGAACTTTCGCCTGTAAGTTTCGTGTTCACAGCCAAGGTGTCAATTAGATGTTACATATTAAACTGCTGTTATTACTCTGAGGATTTTTGCTTCCTGATTGGGTATTCTACCTCATTCCCGGTGATAGATATTTTTTCCTGTTACCAGGCAACCCCGTATAATAGACTAACCGTTTATTGCTTTTTGAGACTAGCGAAATATTGTGTTAGAGTGTCGAAATATTCCTATTTCTTGGTTTAACTTAAGTGTGACGATGCCAAGAATTAAACCACTTGCACGTAGTAAATTTAAGTAGGTATTCTTGGCATTGTTGCGAAAGCAAAACAAACGAAGAAATTGTCTTTGTATCTTACGTAAACCATTTTTTATGTAAAATGTTGCAATGTTAATACATTTTTGAAAACAGTATTTAAGCTTCTTTTTAAGTTTTGAAAGGGATTATAAATTTATTAATTTTGTCAATTATCTAAAGAGAGAAATATAATAACTGTGCAAGATTGGAGTTTGTATGAAAAGCGATTGCGTTTTCAAAATTATTTAAGAAATTTATTTTTCTCTTTCCTTTTAATTTAAAGGAATTTGTACTATAGTTAGCCTCTCTTGTGTTTTATTATATTTAAGCAATAATATAAAAAGTCTAGGGAAGGATCTTGATAATTGACTGATTTGCAAATGAAAATATAAAGTCAACACTCATATATATGTACTAATAATATTATAAAGAGGAAACATTTGTATTTTGGTATGTATGTAATGATTTCACACAAAAACTACTAGACCGATTTTTATCACCATGTGCTGCATCTTCACTGACATAGGCTATATTACATTAAATAATATAATAGATCAAACTGTGGAAACTATTGACGATAAAACAAAATAATGGTGTACGGTTTTATAGTACGTATCAATATTTACAAAAAGAATGTTTTACCCCGAGTCGGAACACCAAAAATGAAATTATTTTGCTGCCTCAAAACAAAACTATGTCAACTATTGTGTATAGGGAAGTTCTAAGACACTGAAGTTCTACAAATAAATCTCTTCTCTAATATTATAGAAGAAAGTTATGCATTTTGAATTTTTGTTATTAAATTACCAATTTATAATAATCAAGCTAAAAATTCCTGGACTCATGAAAACCTTTCAGGAACCACTTGAAATGAAGAAACTTTCAATACCTGTAGAGTATATTTAAATTTACTATGGTGGGACATTCTACGAAAAGAAAAGAATGTATGAGTTATATATTCGTCGTAAACTAAAATCTGTATATAGATTATGAATGTAAGTCTAAGTAAAATAAATCTTTTATGATATCAAAAATCATCTATAGTCCGACTTAATAGACTTTCCACTACCACAAGATCTCAGTATCTACGTGATAGATACGGGGCATGGCTAGGGATTATATAAAGTTGTAGGTGGTTTGGAGTTTATGTTACTTGTAGATGGGCATGTTATTAACATTCTCGAGTTGGTGGACTATTGTTCTGACAAACTTAAAAATCAGAAGAATAAAAGAAATCAGAAATGCTTGTGCCCCGTGCTTCATTTTGGGGCCTTAACCCGAATGGAAACCCACTGCAAAATTTATACATAAAGTTAAAAATAACACATTATAGTCGGTCCAGTATAAATGAGATGAGATGACAGATTCCAAGCGTGCAACTTTAATATATAATATTAGTATAGATAACACATAAATAATCGTAAAAGACATGTAATTTTTCGCAAACTATCATAGTGTTACGAAGACGGGTCGACTGCCATGTTTCTAGATTTTTCCACTAGTTAGAGAACTTTTCAGCAGGCTGTAATATGATTTCTGACCGTTTCAGGAGAGGGTCAATCACATATTAGAAAATTGTAATTTCCATAATGTTACCCTAGTTTTCAGGAAGCTGAAACATTTTTTCAGTCAGTTTCAGAACATGTGTAGTCGAGTGGTGCAGTTTTCAGGAGACCCGTTTTCAGGCGTTTTCAGGCCGAGTTATACCCCTTTGATGAACGAATATTCTAGACCGAACTTTCTAGGTGTGAGACAAGGACGAAATGATACGAGAGAGAGAGAGAGAGAAGATCAGAACTTTCTCGAAACTAGACGAGCACTCTAGAACGCCGTACGACAAGGACGGAGCAACGTGCGAAACAGACAAAGAGTGCGGACGTTCTAGAATTGTGCAATCGCTACTCAGTAGCAAGCCCGCCTAGAAAGTTCTCGAATATTGTTTAGAACTATTCCCAGGGATATATAAGCGAGCCGAAACGCGACTAGTCGCCTTTAGTTTTGAATGCGATAACAAGAGTGAAACACCGAAGCGATAAAGTGCGAATAAAGTGAATACAAGTGATAAAGTACTGTGTGAAGTGTGCATAAGTGAAGTAATTAGTGACTGTGTTTTTGTGTGTTATAAGTGCATTTCTGCAATTAATTTGTGCTTATAAATTCCTCATTGATTTTTCAAGAAATAAACCCTTGAAGAAATCTACGGCATTTTCTATCCGATCCCCTAGCTTGTAACAATAGTTAATAATTATCTGTAATATTAACTTAAAACTTCCATGAGGCAAAGGTACATGAAATAATAAAAATACATTTTAATACGTTAAACTGAACAAGTACATCTCAGACGTTGCGCTACTTGAGGGCTCTTAAACTTACTTATTTAAGTTTTTCATAGTACTTGGAAATGCGAGCTCTGTAATATAGTATCCACAAATGAGCGTTGTCTAGATCTCTCAACATCTTATGTAGTGTTCTTCATTTTTAAGGCTTCCGCGGGCTTTTGTTGTTGAGACGTATTATTGACGGGTTAATAATTGTTTTAGTGTTTAATATTATCTTAATATATGAAACATTGTCGAGTGTTTTGAACACTTATAACTCGAGAACTACGGGTACGATTTTCCTGGTTTGTTGTATTTTTAACTGCACCGAATAGAAAAAAAATGCATGTACTAGTATACACACGTAAGAAGTGAAACTTTTTTATGAACTTATTTTTCAAATAGATCTGCTATAGGCAACTTTACAAAAATTGGGTAAATTAAATTAAATTAGATAAAGTTTAACAAAAGACTTTTATTATCATAGACATGAATACAAATAATACAATTATTTCTTTTTACCTTATTACTAATAAAATTATTATAGATTTTCATTAATTGTTATAGAATTATTCGAATCTCTTCGAATTAACCGAAGCAGGGACAAGAAAAAGATGTCGCGTAACGGAAGATGTGACGAGTAACCGTAAAATGTGACGTTAAATTTTTTTCCAACGTCGATACAGAAGTTTCACTTCAAAAAATTTAAAATTTCTAAAACAAATTCCAGTAAAAATCCTTCATGGGTTTCGTAACTGTCAAACATATTGTTACGAAGACGGGTCGACTGCAATGTTTCTAGATTTTTCCACTAGTTAGAAAACTTTTCAGCAGGCTGTAATATGATTTCTGACCGTTTCAGGAGAAGATTAATCATGTATTAGAAAATTGTAATTTCCATAATGTTACCCTAGTTTTCAGGAAGCTGAAACCTTTTTTCAGTCGGTTTCAGAACATATGTAGTAGAGTGGTGCAGTTTTCAGGCGTTTTCAGGCCTAGGTATACCCCTTTGATGAAGGAATATTATAGACCAAACTTTCTAGGTGTGATGCAAGGGCGAAATGATATGAGAGAGAGAGAGAGAGAAGATCAGAACTTTCTCGAAACTAGACGAGCACTCTAGAACGCCGTACGACAAGGACGGCGCAACGTGCGAAAGAGACAAAGGTGCGGACGTTCTAGAATTGTGCAATCGCTACTCAGTAGCAAGCCCGCCTAGAAAGTTCTCGAATATTGTTTAGAATTATTCCCAGGAATATATAAGCGAGCCGAAACGCGACTAGTCACTTTAGTTTTGAATGCGATAACAAGAGTGAAACAGCGAAGCGATAAAGTGCGAATAAAGTGAATACAAGTGATAAAGTACTGTGTGAAGTGAGCATAAATTAAGTAATTAGTGACTGTGTTTTTGTGTGCCCATAAATTCCTCATTGATGTACCAAGAAATAAACCCTTGAATAAATGTACGGCATTTTCTATCCGATCCCCTAGCTCGTAACAATATAATAATGTTCATCCCGTCGATACGGTAAACTTGCCTCGAATAAATTATTTATTTAAAAGTTTTGAATAGACAATATTCGAATAATGGCTTATTTAAGATTTTAAAATATAGAATAATGTCTATTATAAGTATTGATTGTTTATAAATTGGTTGTCGAATATTTGTGTTCGTTTAGAAATATAGCTACTTAAATAAACAAAAAAAATAAAAGGCACTTTATTGAGTATTGCAATCCGGAGATAGTGAACTTAATATTTATTTGTATTACTTTCATAAAATCATAAATAAAGTTCACAACAGATTAGACTCGACATTTACTGCCTTTGTTTCAGTATTCTTTTTACCTTTGATAAAACTCTCATAGCATCTTTATATTAAATTATTGTGCATTTAATATATTAAAAATACTATTGGTATTGTATATAATATATTTTTGCTCATCGAATATGGATCTGTTTATTTAGGAGGAAGCCCTCAAGATTACGGCTTTTCTTGTCACAACGGGCGGTTTGTGAACCGTATGAAATTTCGATGTTCCTATCAACGATTTAATGATATGGGGTGTAATATCATTGATCTGAGACAATTTTTGTCGGCCTTACAAAGAAATATATTTTGGGAAAATATTTATTCCTTGTCTGATGTTAAATGGTAACAAATATAACGAGGTATTAATAAATAATACTGAAATCAGTGGCGCTACAACCTTTTTACTTATGAGCCTCAGATTTTTGTATACGTTTCATGATTATTTGTCAATCTATTAGGCAAATAATAAGCCTTCCCTGCCTGACACTCGCCGTCAAGTTTTTGGGTCTAAGACAAGCCGGTTTCCTTACGATGTTTTCCTTCACGAGCTATCAATAATTATAAAAATCATTGTTGTAGATAATAGACCGAACGCGATGGAGTGTCACTGTGGACGCACTCTGCCCCATCTAGGAGTTGTAGTAAGTCAAGTAAGTCAATTAATTGTAATTCTCTATGATATGCTACTAAAAAGACCAAAAAGTACCTTAAGTATTTTTGTACAGAGATCGAATTAAGTGTGTCCTGTATCCACGCAACTCTAAATGGTGAGTTCGAGCCCCGGGTAGTACTTCTTAGTAGTACTCTTTTGTCGCTTCATAAACACGATTTGACAGAACGACGAAAAGAGACTTTAGTTAAGAGTCCAAAAACTGATAAAGTTCTTATGCTTTCGGAAAAGACCTAAGATACCCTGCGCCCTTCGCTCAAACGCAAACTCAAAATAACTTTATTCATATAGATAACCAAATACACTTATGAACCTCAATAAAAAAGATGATAAATTGATTATAAATTTTATTTACTACCAGTTCACAAGTCAAGGGCGTAGAGCGGGTAAGAAGAACTTTCAATAAACTCTGTAATTACCAAGAACAATACCGATCCCGACATTTTTGTATGCAAGTTTGATGTAGTTCTCGTAACATCCGCTGGAATATTTCCATTAAATGTGATCTCTATTTAATTTAAACACAAACCGACTAACTCTTCAAATATAACGTAGTTTGCCACTTATAATATATTGTCCATAAATAAAACAAACCAGGCCATAACTCAAATATCCGCTCTGACAGCTGAAAAATAAAGTGTATTTATAACTCGATCGGAAATGGGATTCGCTGAATGTGGAACATCGAGGCTGATCTGAACTATGCGTTGTAAATCTTAACGTGAAAGTACGGTGCTATCTGTTGCGACATATTTGGCAAGGCAGCCGGAGTTTCAGCCAACTGCGACAGTGCTTCCCTCGTATGTTGTGTATAAAGATAACTTAAAAGCTTAGTGCTGTAAGATTTACAACCGTCAGTATTAGCTGACGTTTAAACGTATTGCGATACTGATATATTTGACCTAATACGCTTACATATCATTTTACCTCTGCGGTCAGTTAATAGCTGTGAGAACTAATTATTGATATAATACATTGTTTTAATTAGTTTATAAGGTTGGTTATAATATGCACAGCGTACAGCCGGTGTATCGTCAGTGCTCTATATTGAGACCCTTAGGAAAAAAGCCACTCAGGTCCCCTATAAATGTATAATTCTAGTCAATGTTTTGTTCGTGTCCTGTGGTGTAGGTTCTATGTAGGAATACTGTATCGCGAAGCACTTTATCGGTTATGGTTGAGGTGAGAATGGCAGCCTGGTTTTGGAGTACGATAATGTCTTGAGATAATACAGCCTGTTATTTCCAAAAATGTTATAATTAAGTAATTAAAAATCAAATTCTCAACTCTAATTTTGAGAACACTATGATTTGCCTACTCAAACCCCTTGCAAAGTTCCGTTGCTTAGGCTTTCCGGGTCCATTTGCCGCCGGACCAGGTCGTCGGACCAACGCGAAGTTCTGTCAAATGGATGTCAGTCTAGGGCTCGTTCACCTCACCGATTGTCTTTTGTTACATTTGAACTAGTTTGTTTCGGTAAAATTGTATATGTATGTAATGAAAAGAATATTAAAAGTAGTATTAACTAGGTCAAAAACAGGTCTTGTTAAAAATTTACATATATATATATATAGACATATTGGATATTAAGATTTTTTTTTGGAACAAAAACGGCTCGTCTGATGATAAGTACTACTGCGGCCTATGGATACTTTCAGTGCTAGAAGGACCTAAGTGGTATTGGTTCAGAAAAACTACAGTTAGCAGCTGGTTCTTTTAAGTTTATTAATGAGTCAACTATTAAAAACTAAACGTTTACTTAGTTAAAATAAATTTCTATTTACTTGAAATGTTACAAAACGAAGCATGTACTAATCCGATTATAAAGTCTGTTACACAGTATTCAACCTTCGTCGAGGTATAGCTCGATTTGAGGGAGGTTTTTCGTAATTTTCGCTCATTACTCTAGGAGTGTTCATGTTCGCGGTGACGATATAACATTTTCTGCTTAGAAAAATTGCGTTAGAATTTCACTTCAACAGTTGGCAAAGTTATTCCAGCATTTATAATCATAAAAAACGTCTTTTCTTATAATATGGATATGGGTAGCTCTAAGATCACTTGTTGATAAAGATATATTTGTACCCTATTTACAGGTTACATGTTACATATAAAAAAATACAGTGGCGCTACAACCTTTCTAGGCAAGTAGGTGATCAGCCTCCTGTGCCTGATACTCGCCTTTGACTTTTTGGGTATGACAAACCGGTTTCCTCACCATGTTTTCCTTCACCGTTCGAGCGAATGTTAAATGCGCACATAGAAAGAAAGTCCATTGTGCACAGCCGGGATCGAACTTACGACCTTAGGGAAGAGAATCGCACGCCACTACTAGGCTAACACTGCTCACATGTTAAATATGTAATGGAGGGCAAACGGGAAGGAGGTTCATCTTCTGTTAAGTGATGCCTACCGCTGCTCATGGACTCCCATTGCCAGAAGGCTAGCAAATTCATGGTCGGTCTTTCAAGAGTTGGTACGCTCTTTTCTTAAAGGACCCGAAGTTAAATTGGTTCGGTAATACTTCAGTGGGCAGCTAGTTTCACACAGTGCTGATGCGCGGAAAAAACTACCTTCAGAAACGCTGAGTTGTGGAATGACGGACGTCGAGGTGATACGGATGGTTAACTAAATAATAAACGGCTGCTTATATCAGTCTATTCAGGATAAAGTCAAACAAATACAATTTTGCGATTCATAAGGAATATATATATATATTCCTTATGAATCGTAAAATTGTATTATATATTGTAAAATCGTAATATATATTCCTTATGTAGAATGCCTATTTTACTTTAATGCCCGTGTTGGGTCGTGATTATTTGCTATAGAGGCGGGCAGGGCCGGTATCTAAGAAAGAATTGGCTGCTTTCTTGATAGTTCAACAATGTGGTGGTGATGGCAAGCTGTGTCTTAGCGCTCTTAAACTATAAGTAATAATAAAATCAATCGGAAAATAAACATGCGAGCAGTGTCAACGTGCGCCTGATCCCTGAGGTCGAAGGTTCGATCCCTTTTGCTACAATGTGAGCATAAAACGCATTTGAGCGAATGCTCAAACGGTGAAGGAAAACATCGTGAGGAAACCGGCTTATCCCAAAAAGTCGACGGCGTGTGTCAGGCACAGAAGCCTGATCGCCTAGTTGCTTATTAGATTGAAAAGGCCATAAGGCCCAGACCTAAACGGGCTGTAGCACCACTGATTTTTTTAAATAATAAAACCAGTTTTCCGTCGAATCCTCTTATGATAAACGTAAAACTTTAACAGTATTTTTAACACCCACTTCGGTGTGTACGGTTGACCGCCCATGAAAAGCCATCGCTAGCTTAGACTTTTCGCCTCATTATTTCACCTCGAATATTCCAGACATCTTAAATAAATGTTATTACGAGACTAAAGCTCATGTTATACGCCGGGTAAAAACATCTGGTTTTCAAAAGTTTAATACATTTAAATATTTATCACGGTCTCATGCAGAATCAGTTGCAAATTAAATCATATTTGAGTACACGAATATTTTGAAATTAAATGTTATTTCAGATGCATGTAGAATGGGGATTTTTATTATAGAACAACTAAGTGATTGCGCCCATGGACACTCTAATAGACCGAGGGCTCGCGAGGGCATTGCCGGTCTTTTAAGATTTGATACGCTCTTTCCTTGAAGGCACCTAAGTCGAATTGGTTCGGAAATACTTCAGTGGGCAGCTGGTTCCATAGATACTTGGTAAAACCGTCTTAAACAACACTCGATTGTGGAACGACGAACATCAAGGTGATAGGGGTGGAATTTCGTAAAGGACTCGATGATGAACACAAATGTATTTATTAAAGTTAAAGTAATTATAAAATTAGTCTCCGTGATTATTTAAAAAAATGTACTAGTACACACGTAACAAGTGAAAGTTCTTCATAACGTTTTTCGAAAAATGATCTACTATGTGCAACTTTACAGAAATTGGTTAAATAAAGTTAAATTAAATAATTTTTAAGAAAAGCCTTTCATTATCATAGACATGAATACAAATAATACAATTATTTCATTTTACCTTATTACTACTATGATTATTACAGAATTTCATTTATTTTAATGGAATTATTACTATCAATGTTGGGTTGGGTTTGGATCTATGCTTTTACGGTTTCCAGCACGACATGCTCGCTTTAGCATGGTAGCATAGGTGCAAACCCACCCTACCACATCCTTCTGATGGGTAGGGAGGCGTGGTCTTGGGGGTAGCGCAGGTCGCTGTGATCCCCAAGGCAAGTTTGGTGGACTAACCTTCCCGAGGTTGCCAACCCTGTTTTTGGTCTAATACCCTATGTATTAGACGTAACTAAAACCACCAAGCGAACTTTTGCAGGGATGTAGAGGTCATGTCCTTGCGAGTTCATCATCCAAAATAAAAGGACGGTGGACAGTAAATGACCTCCCGCGTGTTTGTGCCGTGCGCGGGGACCCGTACGGGGGGATGAAGGAGTCCTGGAGGTTGAGTGGAGTAGTGCGCCGGTACAGTTGTGCGCTGCACACAACACACCTCTTTGGTCTGGATTTCCCCTCACACGGGAGGCCGTGGATTAGCTGACCACGGTCAACCGGCTGTGGTATCCCGTAAGAGGGCTACCAAGCGAGAGTCGGGGTGTGGGTGGGGGGGGGGGCGTCGGCGTGGCACGGGACTCGGGGTGAGTTTGCGTCATCGTCTCGGGATGCGAACAGCTCCGTACTCTCTTGCGGCGTGCGGACGCGCCTGCCCCTCTACACGCTGACTCTATACCGAAGGAGTAGCTCTGACGTCGCTTGCTGAGCAAGGGACGTCCCCGACTTGAGGGCTCCGTGGCGGGTGGAGAGCTCCGACGGTGAATCTATTTCATACCACCACATGGATAGAGAGACAAAACACACAAACCAACAAAAGGCTGCATCCACAGATGCGCCTAAAACTAACATAAACAGGGTTGCGTCGCAGGACGTGTTGAGGTGCAAGTCACCAGTGACACGATACTCTGATGCCCCTATCTCGCAAACGGATGCACCCAATAGGGCAGCGTCCGAGGCACCAAAGGAGAGGGCAGCGGCTGAGGAAGCGCCAAACCGGGATGCACCCTTAACCGTGCCCACTCCAATGGTATCTCATACACCACCACACAAGGATGCGTCCACTGTTGCGGCCAGGCTGACTGCGTCGGTCGAGCAGAAGATAGCAACTCCGAAGGATGATACAGCAATGTCTGCGTCCATAGGGGGGGCATCCGAAGCAAGATCGATGCGGAAGACCGAGGCTGCGACGATGAGCACGTCCAGTGCACAAACCTCGACCATGGACATGTCGGCCCTGAAATCAGCGATTCAGGAATCGACTCCCAGGATGGTCCTAAGCTCCTCAAAAAGGCGACGGCTCAGGAAGGCCAAAAGAGCGACGGAACAGCAACAGCTGATTACCGGCCCTCAGAGGATACCTGAGAACCCTGGAACTGCCCCCGCGGTTACCACAACTGCAGGACGCGGGAAAAGGGCACCGAAGCCGACTGGGTCCTCTGCCGCGCTCAAGCCTATTGGCTCTAGGTGCGGTAAAGGACCTAGAGGGGGGTACCAAACCAAAAACCCAAACCAAACCAAACAACAAACAAAGGGCCAGAAACGCGATCGGCCAGAGGAAACCGTGACACCGACTGGGGAGAGTAAAAGGGTTAAACCTAACAAACTCCGGCTGGAGTCAGGGACCTCGGCCAGTTACGCGGAAGCGGCAGCATCCTACAAAGCCAACGAGCTTTGTGTTGCCGTGATGACTGAGCCCTTTATAGACATGACACAAGAACAGGCAGATAACATCCGCCTACAAATCGAGGGTAAAATCCAAGATGAGCTCATGGCGGATCTTGAAGCTACCCTAGCAACTGAACCCAACGACATCAGATTCCGGGGAAGAGCCCACTTCTCAGATGGTGTCCTCAAAACTTGGTGCGAGGATACCTACACGCTGGGATGGCTTACCGGAGCATGCGATGTCATCAACAATCCGATACCGGACACCAAACTGGTGGTACGGCCTCAGTCAGACATTCCGAAGAAGGTGCCGTGCTTACTGCATGTTCCAGAGTTCACTGGTAGCACGGAAACTTTACGGAAACTGATCACCAGGCAAAACCGCCACCTAAACATCAGATCTTGGACCCTGACTCACGAACGTAGAACACAGGACCCGACAGGCGTATCTTTGTTCCTTCGTGTTCCGGAATATGAGATCTCAAAAATCAAGGCACACGAACGTCGCATCTACTATCTGATGGGGAACATCTATATCCGAATTCTGGAAAAGGATGAACCCTCAGTGGTAGCTGCCGCCACAGTAACTACTGCCAGTACATCGGGGACGGGATCCTCGGGGCCAAAGCCGCCCTCGTCAACGACGGAGATAGCCGCGGTTGCCGAGGTAAACGTCCCCATGGAGACAGCTCAACAACCACCCTCACCGGTGCAACTAACCTCGGATGACGAGTTCTTTCAGGAGACAGGGGGGAGTGAATTCAGCGACAGCTGTTTGCGCTCCTCCCCCTAACCGGACTGACCTTATCCAGACCAACCTCCAGCACAGCCAAACAGCGTCGGCTTCACTACGCAGACTGCTGGAGACCAACCCGAAGACCATTGCCGCGATCCAGGAGCCGTGGATCAGGAATGGCAAGGTATGCGGCCTGGGTAACACCGGTGGTAAACTTTTGCTGGATACCTCAGTAAGTAACCCAAGAACCTGCATTATCATACCTAAACATGTACCAGCATACCTAATTAACGAACTGTGTTCAAGGGACCTTACAACCATTAGGTTACCTAGGGACGCACATCCAGACATCGTCCTGGCGTCCGCCTACCTACCGGGTGACGAGGACGTGCCCACTCCAGAACTCGGCCTTCTGGCTGACTACTGTGAGAGGGAGAAACTGGAGCTTATAATCGCAGCAGACTCCAACGCGCACCACACGCTATGGGGTAATGCAAATACCAACGCTCGAGGTGAGAATATGCTTAACTTCATTCTTAGCAATAATCTTATCTTAGCAAACAGCGGCTCTGAACCAACCTTTATCAACGCACGCTCGCAAACCATAATCGATCTAACAATGGTGACCTCTGGTCTGTCAGATCACATACAGGATTGGCATGTCTCCAGAGAGCTATCATGCTCAGATCACAGGTGGATCCGCTTTACAATCAAAGGGGAGCTACCTAAACCACAACCACGACGCATACCTCGGAGAACTGATTCAGTAAAATTTTACAATATAATCGACTCAGAGGTAAGCAAACTAACAATACCAACCACCATTGATGTACAAGACATAGACAAACATGTAAATAACCTAACGTCCCTACTCCAGACCAGCTTTGAACGGTCGTGTCCCCTTACCATGCCTAGGTGGGGGAGTAGACATAACTGGTGGTGCCCCGAACTGGAGAGACACCGAAAGAAGGTCAGGAAGCTGTTCAATAGAGCAGGAAATACCCGTTTACCTGCCGACTGGGACAAGTACACAATCGCGAGAAGACGATTCAAAAAACTTTTACGCTCTAGGAAGCAAGAGTGCTGGAGACACTTCTGCACCAGCATTGAAAGCAACAACCAGGCAACCAGAGTGAAATCATGCCTCTCTAGTGAGCCTTATCACTCAATTGGTTGTCTTAAAAAACCTGATAAATCATTTACAAAAACCGATGCAGAAACATGTGAACTACTGATGGAAACACACTTTCCAGGCTGCATAATTGCCAACGACCAAGCATGGCAACCCTACTCAGAAAGTGCCACCACCGACTCAGACTGGAATGTAGCTCACAAAATAATCACAAATGAAAAAGTAACATGGGCAATCAACTCCTTCCTACCATTCAAAGCGGCTGGCCTGGATGGCATCTTCCCAGGCCTACTAAGATGGAGTAGAAACCTTTTGGTGGACTATCTTGTCTCAATCTTCCGAGCATGTATAGCCCACCGCTACATACCCTTGAAATGGAGGGAAGTGAAAATAATATTCATCCCAAAACCAGGCAGAGAGGACTATACCCAGGCAAAATCCTTCAGACCCATAAGCCTCACATCTTTCCTGTTAAAAACAATGGAGAGGCTTGGAGATCTGGAAATACGTAGCCAAGTATCGCTATCCAAATTCCTGCACCCAAATCAGCATGCCTACAGCCCAGGCAAGTCAACGGATTCATCACTCCACAACGTTGTGTCTCGCATTGGCGACTCCCTGAAGTTAAAACAGTCAACCCTTGGTGCATTTATTGACATCGAAGGCGCTTTTGACAAAACAAACTTCACGAGCATTACCAGAGCACTCGTTACATGTGGAGTATCATCAACCCTGATAGGGTGGATAAACAACATGCTAAAACAACGAGCTATACAGTTCACTGTTAATTCCACGACACGGGGCATTGTCAGCAGAGGCTGCCCGCAAGGTGGTGTCTTATCGCCGCTACTGTGGAACCTCGTAGTTAACGAGCTCATCACAGAACTCAACGCTGGCAACCTCTACACAGTGGGTTATGCGGACGACATAGCTATCTTGATATCGGGAAGCTTTGAAAGTACCCTATGCGATCTCATGGGAAGGGCTTTCAAAGTAATTGAGAGATGGTGCATCAAGCACGAGCTATCTGTCAACCCATCAAAAACAGAGCTAATACTCTTTACAAACCGGAGGGTTCTGGGACCACACAGGCTTCCAAAACTCTTCAACACACAACTCAAACTCAAAAATGAAATAAAGTACTTGGGTGTGATTCTGGACAGTAAACTGCTCTGGAACAAACACCTAGAACACAAACTGAGCAAAGCAACGATCGCCTTCTATCAATGCAAAAAGATGCTAGGCGTGAAATGGGGCTTATCGCCTAAAATAACATTATGGCTATACACTGCCATAATCAGGCCAATGCTGGCCTATGGAGCCCTGGTTTGGTGGCCAAGATCTGAACTTCAAATGGCGATCACGAAACTGGGACGCTTCCAAAGGCTTGCCTTGTCCGCTGCTAGCGGTTGTATGAGAACAACTCCGACCGCAGCAATGGAGATAGCCCTGCAAATCTTACCTCTAGACCTACACATACAGCAGGAGGCGGCACTTGCGGCCATCAGGCTTATGGTATTGGACCTATGGGGAAAAAACCACTATAGTTCACACACAGTGATTCTCAACAGGGCAATAGAGTACCAACCTCTTATAGATGCGCCATGTGACAGAATCACTAATCAATTAATATTCAACAAGAAATATCTTATACAACTGAGAGAAGAGGATCAAGATCAGTCGCCCCTGAATGAGCTACGTATATACACTGATGGCTCAAAAACAGGGTGTGGCTCAGGCGCTGGTATTTTCTCCTTTGATCTCAACATCAACATACACCTACCTCTGGGCACACAAAGCACAATCTTCCAATGTGAATGTGTCGCTCTAACCGAAGCAGCCAGAGCCGTACAGCGGATGGGAGTCAACGACTTTCACATTAAGCTCATATCGGACAGTGCATCCGTGCTGATGGCGCTCGGTAACGAAAACACAAACAGCAAACTAATACTGGAGTGTCACGAAGCACTGGAGGCAATAGCTCTAACAAATAGAGTTACCTTACAGTGGATTAAGGGACACAGTGGCTCTCTCGGCAACGATGCAGCCGACGAGCTTGCGAGAAGAGGCTCTGGTATGATACCTGCTGGCCCGCATCCGCTTCTCCCCTTGCCCTTCTCGCTGGTTCGAACCTGGATTCGCCAGAGATCCACTGTACTCCAGAATCAACGATGGTCGCGAAGTGTAGATTGCAAACAGTCCAAAATGGCTCTGCCGGCTGTGAACCCGCAACTTACTAAGCGACTTCTAAACCTGAACAGAACCAATCTCAAAACAATCATAGGGACAATCACGGGCCATTGTCTCCTTAACAAACATCTTTTCGTCCTAGGCGCAACAGACAGCCCCTTGTGCAGAGGCTGTTTCAGCGCAGAGGAATCAGTCACCCACGTAGTCCTGGAATGCGAGGCTGTGGCTAATCAACGTACAAAAATCCTCGGAACAGTGAGGTCGCTCCGCGAAGCCTGTGAAGTGCCCGGGAGACTTCTGTGCTTCTGGAAGGAGTTGGGCTGGCTAAATTAGCCAGGGCTTCTACGCACAACGGACCGACTACGTGTCTAAGTGCGGAAATTGAGTCCACCTACCTAAACCTAAACCTACTATCAATGTTATCGTTATTATATGTTTTGTTATACATGGCTTCGCATGTCTTCGAATCAACCGTGGTAGGGACAAGAAAAAAATCGCGCTTAACGGAAAAATGTGACGGAAGTAGTTTCAATTCAAAAAGCCTTTGTTAAAATCTCCTATATCTTAGATAATAAATTCCTTAGACATTAAGTTTTTAATTCAAATAGTCGTAGATGTGTATCGTTGGCTGTGCACCAATGGGCTTCCTGTCTACGTGCGAGCTCGCTCGTACAGTGAAGGAAAACATTTTGAGGCATCCAGAAATACAAGGACCAAAAGATGGTTTTTGAGCGTAGTCACCAAGCCATTTAATAGGTATTCTTACATCGCAAATTATACTCTGGTGGATTATGAATTACTGAAGCTTCTCTATGAGATTTTTCTTTTTTTTCTAAGCTTGTTTATAATTTTGATAACAATTTAAAAAGTTTTTGTTTTAAATTGGTTAAGAATTAAACTTCAATAGAACGGCTCTTTAGTAGATATATGTTATAGCTCGATGTCACAGCAATACGACTTGGTAATTTAGAAATAGTGTATCAATTTTTAATAAGCCGGCGACGCACTCGTAACATTTGTAACCCGGCATTATGATCCACTTATCAATTGAACACAGGTGGACCCTCCTGTTTGCTCTCTGTACCATTAAAAACACAATGTTTATTCTGTCTTTATCATTAAAAAAATCAAATATAGAAGTCACAAACACTTTATCTATAAAAAAATTATATTTTAAAAGTCTTTTATCAGCGTCCTTGCATAAAAACTTTATATCAAAAGGCGTCCAGGCAAAAAGCGCGCTTCCGTTTAGAAAAGGAAAATTCAATAAGAACGAATTTCCCGTGATTTACAACCACTATTTCCTCGTTAGGACTTCGCAGGCCCTCGAGGTGTGGATTTTATTGTAAACACAACTTACTGCGCTCTTTCGGTGCTTTTTATAAAGTTAGTACTGTTTGTACAGACGGAAAGCTGTCTTTTAAAGCATTTTTAGCAAATTCTCTGTACGTTTTGCGAATTTTTAAACGAATAATGTCCAAGAGGGAAAATTTAATTCGCTTATAAAAATGGTCCTAGTTATCATGCGTATTGACAACTGTTTATTACTTAACTTATATAATTATAATTTTTTTTGTTGTAAATGTGATTAGCAGTATTGGCAGTGACTCTCATCTTGGCTGTGAACCAATGGTCTCTCTATTTACGGCCGCATTTAATACTTTGAAGGGAAAACTAATATATAAAAAATCTGAGGCTCAGAACTAAAAGGTTATAGCGCTATGTGTATATGTGTAAAAATTTGGTGAGCCTTTCTTAAACCAATAGTTAACTTGAAGCAATATTTCCCGTCGCAATCTGAGATTGTGTTAACACGATATAGTATATATGTCTCGTTGGGTATTAATACCCAATGATACATATATACTTAGTTGTTTATGTTTAGTCCGGGTTTACTGGTGAAATCGAACCGTTTAACGCCCCGGAAGTAACTAGTTGCTATGTGACTACAATTATATACAGGAAAACTACAATTTTAATCTATGTCGGTAAACTCGTAGCCAGGTCTTTTTGAAAAGATTCTATGCATAAATTTAAGTAAATTTTTTGAATATAAATTACAATAATTAAGGATAAAATAAAGCAGTCTGGCCCTAAAATAATATTCTACTGAAAATAATATTTACATAGCGCAGAAAGCAAATATTTGAATAATCATTCTGCTTAGAATGAGGTTCATTATGTTTCATATTAAGGTTATTCAGGCCAAACAAACTTATTTACTAATACAAAAACATATTTCAATTTCTCTAAAATTTAGTTATCTTAAATAGCCTATTTGTCAGAACGTTTAATTTAATATTTCAATATATTTGGGCAAAATACAAATTTTAACATTTGTAGGTGATTTTTTTTCCACAAACTAATATCTAACCTCACCTCCAAACAAGTGAAAAACTTGGAGCGGCCGCAGCTGACAAAAATAATAAACAGAACAAGTAGTCTTTCCTACAACGTCGATTTTGTTCCCTTTGGAGCATCTCTCTTGGGCCGTGGGGTTCTAGAGCACAGGCGCTAATTAAAGATTTAAGTTGGCACCTGGTAGATAATACTGAAGACCCCAGAGCTGGTGCTTTCCTCGCTCAAGGAATAAGTATAGCAATACAGCGAGAAAATGCTGCCAGCGTTAAAGGGACACTGCCACAGGGCAAAAATTTTCTATTTAATCATTTTTAATAATTACTGTTATTTAAGTTACTTAATATTTATTTAAATCTGTATATTTGCTAAATTAAAATAGAAATAATTTCTTAAAACAATCTATCTAAGTATAATATTTGTTAAACTATTATAATATCATATATTATGTTATAGCAGTATTGGCCGATTGGTTTTAGCGAGCGACTATCATCCCTGAGCAGCCATTTCATTTCACATTCAATCCCCGGCTGGACACCAACGGATATTCTGTCTGAGTATACATTTAACACTCGCGTGTACGGTGAAGGAATGATCTTGAAGAATGTCGACATGCCTTAGACCAAAAACGATAAATAACCACTAAACAGAACAGAAGTCTGAGGCCCAGACCTAAAAGGTTGTATAGCCACTGATTTTTGATATAGTATAAAAGTTTCTAAATACCATTCCTGTCATAGCAGTAATATATCATTATAAAAGTATGCTTTATTAGTCCGATGACATGAAAAGAATTCAGAGAATTCCAAATTAATACATTGTGAAATCTTGCTCCCTGTTGTGCGCCACTTTCCGCCAGTTGGTGGAAGTTTCTCGTTTCAAATGCCAAGACACATCGGTTCGCAATCGCTTTTGATTGTGTATGTAGCTTCGACCAAACTAAATAAATATATTGTAAAGAATTATATGATTTAACTAAAACCTGTTCCGGACTGTTTGATGTCCGTCTATATTTTTAGTCATGGGTCCTGTGTCAACTATTGTATGAAATAATAATAATATTATTAACCAAACCAAAAAATATTATGGTGGTATAATCTAAACTTCGTATAATCTGCCACGTGTAATGGCGTAAAAATTTGTTTAAAAAGGTAGAATTTTTGCATGGAAGTTACATATTACATTAAACATATCCTTATAGTCAATTCCAATTTTATTTTATCATTATTACATTATCAACACTCATATAAACATTAATTTAATAATATTACAAAAGTAGTATATTAAGTAGATTTATAAAAACGCTGGTAGGAAGATCTTTGAATGTTTTTGGTAAATTGTTTTGAACTTGATTTCAATACAAAAAGTGTTTTCCTATACAATTCTAGATTATATTTTGGCATAACCAATTTCTCTCCATATGGCTTCGGCAGTTGTCCGCTTCTTACAATATTTACAATCAGCCGACACATAATTACAATTAAAATAGAAAATTTAATTTATTTGGGAATTGGTATCCAAAGATGGAAAGGAGCGTAGGAATATTTTAATTCCTTTTATTTATTAAGTAATTGATGTTGCATATAGATTTTTGTGTGTAAACGTGTTATCTTGAACAAAATACAATAGCATATATGTTCAAGCACATCGCATAACATAACAATTATAAGCAGTTGTATAAACATATAAAGTTCATCCAAGAATTATTTTACTTGGCAATGCCATAAAAAGTGTACGCAAGTTCACTAAGACTAAATAATGGGTAAAGAGAGAGGATGTGACGTAATACATTAGGTCCTAACATATGAAATTGGCGTTTTGTATGGGAGGAACAAAAAGTCGAATATTTTTAAATATAATATATTTAATTAATCAATCAAAGTATGAACCATTGTTTTCTATGCACTTTTGCCATCTCATAGGTAGTTCATTGATCCCTTTACTAAAAAAAACAGTCGGACGGGAATCAATAAAATCTGTGAAGGCGATTTGGACTGCCCCATCAGAGTTAAATTTTTTCCCTTGCAAGAAGTTGTCCAAATTTCGAAAAAAATGGTAATCTGTTGGAGCAAGGTCCGGGGAGTACGGAGGATGTCTTAGACATTCCAATTGAAGCTCTTCTAATTTGGTAGCCGTCTGTTGTGCAGTGTGGGGTCTAGCGTTGTCGTGAAGTTGCAGTGGCGTGGAGCGATTGACCAGCCTAGGTTGTTTAGCCGCTAGCTTTTCCATCATGGTTTGCAATTGCTGACAATAGACATCAGCCGTAATATTCTGGCCAGATTTGAGAAAACTGCAATGAGCAATACCGGCACTAGTCCACCAAACGCTTACAAGTAACATTTATGGTGTTAATTTTCGCTTGGGGCAGGATTTGGCTGGCTGGCCAGGATCCAACTATTGTGCTGAGCGCTTCCGATTATCGTAAAGAATCCATTTTTCATCACAGGTAATGATTCGGTTTAAAATACCTTCATTATTGAGCCGGTTCAGTAATGTAGCGCAGCAGTCGACGCGCGTTTGCCGGTTTGCTACAGTCAATTCGTGAGGTACCTTTCAAGCTTTTTAATCTTCCCAATTTGCTTCAAGTGAATTAAAACAGTTTTATCACTAACACCGCAGCTTGCAGCTAACTCGCACGTGGTTTGCGATGGATCCGCTTCCACAATAGCCTTCAATACTTGGGGCTTGTTCTGCAGGTCGAAATTTCCAGAACGAAAACGTTGGAACCAAAAACAAACTGTGTTTTCTTGCAACATGACCGCCATACACATCATTCACCCTTCGAGTCGTTTCCGCAGCACTAGTGCCACGGCGGAACTCGTTCTCGTAAATAATGCGATACTTTAAGTTTTCCATTTTGTAAAATGAGTGACGCAAACAGAAAAAAACAGAAGAAAAAAATAAATGAATGACGGTCATCGAAGCACAAATACATGAGTAAATAGCTGTACAAATTTGAATTTGGAATTCCTAACCAAAGAGGAGGTATTTGAGGTCAATGTGCCCAGTACGACAAAACGCCAATTTCATATGTAAGGACTTAATATAAGAAAATTCTCTTACAAAAAAGTGGAAGCTTCCACGTTTTTGACTTGAGCACTTTTGACATGCTCGTTTACCTTTCTCAGTGGTTACGCACGTGACGTATATAAATAATTGTTTTTATATTAGTCATAATTACAGATAGCATAAAAATTATATGGAATAATAAATAATAGGAAACTGATGGTGGTGGTTCAGGCATGAGTTTAAAAGGCATTAGAAAAGCTGTCTGCCTGTTGCTCTATAAAAAAATATCAAAAATACATTCCAATGATTTTAAAACCATCGATTTTATCATACAATTTATTTATTTTCTAATCAGTATTCCTACAGCTACTTATTATACGAGTACAATATCTAAATTACATTATACACAAAAGCCATAAACGGAATGTGTATTCAAACATAAGCACAAAACACATTTAACAATTATTACCTAGTTACAACAAAATATATAAGATACAATGATCATTATAATAGGTTCAATATAAAAGAGAAACTTCAAAGCCTGAGTTACCTGAATAGTTTGAATTAGACCAAGGAATTTGAAACAGTTGGGCTCGCCACATTTTGTATCAAGAAGGACTTTACTAATTACTGTGACAGGCAAAGTGTCACTCAGAAGTAGTACTTATATGTTCATTTGGACAATTTTAGTATTTAAGTATCGTCACGTATAAAAACGTATATAAAGTATAATTACGTGAAACCGTCTTCACTGGAACGTCGACTTCATTTACATACATGAAGTTAATGTCTCTCCCTTGAGTTACTGCCATTTCACTTGTTATCTACATTTTGTTTCACAACTCCGTTTTGTAAATTCTTTTATAACTTTTTTCATGTTATTTTATTTAATTTTTTAGTGAGCACTGATGTTTGTTTAAGCTATATACAGCGTGCTATTGTGCTTGCTGAAAACTATTATTGTTTCAATAAATCTATGAACTGCTACGGTACTATATTTAAAAGTAAATTATTAATTATCTAAGATTAATAATGTATGTTTCCCGGGGAATCGTACTCCGAATCTCTTATTTAAATATTAAATACTTGTAATAAATTCTCTTTGGCTATACTAAATTGGTTTTGGTATCATTAAAAGTTTAAATTTTAAAAATATTATTTCATATGCAAATTAGGAAAATGTATGGTTTTTAGTTATTTTTCGTACTGTCAATATGAGTGAATCTAAAGAAGAATTTCGATACATTTTAAACTTTTACTACAAAAAAGGTAAAAACGCATGTTGCATAAAAATTTGCGATGTTTAGGGACCTTGTGCAGTGTGTGTGAGATTAGTACAAATTTGGTTTAAGCGTTTTCAATCCGGTGCATCTTTGATGTCAAAGATGCACGTCCCTCTGGTCGCCCAATTACGAATAAAATGGATGCCATTTATGAAAAAGTGGAGCAATATCGGCATATCAGTAGTTACAACGTCGCTGAAGAACTGGGGATTAACCACAAAACTGTTTTGGCGCATTTGAAAAAAACTGGATACACAAAAAAGCTTTATATTTGGGTACCTGACGAGCTCCCAAGAAAAGAAGAAACTTAATGAATCGTGTACTCAGTTGTGATTCTTAAGAATTACTATTTTTGAAGAAGCTGAAATCGTGATAAAAAGTGGACCACGTGCGACAAGAAGGAGCGAAAAAGGTTACTGGTAAACCCAAATTAGCTCAGAACAAGGTGATGCTGCGTCTGTGGTGGGATTGGAAGGGCATTATTCATTACGAGCTGTTACCACCAGGCAGGTCCATCGATTCTGTAGGCTACTGCAAGCTACGATACTGCAAGCTACTGATGAGATTAAAGCAAGAAGTTGAGAGAAAGCGGTCGGAATTAATGAACGGAAGAGGAGTGGTTTTTCATCATGATAACGCTAGAGCTCAGACATCTTTAGGAACTCAGTAAAAATTAAGAGAGTTTGGCTGGGAGGCGTTAATGCATCTGCCGTATAGTCCTGACCTTGCACCTTCATTTTCCACCTGTTTCGATCTCTTCAGAATTCTTTAGGCAGTGTCAGGTTAACATCACGAGAGAACTTCCAAAGCCAATTGACGCGGTATTTTGATCAGAGGCCCCAAAATTTCTATAGCAATGGGATCATGTCCCTACCTACAAGATGTCAAAAAGTTGTCGAACAAAATGATACATACATACTTTAGTTAAATGTGAATAAACTATATTAAAAAATGTCGTGAATTTTCTTAAAAAATGCGAAGAAACTTTTTCCCTAACCCATTATAAAGATAATATAATTTTTTCATGTTCTTACTCGACGTAAATTTCACATCTATACAAACCCCATTTCATGACCAGCAAATATCTAATTATACATTGAAATGCATTTAATACAAAACCACAAATCAAAGCTTTCATGTAGCTACTTAATAACGTTAAAATCTAGTATGATCGACGATGCAAAACATTTGTGTGCAAACATGAATTTATAGACGACGAAACTTTCGCAGTAAAATACGTTCAAAATTCGACGAATTGGCGACTACTGGTTCCATTACTTTTCAGTTTTCAATATTCTCTCGATTTCCCGCAAACTATATCTTTTCAAACTCTTAAAAATTTATTAGCTACTGAAAGCAAAGGAATAACTATTGCTTTTGGATTTTCGAGTAGTGCAATCAATGACTTTTTATTCCCAAGTTATATGACGAACTTTTGCGAACTGTATCGACCTACTTCGGACACAAAGGATTCATATCACAAAGGGTACAATTAAGAGCATAACCGATCCTCAATTTTATTGATTTATTAATACACTAATTACATAGAAGATTATTGAGAAGTTATTTTTATGTACAGTGGTCATGATCCTAAGCTAAGATTGTATTAATGTTTTTTTTTACGTAAAGGAAGCAAACGGACAGGAGGCTCATCTGCTGTTTAGTGATACCGACACCCATGGACACTCACATTGCCAAACGGCTTGCAAGTGCGTTGCCGTCCTTTTAATAATTGGTATGCTATTTTCTTGAAGGACCCTAAATCGAATTGGGAATCTCTATCACCGTACAATAAGGCGAACCTATTGCATCACTTCACGCTGGTTTCTGGAGAGATAGTGGCATTGCCCACAATAAAAACGAAAAACAAAATTAATTACTAAAAGAACTAACAGTTGACACTAACTAATAGAACTTTTGTCAATAAATTCAACGGAAAATCAAAAAGGACTATGTAATTCGTTAAAATTACAATATTGCTGGAATCAACTACAACACTTGCCAACTAGACGTATTGAAACCGAGTGCGTATAATATGTTACATCTGAGCTTCAAGATAAAGGATTCGTAAGTCACACCTACCAAGATTTCGTACCAACTGTCAAGAGTTTAGATAAACAATGTAGAAAATCCCTAAGCCAAGTCCCCGATACGCAGCGACTTATTTTGTCTTTCCCTACAAGTTTAATACGAAAAGGTTGCATTTATTTTATTTACACAAACAAAACACGTCCGGGTTTAGGATTTTTGTTTTGAAATACTTCCGTGATTGAAACTTTTACGTTTGTTTTATCACGGTTTCATGTTAACTTATAAATTCAGAATAAACTTGGGGGGAAACTTTATTTGGGTTTAGGCTAGAACAGTGTTGGCGTAAAGCGAGCGACCTATATCCAGACGTTGTGCGTTCAAATCCTATTATGCACCGGTTTTTTTATATACTCAATATTTATTTTATAATACATAAACTGTTTCTTTTAAACGAGAAATTAAACATTATAATATCAACGAAATGTTATCAGACAGCCGACTTAATTTTAGAATTCAAAGCTCATTCTGATACATACATTTACTGCCCTTATAAATTTAAGACGATTATTTCCTAAGCAATTGCACACTATATAGACCTCTTCAAAAAATCATATAATAAATAGGTAAAATCGATTCGCGTTTAAAAATTCAATAAATCCTCAAACTTTTAATGTAAACTGTATAAGATGATAATGAATAATATCTTACTATAAATAATTGTAATTAATTTTTAATTAAAATTGTCTAAATTCAAATATATCTTCCAGATACACTTTTGAATCATACTCACAAATCTCGCTATAGAATAACGACTTCATCAATTCCGTTTAACGACCCATTATAAGTAGTTGTCGTGTATCCGTCCCATCATATAATGTATCAGTTATATTTGATGTCGTTAACCAAAATCAGAAGAGGTTCGTGAGCGTAAAATTGACATATTTAAGAGGCAAATAATGTAAGCAAATATTAAACTAAACACTTAAATTGTACCGTTAGAACAAATTTCTGTCTGGTGTTTTTTTGTATGTACATGTAAATACTTTCTATTCTTTTTTCTTTAAATTTTAGTTCAAACAATACTTGCATTAACTGTATTTCATCCATATATTTTTCATAGTGTAGTTTTCAAAAGCTGGCCTCTGAGAGTGTCCCTGGGCGGTGTCACTTAACATCAGGTGGCCGGGCCCCATTGCCTCCTGTTCTATAAAAAAAGTCTTAGGTTTTTTCTACCTTAAGTCTGTGTTAGAACTCGGGCAGTGCATGATGGTTTCCATCTATACCTATTATTTTCACTTGCTCGTATGAAGAACAATCGTATCGTATTGAAAATATGAAACATGTGGTATGTTTATGCATTAGCATTATATATGTCTGTATGATATGATCTGTCTATTAGCATTATATTTATTATACTTCTTAAAACAACCTTGGAAAAATATATTTTTTGTGCATTCTATTTTTAAAATATCATTTAATTCCTGTTTGTCGATGGATAATGCGTCGGAATTATTTTCCCACAACAAAAGGTGACAAATGTAGAAAAGCCCCAGTGAAGGGTGTTGAGTAAAAACGTCCTTTGTCCTCCCTTACTTATGATTAATGCACTTTCGGTCTGTTAAGGACATATTACGTCAGTAAGGAAATAACTTGAAACGCACTTATTGGGTTATTAATTAATTTAAAAGAGTTATGTTTGTGTTTAACCTTTTACTTAAAAATAATTTAGGGACATTAAACTAAATAGAAATACTTGTTCATACGACATATTTGTATGTCTTCTACTATGGATGTATTTCTATAAAATTGTTTACATGTCGAAGCAATGGCGTTGGTATCATATGTCGTTGTCATTATAAGCCACATAATTAATCTAATAATAAATAGTTTAATCAGTGTATAACCGTTAACAATTGGTATATTCGATTTGGAATATTTCTAGACCTAAAAATTAACGACTATTTGATAGTAATAATAACTCCACAGTCATTATTATTATTAAAAGTAATTTATCATAATTTTAAACATTTTAAAGTCAATAAATGTTGAAGTAATTATTTGAAAGCATTTCTACGACTGACGGACGATTGGTCCCTGCCTCTGCCTTCCTGTCGTTAGACAATAATATTCCTATCGTTTCAGTTACTACCTTCCTTTCTCTATGAGTAGTCTTTGACCTTCCTGCGGCATTAATTGGTACAGGAACGATCCTGTGACTCCTCGCTCTTTAATCTATTCTCACTCACTCCGCCATTTATATAAAAAAAACAATAGCGCTACAACCTTTTTAGGTCTGGGCTCAGATTTCTGTATCTGTTTGATGATCATTTGTTTATCGAATAGGAAAGTAGGTGATCAGCCCTTCTGTAGCTGATGCACGCCGTCGACGTCGACTTTTTGGGTCTTAGGCAAGTCGGTTTCCTCACGATGTTTTCGTTTACCGTTCGAGCGAATGTTAAATGCGCACATAGAAAGAAAGTAGTAGAAGGGACAACCACAGGGATGAGAGTCGCACGCTGAAGCCACTAGGCCAACACCGCTCTGTTTCCGTCTATATATACTTGTATTAATTATATATATAAATATCTATGAAAAGGTATTCGTTGGTCTGTGTCTAAGTTTAAAATGATTCGCCAAAATTAGAATAAAGGCCAAAGCTTTTCTTTGTGTTAATTAAGATTCACCTGTGTATCTCGATTGGTTTTGAATTTTCGCTGACATTTGTCTGTTTTTTTTTCTTGGTTTTGTGTGTCAACGGAAACTGTCACTTACGAAATTCACGTTCACGTCATGAAAATGATTTAGATTTCATTTTACGAGTTCTTTTTAAATAATACAGTTAAAACGAATACGTAATATACATGAATATTTAACTTTAAGTGGTTGTTGTATAGATATGTTCAGACATATGTTAAATGAAACGCTTTGTTTAAAGCTGGGTAACAACTAGCTTTAATTTGTTTGAAACATGAGCTTATAACTAAGATAACACTAGGGGTAGTAGGGTTAAGACGCTGGAATAACAAAAACTAAACTTGACAGAGTTCGTAAATCTAGTGACACTTATGTTACTTACTTACTTATGGTACTTATGAACATTATCCGAAACGAGAATGTCACATTACAATTTATGAGCATGGTAAAAAATAAAAGCCTCATTTTGGCTTCAAGTTTGCGATTATTACTAATAGGTTACATAACCTGAGTCAAGAGTTTAATTATGACATTGAAGTTAAAAAAAGGGTTTCCTAAAATCATGTCCGTAAAGTGAAATTAGGGCTGAATTTGATGAGCGAGGGTCACCATGTAAGCCTTATACAATTGCAGCTTTTGAACTCATTAAGAGCGGATTAACGTTGACTTTGACGGATTGAACCCATTCTGGGGCACCGGCGACGATCAGATACGGAGATGGCACTAATCAATTTGTCCAATTCGTACCCTTAGCGATTAATACTGATCGATAACTTCTCGATTACCATTTGAATATATTAAAATGCAACTATATTTCCTATTTAGCGTTAACAAAGTGTTGTTTTGATACGTCATTCTAAAGATTTAATTTCTCGGTAGAAGTTTGTTAAATGGGAGGAATGGTTCATTTTTAACGGATATAAACGCAAACATACAACGTTAGGCCAGCAACGCCTACACTAACATGGGTATCTGTGCGGCAGTCTGTTTTGCCTAACCGTGTAGTGCCATAGCATATAAAAAAGTATGTACACAATTTGGTGGTGGTTGCAAAGCATATGTGGTGAAGACAAATATCGTGAGATATGTGTGTCAGGCACAACTATTTACCTATTAAGAAAAAAAAATGTATAATTATAATAATTACCTATAAATAACAATAAAGATTCAATTACAGAAATCTGTGACCAAGACGCTTGTAGAAGGTTGTAGCGCCGTAGTTTATTTCTTGGCCATTAAAGTATCTTTAAAAATTTAATGTATATGTAAATATACAAAAAAACACGTCCAAAAAACGTCAAAGTGTTTTCGAAGTCAGCAAAAAAGAGTACAGTTGATGGTTTGACAATCGGAAAGCACTTTGCGATTGGCAAGTTAAAAGTTACAAACTCGAATGATTTTATCTAGAGCACAAGGGAATAGCCTAGGTCTTCAGACAGTGTCAATATTGAATCAGTGCGGCTCGTGTTTGTGAGAGGAATAAATTGCGGCCGAAACGTTCCCGTCAGGAAAATCTTGGATTCCTTTTTATAACTTTTTGCGGTACTTTTTCGACTTTATTTATTACATATTTTATTTACCGCGCTAGTTTTCGAAATACGTAAATCAAATATTTACAATCACTCAGAAATACTGTGCTTGGTGAATGTTTCATAATTTGTTCAGTAACTCAATACGAATGGAGCATTGTTGGCCTTGTGATTTTAGCGTGCGTCTCTCAACCCTGAGGGCCTAGGTTCGATCGCTATCTGTGCACAATTGGTGTGTCTCACGGTTAAGGAATAGAAAAAGCCACAAATATAGCAGCAAAAGGTTGTAGAATCATTTGTGGTTTTTTTCAACTCAATACAAACACATGTGGAACAAAACATGAGTCTTAAATACAAAAATCAACCGCGTTTCAGGCAGAAGGCCGATTTTCTACTTAAAATTATCAGGAAAATCTGCGGCCAATCAAAAGATTGTATCTCAGCTGGATATTTCCCGTGAATATTTCCCACAAACATTGATTGTGAATAATTGATAATTTTAATTAATTATACTAAACACGAAATCGCTTTTTCTTGCGTTATTCCTGAATAAATAGTATAATTATCTAAAAATGCTTTATGTTTACAACCTTCTTTTTTTGTTTTTTCTGGCGCGTATATAAATAGTTTTGTTGGTATTCTGACACGTCGACATATTACTGGCCATATGAAAAACATGCATTTTCAAGATTGATGACAAAAACAATTAGCGACTGTAATTATTTTATATATATTTCATCAATATAGTACCTCCGATCAGAGCTTTTATTTTAAACGATATCCATTTTGCTTACATTCTGTCAATGTTATGTCAAACGCCACAAGGTTACATGAAAAAGTTTGAATTGTAAAAGCGTTTTGCACTGAAAAAAATTTCTATGGTAACAAAAGTCATGATTACTTAATATGGTGGTTAAGTATTTTTAAATTTTCTAATTTTCCGCACAATTTTCCCTTTTTTTTCTTTCATAATAACCTTCTTCTGACAATTACAATTACAATAAAAACAGAATTAGCTAAATAGGTCCAGCCGTTTATATATCTAGATAGTATTACTTTTACTATTACTTCTTTCAAACTTAGTCAAAAGTTTTCATTATTTTTACCTTTGTAAAACACCATTTATATAATATTCTACAACTTTTTGTAGAACAACAAGTATAATATTTATTCTGATTATCCTCTTTTAACTAAAGTATACTTTCGTCTCTTTCAAACAATAAAAAAAACATTACAATAACAATACATTGTTATTAATAATAATAATGTTAATCCAGTTGGAACTACAGTTTATATTTCCGAGAATAATTGTAAGATTGACTGCCAAAGTTGCTAAATTTAATGAATGTTAAAGACCAGTATATTACTGATAATAATAATAATCCTTTATTTACAAGGGCATGAAAGTTAACCAAACTTCGGAATTGGTCGAAGACGTGTAATCGACTGCTCATGTGCTATGAGGGGTTTTTGAATGAATTCCATATTTACTATATGTAACACTGGGGCAGGAGCCGTATATGCCGATCCAAGATAACGTTAGGGATTGCAGCTGGCTGCACTAACACTGTTCTAACATATGACCTCCATTGAATACATATTTTTAGGAAGAAAACTATAGCGTAGGTAAAAACGTCATAGCGGTCACCCATATCATTTCCATTCATCAAACTGCGTTCCACTGCCTCGGACGTTGGGATATTCGTAAATTTTATTAGTCTCGTATGAAATTTCACAGTATAAATACTGTAGTGAGTGTATTCCTCATAGTCATTCGGAATTACATTCTAAAACTGAAGCTGGGATATTGCGATCCCAGCTTCAGTATCGCTGTTGCATGGTAAAAGGACCGATGAAGAGCCTTATCATTAAAACAATAATCCTAACGTTACCATCTTAATAATAAATAAATCATATTGCCGGAATACGAAGACCCATAATCTCGAAATATATTGCGACATTCAGGACGGTATAAAGAAAATTGGAGTACCAATATAAAAGCAATTTCATAAAAATATTTTTCATATTATACAAAGCATTAATTAACTGTATCAAAAGTTGTCAGAAGCTGAAGCGAATGGAAATCTGAAGGAAAATTAATTCCAGGTACCATCTCAAACGCGGCTCTGAATGAAATTTCTCAGAAACCTAACAATGAAGACATACCTATAGAATTATTCGAATGAACGTTTAATTAAAAACTTATATAATCAATTTATTTGTGGATAATACAATTTGTATAGGCCTTAGTTGGTTTCAGGATAACATTCACCAATGGAGTCTGAGTCTATGTTTAAGTCTCTCTCGTACTGAAGGAATTAGGAAACTGGCAACGCAAATACTGAAGTGTCAGGCATAAAAGCATTGGAAAGAAACAAATGATCACGAAACAATTACAGAAATCTGAGGTCAAGACCAAGAGTTGTAGCACCAATGATTCATTAAAGCATGTATTATTACGTACGTTACGCTTCGTACGTTACGCTTCGTACGTACATGTATACACTAAGGAAACACTGCTGTTGTAAGACAAATGGTTGTAGCAGTGTATTGTCAGATTGTTCTATCATACATTTTCTCAGTGATCTAAATTCTAATTTGTTAACATTCCCTAGCACGGTGAAGGAAACTTCATGAGGAAACCGGCATGCTGTGTCCATCAGGCACAGAAGGCTGACCCTACTTACCAATAAGAAAACAGAAATAATCAAGAAAAATATTCAGATATCTAATGAATCTGCGGTTTCTCGTATAAATTCTTATCTATTTATCGCTGACTTTTGTTATAAACAAATTGTTAAGTCGATTGAAAGGTATAAACTTGATTGTTACCTAAATGAAATGTTTAAATGTTGTTGTTGCTTCCTGGTACGTTCGCAATTACGATTTCTATCTTTACCATATGTAGAGGACGTTGCTACAATAATCAAAAAGATTGCTACGTACGCTCTAGGCTATTCAACTTCTTGACACCATGGGCCTAGTGAAGAACATTGAAAAGACCCGTTCGAATTAGCGATACACAAGAACAAGGTTTATTTAAAAACTAACTATCTTTAGCAGTGTTATTCGACACTGTCTTATGTTAAATATCCTGTTTGGTAAATTAGATTAGTCTTAAATAACTTATTAGTCTTAAGTTAGGCTACATAGTAATGTAAAATGTTTTGACTTAATAACTATATGTATTTTTGCACTTCTTGCCAAGGTATCTCATTTAATACATTTTTTCTCTTCTCACAGTGGTTGCCTGGAAGAGATCGCTTGAAAGCGATAAGGCCGTTAGTTACCCTTGTTTTCATTTAATTATGTTCAATTTTTATATTGTAATGTAACGAAGTACAAATAAATAAATAAAATTCGACATATGTATAAATAATTTAAAATCGCTGCTGTATAAAAATCTGATTTATTATAGCAAAAAAGGTCGTATTTGGAAAGTAATTTCCTAAAATCTATTGGCGAAATAAAAAACGGGTCATCGGTTTCCCGGTCCGTAATCTTGATAGTGAGTTGCGGTTTGTCGGATAGATTAATTGCGCCCAGATAAGATTCGAAGGTTTTTCAAATTGATGTACAACATTTATCATTCCCATTTACAAGGATAACGAACGCGTGTGTATAACAAGTAGCCATCGATATTTGACGCGTATGACTTTAGGTTCACCATGCACAGTGATTTAAAAAAAGGACACTTCGTGTAATTTTTTTTTAAATTAGAATTAATAAATGGAGTGGCAGAGTCTTTCTTATCTTACGCCTTTTTATTGGAAGTTACTGTAAATTAAGAGATGTTTATCGCACATAAGTAAACAAGTTACATACAAAAAGGTCAGCTCCATTATAAATTCTTCGAATGTTTACTACAGACCCCAATATATATACTTTAACCATAATATATACATGCTGCCTTTTGCGATATATGCTAAGTATCCCAATATTGGCTAATTGTAGATCACAGTGGGAGAAAGCCTTTATTACATGTTTCATATTTGTTTAGTTACGGATAAAAAAATCTTAACATTGTGCTTAAAAGTTCTCCAGATGTGAACACAAAGGCTACCAAGACAAGAGCGTACAAATTTCAAAAAAGCAGACCACTCACACGCGAGCCCTCTGGTATTGAGTGTCCACAGGTCCCTGTTCTATAAAAAAAAATTCCCTTCAGAATGACCACTCCACGACAGGCACAGAAGCCCTCTATGTCATATCTCATAGTCAAATGGAACGACATCAACGAAGTAGTAAGACTCTGGCGTGGGACAGTTTCACGTGCTTGCCTAAAAAAGCTTCGAATGGGTTTCTTATACACTTTTTAACCTAATTTTTAATTTAAAATTCACTCCAAGAATGTGCCAATACGACTGTATGTTATGTTTAGTCCCATAGTATTAGTAGTTATAACCACATTTATAAAAATATGTATGTTTATATATATACTAGCGGACCCAACAGACGTCCTGTCTTAACTATGAATATTGATTTCGAATTGGTATAATTAACTAAAAATGCTTTGTGATACAACATTCTTTGTTTGTTTTTCTGGCGCGTATATAAATAGTTTTGTTGGTATACCGAAAAACATAACTGGCCATATGAAAAATATGCATTTTCAAGATTGATGCCACAAACAATTAGCGACTGTAATTATTTTATTTGTATTTTATCAATGTAATAACTCCAATCAAAGCATTTATTTTAAACGATATTCATTTGTTTACGTCCTCTTTGGCGATATTTGCAGCACGCATTCTGTCAATGTTATGTCAAACGCCATAAGGTTACATCAAAAAAGTTTGTATGAAATGAAATAAAAATTGCCATCGTAACAAAAGTCTTTTTAAATTTTCTAATTTTCCACGCAATTTTCTTATTTTGATCTTCTCCTGACTGTAACAAACAACAAAAAAGAATTAGCAAATTTGGTCTAGCCGTTCACGCGTGATGCGGTAACCAAGGGAAATATGGATTCATTTTTATATATATATAGATATAAATGAAAGCACTTGAAGCGTGCAAAAGATGAACTGTTAATAACCCATTAATTTAATGTAATTGATGTGCATGTGTTGTGATCTTAAGTGCGCATATCCATTTCGCGGTAATGGATGCTTTCACCGGTCACTGGATATAGGTACATGCTTATGAAGTTCAATCAAAATAAAAGCGAATTGGTAATGCTCTGAATATCGCGACACTTATTATAAGTGGTACGTGTCTACTTTTATTAGTAATTATACTCGCGTAGATGTTCAATACATCTACGCGAGTATAATTACAACTATTCTGTAACCATTGTAACCGATTTGAGAATTATGGATAATACAATTACTGAATAGTGGCTAATCGAAATAAATTATTGGCGCTACAACCTTTTTAGGTCTGGGCCTCAGATTTCTGTTTAGAGATGCCTGACACACGCCGGCGACTTTTTTGATTTTAGGAAACGGGGTTTCCAAACGATGTTTCCTTAAAATGCGCACATAGAAAGTCCATTGGTGCACAGCCGGGAATCGAACCTACGACCTCAGACATGAGAGTCGTACACTGCAGCCACTAGGCCAAGGTTACTCATAATAATGCTTAATACATAAAAAAATAATTTCATATACGAAGCCCATTAATATTAAATCAGTTCAAGTGACAGTTTTATAAACATAAACTTGTTACCTATTCAATGTTTTTTATCTTTTTGTGTCATATCAAATCATGTTGTGCTTGGGTGTGACTCTCACTAAAAGCATAAAGATCCTTTGAAGCAAAATCTCACCATACATAAAATACATATCACAATTTTATTTATGTATCCTCTCTGCATCTTATACCACATTTACCATGGAGAGTGTCCAGAGGAGTTGTTCGCACTTATACCCGTAGCTGAGTTTCATCATCGGACGTCAAGGCAGAATACAAAATATCACCTCTAAAACATCTATATCACCTCGACGTCCGTCGCGTCGTTCCACAATTGAGCGTTTCTGAAGGCAGTTTTTGACGCGCACCACCACTATGTGGAACCAGCTGCCCACTAAAGTATTTCCGAACCAATTTGACTCAGGGTCCGTCAAGAAAAGAGCGTAGTAATTCTTAAAAGGTTTGGCCTCTACTAAATAAAAAATATAAAAAACATATTATTTTTCTACGTGGCTGTACAATCTCACTTCATTCCTCGTCATTACATCTACTAATACCAAATTGCATATGAAATCGTTTTAGGCTTTTATTGTAATTTATGTACTCCACTATTTATGTTTGTAATAATTAACACTGGTAATGTTAGAATTGGGTCGTTTCAAATAATTCACATAAAACTCGCGTTAGCCCAAACTTTGAGCCATTTTGAACCCAATGGAGAATGTATAAGTGTTTATTGAGCTAACTTTGTGACAATTTATAATAACAGCCGGCCATGAAAATAAATTATACGAATATTTAACTGTATTTAAGAGTTACGTATACAGATTAGGCACAAGCCACTTAACCTTTACTTAATTAGGCTGTTCGGCTAAGTTGGTCATCTTAAAAGAAAATACACTTTACCAAATTGAAGCAGATTTATCTTAGTTTCAAGTAAGTAAAAACATTGAATTATGTATATTAAAATTATACATAAATATAAGCAAAATTAAATACAACCTTTTAATAAATCTTAAACTGTTTTTTTTTATCATACAAACATATTTTTTTTTCCTAATAATAAGGTTCAAAAAATAAGTGTGATTTTTCATGAATTACAATCTAGCCTACAATAATTATAAGTAATAAGTAATATTATGTTCACTTAATTTTCTACATAACTAGTGCAAAGCTTACACTACTGTTGTAATGTTTATTAATAGTCTTATTGTTCTATAATATTTAGACACTATGTTCGTGTGTTCCAGATACCGCACTTGCACTTATATTCACTACCTAGTTTACTAACTCAAAAGGTTTAGTTCAAATGCTATTCAAACCATAATGTCATAGTCACACTTTTTATTCAGTCATTCACTCACCTTGGTGCCGGTGACACTGACTCCGTTACTTTGTCTTTCGCGTGTTAAAAACAGTTAAAAAATCAAAAACAATAATAAATAAAATAATAGATACAATCAAAGAAAATTTATATTTTAAGAAATTTATAATGAAATTTGGGAGGCTCGACAAGGGCATTTTTTTACTTAATTGGGTTCCCAAATCTTACATTTGCAATGCATATGTACTGACAACGAATAAACACATTTTTATTATTATTTTTTATGGGTCTTATTCCTGTAGTGTCATGAAGTTGGATTGCCTTAGCATTCACATGGCTATGTTTAAGTGAGCTAAGGCAAACTACATTAACACCACTGTGGATACTTTTATTTTTAATATATTACATGGTGCATTAACAATGACCTGAAGCACTTTGATTTGGAACCCCAAAACTGAATACCAAATACAATATACTTCTAAATTTAATATTAACTTCCTGATCACCATTCCAGAAACCCATTTAACCTAAGCATATTAAAATAAATAAACTAAAACGTGACCAACATATTGCTAAAATCAATTTCGAAATTCGGTACTTCCCACTTAGAATCACATCAATAAAGCAGCTATTTTGTTGCCATACCCTCTCGTTTCGCACAAAATATCGTATATTCAACAGTCTGTAATTGAGGCGTACGCGTCTTAGAAGGGTAGTTTGAGGCTTTCAGAGTGTGTGTATCGAATGTTTTGTGCGTCACGGATGCACTTTGAAATTTCCTATGAAATGACTCCCCATGTATTCATAGATGTTTGCCATCTGAGATCAAAGATCGTGAATAACTCATTGAGCTATCTTTAGGCAGTCTAAAATAAAGGACATCTAACGCGTTGAGTTTGTGAACACATTTTGATGGGATTTTGTGTGATATTTATTTCTTAAAGCAACAGCTGTACGACAAAAGAAAAGATGCTTAGATGACGTAATAGAAGAAGCGGAGTAAAACTGGATGAATGTTGTTCAAGATAAAAAGAAATGAAAAATATGGATGAAGCTTTTACTCTAAAATGGGCCTTACTAGACCACAAAAAAATCTGACTTAAATTTTTAGAACTTATACTAACCCAACTAATTCTCATATTAAGAAATGTAAACTATTCAATTGTTGATAGATTAATAAATAAAGCCTTAATAATAATACAACTTATTATAATAATAATGTAAGGTTTTTATTACAGATAATTGTACAATTAAACACACGCCAACATCTTCACCAAAACCCGCAATTCCTGTCTGTACTGTGCCACTTTAAACCATATAACACCTGCTATTTCTAGTTTATCCATCTTTTAAATTATCTTCTTTTTTGCTTATCGTACAACGCTCGTTTTCTTCTTTTTCATGACTTCCCTAAGCGTCGAAAAGCTCTTCCATGATTTTTTTGTTGTTATTCTTGTGTCGATTTCTTTTAATATTTTATTTTAACTATTGTATAACAGCATTCTAACTGATGCGCAAATATCTATGTTATAAACACAATCAAAGAGTATAAATGCTTCAAGTAAATAGTTTAAAGAAAACACAATTAAAAAAAGACACGGTATCAAAAAAGTAACCATTCGGTCGGGCTCCCAAAACCCACCTGAAGCGGAAAATATAATTACAATTATGATTTTCGGGGAATGAACATTATTACCTTCGTAACATATCGCAGTTTGAATAAATGTTTCTATATCTAAGTCCTGTTGGACTGGGCAGTAAAAAATGTATGCAAATTGTGGATATATCACTGCTATAGTAGAATTCAAGAATCGCATGAGCCAAGCCGTTTCACACTCGTGGCGATACTAAATATTTTTCCATTTAACTAACACCATTCGTCGCACGCGAACACTACTTAACATTTTATTACTTCTTGGAGTAACGAATATTCTTTGAAGGGAGCAAAAACTATTATATGGCAATAAAGCTTACTGTGACTGATTTTGACGTTATTACTCAGTCGATTGTTCATAGTTTCCTGAAATATAAACCTACCTAAAACGCTACCCTTTTAGGTCTGGCCTCGGACTTATGTATCTGTTTCATGATCGTTTGTCAACCTAATAGGTTAATGGTGATCAGCCTCCTGTGCCTGACACTTGCCTTCGACTTTTTAGCAAGACAAGCCGATTTCCTCACGATGTTTTTCTTCACCGTTCGAGCGAATGTTAAATGCGCACATATACAGAAAGTCCATTGGTGTGCGGGGTTGATCCTACGACCTCAGGGATCAGAACCGCACGCCACGCCTACATTGCTCACTGCATAATTACTTAAGTCATAAAATAATGAAGTTTATTGAAATAATTTTCTCAGTTTTTCTCAATCTTTTATGATTTTCATGTAATAATATTCTAGGATTTAGGTACCGTAGTTTATTTTACGAGAAAGGTGTATTCATGAGATTGGTATTATACATTATTTGTTATGGGAAGGGATTAGGTATTTTTTCATTTCTTCCAAATTAGGGTTAAGCTGTATTGGTAGAAAATAACTTAAAAATAACTACATGTAGGGTATAGTTATAGCAAATGGAGTTAACTTTGAGACATTTTGAATGTTGACGTCCATTTCATATTTACAGCCGTACATGAGAAACATCATTAAATGTAAAATACCATCCGTGTAACCTCGACATCCGTCGTTCCACTGAGCGTTTTTAAGGCAGTCCTTGCTGCGTACCACCGCTATGTAAAACCACTGCCCACTGAAGTATTTTCGAACCAATTCGACTTAGGGTTCTTCAAGAAAAAAGCGTACCAATTCTGGAAAGGCCGGCAACGCACTCGGGCCTTCTGGCAATGTCGCTCACATGAGCTACGGTATCACTTAAAATCAGATGAGACCGTTTGCCTCCTATTACATTAAAAAATGTCTGCGAAAGTTAAATTAAACAAACTGTTGTCAAAAAGAAATGGTTATTATTGTTGTCAAATGCAATTCTCATAAATCAAATACATAAGGTACGGTAAGGTCGACTCATTTGCCGCACTTAGACTCGTAATTAGTCCAGTGTGCGTTAAATCCTGGCTAATTTAGCCAGCCTAACTCCTTCCAGAAGCACAGAAGTCTCTTCTTCACAGGCTTCGCGAAGCGACCTCACTCTTCCGAGGATTTGTGTATGTTGTTTAGCCACACTCGCATTCCAGGACTACGTGAGTGACTGTAAATAAAATACATAATACACATCATTATTACGCTCTAAATTTAGCATTCCAATATTAATTACGCTGGGATTCATTAAATTGCTGGACCACCCATGGGCCGGTCGGACGAAAATACCAATGCTCTTGATTATACCCATATGAAGCGAGTTATTAAGGGATACTATGAGATATAAAATTATTAAATAAATTTTTATAATATCGTTAATTGTCGATAAAGCTTTCAAGTTCTGTGTCTAAGTTCTTCATAGTTTTTTTACTAAAGTAGTATAGTGCAGAGTAATTATGCCTAAGCCACATTACCTCAATTTTAACGTATATCGTACAGGTTCATATCGATATTAAAAAATCTACGGCGCTACAACCTTTTTAGTTCTGGGCCTCAGATTTCTGTATCTGTTTCATAATCATTTGTTAATCTATTAGGCAAGTAGGTGATCGGCCTGCTGTGCCTAACTTTATAACGATATTATCTAACATTTTAATTGCATAAATATATTTATTAATGCTTCGTTGCACATAATTAGATTAAAAGGAGGGCAACTGGCGGCCTTATCGCTTTCGAGAGATCTCTTCCAGGAAAACACTGTGAGAAGAGAAAAAAAGTATTAAATTGAATAAGGCAGGCAAGAAGTGTAAAAATACATATTACACATAGTTGTTGGGACAAAACTAAACAGGAACAAAATAAGCTTAAACTAAAAAAAAGGAAACATGAAAAATAAAAAGTAAAAAGTGCACATCGTGATATATGATATAGTAACTATTTAGCATAACAATAACTTTTTGGTTTATTATATTCAATTATATACCAATCTAATCAACTTACTTTATTGTATTTGATATATGTATAATACATGACTTCAAAAGACGAAGCACTGTGTCACAAACCAATGAAAACGATGGCAAAATTCCATGAATTGGACTTCAAACCAACGTATTCTCCAGATTTGGCCCACAGGGACTGGTTCCTTTTCTCAGACCTCATAAGCCGCGCTGATGAAGAGGTAATCTCCGAAACTGAAGCCTTTTAAGGCTAAAGACAAATTGTACTAAAAAAATGGTATCGGACAATTGTATGACCGTTATACCGATGTATTGTGAAGGCAGCTATGAATAATCAAATCAAATTCTACCAAAATTACAATATATATGTTGCTATTGACTTTATTATTATATCTATATACATTATAAACTTAATGTCTTTTGTTAAATTAGCTTTTACACATTAAGAAAAACACTTTTTTTTACCGTGACCACGCACGCTGAAAAGCACGCGAAACGTCGGAAAAAAATAAAAGTTTTTAATAATAATACATGGCTTTAATCCGTTCAAAAAGTGTTTTTCTTAAAATATAAAGTAACTAAAACTCGTATTAACTTAAACAAAATTTAAATGCAAGTGCTTCATTGCAGATTTAGTCTTAATCATAAAAATATTCACACACATTCTACATTTTCCTTAGCATATACCTAATATAACAAATAAATTCTTTGTTCAGAGCCCGTTACTTGGCGATAAAAAAAATCAATATCCTGCTTCCGTTTAACTAGACGGAGATAATAAAAAGAATATCAAAGACAAAATAGTAACAAAACAAGTTTGATACCGGAAGCTATCATCACTACAACTTCCGATTTGCCCGCTACAGATAATATCATTTCTTTTCACTACTTGTTTATTGATATTTCGTGAATCGTTTTTCATTATCTGCGCTTTCAGGAAAATAATGTTAAACCTAATTTGTTTGTTTTCCTTTACTTTTTCTCTTCAAAAAAAAAGATAGATTGTGTATAGATTCTTTCATAGACCGTTTTGTTTGTGTTTTTTAGTACACTATGGGCTTTGTAATTAGGTGCATGGTTCTCATGGTGAAGTATCGTATGAAATAAAACTCGCGCCGCTGCGTTGTGACGATAAATCGATGTTTTAGACAGATCTAGAGTCTATCTATCTAAGCAACAAGTTGATTTTGGCACCGACCTTCAAAACTGAACTTAATAGGATTTTCTATTGTTTGTATTTAAGTATTACATTTTATTATTACAACGCTTGTTATAAATAAGATATTTTTAAGTAGTTTATCATTATGATTGCGATAATAAAATATTTGTAGCAAAAAATATCACAATCACAAATGATTACGTAGCTTTTATGAGCTTACCTATTGTTTAAAAACAGGCACCTACGGGCCCATTGAGAGTGTCCATGGGCGTCGGTATCACCTGACATCAGTTTAATCCTCCTGTCCATTTGGCCCCAGGTCTTTAATAAAACCTTATACTAGGAAATAATTTTCTTTCATTTTATTTTTGATTAAGCTGTTGCCAAGTTAACAACGATTCTTTTGTCTTAATTATGTTCGTCGTATGTCACTATAAAGTTTCATTCATTCGCCATCTACATAGTACATATAGGGCTATCACATTGTTTATGTGACAAATACAACTTACATAATAAACTATGTATAACTTTGACGTAATGCATTTATTAATTTGTTTCATTAAGTATTTTATTTTAATTGAATATGTGCTGCGGTGTACCAGGCAAGGTTAAAATCAGTTTCTGGTAAAGCTTTTAAAGTTTTTATATCATAAAACCATACTGAATTATTAGTAATTTTTTAAACTTATAAGTTACACAAAAAATGAAAAATTTCCACAATTACCAACGCTATAACAGTTAACACAGATTATATAACCTTTGGGCTTCCTGCCTCATCAATTTAATTTTCGACAAGATTGATTTTGGCTGCCAGGAACATAAGCCTTTCCAACACAACGTGTCTGCCGCCAATTATAGTAACTTCATAAATGATATGTGTGTAGTAAATTTTGCGTTCATGCAAATAATTTCCGTAAAATGTGTGGCCCTACATATTTTAATCGGGTTCTTCTGAATTCAGCTCACGTCCTCCACTGAATCAATTTCACGTCTGCATTCGTTGGCTCGTCTCGACTTGACTACGCCATCCCATTTTCAAATAACATACTTGAGTTGTAGAGCCTTAGATTACATATAATGTGGCAGGAATCATCAGTGCTATTTCGCTGCCTAGTTACAATTGAATGAATGCAATTTTATTTATTTCATATTTGGATTTTTTTACAGGTGGCAAACCTGATGTTAAATGACACCGATAAGCGCAGAATTGGTCGCGGTCTTGAAGGACCCTAAGTCGAATTTGTTCGGATATACTTCAGTGGGCAAGTGGTTTCACATTGTTTAATAATTTGTGTTAATTTTATAAGCGTGTGGGAGTGTGACGATACGTTTCAGATCTGGTCCTCAGATTTCTGCATCTCTTCCATGGTCATTTGTCAATTTAATAGGTGAACACCCTTCTGTGCCTGACACACGACGTCGACTTTTTATTTCAAAGGCAAGTTGGTTTTGTAACGATCTAGCGAATGGTAAATGCGCTCATAGTCAAAAAGTAATTTGGTGTACAGCCGGGGATCGAATCTATGACCTCTTAAAGTAAATCTATATATTTACAGCTTGTCCTTTAACAAAGGCTTCCTTCTCTTTTCCAACCTTGGCGTTCTGGAAGAGTTCAAATTTCTTATCTGCCTGTTTTTGTTCTTCGTAGCATCCCGTCAACACTCCGTAACGATATTCTTCCATTAAAGTGGCCAGTAAGGATTATATAGGTTTCAATGATATTATGAATAAGGTGTATGCGTCTTATTTTGTTTTTATTTTAATAACGTTTTAGGCCACAGTTATACTTAAATAATTGTATTGTTATTATAACTAAGTTATTGTGGGATAGAGTTCGCGTGTACATCACAGTACAAAGAGCATGCAAGCTTATATTTTAACAATACACGTCATCACTGCTTCAAGTGTTCGCGTGACTCTAAAATGACGCTCAAATAATAGATGCAAAAGCGAGATTGTGTATTACGCTTTCACACCTACACCTCTGTTTAAGATGAAATTTATTATAGACATACGTTTGAGTTATTTTCGATGCTAATATGTATACATTTATGATATTGACTTTGTCATTAGCGAGTTCAGTGGGCGTCGTGGGTAAAGTGCAATCACAAATGACACGAATAAATATCGTACAGTATTTAATTTAGTTTGACTCCATTTGACACATTAGCTTAAAGTATAACGAACTGGTTTAAGGTACTGATCTTAGTTTTAATCGCAATCAACTAGACCCAACTCGGTCCAACCATAATTCTCCACTCCACTCTTAATCAGTACTGTCTTGCGATCTCTGTACGCACTGTCAAAAGTCAAGATGACGCCTAGAGGCATTTGCTCTGCTCTTATTGGTCGTAACAATATTCGTACTAACTAATGATCCAAACTAACAAACAATTAAACATTAAAAAATAAATCAAACATTCTTAAAAGCCACAGAAGACATCTCAATGATTAACCAAAGCAAGAATAAAAATCGACTTGGTTACCATTTTCTTTTATACAAAACCGGACAGACGTTTGGCCACAATCACACCTGATGTTGTCTATTGGAGGGTAAGTCTGTCCAGCAGCCCATATTAAACTTTAGGAGTTTAAGGGGGGCAGGAGGTTCCTTTGCTGTTCTTTCCAGAAACCACAATCCAAATCTTTGTAACAAACGTAGTACTATATTAGTACACAAATTATAGTGACAATGACAACGATTATACTGTGATGCTTGGAACCAGCTGAACTGAAATGTTTCCGAGCCAATTCTTAGGACTTAGGGTCCTTCAAGAAAAGAAAAGGTCCGGCAACGCACTTGCGAGCCTTCTGTTACACTTCTGTTACTGTTTGTACATTTCATTTAAAAAAATGCTTCTACTGTAAGTATTTGTTTATTAGTAATCTAACTATACTTAGACGATATACAAAGCCAAAATAGATCACATAGATAAACAATATATATGAAACAGAAGACAAGTAAGTGCATTAATAGACAAAAATATATTTAAAAAAAAAACTGAAATTTAACATTTGAAACAACAAAGAATACTTGATATTTCAAATTACTGCATAAACAGTGTCATTCCGCCTCTTCAAATACTTCCTCACGTCTCCATTGGGTTTTTTTTAACGTTTGTCTATCCGCAATATAAAATGATGGCAATTAGGGAACGGAAATCCAATAATTTTTAATTTCCCTCTGTAATTCATAAACTATCAGACTGCAGCAAGTTTCGCCCTCTTCAGCCGATACACATAGTTCGTCGTTACCAAGAGGCCCGAAGCTAGAGGGTTGACGTGTTGCTGAAGTCTCATTTTGTATCGTACGGTTGATCTCTTAATGTCTTCCTCGACAGTCCCAAATATTTATGGACTTCTGCATTTCGTGTTAACCACGGCGCACCGTTCATATTTCTTCTATTCTTCTGTCTTCTTTGGTGACGTGGAAAATATCAATTAAATTATAAGCAATGCTTTCTATCCCGGGACATACACACGTATACATGCAATTCATAAATAATATTGAAAAGATAACATTTTAGCTTCACGCCATATCCCCTCGTACTCAGTAGCCCACTTATGTAAAATTAGCTTCTTCCATAAGAAACACTATTGGGTGTTTATACCTATGCACCCTCGCTGGATTAAAAGTGAGGGATGAGTAGGCATATTTCCCGATAAGCTTTGTTGTTAGCTGCGGCAGGACTTGAGTGAGCACTCAAATTCCCTTTGCATTTTTAAGTACTCGAGTATCTTGCGAACTCGCGCGTAGGGAGCTGTTACAGCTGTATGGACTGCTTACAAGATATTACGTGTACGGGGGAAAATGTAGGAAATCTAGTGCGAACTAACTTCAAAGCATTATTCGGAGCACCCGTGGTACCCAAATACTCCGACCTTTCTACAGTTTTCTCAGATAAACCAGAAAATGTTGCTATCAAAATTACACAAATAAATTAAACCAATATTGACACGAACCGAGTTTTTTAAATTCCATTTTTGACTCAGAAAAAAGGTGGGAAATCTTATATGAAATGCTAATTCCAAAGCACTCCTATTATATGGTTCCCGAACACTTCGATCTTTTCAGGTATTTGGAGAATGACATTATAAAATGTATATTTATTCAACTATTGAAAATGGCTTTGAGTATTATTATTTTTTTATTTATTACACCAAAAAGGTTAGAGAAAAGCCTACAAAACTTAAGTGCCTTAGATTTTTTAGATTTTTTTGTTTGACACATTAAATTGGTAAAATATATGGACAATCACACCTATTGGAAACTATAAAGCTCAAGTATTTACTTCAATAAAAATTGTTTAATAAATCTCAATAAAACTTAACCCGTTGTTTCTACAGTCCAACAACAAATCCGTATTTACGGCGAACGCCTGCGATTCAATTACAAGCAAAGTGCGCTAGCGGTGCGTATTGCATCGTAAACTGTCAGCAATAAGGCGTTATGACTTCCACTAAGAAATAAAATACCTGTGACCTGAATTCCACTTGCTGTATTTTGTATTCATTTTTATTTATTATTTATTTATGCCATTGATGATCTTAAAACTCTAAACACTTCTAATAGACCATAGTCTTACGTAAAATTATACGCAACGAAACTCGACTTGTCTTCGGTCGGTCTGTCTGTCAGTCTGTCATGTCTGAGCGTCGCGGTCAGCAAGGAACCATCTTGAGCAGACTATCTGTTTCTGTCTAGCTCTTCTATTATAAAAGTGTACAGTTTTGAGGACGATGAGTCTTTCTTGATCGGTCGATGGACCAGATGTGGTGGTAACGTCTTTTCCTTTAACAACCACGATGACTTTTGCCAAATGGCCTCTGCGTATTGTAGGGCCGAAATATGAGATACTTCGTTGTGTTGGTGCGCTTCGCAGTCCACAGTATTCTTAACATTCGTAATTTAGCAATAAAATATAAGTTACAATTGAAAATTAACTAAATATTACATTTAAATTTGGAATCTGTCATTTTTATATTATTGTTCATTGGGTACATTTTGGCGCCAATACATTGTGATTAAAATGGAGTGGGGTGATAAAGAGAACTGAATTGCCGTGATTGCATTAAACAAAGTAGGTATGGAGCCAAATGCCATTTTTAAAACTCTTCTTACGCTTGGTATTACTTATTAGGCTTGGAATTAGGTGAGTGTTTGTGTACCGGGCTCCTATTGTCCGTTGTACCTGTTGAAAAAAAAAAGATCGTCCATGTAGTGTTTGTACAAAAATGTGGTCAAAACAGTAAGGGAAAAAATTCGAAGAAGTCCTGTCCGAAAGCAAAATATTTTATCTCGGGAGACCAATGAAAGTAGCACTTAAAACCATGTCACGTAATCAAAAGATGACTTAGGACTTGTAGCCTTGTAGTGTATAAGTGACGTACTAGTAATTTCTTAACTGATATTTTAAAAAAGAATAGGGTGGTAAAACCGAAACAACTACTGAAGCGGTACGGCAAGGGATGTCACAGAAAAATGATGTATTACTATATAACCAATACACTGTACAGTAATAAATGTAATTCTAATAGAAAAAAAAGAACTTTGGTTCAGTACTTATGGCTAGATTAGGTAGATTATATATTGATTCTTCGATCTAGTGAAATATATACTGAGCATCAAATAAAATTAAAAATGTTATTGTTAGTTCATATACTGTTCATGGCTTATATATATAATAAAGGCCTCAATGTGCTACTCTCATCCACATATTGAGCCCCGGCTGTGCGCCAATTGACTTTCTTTCTATGTGCGCATATAGCATTCGCTCGAACAGTGAAGGAAAACATCGTGAGGAAACCGGTTTGCCTTAGACCCAAAAAGTCGACGGCTTGTGTCAGGCACAGGAGGCTGATACTTCCCAATAAGATTCAAATGATCGTAAAACAGATACTGAAATGTGTGGCCTAGGTAACAAGGTTGTAGTGCCACAGCTAAATCGCTTTCGCATTCACAGATTAACAAACTGCCATATTATTTATAACATATAGGATTCCACGACCTTTTCATTCGAAATCACACGCCAATATTACCTCGACCTTCTTACATTTATTCATTTTGCATACTTATTTATTTTGGGTTTAAAGGTCAGATTTGCTATAAATTATTAATAAAATGGGGTCTTCGACGAACGATTTCGGCAAAGATTTCATATTTCTTCAAGTCGATATACAGCTTATTAATAATATTTATTTTACTTTCTGTTCTAACAACAAAGCACCTTTTACTTATCCGTATTTAATTATTGTTTTAATTATAACTATGCAGATTAAAAACATTGCAAATACTCTATATTTTTGTGTTATATATTACATCAATAGTAGCACGACTTTAATTTAGAAGAGTTTTTATATAGAAAAAACATCAAATTCAAAATCATTTATTAATTAAGGTAACGCAATGTACACTTATGAAAGTCAATAAATAAATACATATTAAATGCTTCGAATTTTACATTTACTGCCAGTTCTCAATCTCAATCACGGGCGTAGAACGGACGAAAAGAACTGGCAATAAACTCTTACAAAATGTTTGTGAGGAGCTGCAGCCATTACACAACGTTCCACGTAACATCTTACGTAATTAATATTAGAAAAAAATAAAAACCAAAGATTTGGTCTATCAGAAGTAGGCATAGTAAAATAGGAGTACACATTAACATTCTCGTGGGTTCTTATGTGTTAAACTCAAATCTGATTTAAATTTCATTAAATCTAATCGTATCCATTGAAAAAGGGGCAAAGTTGGCGTCTGTAGAGTTTATTTTATTCTACCTCGTCACCTTTGGTCATTACCAAGCCTTACTAAAGCCATTGTTTCAGATTTATTTCTAAATAGACAAGTAGATGATATATACCTGACAATTGTATGTCAATGGTATGCCTATTTCGTTACAGTGTCTGCCTTTAACGTACGAGCAAGAGTTAACTGTGCACACAGAAATATCTGATTTTAATAGAGGAAAAACGAGCGCTCTACTCCACGCCACGAGGCCAACTTTTATAATAAGATTACATGAATAGTTTAATTGCTTTTCCTAAAGGAATTAAGAAACTTGAACTTATGACCCTATTTCAATAGAAGTTTAATAGTAATATTTTGTTTAACAAATTAAGATTCATCGAATCAGTTTTTACTTGTTATCGAATTATGCATTTTGGTAAATGACAAATACTTTGGACGACAAATACACTGGTTAGGTTCACCACCGTTTTATATTTTAAATAAAAAAAATCCGTGTTTTCCAATGCAATTCAACACAATCTTTTTGGTAGATTTTCTTTGAAGTGAAAATCAAACCCCGAAATTCGCGTTTATGATATTAGTGGGATAGAACGTTCGCTTTTTCGAACATTCCCGGGGGATCGCAAGCAATAAACTGTTTTGTATTGAAGCTAATTTAGTTTGTTGCAAACTTCACGAGATACTGAAGTGGGTCAAAGTTCACGTCGTATTGTAAAATAGGTGACACGCGTACGAAAAGTTACGATTATATAAAATGCGTGTTAGGTGTTGTTTATAAGATTTCGTTCTATTTTTAAAACATATTAATTCCGGAAAATATCGTAAATTCTTGTACAGTTTTTATTCTTACGAATAGCTCACAGCTCATATTTAAGTCAAAGCTTTTTTTTTGTTTTGGTAAATATCAATAAAAATTTCGCACCATTTAAATGACATTCTCGCTAATACTTCAATATTTTGCCTTGCGTTCTTCTTCTAATCTGTGACATTACAAAATACCTATATTGTAGTTTGAAATTAATTTTCCAGCTTTCAAATAAATTTCTTAGTAATCATAACAATCAAATATAGCGTATTTACAATTTTCTTAACCTACATTGTTATAATAAATATAATTAAAAATTTAAAAAGTTTTCTCCCTATCGCAGTATACCTTTAACGCTGGCAGCATTTCCTCGCTGTATTGGGATACTTATTCGTTGATCGAGGAAAGCACCAGCTCTGGGGTCACCAGTACTATCTACCAGGCGCCAACTTAAATCTTTAATTAGCGCCTGTGCATCGCGTAGCGCCCACGGCCCAAGAGTCTACTCGAAAGCGAACAAAATCGAAGTTGGATGAAAGATTATATTTGAGCCGTTTGTTTTTTGTTTTAATTATTTTTCTCGAAGTGAATTTTCCTTTCATTTTAAAATTAACTTGATTTTCCTAGCGAATGCCTAGGCTGCTTTCTAAGAAGACTGCAAAGATGTTATCTTCATGTTTTAATATTTCTGGCATGCTTTTAAAGTTTTCTTTTTCCAACATTCTACAATACTTGTGTTTTTACAAGGACACTCATTTTTTACTCACCACGTAATGACAAATGGTGTTTAGCAGACACATATCAGCTCATTCGTTGTAAAGCGTGGATAGTAACATGAAAACCGTTTGAATGTATGTTTTTTTTTATAAAAAATAATGTGAAATCTATAGTTGCAATATTTGTGAATATGTGAGCACCATGTATCTTCATAATAGTTTAGTTATCTGCTGCATTGTTTTATAACACTATACGCCTATTTTTTTAGTATAGTAGTTATTTGTTCTAGATATGTCATATATAATTATCACATCAACGTGTACAATATATTGTTAAAACTATTTTAAAATAGTAAGTCTGAAGTCTCTTGCCCATTTGTTTTCTGAGCCTTAATTTACTTAATTTAATGAGGCTTATTGTAATAAATGATTTGACTTTTTTTAACGTTTTTCCTCGGTGACCCACACAAAATAATCACTAAGTCACGCTGGTAATAACAAAGTAAGTTTGAAATCCTAATTCTACTTATTTCTTTAAGTGAATTACATGAGTGGGTCAGTTTTAAAGCGATTCAATAGTTATCTATGAGCGGCCATCCGTCAACGTCCCATGTAATCCTCCATTCTCAATGAGTTCTAAGCCAGCCTGTGGTGATGTCGCGTCATCTATCACGCTGCCCCAGCCTTTATCCCGCTGTTTTTAAGAACATTATTCTACAAAAACCTTCTATTAAGTGTATAGCTGGTTAGGTAATGTTTTTCTTTGGTATATTAAGTGTTAATTGTCGTTTGTAGAATGTTAAATTTCAGTTTTCTTTTATTTTGTTTGTCCATTAATGTTCTTATTTATGTTTTTCTGTTTCATATATATTGTTTATCTATGTAAACTGTTTTGGCTATGTATATGGTATAAGTGTTTTGTTTTATAATATGGATGAAAGTTGTCTGTTACAATTTTTCTTCGACATCTGCATGTCTATCACAAGTTCGAAACTGATAAATGAATTCATACTTAAGTGCTTAGTACCGAACTGTCAAACCTTCAACAAAAAGGATTTATGTGCATGAACTTCTCCGATACCAATCTTTATTTTTACCATAAACACAAAGACAACGTTCAAATGTTACAACAGCTATCTGTTGTATAATAAAAAAATCTCCATGAAAGTGCTACGCAACGCTACGCGTCTACGAGCGAACGTAGCAAACAAAGTATTATCGTCAAAGATACATCGGTAATGTCTTCCGAAAATAATAAAGTGCAATATCGGAATATGTGGTTATGTCGGAGAACATCTGGTACAGAATCAATTTATTATAAAAACGTGATGTTCGTTCACTTTTCGCGTTCCCACACTTATCGTCTCTCCGGTGACCCAGTTAAAATAATATCATAATTTTCTCCACTTACCATATCAACTTCTCTATATAACATACTTTCCGTTGGTTAGTGGTTAAATTTAGCCCGGGCTTAATAACTATCTCATAATATCTAAAATACTGTGCACGAAATGAACGTAGTGTATATGTCTAATACAGGCCTACTATGCTATGTCGTTAATGTATGCTATTTTCTCGTTTCATAATGGTTTAAATCATTTTTAGTAATTAAATTATTGCTATTATTGTTTTAAGCTATATATTGATATTAATTATCTAAACTTTGGCACATAGATTTTGTTTACATTTATCCAATCCGCCCTAATAATATTACACTTTCATATCTTAGACACTATAATGGAAATGGAATAACTATTACACTGTTTATTGTTGAAAATCTAAATATACGGTACTTGCGAAAAAAACAATAAGTTTTCTATTAATTATTTTTAGAAGAAATATAACCAGCCTAATACTTTAGGCTAGGCTTTAGGTTGCCCGGAGGAGGTTGAGCACCACCTCTCACAATTGTTATAGGCACCTGGGTTTTTTCTCATTTTAAGTGTTTAAGATATGAATATTAAAATCTATCATTCATATTACATTAACATAAAATTACAAAGGAAATGGCGGACGGAATTATTAGTTATTACTTACTGTATCATTGTCATCGCATGTGGCCCTACCAGCTGGGCGTATATCGTATTTATTTATTTATTTCTAGCTAGCATAGATTATATATTAAAGGACCATTATACTAAAGACATAGCTCAAGGTGGAATAAATAGTAGTTACTAAAGCTTACATTTACAAAAGGAAAAAGTCAATAAAAATTATTTCATACATTTAACTAAATAATAAAGTACCTTATTCGGCTGTGTTGTGTGATGGTGTAAAAGTGTGGGTGTGTATGTTGAGTGTGCTTACGATACAGGTGCTTTTGCGCTATCGATATTTTTAATACTCCTTTTTACGAATATTTCGCGATAGCTTAAACATATGGAAAAATAAAATTAAATCATTGGTGCTACAACCTTTTTAGGTCTGGGCCTCAGATCAATATCTGTTTCAAGACCATTTGTTAATCGAATAGACGAGTATGTGATTAGCCTTGTGTGTGACTTTTTGGGTCTAAGGCAAGGCGGTTTCCTCACGATGTTTTCCTTCACCGTTCGAGTGAATGTTAAATTCGCATATAGAAAGAAAGTCCATTGGTGCACAACTGAGGATCGAACCAACGACCTCAGCGATGAGAGACGCACACTGAAGCCACTAGGCCAACACTGCTCAAACATATGTAAAGATGATTCATATATCTTTGAAATACACTATACTTTTGAATTTTAGATATTGGCGATGCCAAGCATATAGGTTTAACAACTTTTAGTCACATAGAAAACCGTTGAGACACAGCTGGTACAAAATTATAACTAAAATAAAACCGCGTCTACAGTCGTGAAAAAACCAGCAAAACATTACCAAAAAGCAAATAACACGTGGCTCGCGAGATAAGGTAACAAACAAGCTGACACGCCGGAAACAAGCCGCTCCGTTAGAGATCCGGCGCAGCCGTCAACGGAAATCTACCGCCGGCATTAGTGACGTAAACAAAACTGCTTTGAGTGTACACCTACTAAATAAGCTGGGAAAAGGTTATCCATGAATACGTTCAATATTACTCGAACTAGTTGATTGTAGAATTAATGTGAAAATAGAATGTTAATTGCTAAGCATGAGCTGAGCTTCTAAGTGTGGAAGCAGAGTGGAGGGCACCAGACCTTGAGGCCGATCAACGCTCGACCAATCAAGTAAAGGTCCTTCTCACGACATTCAGAAATGAATAGTTCGACTGAAGAAGAAGCCTCTAAGGTGATCGTTAATAATTATGTTAGAACACATATTATGTTCTCATCAAGAGGGACTGATAGTAGTAGTAGATGATGACATAGACTAGCAGATGACATAGAACAGCTTGGTAACTGAAATCCATTTACCTTATGTATTGGCACTATAAAATATGTATTTTTTTCGACAACTGAACGTGTTTTAATGCAGTTTATGCTGTGAAAACCAACACTATGTGGAACCAGCTACCCACTGCTGTATTTCTGAACCAATTCGACTTAGGGTCTTTCAAGAAATGAGCGTAACAATTCTTAAAAGCCCGGCAACGCAATTGCGAGTCCTCTGGCAATATGAGTGTCTATGGGCGGTATGAGCCTCCTGCCCGTTATGCTACATAAAATAAAGTGTTTTAGAAATAAGGTGTTTAGTAGAAAATAGTAGTTGAAACCATGTCCAGCTAAACCTTTAGAGATTTTCATGATATGTTTTGGTTTTTTGGTTTAGGTTTTTAAACCACCTTTGGTTAGGAATTTCAAATTCGAATTTGTACAGCTATTTACTCATGTATTTGTGCTTCGATGACCGTCATTCATTTGTTTTTTTTCTGTTCTTTTCTGTTTGCGTCACTCATTTTACAAAATGGAAAACTTAAAGTATCGCATTATTTACGAGTACGAGTTCCGCCGTGGCACTAGTGCTGCGGAAACGACTCGAAGGGTGAATGATGTGTATGGCGGTCATGTTGCAAAAGAAAACACAGTTCATTTTTGGTTCGTTTTCGTTCTGGAAATTTCGACCTGCAGAACGAGCCCCGTGGACGGCCTGAGACCCAAGTTAATAATGAAGTATTGAAGACTATTGTGAAAGCGGATCCATCGCAAACCACGTCCGAGTTAGCTGCAGGCTGCGGTGTAAGTGATAAAACTGTTTTAATTCACTTGAATCAAATTGGGAAGATTAAAAAGCTTGAAAGGTGGGTACCTCACGAATTGACTGAAGCAAACCGGCAAACGCGCGTCGACTGCTGCGTTACATTACTGAACCGGCACAATAATGAAGGTATTTTAAACCGAATCATTACCTGTGATGAAAAATGGATTCTTTACGATAATCGGAAGCGCTCAGGGCAATGGTTGGATCCTGGCCAGCCAGCCAAATCCTGCCCCAAGCGAAAATTAACCCCAAAAAAGTTACTTGTAAACGTTTGGTGGACTAGTACCGGTATTGTTCATTGCAGTTTTCTCAAATCTGGCCAGACTATTACGGCTGATGTCTATTGTCAGCAATTGCAAACCACCATGATGGAAAAGCTAACGGCTAAACAACCTAGGCTGGTCAATCGCTCCACGCCACTGCTACTTCACGACAACGCTAGACCACACACTGCACAACAGACGGCTACCAAATTAGAAGAGCTTCAATTGGAATGTCTTAGACATCCTCCGTACTCCCCGGACCTTGCTCCAACAGATTACCATTTTTCTAAATTTGGACAACTTCTTGCAAGGGAAAAAATTTAACTCTGACGGGGCAGTCCAAATCGCCTTCACATATTTTATTGATTCCCGTCCGACTGGTTTTTTTTAGTAAAGGGATCAATGAACTACCTATGAGATGGCAAAAGTGCATAGAAAACAATGGTTCATACTTTGATTAATTGAATATATTATATTTAAAAATATTCGACTTTTTTTTCCTCCCATACAAAACGCCAATTTCATATGTAAGGGCCTAATATTTTTAAGCCTCATACCTTTACCTACTTGAATCTCTGATTTTGTAGCCGTAACAGAAGTGACACAAAAATTGAAACGATATCATTAAGCGAGTGACTCTTGACCCAGTTTTTGACACTAAACAAAATGAGGCGGCTCAATGGCTTTCTAGAAGTTTCTTTTACAAAGATATACTTAGTATTTTGATTAACAAGATACCTTGTGACGTAAGTAGTTCGTAAGATATTAAAATAGACAAAGGACGACTTTCTAAAAATAACACTCCATGTTTTGATTGCCCAGTGTCGGTTGAAAGGTTGAGGGCGGCTATATCTTTTATTAAGGGTTAATAAATATTGGGCAAGAGTACCAAATATGAGCGACAAGTGAGTTGATTTAGAAAAGCACTTCTATCCTTCAAAGGCGCTGTACTAAACTAATAAAAATTAAACTTAAAATTATACTAATTGAATGAAAGGTGTTTAGTATTGTCTTTTGTTAAAATAGCTATTATAATAGCTAAAAAAACACTTTTTGAACGGCTAAAAGCTATGTATTATTATTAAAAACTTATAATTATTTACATAAACTTATAATTATCCAACGAAGAGCGGTTCGAATCGTCGATGACCAATTCCTCTCCGAGCGGCTCGATCCTTTGGCGTTGCGTAGAGATGTGGGTTCACTCTGCATCTTCTACCGCATTTACCATGGAGAGTGTTCAGAGGAGTTGTTCGGATTAATACCTGCAGCTGAGTTTCATCATCGGACGTCGAGGCAGAATACAAAATTCCACCCGTATCACCTCGACGTCCACCGTTCCACGACTGAGCGTTTTTCAAGGCAATTTTTGCCGCGCACCACCGCTATGTGGAACCAGCTGCCCACTGAAGTATTTACGAACCAATTCGACTTAGGGTCCTTCAAGAAAAGAGCGTACAAATTCTTAAAAGGCCGGCAACGCACTCGCGAGCCCTCTGGCATTGAGAGTGTCCATGGGCGGCGGTATCACTTAACATCAGGTGAGCCTCCTGCCAGTTTGCCCCCTATTTTATAAAAAAAAACATAATTCTACATTTTATTTTATTTTTTCAACGTTTCGCGTGCTTTTCAGCGTGCATGGTCACGGTGATAATAATACATAGCTTTAATCCGTCAACAAGTGTTTTTTAAAACTGTCTTTAACTGTCTGTGATCATCATGAATTTCGCATTGAGCATACACATTTTCGCCTCTTTGATAATTTAAAACCATATATTCATCATATAGGTTTCAGAGTGATCTCATCATCATCTGTCATCGTGATTAATAGACCTTATTCGATGCCATATGGATCGTATAGTTCGATTTGATTTTAAGAATATGAAATAGCCGCCTCATAACTCAAAAACAAATAAGTTTATTGATAACAGGTTAATGGGAAATCTCGTTGGCGCCACATAGGCTTTTAAAACACAATTAAAGCAACAAAATAACACTTCCTTTATACGTATTTTATTCGCCGTAATGTTTATATGGCATATAATAAGTTGCAGTTGCAGACATTGTCTTGCAAGCAATAAAGCGTTGTCGTAAGCCGTTTAATGTTCGTTTATAACCCATTTCGAAACCAGCCCGGTTTGTGACGCTGGTGATAGGATTTTTATAACTTTAGGGTACATTTCAATGATAGGAGGACAGGAAAAAAACCAACCTAGGAGTTCAGGCACCTCTCAATTGAATTATTCGCGATTGTAACGGTTTAAATAGTAATTAGGCGGAGCTGGATTTATACGGTAGTGGGGTGATTAGTTTTATAGAAAGCACTATCTCATACCAATTCCTTTGTTTGTTTTTCTAGTAATTTTGTTTAAATAAATGAAAGGAGGTGGCGGCCTTATCGCTTTCGAGCGATCTCTTCCAGGCAACCATCGTGAGAAAAACATCGATTAAATTAGTTAAGGTAAGTGCCAAAATGCATATCACATATAGTTATTAAGACAAAACTAAACAAGAACAAAAAACAAACTAATCTAAAAAAGATACATGAAAAATAAAAAGTACACATGAATCACGACAATTTAAGATCAGTCTCACGTCAGTAAGTAGTTAGTACTAAAGTTAGGGATACGATGTGGACTGATAATGTTTGTACAGAAGAAATTTATAGGAAGATAGAGGAGAAGATAGTTTTTGCCGTGCACCACCACAATCTGGAACCAGCTGCCCACAGAAGTATTTCCGAAACATCTAAGTATGTTTCGCAGAGCCTAATTTTTATTAGGTAATGATTTGGAGGTAAATAACTTAAAACAATATATACTTAGTTACAGTTCTATACTACTGTGTTTATGCTATATTATATATTTTATTTGTGAACTCATTATTGTATTACATTTTTATACACACACTTGTGTTAAATAAAATAAATAAATCGATCAATAGCGCTACAACCTTTTTAGATCTGGGCCTCAGACTTCAGTATCTGTTTCATGATAATTTTTTAATCGAATAGGCAAGTATGTAATCAGCCTACTGTGCCTGACGCACACTGTCGACTTTTTGGGTCTAAGGCAAGCCGGTTTCCTCACGATGTTTTCCTTCACCGTTCGAGCGAACGGCCGGGCCGAACCGGGGATTGAACCTACGACCTCAGGGAAGAGAGTCGCACGCTGAAGCCACTAAGCTAACACTGCTCAACACACTTGTGTTACATTGTGAAAAATCGATTATAACTGGGGAAGGTCTTAATAATCTGTTTTAAGTCGGTTAAAAATGAAAAATGGCGCAGATATTGCCTGTTCAGCATTATCAGAAGCTCTGTAAACATTTGACGAGCCATTATACGGAGTCAATGGATTATCTCGTCAAGCCGACAGGATTAATAGAATGATTAATGAACTCAACAGTCAACTGTCCAGTACAAAATTTCAATTCAGGTAAGCCGCAATATCAAGCCTTACCAGTGTTTTAATTTTCCATTCATTAACAGATGTATTATGTTTGTAGAGGGAATTGTTAATGGACAATGAAACAATTATGGCTCAGACCTAAAAGTAAATGAGTAATGTGCGTGGGTCTTTGGCTTGCACTTTGAAATTTATTCTCGGTAATATATATTACAAATGTAGTCTGATAGAATGTAAAGGTATGTCTTTTACTTCAAGAAAAGAGCGTACCAATTGTTAAAAGACTGGCGACGCACGAGCCCTCTGGCATTGAGAGTGTCCATGGGCGGTATCACTTGACGTCAGGTGAGCCTCCTGCCCGCTGTACTATAAAAAAACAGGTATCAGTTGTTAAAGGTCCCTAAAAATAGCAAACAGGTGAGGCCAAGATAATTATGTCTACTTCATTTCTCTTTGATTTAACTAAAATATTTTTTCCCAAAAGTTACAATACAATAACCGAATAATGAATGCATATGACTCAAACTGATCGGATAATAGATATAAACCACCAATTATTCCACAATTTCACAAACACCAAAATTATAACCTATAATAATTCAGGTCATTCAGAATACCAAATTAGCCCAGCCCTCTTTTAATAATTGACAGATAGAACATTCCAACGCATAGAATCAGTTTTGAATTTGTCAGTTGAAAATCGCGCGTTACATTTTGAATTATTTAAAAAAAGAACATCAGACAAAGTTACCGTTGAAGGCGTAAGAAATATTGACAGGTAACAAATTTGCTTTCGACTACAGAGTAACGCGATTTGTGATTGATTTCCGTCGCATACGTTCCCTCCACATGTTTTCTGGAAATGTCACGTGTGCCAACATTACTGTGCAAATAGGTTTTATTACGTTGAGTACGGTTATGATTGCTTTTAGGTGAGCAAATCTGTTTAGGTTAAGCATAAAATGTATTGAACTAACGTTTATTTTATTTATTCCCTCACTATATTGATGTTTAAGACTGCTTCGAATAAAGTATTGATGAATACGAAGATGGGTTGACTGAAATGTTTCTCGACTTTTCCACAAGTTCCAGACGTTTTCGGCAAGCTAAGAGGCTCTATAACATTCAACAAAATTTTAATTTGCATTAAGTTGCTCATCAGCTAGTCAGTACCAAAAAGAAAGTTCTCGAACATCTTTCAAGATTATTCTTAGGGCTGAAATAGCGAGCTGAAACGCGACCAAATAAAAATATGAATTAAAATTCAAACGTCGTTCAATAGCGAAAGATCTATGTGATTGACTAATGATATTAAAAATCTCAATGATATGAGCCAATATGATGTTATGTAAATTGGAGTGGCAAAATAAATATTAAGGATTTTCGGTTATATTTGATAAAATTATTCACTTATATACTTAATACAGTTACCACTTAGAAAACAGTATCCGTGCTTAAATGCTTATGCATATAATGTCCAGCTCTCGACATCTAGTGTTCAATTAGATGAAATAATGTATATATAAGCGAAACATACGCACAAAACTAACATGAAACAAATCCATAAAAACATAAACTATATAATAAATCAATGGTGTTATATCCTTTTTAGGTCTGGGCCTCAGATTTCGGTATCTGCTTCATGATAATTTGTCAATCTAATAGGCAATTAGGTGATCGGTCAGCTGACGCACGACGCGACTTTTTGGTTCTAAGGCAAGCCGGTTTCCCCACGATGTTTTCCTTCACCATCGAGCGAATGTTATATACGCAAAAGACAGAAAGTCCATTGGTGCACAGCCGGGGATCGAACCTACAATTTCAAAGATGAAATTCGCACGCTGAAATCACTAGGCCAAAACTGCTATTGCATAAAGCCAAACATGGAATACATAAAATATACAAAAAGGTTCATTTACAATAGGGAAAAACAATTAATTAAATACATTTTGTGTTGTGTCTGTGTGATGGTGTGAAAGTGAGGCTATGCACGTGAGGGTGTTTGTGAGGTGTGCACATGATCCGGGTGGATTTAGCACTATTGATAATCACAATACTCCTTAAACAAGCCAAGGCTTAAATATTTATCGTTGCATGTCCAGGCTGCGCCATACGAAACTGAGACTTTGCGAGTAGGAACATTGAAATACAATTTTTCTAGAAGATAGCTGTAATTAATTTTGTTTGAGATAAATTTATATAATATTTAATAAAAAACAATTGAACTGTTCAGTATAAAAACACTTACGCACTCTCTTGTTAAATTATAGGTTTATAGATATTTTTCAAAAACACATGTAATGAATAACTGAAATTCTCATTTCAAATAATTTTAAGAAATTCTCGAATAGCCCTCCTTAACAAAGAAATTGCCACCACCCCGTGCTGGGGACTCCACGTTGTGAAACACCACTCACAAATATCAATGATAAAATGTTCACGCGTATGTCTTTAAATTTGTAATCCACTGATATGCAATATATTAAGTCGCCATTTAGTATTTCAGGCATTTCATTAAGGTATGTGGTAATATTACACGGTTTGCTATGGGTAAAACCTCATGCAACAGGCTTACGGCTAATTAAACATCCGCACCAAAGTCTCGCATTATTGCCTCAATATATTCATAACTGGCGATTAACCCAGCTTTGCGTCTTGCATAGTGTAGCCGACATTTTGGGCCTGTATAGGCCTTGAAAATCAGATTTTTCTGTAAGTAGCCACAGTCCCATGTCGATATTTAGCTCCAAGACTTAAAGTAAAAAACCTTAACAGGGTAACGCGCAACAACTCTTGAATCAACTATGAAATAATACCAGAAAATGTTATCGTTTCATTTAAGTTTATTAGTTAATATTCTTCTTACACCGGTACACGGTACACTCTTGACGGAGCGGTCGTGATCGCACACTCCTTGAGTGAACCTCCTACAGCAGACTTGATCTGGTCAGTCCAACGCGTAGGTGACCTTCCGCGCGGTGTAGTGCCTTCCACCTTCCCCTGGACGACAAGGCGTTCTATGGACTGAATATCATGCTGAGATAAGTGTCCAAAGAATGTAAGGATGCGAGATTGTAACGTTGAAAATAGACGCTGCTTAATACCGAGTTCTTGAAGTATCGAGACGTTTGTACGAAACTCGGACCACGAAACCCCAAGCATTCTCCTCCAGCACCACATTTCCAGAGCGTCTATTTTCTGTCTTTGCACATCTCGCAAGGTCCACGTTTCAGCCACGTACAGAAATATGGGGAATATAAGTGTCCCGAGCCTGGTCTTCGTGGCTTTTGTCCATAGCCGTTATTGTGATGCCCATACGTCGTTTGACCTGAATCATTAGTTCAGCTTCGTATATAAATAATATATAAACTGAAAAAACTGGAACACTAAAGGGTCTGTGGTTCCTAAAGACCACACCTGACAAGACAGTAAAAATTAAATACGAACATTTGTATGTGAATGCTATTGGATACTGATAGAAGAAAGTTTTAAAAAAGTCAAAAAATCTCTTTAATTCTTATTCTCTATCCTAGAGGTCTTGCTATTCTATTAATAAATTTTAAATAAACAGACAGGTTTACTTTCAACGTACTACATGTAGACCGCTGATATTCAACTCAATAAAGACTTATTGAACTGAATTTCGTAATGTTATGTACCAACATTAATTTTAATAATGATTGTTATTTCAAATTAAAATTTAAATGACGTTAATTATTTGATTAAGACTTTTGACTAGAGATAATAAAAATAAAAGTTAAACCTTTATTAGTCACCATAATCTTTTGTAATGTAAGGATTGTTATACTTGTTTAAAATATATTATTAATAATGAAAATAAAGAGGCGATTATAATAATAATAAAGTTTTTCTAATACGAGGAAAACTGGCAAACGCTTATCTGATGTCAAGTTATACCGCACATAGACACATTTCCAGAAGTGATGCAAGAGCTTTGACAGCTTTAGAATTTAAAAGTTAAGAGTTTTATTACAATTAATGAACTTAACGTCTCACCTGTCTTCCCTGTCTTCTCTTTCCATCTTTAGGATTCTACTCTTACCTTTGTACAGTTTTACCACCACTTGTATACCACCAATTGTCATCACAAATATTATTAGGTAAAATCCCATCTATCTTTTTATCGATGTCCCGAAGTATTTAGATGTGTTATAAACTATATCAGGCTTTGGGCTTGTACTTAATTCGATCAAATATAGACCCACCCAGAAGTTACGCTTTGAATTCTGTACCAACTGATTTAGAAACAAGGCTTGAATCTTAGTTTGTAGATTATTAAAGATAACAATAATCGCTTATAACTTAAAAAAAATTATGTTCTTATGCAGAGAGCAGTATTGGCCTAGTGGCTACAGCGTGCGAATCTCATCCCTGAGGTCGTAGATTGGATCCCCGGCTGGGCACCAATGGACTTTCTGACTATTGCACATTTACTATTCGAAAGGTGAAGGAATATTTAGGAAAAACTGACGAAAAATTCGACGATGGTTGTTAGACACAAGAGGCTGATAATCTACTCGCCACTTATTTATTTTTATTTTACTGATGTGTTAGGGTACAACTGTATAGCTCAGTTATCCAATCAATATTAGTTTATTGTCTTTCTGAAATATGGGCCTAAGTGTAGTATTATATATTTATATAAAGGAAACTTTTGAAGTATTTATACATTAGTTTACTTGCTTGGAAGGTTTTTATAATTCCTTTGGGGCTAAAAATTTTAAATTTATATCACAAAGTTTAAACTGAGTTTATAGTCAATTTTCTTACGTTACTCTACTAACCTCGTGTTTATATTTCAACGCTACATAATTCAAGCATAACACTGATAAAATTTTCATCTATATTATGAATATTATGAATGAATAATCTACAATGTATGTGCAGTACCATCTCATCTCAACAGCGCAAACTTTGACGAAGGCAAGTTTTTGTAAACAATATTTATCTAGAAATCCTTATTTTTACTAATTATGTTTCAACAAAAATATGAAAAGTGATTTTTAGTATA